>NC_091060.1:59691125-60316125 GCF_000393655.2 Nicotiana sylvestris | reverse complement strand
CAGCATTAGGGTTTTAAACCCTAAACTGAACTTTTTCCATTTAGTCAACATTAGGGTTTTAAACCCTAAACTGAACTCTTTTCCATTCAGTCAGTATTAGGGTTTTAAACCCTTAACTAAACTTTTCCTCTAGTCAGCATTAGGGTTTTAAACCCTAAACTGAACTCTTTCCCTTCAGTCAGCATTAGGGTTTTAAACCCTAAACTGAACTCTTTCCCTTCAGTCAGCATTAGGATTTTAAACCCTAAACTGAACTTTTTCCATGTAGTCAGCATTAGGGTCTTAAACCCTAAACTGATCTTTTCCTTAGTCAGCATCAGGGTTTTAAACCCTAAACTGAACTTTCCCATTCAGTCAGCATTAAGGTTTTAAACCCTAAACGGAACTCTTTCCTTTAGTCAGCATTAGGGTTTTAAACCCTAAACTGAACTTTTTCCATTCAGTCAGCATTAGGGTTTTAAACCCTAAACTGAACTCTTTCCTTTAGTCAGCATTAGTTTTTTAAACCCTAAACTGAACTTTTTCCATGTAGTCAGCATTAGGGTTTTAAACTCTAAACTGAACTCTTTTCCATTCAGTCAGTATTAGGGTTTTAAACCCTAAACTGAACTTTTCCTTTAGTCAGCATTAGGGTTTTAAACCCTAAACTGAACTCTTTTCCATTCAGTCAGTATTAGGGTTTTAAACCCTAAACTGAACTTTTCCTTTAGTCAGCATTAGGGTTTTAAACCCTAAACTGAACTCTTTTCCATTCAGTCAGTATTAGGGTTTTAAACCCTAAACTGATCTTTTCCTTAGTCAGCATCAGGGTTTTAAACCCTAAACTGAACTTTCCCATTCAGTCAGCATTAAGGTTTTAAACCCTAAACGGAACTCTTTCCTTTAGTCAGCATTAGGGTTTTAAACCCTAAACTGAACTTTTTCCATTCAGTCAGCATTAGGGTTTTAAACCCTAAACTGAACTCTTTCCTTTAGTCAGCATTAGGGTTTTAAACCCTAAACTAAACTTTTTCCATGTAGTCAGCATTAGGGTTTTAAACTCTAAACTGAACTCTTTTCCATTCAGTCAGTATTAGGGTTTTAAACCCTAAACTGAACTTTTCCTTTAGTCAGCATTAGGGTTTTAAACCCTAAACTGAACTCTTTTCCATTCAGTCAGTATTAAGGTTTTAAACCCTAAACTGAACTTTTCCTTTAGTCAGCATTAGGGTTTTAAACCCTAAACTGAACTCTTTTCCATTCAGTCAGTATTAGGGTTTTAAACCCTAAACTGAACTTTTCCTTTAGTCAGCATTAGAGTTTTAAACCCTAAACTGAACTCTTTCCCTTCAGTCAACATTAGGGTTTTAAACCCTAAACTAAACTTTCCTCTAGTCAGCATTAGGGTTTTAAACCCTAAACTGAACTTTTTCCATGTAGTCAGCATTAGGGTTTTAAACCCTAAACTGAATCTTTTCCTTTAGTCAGCATTAGGGTTTTAAACCCTAAACTGATCTTTTCCTCTAGTCAACATTAGGGTTTTAAACCCTAAACTAAACTCTATTCCATTCATCCAGTATTAGGGTTTTAAACCCTAAACTGAACTTTTCCTTTAGTTAGCATTAGGGTTTTAAACCCTAAACTGAATCTTTCCCTTCAGTCAGCATTAGGGTTTTAAACCCTAAATTGAACTTTTCCTCTAGTCAGCATTAGGGTTTTAAACCCTAAACTGAACTTTTTCCATTTAGTCAGCATTAGGGTTTTAAACCCTAAACTGAACTCTTTTCCATTCAGTCAGTATTATGGTTTTAAACCCTTAACTAAACTTTTCCTCTAGTCAGCATTAGGGTTTTAAACCCTAAACTGAACTCTTTCCCTTCAGTCAGCATTAGGGTTTTAAACCCTAAACTGATATTTTCCTCTAGTCAGCATTAGGATTTTAAACCCTAAACTGAACGTTTTCCATGTAGTCAGCATTAGGGTCTTAAACCCTAAACTGATCTTTTCCTTAGTCAGTATCAGGGTTTTAAACCCTAAACTGAACTTTCCCATTCAGTCAGCATTAAGGTTTTAAACCCTAAACGGAATTCTTTCCTTTAGTCAGCATTAGGGTTTTAAACCCTAAACTGAACTTTTTCCATGTAGTCAGCATTTTGGATTTAAACTCTAAACTAAACTCTTTTCCATTCATTCAGTATTAGGGTTTTAAACCCTAAACTGAACTTTTCCTTTAGTCAACATTAGGGTTTTAAACCCTAAACTGAACTCTTTTCCATTCAGTCAGTATTAGGGTTTTAAACCATAAACTGAACTTTTCCTTTAGTCAGCATTAGGGTTTTAAACCCTAAACTGAACTCTTTTCCATTCAGTCAGTATTAGGGTTTTAAACCCTAAACTGATCTATTCCTTTAGTCAGCATTAGGGTTTTAAACCCTAAACTGAACTCTTTTCCATTCAGTCTGTATTAGGGTTTTAAACCCTAAACTGAACTTTTCCTTTAGTCAGCATTAGGGTTTTAAACCCTAAACTAAACTCTTTCCCTTCAATCAGCATTAGGGTTTTAAACCCTAAACTAAACTTTCATCTAGTCAGCATTAGGGTTTTAAACCCTAAACTGAACTTTTTTCATGTAGTCAGCATTAGGGTTTTAAACCCTAAACTGAACTTTTTCCTTTAGTCAGCATTAGGGTTTTAAACCCTCAACTGATCTTTTCCTTAGACAGCATCAGGATTTTAAACCCTAAACTGAACTTTTCCTTTAGTCAGCATTAGGGTTTTAAACCTTAAACTGAACTCTTTTCCATTCAGCCAGTATTAGGGTTTTAAACCCTAAACTGAACTTTTCCTTTAGTCAGCATTAGGGTTTTAAATCCTAAACTGAAGTCTTTCCTTTCAGTCAGCATTAGGGTTTTAAACCCTAAAGTGAACTTTTCCTCTAGTCAGCATTAAGGTTTTAAACCCTAAACTGAACTTTTTCCATGTAGTCAGCATTAGGGTTTTAAACCTTAAACTGAACTTTTTCCTTTAGTCAGTATTAGGGTTTTAAACCCAAAACTGATCTTTTCCTTAGTCAGCATCAAGGTTTTAAACCCTAAACTAAACTTTCCCATTCAGTCAGCATTAGGGTTTTAAACCCTAAACTGAACTCTTTCCTTTAGTCAGCATTAAGGTTTTAAACCCTAAACTGAACTTTTTCCATGTAGTCAGCATTAGGGTTTTAAACTCTAAACTGAACTCTTTTCCATTCAGTCAGTATTATGGTTTTAAACCTTAAACTAAACTTTTCCTTTAGTCAGCATTAGGGCTTTAAACCCTAAACTGAACTCTTTTCCATTCAGTCAGTATTAGGGTTTAAAACCCTAAACTGAACTTTTCCTTTAGTCAACATTAGGGTTTTAAACCCTAAACTGAAGTCTTTTCCATTCTGTCAGTATTAGGGTTTTAAACCCTAAACCGAACTTTTCCTTTAGTCAGCATTAGGGTTTTAAACCCTAAACTGAACTCTTTCCCTTCAGTCAGCATTAGGGTTGTAAACCCTAAACTAAACTTTCCTCTAGTCAGTATTAGGGTTTTAAACCCCAATCTGAACTTTTTCCATGTAGTCAGCATTAGGGTTTTAAACCCTAAACTGAACTTTTTCCTTTAGTCAGCATTAGGGTTTTAAACCCTAAACTGAACTCTTTTCCATTCAGTCAGTATTAGGGTTTTAAACCCTAAACTGATCTTTTCTTTAGTCAGCATCAGGGTTTTAAACCCTAAACTGAACTTTCCCATTCAGTCAGCATTGAGGTTTTAAACCCTAAACGGAACTCTTTCCTTTAGTCAGCATTAGGGTTTTAAACCCTAAACTTAACTTTTTCCATGTAGTCAGCATTTGGGTTTTAAACTCTAAATTAAACTCTTTTCCATTCAGTCAGTATTAGGGTTTTAAACCCTAAATTGAACTTTTCCTTTAGTCAGCATTAGGGTTTTAAACCCTAAACTGAACTCTTTTCCATTCAGTCAGTATTAGGGTTTTTTACCCTAAACTGAACTTTTCCTTAAGTCAACATTAGGGTTTTAAACCCTAAACTGAACTCTTTTCCATTCAGTCAGTATTAGGGTTTCAAAACCCTAAACTGATCTATTCCTTTAGTCAGCATTAGGGTTTTAAACCCTAAACTGAACTCTTTTCCATTCAGTCAGTATTAGGGTTTTAAACCCTCAACTGAACTTTTCCTTTAGTCAGCATTAGGGTTTTAAACCCTAAACTGAACTCTTTCCCTTCAGTCAGCATTAGGGTTTTAAACCCTAAACTGAACTTTTTCATGTAGTCAGCATTAGGGTTTTAAACCCTAAACTGAACTTTTTCCTTTAGTCAGCATTAGGGTTTTAAACCCTCAACCGATCTTTTCCTTAGACATTATCAGGATTTTAAACTCTAAACTGAAATTTTCCTTTAGTCAGCATTAGCGTTTTAAACCCTAAACTGAATTCTTTTCCATTCAGCCAATATTAGGGTTTTAAACTCTAAACTGAACTATTCCTTTAGTCAGCATTAAGGTTTTAAATCCTAAACTGAAGTCTTTCCCTTCAGTCAGCATTAGGGTTTTAAACCCTAAAGTGAACTTTTCCTCTAGTCAGCATTAAGGTTTTAAACCCTAAACTGAACTTTTTCCATGTAGTCAGCATTAGGGTTTTAAACCCTAAACTGAACTTTTTCCTTTAGTCAGCATTAGGGTTTTAAACGCTAAACTGATCTTTTCCTTAGTCAGCATCAGGATTTTAAACCCTAAACTGAACTTTTCCTTTAGTCAGCATTAGGGTTTTAAATCCTAAATTGAACTCTTTTCCAATCAGCCATTATTAGGGTTTTAAACCCTAAACTGAACTTTTCCTTTAGTCAGCATTAGGGTTTTAAACCCTAAACTGAACTCTTTCCCTTCAGTCAGCATTAGGGTTTTAAACCTTAAACTGAACTTTTCCTCTAGACAGCATTAGGGTTTTAAACCCTAAACTGAACTTTTTCCATGTAGTCAGCATTAGGGTCTTAAACCCTAAACTGAACTTTTTCCTTAAGTCAGCATTAGGGTTTTAAACCCTAAACTGAACTCTTTTGCATATAGTCAGTATTAGGGTTTTAAACCCTAAACTAAACTTTTCCTTTAGTCAGCATTAGGGTTTTAAACCCTAAACTGAACTTTTTCCATGTAGTCAGCATTAGGGTTTTAAACCCTAAACTGAACTTTTTCCTTTAGTCAGCATTAGGGTTTTAAACCCTAAACTGATCTTTTCCTTAGTCAGCATCAGGATTTTAAACCCTAAACTGAACTTTTCCTTTAGTTAGCATTAGGGATTTAAACCCTAAACTGAACTTTTCCATTCAGTCAGCATTAGGGTTTTAAACCCTAAACTGAACTTTTCCTTTAGTCAGCATTAGGGTTTTAAACCCTAAACTGAACTCTTTTCCATTCAGTCAGTATTAGGGTTTTAAACCCTAAACTGATCTTTTCCTTAGTCAGCATCAGGGTTTTAAACCCTAAACTGAACTTTCCCATTCAGTCAGCATTAAGGTTTTAAACCCTAAACGGAACTCTTTCCTTTAGTCAGCATTAGGGTTTTAAACCCTAAACTGAACTTTTTCCATTCAGTCAGCATTAGGGTTTTAAACCCTAAACTGAACTCTTTCCTTTAGTCAGCATTAGTTTTTTAAACCCTAAACTGAACTTTTTCCATGTAGTCAGCATTAGGGTTTTAAACTCTAAACTGAACTCTTTTCCATTCAGTCAGTATTAGGGTTTTAAACCCTAAACTGAACTTTTCCTTTAGTCAGCATTAGGGTTTTAAACCCTAAACTGAACTCTTTTCCATTCAGTCAGTATTAGGGTTTTAAACCCTAAACTGAACTTTTCCTTTAGTCAGCATTAGGGTTTTAAACCCTAAACTGAACTCTTTTCCATTCAGTCAGTATTAGGGTTTTAAACCCTAAACTGAACTTTTCCTTTAGTCAGCATTAGGGTTTTAAACCCTAAACTAAACTCTTTCCCTTCAGTCAGCATTAGGGTTTTAAACTCTAAACTGAACTTTCCTCTAGTCAGCATTAGGGTTTTAAACCCTAAACTGAACTTTTTCCATGTAGTCAGCATTAGGGTTTTAAACCCTAAACTAAACTTTTTCCTTTAGTCAGCATTAGGGTTTTAAACCCTAAACTGATCTTTTCCTTAGTCAGCATCAGGATTTTAAACCCTAAACTGAACTTTTCCTTTGGTCAGCATTAGGGTTTTAAACCCTAAACTGAATTCTATTCCATTCAGCCAGTATTAGGGTTTTAAACCCTAAACTGAACTTTTCCTTTAGTCAGCATTAGGGTTTTAAACCCTAAATGAATCTTTCCCTTCAGTCAGCATTATGGTTTTAAACCCTAATCTGAACTTTTCCTCTAGTCAGCATTAAGGTTTTAAACCCTAAACTTAACTTTTTCCATGTAGTCAGCATTAGGGTCTTAAACCCTAAACTGAACTTTTTCCTTTAGTCAGCATTAGGGTTTTAAACCCTAAACTGAACTCTTTTGCATATAGTCAGTATTAGGGTTTTAAACCCTAAACTAAACTTTTCCTTTAGTCAGCATTAGGGTTTAAAACCCTAAACTGAACTTTTTCCATGTAGTCAGCATTAGAGTTTTAAACCCTAAACTGAACTTTTTCCTTTAGTCAGCATTAGGGTTTTAAACCCTAAACTGATCTTTTCCTTAGTCAGCATCAGGATTTTAAACCCTAAACTGAACTTTTCCTTTTGTCAGCATTATGGTTTTAAACCCTAAACTGAACTTTTTCCATGTAGTCAGCATTAGGGTTTTAAACTCTAAACTGAACTCTTTTCCATTCAATAAGTATTAGGGTTTTAAACCCTAAACTGAACTTTTCCTTTAGTCAGCATTAGGGATTTAAACCCTAAACTGAACTCTTTCCCTTCAGTCAACATTAGGGTTTTAAACCCTAAACTTATCTTTTCCTCTAGTCAGCATTAGGGTTTTAAACCCTAAACTGAACTTTTTCCATGTAGTCAGCATTAGGGTCTTAAACCCTAAACTAAACTTTTTCCTTTAGTCAGCATTAGGGTTTTAAACCCTAAACTGATCTTTTCCTTAGTCAGCATCAGGGTTTTAAACCCTAAACTTAACTTTCCCATTCAGTCAGCATTAAGGTTTTAAACCCTAAACGGAACTCTTTCCTTTAGTCAGCATTAGGGTTTTAAACCCTAAACTGAACTTTTTCCATTCAGTCAGCATTAGGGTTTTAAACCCTAAACTGAACTCTTTCCTTTAGTCAGCATTAGTTTTTTAAACCCTAAACTGAACTTTTTCCATGTAGTCAGCATTAGGGTTTTAAACTCTAAACTGAACTCTTTTCCATTCAGTCAGTATTAGGGTTTTAAACCCTAAACTGAACTTTTCCTTTAGTCAGCATTAGGGTTTTAAACCCTAAACTGAACTCTTTTCCATTCAGTCAGTATTAGGGTTTTAAACCCTAAACTGAACTTTTCCTTTAGTCAGCATTAGGGTTTTAAACCCTAAACTGAACTCTTTCCCTTCAGTCAGCATTAGGGTTTTAAACTCTAAACTGAACTCTTTTCCATTCAGTTAGTATTAGGGTTTTAAACCCTAAACTGAACTTTTCCTTTAGTCAGCATTAGGGTTTTAAACCCTAAACTGAACTCTTTTCCATTCAGTCAGTATTAGGGTTTTAAACCCTAAACTGAACTTTTCCTTTAGTCAGCATTAGGGTTTTAAACCCTAAACTGAACTCTTTTCCATTCAGTCAGTATTAGGGTTTTAAACCCTAAACTGAACTTTTCCTTTAGTCAGCATTAGGGTTTTAAACCCTAAACTAAACTCTTTCCCTTCAGTCAGCATTAGGGTTTTAAACCCTAAACTGAACTTTCCACTAGTCAGCATTAGGGTTTTAAACCCTAAACTGAACTTTTTCCATGTAGTCAGCATTAGGGTTTTAAACCCTAAACTGAACTTTTTCCTTTAGTCAGCATTAGGGTTTTAAACCCTAAACTGATCTTTTCCTTAGTCAGCATCAGGATTTTAAACCCTAAACTGAACTTTTCCTTTAGTCAGCATTAGGGTTTTAAACCCTAAACTGAACTCTATTCCATTCAGCCAGTATTAGGGTTTTAAACCCTAAACTGAACTTTTCCTTTAGTCAGCATTAGGGTTTTAAACCCTAAACTGAATCTTTCCCTTCAGTCAGCATTAGGGTTTTAAACCCTAAACTGAACTTTTCCTCTAGTCAGCATTAGGGTTTTAAACCCTAAACTGAACTTTTTCCATGTAGTTAGCATTAGGGTCTTAAACCCTAAACTGAACTTTTTCCTTTAGTCAGCATTAGGGTTTTAAACCTTAAACTGAACTTTTCCTGTAGTCAGCATTAGGGTTTTAAACCCTAAACTGAACTTTCCTCTAGTCAGCATTAGGGTTTTAAACCCTAAACTGAACTTTTTCCATGTAGTCAGCATTAGGGTTTTAAACCCTAAACTGAACTTTTTCCTTTAGTCAGCATTAGGGTTTTAAACCCTAAACTGATCTTTTCCTTAGTCAGCATCAGGATTTTAAACCCTAAACTGAACTTTTCCTTTAGTCAGCATTAGGGTTTTAAACCCTAAACTGAACTCTATTCCATTCAGCCAGTATTAGGGTTTTAAACCCTAAACTGAACTTTTCCTTTAGTCAGCATTAGGGTTTTAAACCCTAAACTGAACTTTTTCCATGTAGTCAGCATTAGGGTCTTAAACCCTAAACTGAACTTTTTCCTTTAGTCAGCATTAGGGTTTTAAACCCTAAACTGAACTTTTTCCATGTAGTCAGCATTAGGGTCTTAAACCCGAAACTGAACTTTTTCCTTTAGTCAGCATTAGGGTTTTAAACCCTAAACTGAACTTTTCCTGTAGTCAGCATTAGGGTTTTAAACCCTAAACTGAACTCTTTTCCATTCAGTCAGTATTAGGGTTTTAAACCCTAAACTGAACTTTTCCTTTAGTCAACATTAGGGATTTAAACCCTAAACTAAACTCTTTCCCTTCAGTCAGCATTAGGGTTTTAAACCCTAAACTGATCTTTTCCTCTAGTCAGCATTAGGGTTTTAAACCCTAAACTGAACTTTTTCCATGTAGTCAGCATTAGAGTCTTAAACCCTAAACTGAACTTTTTCCTTTAGTCAACATTAGGGTTTTAAACCATAAACTGATCTTTTCTTTAGTCAGCATCAGGGTTTTAAACCCTAAACTGAACTTTTTCCCTTTAGTCAGCATTAGGGTTTTAAACCCTAAACTGAACTCTTTCCTTTAGTCAGCATTAGGGTTTTAAACTCTAAACTGAACTTTTTCCATTCAGTCAGCATTAGGGTTTTAAACCCTAAACTGAACTCTTTCCTTTAGTCAGCATTAGGGTTTTAAACCCTAAACTGAACTTTTTCTATGTAGTCAGCATTAGGGTTTTAAACTCTAAACTGAACTCTATTCCATTAATTTTGTATTAGGGTTTTAAACCCTAAACTGAACTTTTCCTTTAGTCAGCATTAGGGTTTTAAACCCTAAACTGAACTTTTCCTTTAGTCAGCATTAGGGTTTTAAACCCTAAACTGAACTCTTTTCCATTCAGTTAGTATTAGGGTTTTAAACCCTAAACTGAACTTTTCCTTTAGTCAGCATTAGGGTTTTAAACCCTAAACTGAACTCTTTTCCATTCAGTCTGTATTAGGGTTTTAAACCCTAAACTGAACTTTTCCTTTAGTCAGCATTAGGGTTTTAAACCCTAAACTAAACTCTTTCCCTTCAGTCAGCATTAGGGTTTTAAACCCTAAACTGAACTTTCCTCTAGTCAGCATTAGGGTTTTAAACCCTAAACTGAACTTTTTCCATGTAGTCAGCATTAGGGTTTTAAACCCTAAACTGAACTTTTTCCTTTAGTCAGCATTAGGGTTTTAAACCCTAAACTGATCTTTTCCTTAGTCAGCATCAGGATTTAAACCCTAAACTGAACTTTTCCTTTAGTCAGCATTAGGGTTTTAAACCCTAAACTGAACTCTATTCCATTCAGCCAGTATTAAGGTTTTAAACCCTAAACTGAACTTTTCCTTTAGTCAGCATTAGGGTTTTAAACCCTAAACTGAATCTTTCCCTTCAGTCAGCATTAGGGATTTAAACCCTAAACTGAACTTTTCCTCTAGTCAGCATTAGGGTTTTAAACCCTAAACTGAACTTTTTCCATGTAGTCAGCATTAGGGTCTTAAACCCGAAACTGAACTTTTTCCTTTAGTCAGCATTAGGGTTTTAAACCCTAAACTGAACTTTTCCTGTAGTTAGCATTAGGGTTTTAAACCCTAAACTGAACTCTTTTTGCATATAGACAGTATTAGGGTTTTAAACCCTAAACTAAACTTTTCCTTTAGTCAGCATTAGGATTTTAAACCCTAAACTGAACTCTTTTTCATTCAGTCAGCATTAGGGTTTTAAACCCTAAACTGAACTTTTCCTTTAGTCAGCATTAGGGTTTTAAACCATAAACTGAACTCTTTTCCATTCAGTCTGTATTAGGGTTTTAAACCCTAAACTGAACTTTTCCTTTAGTCAGCATTAGGGTTTTAAACCCTAAACTAAACTCTTTCCCTTCAGTCAGCATTAGGGTTTTAAACCCTAAACTGAACTTTCCTCTAGTCAGCATTAGGGTTTTAAACCCTAAACTGAACTTTTTCCATGTAGTCAGCATTAGGGTTTTAAACCCTAAACTGAACTTTTTCCTTTAGTCAGCATTAGGGTTTTAAACCCTAAACTGATCTTTTCCTTAGTCAGCATCAGGATTTAAACCCTAAACTGAACTTTTCCTTTAGTCAGCATTAGGGTTTTAAACCCTAAACTGAACTCTATTCCATTCAGCCAGTATTAAGGTTTTAAACCCTAAACTGAACTTTTCCTTTAGTCAGCATTAGGGTTTTAAACCCTAAACTGAACTTTTCCTCTAGTCAGCATTAGGGTTTTAAACCCTAAACTGAACTTTTTCCATGTAGTCAGCATTAGGGTCTTAAACCCTAAACTGAACTTTTTCCTTTAGTCAGCATTAGGGTTTTAAACCCTAAACTGAACTTTTCCTGTAGTCAGCATTAGGGTTTTAAACCCTAAACTGAACTCTTTTGCATATAGTCAGTATTAGGGTTTTAAACCCTAAACTAAACTTTTCCTTTAGTCAGCATTAGAGTTTTAAACCCTAAACTGAACTTTTTCCATGTAGTCAACATTAGGGTTTTAAACTCTAAACTGAACTCTTTTCCATTTAGTCAGTATTAGGGTTTTAAACCCTAAACTGAACTTTTCCTTTAGTCAGCATTAGGGTTTTAAACCCTAAACAAAACTCTTTTCCATTCAGTCAGCATTAGGGTTTTAAACCCTAAACTGAACTTTTCCTTTAGTCAGCATTAGGGTTTTAAACCCTAAACTGAACTCTTTTCCATTCAGTCAGTATTAGGGTTTTAAACCCTAAACTGAACTTTTCCTTTAGTTAGCATTAGGGTTTTAAACCCTAAACTAAACTCTTTCCCTTCAGTCAGCATTAGGGTTTTAAACTCTAAACTGAACTTTCCTCTAGTCAGCATTAGGGTTTTAAACCCTAAACTGAATTTTTTCCATGTAGTCAGCATTAGGGTTTTAAACCCTAAACTAAACTTTTTCCTTTAGTCAGCATTAGGGTTTTAAACCCTAAACTGATCTTTTCCTTAGTCAGCATCAGGATTTTAAACCCTAAACTGAACTTTTCCTTTGGTCAGCATTAGGGTTTTAAACCCTAAACTTAATTCTATTCCATTCAGCCAGTATTAGGGTTTTAAACCCTAAACTGAACTTTTCCTTTAGTCAGCATTAGGGTTTTAAACCCTAAATGAATCTTTCCCTTCAGTCAGCATTATGGTTTTAAACCCTAATCTGAACTTTTCCTCTAGTCAGCATTAAGGTTTTAAACCCTAAACTTAACTTTTTCCATGTAGTCAGCATTAGGGTCTTAAACCCTAAACTGAACTTTTTCCTTTAGTCAGCATTAGGGTTTTAAACCCTAAACTGAACTCTTTTGCATATAGTCAGTATTAGGGTTTTAAACCCTAAACTAAACTTTTCCTTTAGTCAGCATTAGGGTTTAAAACCCTAAACTGAACTTTTTCCATGTAGTCAGCATTAGAGTTTTAAACCCTAAACTGAACTTTTTCCTTTAGTCAGCATTAGGGTTTTAAACCCTAAACTGATCTTTTCCTTAGTCAGCATCAGGATTTTAAACCCTAAACTGAACTTTTCCTTTTGTCAGCATTATGGTTTTAAACCCTAAACTGAACTTTTTCCATGTAGTCAGCATTAGGGTTTTAAACTCTAAACTGAACTCTTTTCCATTCAATAAGTATTAGGGTTTTAAACCCTAAACTGAACTTTTCCTTTAGTCAGCATTAGGGATTTAAACCCTAAACTGAACTCTTTCCCTTCAGTCAACATTAGGGTTTTAAACCCTAAACTTATCTTTTCCTCTAGTCAGCATTAGGGTTTTAAACCCTAAACTGAACTTTTTCCATGTAGTCAGCATTAGGGTCTTAAACCCTAAACTAAACTTTTTCCTTTAGTCAGCATTAGGGTTTTAAACCCTAAACTGATCTTTTCCTTAGTCAGCATCAGGGTTTTAAACCCTAAACTGAACTTTCCCATTCAGTCAGCATTAAGGTTTTAAACCCTAAACGGAACTCTTTCCTTTAGTCAGCATTAGGGTTTTAAACCCTAAACTGAACTTTTTCCATTCAGTCAGCATTAGGGTTTTAAACCCTAAACTGAACTCTTTCCTTTAGTCAGCATTAGTTTTTTAAACCCTAAACTGAACTTTTTCCATGTAGTCAGCATTAGGGTTTTAAACTCTAAACTGAACTCTTTTCCATTCAGTCAGTATTAGGGTTTTAAACCCTAAACTGAACTTTTCCTTTAGTCAGCATTAGGGTTTTAAACCCTAAACTGAACTCTTTTCCATTCAGTCAGTATTAGGGTTTTAAACCCTAAACTGAACTTTTCCTTTAGTCAGCATTAGGGTTTTAAACCCTAAACTGAACTCTTTCCATGTAGTCAGCATTAGGGTTTTAAACTCTAAACTGAACTCTTTTCCATTCAGTTAGTATTAGGGTTTTAAACCCTAAACTGAACTTTTCCTTTAGTCAGCATTAGGGTTTTAAACCCTAAACTGAACTCTTTTCCATTCAGTCAGTATTAGGGTTTTAAACCCTAAACTGAACTTTTCCTTTAGTCAGCATTAGGGTTTTAAACCCTAAACTGAACTCTTTTCCATTCAGTCAGTATTAGGGTTTTAAACCCTAAACTGAACTTTTCCTTTAGTCAGCATTAGGGTTTTAAACCCTAAACTAAACTCTTTCCCTTCAGTCAGCATTAGGGTTTTAAACCCTAAACTGAACTTTCCACTAGTCAGCATTAGGGTTTTAAACCCTAAACTGAACTTTTTCCATGTAGTCAGCATTAGGGTTTTAAACCCTAAACTGAACTTTTTCCTTTAGTCAGCATTAGGGTTTTAAACCCTAAACTGATCTTTTCCTTAGTCAGCATCAGGATTTTAAACCCTAAACTGAACTTTTCCTTTAGTCAGCATTAGGGTTTTAAACCCTAAACTGAACTCTATTCCATTCAGCCAGTATTAGGGTTTTAAACCCTAAACTGAACTTTTCCTTTAGTCAGCATTAGGGTTTTAAACCCTAAACTGAATCTTTCCCTTCAGTCAGCATTAGGGTTTTAAACCCTAAACTGAACTTTTCCTCTAGTCAGCATTAGGGTTTTAAACCCTAAACTGAACTTTTTCCATGTAGTTAGCATTAGGGTCTTAAACCCTAAACTGAACTTTTTCCTTTAGTCAGCATTAGGGTTTTAAACCCTAAACTGAACTTTTCCTGTAGTCAGCATTAGGGTTTTAAACCCTAAACTGAACTTTCCTCTAGTCAGCATTAGGGTTTTAAACCCTAAACTGAACTTTTTCCATGTAGTCAGCATTAGGGTTTTAAACCCTAAACTGAACTTTTTCCTTTAGTCAGCATTAGGGTTTTAAACCCTAAACTGTTCTTTTCCTTAGTCAGCATCAAGATTTTAAACCCTAAACTGAACTTTTCCTTTAGTCAGCATTATGGTTTTAAACCCTAAACTGAACTCTTTCCCTTCAGTCAGCATTAGGGTTTTAAACCCTAAACTGAACTTTTCCTCTAGTCAGCATTAGGGTTTTAAACCTTAAACTGAACTTTTTCCATGTAGTCAGCATTAGGGTCTTAAACCCTAAACTGAACTTTTTCCTTTAGTCAGCATTAGGGTTTTAAACCCTAAACTGAACTTTTTCCATGTAGTCAGCATTAGGGTCTTAAACCCGAAACTGAACTTTTTCCTTTAGTCAGCATTAGGGTTTTAAACCCTAAACTGAACTTTTCCTGTAGTCAGCATTAGGGTTTTAAACCCTAAACTGAACTCTTTTCCATTCAGTCAATATTAGGGTTTTAAACCCTAAACTGAAATTTTCCTTTAGTCAACATTAGGGATTTAAACCCTAAACTAAACTCTTTCCCTTCAGTCAGCATTAGGGTTTTAAACCCTAAACTGATCTTTTCCTCTAGTCAGCATTAGGGTTTTAAACCCTAAACTGAACTTTTTCCATGTAGTCAGCATTAGAGTCTTAAACCCTAAACTGAACTTTTTCCTTTAGTCAACATTAGGGTTTTAAACCATAAACTGATCTTTTCTTTAGTCAGCATCAGGGTTTTAAACCCTAAACTGAACTTTTCCATTCAGTCAGCATTAGGGTTTTAAACCCTAAACTGAACTCTTTCCTTTAGTTAGCATTAGGGTTTTAAACCCTAAACTGAACTTTTTCCATTCAGTCAGCATTAGGGTTTTAAACCCTAAACTGAACTCTTTCCTTTAGTCAGCATTAGGGTTTTAAACCCTAAACTGAACTTTTTCTATGTAGTCAGCATTAGGGTTTTAAACTCTAAACTGAACTCTATTCCATTAATTTTGTATTAGGGTTTTAAACCCTAAACTGAACTTTTCCTTTAGTCAGCATTAGGGTTTTAAACCCTAAACTGAACTTTTCCTTTAGTCAGCATTAGGGTTTTAAACCCTAAACTGAACTCTTTTCCATTCAGTTAGTATTAGGGTTTTAAACCCTAAACTGAACTTTTCCTCTAGTAAGCATTAGGGTTTTAAACCCTAAACTGAACTTTTTCCATGTAGTTAGCATTAGGGTCTTAAACCCTAAACTGAACTTTTTCCTTTAGTCAGCATTAGGGTTTTAAACCCTAAACTGAACTTTTCCTGTAGTCAGCATTAGGGTTTTAAACCCTAAACTGAACTTTCCTCTAGTCAGCATTAGGGTTTTAAACCCTAAACTGAACTTTTTCCATGTAGTCAGCATTAGGGTTTTAAACCCTAAACTGAACTTTTTCCTTTAGTCAGCATTAGGGTTTTAAACCCTAAACTGTTCTTTTCCTTAGTCAGCATCAAGATTTTAAACCCTAAACTGAACTTTTCCTTTAGTCAGCATTATGGTTTTAAACCCTAAACTGAACTCTTTCCCTTCAGTCAGCATTAGGGTTTTAAACCCTAAACTGAACTTTTCCTCTAGTCAGCATTAGGGTTTTAAACCTTAAACTGAACTTTTTCCATGTAGTCAGCATTAGGGTCTTAAACCCTAAACTGAACTTTTTCCTTTAGTCAGCATTAGGGTTTTAAACCCTAAACTGAACTTTTTCCATGTAGTCAGCATTAGGGTCTTAAACCCGAAACTGAACTTTTTCCTTTAGTCAGCATTAGGGTTTTAAACCCTAAACTGAACTTTTCCTGTAGTCAGCATTAGGGTTTTAAAACCTAAACTGAACTCTTTTGCATATAGTCAGTATTAGGGTTTTAAACCCTAAACTAAAATTTTCCTTTAGTCAGCATTAGGGATTTAAACCCTAAACTAAAATCTTTCCCTTCAGTCAGCATTAGGGTTTTAAACCCTAAACTGATCTTTTCCTCTAGTCAGCATTAGGGTTTTAAACCCTAAACTGAACTTTTTCCATGTAGTCAGCATTAGAGTCTTAAACCCTAAACTGAACTTTTTCCTTTAGTCAACATTAGGGTTTTAAACCATAAACTGATCTTTTCTTTAGTCAGCATCAGGGTTTTAAACCCTAAACTGAACTTTTCCATTCAGTCAGCATTAAGGTTTTACACCCTAAACGAAACTCTTTCCTTTAGTTAGCATTAGGGTTTTAAACCCTAACTGAACTTTTTCCATTCAGTCAGCATTAGGGTTTTAAACCCTAAACTGAACTCTTTCCTTTAGTCAGCATTAGGGTTTTAAACCCTAAACTGAACTTTTTCTATGTAGTCAGCATTAGGGTTTTAAACTCTAAACTGAACTCTATTCCAATAATTTTGTATTAGGGTTTTAAACCCTAAACTGAACTTTTCCTTTAGTCAGCATTAGGGTTTTAAACCCTAAACTGAACTTTTCCTTTAGTCAGCATTAGGGTTTTAAACCCTAAACTGAACTCTTTTCCATTCAGTTAGTATTAGGGTTTTAAACCCTAAACTGAACTTTTCCTTTAGTCAGCATTAGGGTTTTAAACCCTAAACTGAACTCTTTTCCATTCAGTCTGTATTAGGGTTTTAAACCCTAAACTGAACTTTTCCTTTAGTCAGCATTAGGGTTTTAAACCCTAAACTAAACTCTTTCCCTTCAGTCAGCATTAGGGTTTTAAACCCTAAACTGAACTTTCCTCTAGTCAGCATTAGGGTTTTAAACCCTAAACTGAACTTTTTCCATGTAGTCAGCATTAGGGTTTTAAACCCTAAACTGAACTTTTTCCTTTAGTCAGCATTAGGGTTTTAAACCCTAAACTGATCTTTTCCTTAGTCAGCATCAGGATTTAAACCCTAAACTGAACTTTTCCTTTAGTCAGCATTAGGGTTTTAAACCCTAAACTGAACTCTATTCCATTCAGCCAGTATTAAGGTTTTAAACCCTAAACTGAACTTTTCCTTTAGTCAGCATTAGGGTTTTAAACCCTTAACTGAATCTTTCCCTTCAGTCAGCATTAGGGATTTAAACCCTAAACTGAACTTTTCCTCTAGTCAGCATTAGGGTTTTAAACCTTAAACTGAACTTTTTCCATGTAGTCAGCATTAGGGTCTTAAACCCGAAACTGAACTTTTTCCTTCAGTCAGCATTAGGGTTTTAAACCCTAAACTGAACTTTTCCTGTAGTTAGCATTAGGGTTTTAAACCCTAAACTGAACTCTTTTTGCATATAGACAGTATTAGGGTTTTAAACCCTAAACTAAACTTTTCCTTTAGTCAGCATTAGGATTTTAAACCCTAAACTGAACTCTTTTTCATTCAGTCAGCATTAGGGTTTTAAACCCTAAACTGAACTTTTCCTTTAGTCAGCATTAGGGTTTTAAACCATAAACTGAACTCTTTTCCATTCAGTCTGTATTAGGGTTTTAAACCCTAAACTGAACTTTTCCTTTAGTCAGCATTAGGGTTTTAAACCCTAAACTAAACTCTTTCCCTTCAGTCAGCATTAGGGTTTTAAACCCTAAACTGAACTTTCCTCTAGTCAGCATTAGGGTTTTAAACCCTAAACTAAACTTTTTCCATGTAGTCAGCATTAGGGTTTTAAACCCTAAACTGAACTTTTTCCTTTAGTCAGCATTAGGGTTTTAAACCCTAAACTAATCTTTTCCTTAGTCAGCATCAGGATTTAAACCCTAAACTGAACTCTATTCCATTCAGCCAGTATTAAGGTTTTAAACTCTAAACTGAACTTTTCCTTTAGTCAGCATTAGGGTTTTAAACCCTAAACTGAATCTTTCCCTTCAGTCAGCATTAGGGTTTTAAACCCTAAACTGAACTTTTCCTCTAGTCAGCATTAGGGTTTTAAACCCTAAACTGAACTTTTTCCATGTAGTCAGCATTAGGGTCTTAAACCCTAAACTGAACTTTTTCCTTTAGTCAGCATTAGGGTTTTAAACCCTAAACTGAACTTTTCCTGTAGTCAGCATTAGGGTTTTAAACCCTAAACTGAACTCTTTTGCATATAGTCAGTATTAGGGTTTTAAACCCTAAACTAAACTTTTCCTTTAGTCAGCATTAGAGTTTTAAACCCTAAACTGAACTTTTTCCATGTAGTCAACATTAGGGTTTTAAACTCTAAACTGAACTCTTTTCCATTTAGTCAGTATTAGGGTTTTAAACCCTAAACTGAACTTTTCCTTTAGTCAGCATTAGGGTTTTAAACCCTAAACAAAACTCTTTTCCATTCAGTCAGCATTAGGGTTTTAAACCCTAAACTGAACTTTTCCTTTAGTCAGCATTAGGGTTTTAAACCCTAAACTGAACTCTTTTCCATTCAGTCTGTATTAGGGTTTTAAACCCTAAACTGAACTTTTCCTTTAGTCAGCATTAGGGTTTTAAACCCTAAACTAAACTCTTTCCCTTCAGTCAGCATTAGGGTTTTAAACCCTAAACTGAACTTTCCTCTAGTCAGCATTAGGGTTTTAAACCCTAAACTGAACTTTTTCCATGTAGTCAGCATTAGGGTTTTAAACCCTAAACTGAACTTTTTCCTTTAGTCAGCATTAGGGTTTTAAACCCTAAACTGATCTTTTCCTTAGTCAGCATCAGGATTTAAACCCTAAACTGAACTTTTCCTTTAGTCAGCATTAGGGTTTTAAACCCTAAACTGAACTCTATTCCATTCAGCCAGTATTAAGGTTTTAAACCCTAAACTGAACTTTTCCTTTAGTCAGCATTAGGGTTTTAAACCCTAAACTGAATCTTTCCCTTCAGTCAGCATTAGGGATTTAAACCCTAAACTGAACTTTTCCTCTAGTCAGCATTAGGGTTTTAAACCCTAAACTGAACTTTTTCCATGTAGTCAGCATTAGGGTCTTAAACCCGAAACTGAACTTTTTCCTTTAGTCAGCATTAGGGTTTTAAACCCTAAACTGAACTTTTCCTGTAGTCAGCATTAGGGTTTTAAAACCTAAACTGAACTCTTTTGCATATAGTCAGTATTAGGGTTTTAAACCCTAAACTAAACTTTTCCTTTAGTCAGCATTAGGGTTTTAAACCCTAAACTGAACTTTTTCCATGTAGTCAACATTAGGGTTTTAAACTCTAAACTGAACTCTTTTCCATTTAGTCAGTATTAGGGTTTTAAACCCTAAACTGAACTTTTCCTTTAGTCAGCATTAGGGTTTTAAACCCTAAACTGAACTCTTTTCCATTCAGTCAGCATTAGGGTTTTAAACCCTAAACTGAACTTTTTCCATGTAGTCAGCATTAGGGTTTTAAACCCTAAACTGAACTTTTTCCTTTAGTCAGCATTAGGGTTTTAAACCCTAAACTGATCTTTTCCTTAGTCAGCATCAGGATTTTAAACCCTAAACTGAACTTTTCCTTTAGTCAGCATTAGGGTTTTAAACCCTAAACTGAACTCTATTCCATTCAGCCAGTATTAGGGTTTTAAACCCTAAACTGAACTTTTCCTTTAGTCAGCATTAGGGTTTTAAACCCTAAACTGAATCTTTCCCTTCAGTCAGCATTAGGGTTTTAAACCCTAAACTGAACTTTTCCTCTAGTCAGCATTAGGGTTTTAAACCCTAAACTGAACTTTTTCCATGTAGTCAGCATTAGGGTCTTAAACCCTAAACTGAACTTTTTCCTTTAGTCAGCATTAGGGTTTTAAACCCTAAACTGAACTTTTCCTGTAGTCAGCATTAGGGTTTTAAACCCTAAACTGAACTCTTTTGCATATAGTCAGTATTAGGGTTTTAAACCCTAAACTAAACTTTTCCTTTAGTCAGCATTAGGGTTTTAAACCCTAAACTGAACTTTTTCCATGTAGTCAACATTAGGGTTTTAAACTCTAAACTGAACTCTTTTCCATTTAGTCAGTATTAGGGTTTTAAACCCTAAACTAAACTTTTCCTTTAGTCAGCATTAGGGTTTTAAACCCTAAACTGAACTCTTTTCCATTCAGTCAGCATTAGGGTTTTAAACCCAAAACTGAACTTTTTCCATGTAGTCAGCATTAGGGTTTTAAACCCTAAACTGAACTTTTTCCTTTAGTCAGCATTAGGGTTATAAACACCAAACTGATCTTTTCCTTGGTGCTGGGATTTTAAACCCTAAACTAAACTTTTCCTTTAGTCAGCATTAGGGTTTTAAACCCTAAACTGAACTCTATTCCATTCAGCCAGTATTAGGGTTTTAAACCCTAAACTGAACCCTTCAGTCAGCATTAGGGTTTTAAACCCTAAACTGAACTCTTTTCCATTCAGTCAGCATTAGGGTTTTAAACCCTAAACTGAACTTTTTCCATGTAGTCAGCATTAGGGTTTTAAACCCTAAACTGAACTTTTTCCTTTAGTCAGCATTAGGGTTTTAAACCCTAAACTGATCTTTTCCTTAGTCAGCATCAGGATTTTAAACCCTAAACTGAACTTTTCCTTTAGTCAGCATTAGGGTTTTAAACCCTAAACTGAACTCTATTCCATTCAGCCAGTATTAGGGTTTTAAACCCTAAACTGAACCCTTCAGTCAGCATTAGGGTTTTAAACCCTAAACTGAACTCTTTTCCATTCAGTCAGCATTAGGGTTTTAAACCCTAAACTGAACTTTTTCCATGTAGTCAGCATTAGGGTTTTAAACCCTAAACTGAACTTTTTCCTTTAGTCAGCATTAGGGTTTTAAACCCTAAACTAATCTTTTCCTTAGTCAGCATCAGGATTTTAAACCCTAAACTGAACTTTTCCTTTAGTCAGCATTAGGGTTTTAAACCCTAAACTGAACTCTATTCCATTCAGCCAGTATTAGGGTTTTAAACCCTAAACTGAACTTTTCCTTTAGTCAGCATTAGGGTTTTAAACCCTAAACTGAATCTTTCCCTTCAGTCAGCATTAGGGTTTTAAACCCTAAACTGAACTTTTCCTCTAGTCAGCATTAGGGTTTTAAACCCTAAACTGAACTTTTTCCATGTAGTCAGCATTAGGGTCTTAAACCCTAAACTGAACTTTTTCCTTTAGTCAGCATTAGGGTTTTAAACCCTAAACTGAACTTTTCCTGTAGTCAGCATTCGGGTTTTAAACCCTAAACTGAACTCTTTTGCATATAGTCAGTATTAGGGTTTTAAACCCTAAACTAAACTTTTCCTTTAGTCAGCATTAGGGTTTTATACCCTAAACTGAACTTTTTCCATGTAGTCAGCATTAGGGTTTTAAACTCTAAACTGAACTCTTTTCCATTTAGTCAGTATTAGGGTTTTAAACCCTAAACTGAACTTTTCCTTTAGTCAGCATTAGGGTTTTAAACCCTAAACTGAACTCTTTTCCATTCAGTCAGTATTAAGGTTTTAAACCCTAAACTAAACTTTTCCTTTAGTCAGCATTAGGGATTTAAACCCTAAACTGAACTCTTTCCCTTTAGTCAGCATTGGGGTTTTAAACCCTAAACTGATCTTTTCCTCTAGTCAGCATTAGTGTTTTAAACCCTAAACTGAACTTTTTCCATGTAGTCAGCATTAGGGTCTTAAACCCTAAACTGAACTTTTTCCTTTAGTCAGCATTAGGGATTTAAACCCTAAACTAAACTCTTTCCCTTCAGTCAGCATTAGGGTTTTAAACCCTAAACTGATCTTTTCCTCTAGTCATCATTAGGGTTTTAAACCCTAAACTGAACTTTTTCCATTCAGTCAGCATTAAGGTTTTACACCCTAAACGAAACTCTTTCCTTTAGTCAGCATTAGGGTTTTAAACCCTAAACTGAACTTTTTCCATTCAGTCAGCATTAGGGTTTTAAACCCTAAACTGAACCCTTCAGTCAGCATTAGGGTTTTAAACCCTAAACTGAACTCTTTTCCATTCAGTCAGCATTAGGGTTTTAAACCCTAAACTGAACTTTTCCTTTAGTCAGCATTAGGGTTTTAAACCCTAAACTGAACTCTTTTCCATTCAGTCTGTATTAGGGTTTTAAACCCTAAACTGAACTTTTCCTTTAGTCAGCATTAGGGTTTTAAACCCTAAACTAAACTCTTTCCCTTCAGTCAGCATTAGGGTTTTAAACCCTAAACTGAACTTTCCATGTAGTCAGCATTAGGGTTTTAAACCCTAAACTGAACTTTTTCCTTTAGTCAGCATTAGGGTTTTAAACCCTAAACTGATCTTTTCCTTAGTCAGCATCAGGATTTAAACCCTAAACTGAACTTTTCCTTTAGTCAGCATTAGGGTTTTAAACCCTAAACTGAACTCTATTCCATTCAGCCAGTATTAAGGTTTTAAACCCTAAACTGAACTTTTCCTTTAGTCAGCATTAGGGTTTTAAACCCTAAACTGAATCTTTCCCTTCAGTCAGCATTAGGGATTTAAACCCTAAACTGAACTTTTCCTCTAGTCAGCATTAGGGTTTTAAACCCTAAACTGAACTTTTTCCATGTAGTCAGCATTAGGGTCTTAAACCCGAAACTGAACTTTTTCCTTTAGTCAGCATTAGGGTTTTAAACCCTAAACTGAACTTTTCCTGTAGTCAGCATTAGGGTTTTAAACCCTAAACTGAACTCTTTTGCATATAGTCAGTATTAGGGTTTTAAACCCTAAACTAAACTTTTCCTTTAGTCAGCATTAGGGTTTTAAACCCTAAACTGAACTTTTTCCATGTAGTCAACATTAGGGTTTTAAACTCTAAACTGAACTCTTTTCCATTTAGTCAGTATTAGGGTTTTAAACCCTAAACTGAACTTTTCCTTTAGTCAGCATTAGGGTTTTAAACCCTAAACTGAACTCTTTTCCATTCAGTCAGTATTAAGGTATTAAACTCTAAACTAAACTTTTCCTTTAGTCAGCATTAGGGATTTAAACCCTAAACTGAACTCTTTCCCTTTAGTCAGCATTGGGGTTTTAAACCCTAAACTGATCTTTTCCTCTAGTCAGCATTAGTGTTTTAAACCCTAAACTGAACTTTTTCCTTTTGTCAGCATTAGGGTTTTAAACCCTAAACTGATCTTTTCCTTAGTCAGCATCAGGATTTAAACCCTAAACTGAACTTTTCCTTTAGTCAGCATTAGGGTTTTAAACCCTAAACTGAACTTTCCTCTAGTCAGCATTAGGGTTTTAAACCCTAAACTGAACTTTTTCCTTTAGTCAGCATTAGGGTTTTAAACCCTAAACTGATCTTTTCCTTAGTCAGCATCAGGATTTAAACCCTAAACTGAACTTTTCCTTTAGTCAGCATTAGGGTTTTAAACCCTAAACTGAACTCTATTCCATTCAGCCAGTATTAAGGTTTTAAACCCTAAACTGAACTTTTCCTTTAGTCAGCATTAGGGTTTTAAACCCTAAACTGAATCTTTCCCTTCAGTCAGCATTAGGGATTTAAACCCTAAACTGAACTTTTCCTCTAGTCAGCATTAGGGTTTTAAACCCTAAACTGAACTTTTTCCATGTAGTCAGCATTAGGGTCTTAAACCCGAAACTGAACTTTTTCCTTTAGTCAGCATTAGGGTTTTAAACCCTAAACTGAACTTTTCCTGTAGTCAGCATTAGGGTTTTAAACCCTAAACTGAACTCTTTTGCATATAGTCAGTATTAGGGTTTTAAACCCTAAACTAAACTTTTCCTTTAGTCAGCATTAGGGTTTTAAACCCTAAACTGAACTTTTTCCATGTAGTCAACATTAGGGTTTTAAACTCTAAACTGAACTCTTTTCCATTTAGTCAGTATTAGGGTTTTAAACCCTAAACTGAACTTTTCCTTTAGTCAGCATTAGGGTTTTAAACCCTAAACTGAACTCTTTTCCATTCAGTCAGTATTAAGGTATTAAACTCTAAACTAAACTTTTCCTTTAGTCAGCATTAGGGATTTAAACCCTAAACTGAACTCTTTCCCTTTAGTCAGCATTGGGGTTTTAAACCCTAAACTGATCTTTTCCTCTAGTCAGCATTAGTGTTTTAAACCCTAAACTGAACTTTTTCCTTTTGTCAGCATTAGGGTTTTAAACCCTAAACTGATCTTTTCCTTAGTCAGCATCAGGATTTAAACCCTAAACTGAACTTTTCCTTTAGTCAGCATTAGGGTTTTAAACCCTAAACTGAACTCTATTCCATTCAGCCAGTATTAAGGTTTTAAACCCTAAACTGAACTTTTCCTTTAGTCAGCATTAGGGTTTTAAACCCTAAACTGAATCTTTCCCTTCAGTCAGCATTAGGGTTTTAAACCCTAAACTGAACTTTTCCTCTAGTCAGCATTAGGGTTTTAAACCCTAAACTGAACTTTTTCCATGTAGTCAGCATTAGGGTCTTAAACCCTAAACTGAACTTTTTCCTTTAGTCAGCATTAGGGTTTTAAACCCTAAACTGAACTTTTCCTGTAGTCAGCATTAGGGTTTTAAACCCTAAACTGAACTCTTTTGCATATAGTCAGTATTAGGGTTTTAAACCCTAAACTAAACTTTTCCTTTAGTCAGCATTAGGGTTTTAAACCCTAAACTGAACTTTTTCCATGTAGTCAACATTAGGGTTTTAAACTCTAAACTGAACTCTTTTCCATTTAGTCAGTATTAGGGTTTTAAACCCTAAACTGAACTTTTCCTTTAGTCAGCATTAGGGTTTTAAACCCTAAACTGAACTCTTTTCCATTCAGTCAGTATTAAGGTATTAAACTCTAAACTAAACTTTTCCTTTAGTCAGCATTAGGGATTTAAACCCTAAACTGAACTCTTTCCCTTTAGTCAGCATTGGGGTTTTAAACCCTAAACTGATCTTTTCCTCTAGTCAGCATTAGGGTTTTAAACCCTAAACTGAACTTTTTCCATGTAGTCAGCATTAGGGTCTTAAACCCTAAACTGAACTTTTTCCTTTAGTCAGCATTAGGGTTTTAAACCCTAAACTGATCTTTTCCTTAGTCATCATCAGGGTTTTAAACCCTAAACTGAACTTTCCCATTCAGTCAGCATTAGGGTTTTAAACCCTAAACTGAACTCTTTCCTTTAGTCAGCATTAGGGTTTTAAACCCTAAACTGAACTTTTTCCATTCAGTCAGCATTAGGGTTTTAAACCCTAAACTGAACTCTTTCCTTTAGTCAGCATTAGGGTTTTAAACCCTAAACTGAACTTTTTCCATTTAGTCAGCATTAGGGTTTTAAACCCTAAACTGAACTTTTCCCTTTAATCAGGATTAAGGTTTTAAACCCTAAACTGAACTTTTCCTTTAGTCAGCATTAGGGTTTTAAACCCTAAACTGAACTTTTCCTTTAGTCAGCATTAGGGTTTTAAACCCTAAACTGAACTCTTTTCCATTCAGTCAGCATTAGGGTTTTAAACCCTAAACTGAACTTTTTCCATGTAGTCAGCATTAGGGTTTTAAACCCTAAACTGAACTTTTTCCTTTAGTCAGCATTAGGGTTTTAAACCCTAAACTGATCTTTTCCTTAGTCAGCATCAGGATTTTAAACCCTAAACTGAACTTTTCCTTTAGTCAGCATTAGGGTTTTAAACCCTAAACTGAACTCTATTCCATTCAGCCAGTATTAGGGTTTTAAACCCTAAACTGAACCCTTCAGTCAGCATTAGGGTTTTAAACCCTAAACTGAACTCTTTTCCATTCAGTCAGCATTAGGGTTTTAAACCCTAAACTGAACTTTTTCCATATAGTCAGCATTAGGGTTTTAAACCCTAAACTGAACTTTTTCCTTTAGTCAGCATTAGGGTTTTAAACCCTAAACTGATCTTTTCCTTAGTCAGCATCAGGATTTTAAACCCTAAACTGAACTTTTCCTTTAGTCAGCATTAGGGTTTTAAACCCTAAACTGAACTCTATTCCATTCAGCCAGTATTAGGGTTTTAAACCCTAAACTGAACTTTTCCTTTAGTCAGCATTAGGGTTTTAAACCCTAAACTGAATCTTTCCCTTCAGTCAGCATTAGGGTTTTAAACCCTAAACTGAACTTTTCCTCTAGTCAGCATTAGGGTTTTAAACCCTAAACTGAACTTTTTCCATGTAGTTAGCATTAGGGTCTTAAACCCTAAACTGAACTTTTTCCTTTAGTCAGCATTAGGGTTTTAAACCCTAAACTGAATCTTTCCCTTCAGTCAGCATTAGGGTTTTAAACCCTAAACTGAACTTTTCCTCTAGTCAGCATTAGAGTTTTAAACCCTAAACTGAACGTTTTCCATGTAGTCAGCATTAGGGTCTTAAACCCTAAACTGAACTTTTTCCTTTAGTCAGCATTAGGGTTTTAAACCCTAAACTGAACTTTTCATGTAGTCAGCATTAGGGTTTTAAACCCTAAACTGAACTTTTCCTTTAGTCAGCATTAGGGTTTTAAACCCTAAACTGAACTCTTTTCCATTCAGTCAGTATTAAGGTATTAAACCCTAAACTAAACTTTTACTTTAGTCAGCATTAGGGATTTAAACCCTAAACTGAACTATTTCTCTTTAGTCAGCATTGGGGTTTTAAAACCTAAACTGATCTTTTCCTTTAGTCAGCATTAGGGTTTTAAACCCTAAACTGAACTTTCTCCATGTAGTCAGCGTTAGGGTCTTAAACCCTAAATTGAACTTTTTCCTTTAGTCAGCATTAGGGTTTTAAACCCTAAACTGATCTTTTCCTTAGTCATCATCAGGGTTTTAAACCCTAAACTGAACTTTCCCATTCAGTCAGCATTAAAGTTTTACACCCTAAACAAATCTCTTTCCTTTAGTCAGCATTAGGGTTTTAAACCCTAAACTGAACTTTTTCCATCCAGTCAGCATTAGGGTTTTAAACCCTAAACTGAACTCTTTCCTTTAGTCAGCATTAGGGTTTTAAACCCTAAACTGAACTTTTTCCATGTAGTCAGCATTAGGGTTTTAAACTCTAAACTGAACTCTTTTCCATTCAGTCAGTATTAGGGTTTTAAACCCTAAACTGAACTTTTCCTTTAGTCAGCATTAGGGTTTTAAACCCTAAACTGAACTTTTCCTTTAGTCAGCATTAGGGTTTTAAACCATAAACTGAACTCTTTTCCATTCAGTTAGTATTAGGGTTTTAAACCCTAAACTGAACTTTTCCTTTAGTCAACATTAGGGTTTTAAACCCTAAACTGAACTCTTTTCCATTCAGTCAGTATTAGGGTTTTAAACCCTAAACTGAACTTTTCCTTTAGTCAGCATTAGGGTTTTAAACCCTAAACTAAACTCTTTCCCTTCAGTCAGCATTAGGGTTTTAAACCCTAAACTGAACTTTCCTCTAGTCAGCATTAGGGCTTTAAACCCTAAACTGAACTTTTTCCATGTAGTCAGCATTAGGGTTTTAAACCCTAAACTGAACTTTTTCCTTTAGTCAGCATTAGGGTTTTAAACCCTAAACTGATCTTTTCCTTAGTCAGCATCAGGATTTAAACCCTAAACTGAACTTTTCCTTTAGTCAGCATTAGGGTTTTAAACCCTAAACTGAACTCTATTCCATTCAGCCAGTATTAAGGTTTTAAACCCTAAACTGAACTTTTCCTTTAGTCAGCATTAGGGTTTTAAACCCTAAACTGAATCTTTCCCTTCAGTCAGCATTAGGGATTTAAACCCTAAACTGAACTTTTCCTCTAGTCAGCATTAGGGTTTTAAACCCTAAACTGAACTTTTCCTTTAGTCAGCATTAGGGTTTTAAACCCTAAACTGAACTCTTTTCCATTCAGTCAGCATTAGGGTTTTAAACCCTAAACTGAACTTTTTCCATGTAGTCAGCATTAGGGTTTTAAACCCTAAACTGAACTTTTTCCTTTAGTCAGCATTAGGGTTTTAAACCCTAAACTGATCTTTTCCTTAGTCAGCATCAGGATTTTAAACCCTAAACTGAACTTTTCCTTTAGTCAGCATTAGGGTTTTAAACCCTAAACTGAACTCTATTCCATTCAGCCAGTATTAGGGTTTTAAACCCTAAACTGAACCCTTCAGTCAGCATTAGGGTTTTAAACCCTAAACTGAACTCTTTTCCATTCAGTCAGCATTAGGGTTTTAAACCCTAAACTGAACTTTTTCCATATAGTCAGCATTAGGGTTTTAAACCCTAAACTGAACTTTTTCCTTTAGTCAGCATTAGGGTTTTAAACCCTAAACTGATCTTTTCCTTAGTCAGCATCAGGATTTTAAACCCTAAACTGAACTTTTCCTTTAGTCAGCATTAGGGTTTTAAACCCTAAACTGAACTCTATTCCATTCAGCCAGTATTAGGGTTTTAAACCCTAAACTGAACTTTTCCTTTAGTCAGCATTAGGGTTTTAAACCCTAAACTGAATCTTTCCCTTCAGTCAGCATTAGGGTTTTAAACCCTAAACTGAACTTTTCCTCTAGTCAGCATTAGGGTTTTAAACCCTAAACTGAACTTTTTCCATGTAGTCAGCATTAGGGTCTTAAACCCTAAACTGAACTTTTTCCTTTAGTCAGCATTAGGGTTTTAAACCCTAAACTGAACTTTTCCTGTAGTCAGCATTAGGGTTTTAAACCCTAAACTGAACTCTTTTGCATATAGTCAGTATTAGGGTTTTAAACCCTAAACTAAACTTTTCCTTTAGTCAGCATTAGGGTTTTAAACCCTAAACTGAACTTTTTCCATGTAGTCAGCATTAGGGTTTTAAACCCTAAACTGAACTTTTTCCTTTAGTCAGCATTAGGGTTTTAAACCCTAAACTGATCTTTTCCTTAGTCAGCATCAGGATTTTAAACCCTAAACTGAACTTTCTCCATGTAGTCAGCGTTAGGGTCTTAAACCCTAAATTGAACTTTTTCCTTTAGTCAGCATTAGGGTTTTAAACCCTAAACTGAACTTTCCCATTTAGTCAGCATTAAAGTTTTACACCCTAAACGAATCTCTTTCCTTTAGTCAGCATTAGGGTTTTAAACCCTAAACTGAACTTTTTCCATCCAGTCAGTATTAGGGTTTTAAACCCTAAACTGAACTCTTTCCTTTAGTCAGCATTAGGGTTTTAAACCCTAAACTGAACTTTTTCCATGTAGTCAGCATTAGGGTTTTAAACTCTAAACTGAACTCTTTTCCATTCAGTCAGTATTAGGGTTTTAAACCCTAAACTGAACTTTTCCTTTAGTCAGCATTAGGGTTTTAAACCCTAAACTGAACTTTTCCTTTAGTCAGCATTAGGGTTTTAAACCATAAACTGAACTCTTTTCCATTCAGTTAGTATTAGGGTTTTAAACCCTAAACTGAACTTTTCCTTTAGTCAACATTAGGGTTTTAAACCCTAAACTGAACTCTTTTCCATTCAGTCAGTATTAGGGTTTTAAACCCTAAACTGAACTTTTCCTTTAGTCAGCATTAGGGTTTTAAACCCTAAACTAAACTCTTTCCCTTCAGTCAGCATTAGGGTTTTAAACCCTAAACTGAACTTTCCTCTAGTCAGCATTAGGGCTTTAAACCCTAAACTGAACTTTTTCCATGTAGTCAGCATTAGGGTTTTAAACCCTAAACTGAACTTTTTCCTTTAGTCAGCATTAGGGTTTTAAACCCTAAACTGATCTTTTCCTTAGTCAGCATCAGGATTTAAACCCTAAACTGAACTTTTCCTTTAGTCAGCATTAGGGTTTTAAACCCTAAACTGAACTCTATTCCATTCAGCCAGTATTAAGGTTTTAAACCCTAAACTGAACTTTTCCTTTAGTCAGCATTAGGGTTTTAAACCCTAAACTGAATCTTTCCCTTCAGTCAGCATTAGGGTTTTAAACCCTAAACTGATCTTTTCCTCTAGTCAGCATTAGGGTTTTAAACCCTAAACTGAACTTTTTCCATGTAGTCAGCATTAGGGTCTTAAACCCTAAACTGAACTTTTTCCTTTAGTCAGCATTAGGGTTTTAAACCCTAAACTGATCTTTTCCTTAGTCAGCATCAGGGTTTTAAACCCTAAACTGAACTTTCCCATTCAGTCAGCATTAAGGTTTTACACCCTAAACGAAACTCTTTCCTTTAGTCAGCATTAGGGTTTTAAACCCTAAACTGAACTTTTTCCATTCAGTCAGCATTAGGGTTTTAAACCCTAAACTGAACTCTTTCCTTTAGTCAGCATTAGGGTTTTAAACCCTAAACTGAACTTTTTCCATGTAGTCAGCATTAGGGTTTTAAACTCTAAACTGAACTCTTTTCCATTCAGTCAGTATTAGGGTTTTAAACCCTAAACTGAACTTTTCCTTTAGTCAGCATTAGGGTTTTAAACCCTAAACTGAACTTTTCCTTTAGTCAGCATTAGGGTTTTAAACCCTAAACTGAACTCTTTTCCATTCAGTCAGCATTAGGGTTTTAAACCCTAAACTGAACTTTTTCCATGTAGTCAGCATTAGGGTTTTAAACCCTAAACTGAACTTTTTCCTTTAGTCAGCATTAGGGTTTTAAACCCTAAACTGATCTTTTCCTTAGTCAGCATCAGGATTTTAAACCCTAAACTGAACTTTTCCTTTAGTCAGCATTAGGGTTTTAAACCCTAAACTGAACTCTATTCCATTCAGCCAGTATTAGGGTTTTAAACCCTAAACTGAACCCTTCAGTCAGCATTAGGGTTTTAAACCCTAAACTGAACTTTTTCCATGTAGTCAGCATTAGGGTTTTAAACCCTAAACTGAACTTTTTCCTTTAGTCAGCATTAGGGTTTTAAACCCTAAACTGATCTTTTCCTTAGTCAGCATCAGGATTTTAAACCCTAAACTGAACTTTTCCTTTAGTCAGCATTAGGGTTTTAAACCCTAAACTGAACTCTATTCCATTCAGCCAGTATTAGGGTTTTAAACCCTAAACTGAACTTTTCCTTTAGTCAGCATTAGGGTTTTAAACCCTAAACTGAATCTTTCCCTTCAGTCAGCATTAGGGTTTTAAACCCTAAACTGAACTTTTCCTCTAGTCAGCATTAGGGTTTTAAACCCTAAACTGAACTTTTTCCATGTAGTCAGCATTAGGGTCTTAAACCCTAAACTGAACTTTTTCCTTTAGTCAGCATTAGGGTTTTAAACCCTAAACTGAATCTTTTCCTTCAGTCAGCATTAGGGTTTTAAACCCTAAACTGAACTTTTCCTCTAGTCAGCATTAGGGTTTTAAACCCTAAACTGAACTTTTTCCATGTAGTCAGCATTAGGGTCTTAAACCCTAAACTGAACTTTTTCCTTTAGTCAGCATTAGGGTTTTAAACCCTAAACTGAACTTTTCCTGTAGTCAGCATTAGGGTTTTAAACCCTAAACTGAACTCTTTTGCATATAGTCAGTATTAGGGTTTTAAACCCTAAACTAAACTTTTCCTTTAGTCAGCATTAGGGTTTTAAACCCTAAACTGAACTTTTTCCATGTAGTCAGCATTAGGGTTTTAAACCCTAAACTGAACTTTTTCCTTTAGTCAGCATTAGGGTTTTAAACCCTAAACTGATCTTTTCCTTAGTCAGCATCAGGGTTTTAAACCCTAAACTGAACTTTCTCCATGTAGTCAGCGTTAGGGTCTTAAACCCTAAATTGAACTTTTTCCTTTAGTCAGCAATAGGGTTTTAAACCCTAAACTGATCTTTTCCTTAGTCATCATCAGGGTTTTAAACCCTAAACTGAACTTTCCCATTCAGTCAGCATTAAAGTTTTACACCCTAAACGAATCTCTTTCCTTTAGTCAGCATTAGGGTTTTAAACCCTAAACTGAACTTTTTCCATTCAGTCAGCATTAGGGTTTTAAACCCTAAACTGAACTCTTTCCTTTAGTCAGCATTAGGGTTTTAAACCCTAAACTGAACTTTTTCCATGTAGTCAGCATTAGGGTTTTAAACTCTAAACTGAACTCTTTTCCATTCAGTCAGTATTAGGGTTTTAAACCCTAAACTGAACTTTTCCTTTAGTCAGCATTAGGGTTTTAAACCCTAAACTGAACTTTTCCTTTAGTCAGCATTAGGGTTTTAAACCCTAAACTGAACTCTTTTCCATTCAGTTAGTATTAGGGTTTTAAACCCTAAACTGAACTTTTCCTTTAGTCAACATTAGGGTTTTAAACCCTAAACTGAACTCTTTTCCATTCAGTCAGTATTAGGGTTTTAAACCCTAAACTGTACTTTTCCTTTAGTCAGCATTAGGGTTTTAAACCCTAAACTAAACTCTTTCCCTTCAGTCAGCATTAGGGTTTTAAACCCTAAACTGAACTTTCCTCTAGTCAGCATTAGGGCTTTAAACCCTAAACTGAACTTTTTCCATGTAGTCAGCATTAGGGTTTTAAACCCTAAACTGAACTTTTTCCTTTAGTCAGCATTAGGGTTTTAAACCCTAAACTAAACTCTTTCCCTTCAGTCAGCATTAGGGTTTTAAACCCTAAACTGAACTTTCCTCTAGTCAGCATTAGGGCTTTAAACCCTAAACTGAACTTTTTCCATGTAGTCAGCATTAGGGTTTTAAACCCTAAACTGAACTTTTTCCTTTAGTCAGCATTAGGGTTTTAAACCCTAAACTGATCTTTTCCTTAGTCAGCGTCAGGATTTAAACCCTAAACTAAACTTTTCCTTTAGTCAGCATTAGGGTTTTAAACCCTAAACTGAACTCTATTCCATTCAGCCAGTATTAAGGTTTTAAACCCTAAACTGAACTTTTCCTTTAGTCAGCATTAGGGTTTTAAACCCTAAACTGAATCTTTCCCTTCAGTCAGCATTAGGGATTTAAACCCTAAACTGAACTTTTCCTCTAGTCAGCATTAGGGTTTTAAATCCTAAACTGAACTTTTTCCATGTAGTCTGCATATGGGTCTTAAACCCTAAACTGAACTTTTTCCTTTAGTCAGCATTAGGGTTTTAAACCCTAAACTGAACTTTTCCTGTAGTCAACATTAGGGTTTTAAACCCTAAACTGAATCTTTCCCCTCAGTCAGCATTAGAGATTTAAACCCTAAACTGAACTTTTCCTCTAGTCAGCATTAGGGTTTTAAACCCTAAACAGAACTTTTTCCATGTAGTCAGCATTAGGGTCTTAAACCCTAAACTGAACTTTTTCCTTTAGTCAGCATTAGGGTTTTAAACCCTAAACTGAACTTTTCCTGTAGTCAGCATTAGGGTTTTAAACCCTAAACTGAACTCTTTTGCATATAGTCAGTATTAGGGTTTTAAACCCTAAACTAAACTTTTCCTTTAGTCAGCATTAGGGTTTTAAACCCTAAACTGAACTTTTTCCATGTAGTCAACATTAGGGTTTTAAACTCTAAACTGAACTCTTTTCCATTTAGTCAGTATTAGGGTTTTAAACCCTAAACTGAACTTTTCCTTTAGTCAGCATTAGGGTTTTAAACCCTAAACTGAACTCTTTTCCATTCAGTCAGCATTAGGGTTTTAAACCCTAAACTGAACTTTTTCCATGTAGTCAGCATTAGGGTTTTAAACCCTAAACTGAACTTTTTCCTTTAGTCAGCATTAGGGTTTTAAACCCTAAACTGATCTTTTCCTTAGTCAGCATCAGGATTTTAAACCCTAAACTGAACTTTTCCTTTAGTCAGCATTAGGGTTTTAAACCCTAAACTAAACTCTTTCCCTTCAGTCAGCATTAGGGTTTTAAACCCTAAACTGAACTTTCCTCTAGTCAGCATTAGGGTTTTAAACCCTAAACTGAACTTTTTCCATGTAGTCAGCATTAGGGTTTTAAACCCTAAACTGAACTTTTTCCTTTAGTCAGCATTAGGGTTTTAAACCCTAAACTGATCTTTTCCTTAGTCAGCATCAGGATTTAAACCCTAAACTGAACTTTTCCTTTAGTCAGCATTAGGGTTTTAAACCCTAAACTGAACTCTATTCCATTCAGCCAGTATTAAGGTTTTAAACCCTAAACTGAACTTTTCCTTTAGTCAGCATTAGGGTTTTAAACCCTAAACTGAATCTTTCCCTTCAGTCAGCATTAGGGATTTAAACCCTAAACTGAACTTTTCCTCTAGTCAGCATTAGGGTTTTAAACCCTAAACTGAACTTTTTCCATGTAGTCAGCATTAGGGTCTTAAACCCGAAACTGAACTTTTTCCTTTAGTCAGCATTAGGGTTTTAAACCCTAAACTGAACTTTTCCTGTAGTCAGCATTAGGGTTTTAAACCCTAAACTGAACTCTTTTGCATATAGTCAGTATTAGGGTTTTAAACCCTAAACTAAACTTTTCCTTTAGTCAGCATTAGGGTTTTAAACCCTAAACTGAACTTTTTCCATGTAGTCAACATTAGGGTTTTAAACTCTAAACTGAACTCTTTTCCATTTAGTCAGTATTAGGGTTTTAAACCCTAAACTGAACTTTTCCTTTAGTCAGCATTAGGGTTTTAAACCCTAAACTGAACTTTTCCTTTAGTCAGCATTAGGGTTTTAAACCCTAAACTAAACTCTTTCCCTTCAGTCAGCATTAGGGTTTTAAACCCTAAACTGAACTTTCCTCTAGTCAGCATTAGGGCTTTAAACCCTAAACTGAACTTTTTCCATGTAGTCAGCATTAGGGTTTTAAACCCTAAACTGAACTTTTTCCTTTAGTCAGCATTAGGGTTTTAAACCCTAAACTAAACTCTTTCCCTTCAGTCAGCATTAGGGTTTTAAACCCTAAACTGAACTTTCCTCTAGTCAGCATTAGGGCTTTAAACCCTAAACTGAACTTTTTCCATGTAGTCAGCATTAGGGTTTTAAACCCTAAACTGAACTTTTTCCTTTAGTCAGCATTAGGGTTTTAAACCCTAAACTGATCTTTTCCTTAGTCAGCGTCAGGATTTAAACCCTAAACTAAACTTTTCCTTTAGTCAGCATTAGGGTTTTAAACCCTAAACTGAACTCTATTCCATTCAGCCAGTATTAAGGTTTTAAACCCTAAACTGAACTTTTCCTTTAGTCAGCATTAGGGTTTTAAACCCTAAACTGAATCTTTCCCTTCAGTCAGCATTAGGGATTTAAACCCTAAACTGAACTTTTCCTCTAGTCAGCATTAGGGTTTTAAACCCTAAACTGAACTTTTTCCATGTAGTCAGCATTAGGGTCTTAAACCCGAAACTGAACTTTTTCCTTTAGTCAGCATTAGGGTTTTAAACCCTAAACTGAACTTTTCCTGTAGTCAACATTAGGGTTTTAAACCCTAAACTGAATCTTTCCCCTCAGTCAGCATTAGAGATTTAAACCCTAAACTGAACTTTTCCTCTAGTCAGCATTAGGGTTTTAAACCCTAAACAGAACTTTTTCCATGTAGTCTGCATTAGGGTCTTAAACCCTAAACTGAACTTTTTCCTTTAGTCAGCATTAGGGTTTTAAACCCTAAACTGAACTTTTCCTGTAGTCAGCATTAGGGTTTTAAACCCTAAACTGAACTCTTTTGCATATAGTCAGTATTAGGGTTTTAAACCCTAAACTAAACTTTTCCTTTAGTCAGCATTAGGGTTTTAAACCCTAAACTGAACTTTTTCCATGTAGTCAACATTAGGGTTTTAAACTCTAAACTGAACTCTTTTCCATTTAGTCAGTATTAGGGTTTTAAACCCTAAACTGAACTTTTCCTTTAGTCAGCATTAGGGTTTTAAACCCTAAACTGAACTCTTTTCCATTCAGTCAGCATTAGGGTTTTAAACCCTAAACTGAACTTTTTCCATGTAGTCAGCATTAGGGTTTTAAACCCTAAACTGAACTTTTTCCTTTAGTCAGCATTAGGGTTTTAAACCCTAAACTGATCTTTTCCTTAGTCAGCATCAGGATTTTAAACCCTAAACTGAACTTTTCCTTTAGTCAGCATTAGGGTTTTAAACCCTAAACTAAACTCTTTCCCTTCAGTCAGCATTAGGGTTTTAAACCCTAAACTGAACTTTCCTCTAGTCAGCATTAGGGTTTTAAACCCTAAACTGAACTTTTTCCATGTAGTCAGCATTAGGGTTTTAAACCCTAAACTGAACTTTTTCCTTTAGTCAGCATTAGGGTTTTAAACCCTAAACTGATCTTTTCCTTAGTCAGCATCAGGATTTAAACCCTAAACTGAACTTTTCCTTTAGTCAGCATTAGGGTTTTAAACCCTAAACTGAACTCTATTCCATTCAGCCAGTATTAAGGTTTTAAACCCTAAACTGAACTTTTCCTTTAGTCAGCATTAGGGTTTTAAACCCTAAACTGAATCTTTCCCTTCAGTCAGCATTAGGGATTTAAACCCTAAACTGAACTTTTCCTCTAGTCAGCATTAGGGTTTTAAACCCTAAACTGAACTTTTTCCATGTAGTCAGCATTAGGGTCTTAAACCCGAAACTGAACTTTTTCCTTTAGTCAGCATTAGGGTTTTAAACCCTAAACTGAACTTTTCCTGTAGTCAGCATTAGGGTTTTAAACCCTAAACTGAACTCTTTTGCATATAGTCAGTATTAGGGTTTTAAACCCTAAACTAAACTTTTCCTTTAGTCAGCATTAGGGTTTTAAACCCTAAACTGAACTTTTTCCATGTAGTCAACATTAGGGTTTTAAACTCTAAACTGAACTCTTTTCCATTTAGTCAGTATTAGGGTTTTAAACCCTAAACTGAACTTTTCCTTTAGTCAGCATTAGGGTTTTAAACCCTAAACTGAACTCTTTTCCATTCAGTCAGCATTAGGGTTTTAAACCCAAAACTGAACTTTTTCCATGTAGTCAGCATTAGGGTTTTAAACCCTAAACTGAACTTTTTCCTTTAGTCAGCATTAGGGTTTTAAACACCAAACTGATCTTTTCCTTAGTGCTGGGATTTTAAACCCTAAACTGAACTTTTCCTTTAGTCAGCATTAGGGTTTTAAACCCTAAACTGAACTCTATTCCATTCAGCCAGTATTAGGGTTTTAAACCCTAAACTGAACCCTTCAGTCAGCATTAGGGTTTTAAACCCTAAACTGAACTCTTTTCCATTCAGTCAGCATTAGGGTTTTAAACCCTAAACTGAACTTTTTCCATGTAGTCAGCATTAGGGTTTTAAACCCTAAACTGAACTTTTTCCTTTAGTCAGCATTAGGGTTTTAAACCCTAAACTGATCTTTTCCTTAGTCAGCATCAGGATTTTAAACCCTAAACTGAACTTTTCCTTTAGTCAGCATTAGGGTTTTAAACCCTAAACTGAACTCTATTCCATTCAGCCAGTATTAGGGTTTTAAACCCTAAACTGAACCCTTCAGTCAGCATTAGGGTTTTATACCCTAAACTGAACTCTTTTCCATTCAGTCAGCATTAGGGTTTTAAACACTAAACTGAACTTTTTCCATGTAGTCAGCATTAGGGTTTTAAACCCTAAACTGAACATTTTCCTTTAGTCAGCATTAGGGTTTTAAACCCTAAACTAATCTTTTCCTTAGTCAGCATCAGGATTTTAAACCCTAAACTAAACTTTTCCTTTAGTCAGCATTAGGGTTTTAAACCCTAAACTGAACTCTATTCCATTCAGCCAGTATTAGGGTTTTAAACCCTAAACTGAACTTTTCCTTTAGTCAGCATTAGGGTTATACACCCTAAACTGAATCTTTCCCTTCAGTCAGCATTACGGTTTTAAACCCTAAACTGAACTTTTCCTCTAGTCAGCATTAGGGTTTTAAACCCTAAACTGAACTTTTTCCATGTAGTCAGCATTAGGGTCTTAAACCCTAAACTGAACTTTTTCCTTTAGTCAGCATTAGGGTTTTAAACCCTAAACTGAACTTTTCCTGTAGTCAGCATTAGGGTTTTAAACCCTAAACTGAACTCTTTTGCATATAGTCAGTATTAGGGTTTTAAACCCTAAACTAAACTTTTCCTTTAGTCAGCATTAGGGTTTTAAACCCTAAACTGAACTTTTTCCATGTAGTCAACATTAGGGTTTTAAACTCTAAACTGAACTCTTTTCCATTTAGTCAGTATTAGGGTTTTAAACCCTAAACTGAACTTTTCCTTTAGTCAGCATTAGGGTTTTAAACCCTAAACTGAACTCTTTTCCATTCAGTCAGCATTAGGGTTTTAAACCCTAAACTGAACTTTTTCCATGTAGTCAGCATTAGGGTTTTAAACCCTAAACTGAACTTTTTCCTTTAGTCAGCATTAGGGTTTTAAACCCTAAACTGATCTTTTCCTTAGTCAGCATCAGGATTTTAAACCCTAAACTGAACTTTTCCTTTAGTCAGCATTAGGGTTTTAAACCCTAAACTAAACTCTTTCCCTTCAGTCAGCATTAGGGTTTTAAACCCTAAACTGAACTTTCCTCTAGTCAGCATTAGGGTTTTAAACCCTAAACTGAACTTTTTCCATGTAGTCAGCATTAGGGTTTTAAACCCTAAACTGAACTTTTTCCTTTAGTCAGCATTAGGGTTTTAAACCCTAAACTGATCTTTTCCTTAGTCAGCATCAGGATTTAAACCCTAAACTGAACTTTTCCTTTAGTCAGCATTAGGGTTTTAAACCCTAAACTGAACTCTATTCCATTCAGCCAGTATTAAGGTTTTAAACCCTAAACTGAACTTTTCCTTTAGTCAGCATTAGGGTTTTAAACCCTAAACTGAATCTTTCCCTTCAGTCAGCATTAGGGATTTAAACCCTAAACTGAACTTTTCCTCTAGTCAGCATTAGGGTTTTAAACCCTAAACTGAACTTTTTCCATGTAGTCAGCATTAGGGTCTTAAACCCGAAACTGAACTTTTTCCTTTAGTCAGCATTAGGGTTTTAAACCCTAAACTGAACTTTTCCTGTAGTCAGCATTAGGGTTTTAAACCCTAAACTGAACTCTTTTGCATATAGTCAGTATTAGGGTTTTAAACCCTAAACTAAACTTTTCCTTTAGTCAGCATTAGGGTTTTAAACCCTAAACTGAACTTTTTCCATGTAGTCAACATTAGGGTTTTAAACTCTAAACTGAACTCTTTTCCATTTAGTCAGTATTAGGGTTTTAAACCCTAAAATGAACTTTTCCTTTAGTCAGCATTAGGGTTTTAAACCCTAAACTGAACTCTTTTCCATTCAGTCAGCATTAGGGTTTTAAACCCAAAACTGAACTTTTTCCATGTAGTCAGCATTAGGGTTTTAAACCCTAAACTGAACTTTTTCCTTTAGTCAGCATTAGGGTTTTAAACACCAAACTGATCTTTTCCTTAGTGCTGGGATTTTAAACCCTAAACTGAACTTTTCCTTTAGTCAGCATTAGGGTTTTAAACCCTAAACTGAACTCTATTCCATTCAGCCAGTATTAGGGTTTTAAACCCTAAACTGAACCCTTCAGTCAGCATTAGGGTTTTAAACCCTAAACTGAACTCTTTTCCATTCAGTCAGCATTAGGGTTTTAAACCCTAAACTGAACTTTTTCCATGTAGTCAGCATTAGGGTTTTAAACCCTAAACTGAACTTTTTCCTTTAGTCAGCATTAGGGTTTTAAACCCTAAACTGATCTTTTCCTTAGTCAGCATCAGGATTTTAAACCCTAAACTGAACTTTTCCTTTAGTCAGCATTAGGGTTTTAAACCCTAAACTGAACTCTATTCCATTCAGCCAGTATTAGGGTTTTAAACCCTAAACTGAACCCTTCAGTCAGCATTAGGGTTTTATACCCTAAACTGAACTCTTTTCCATTCAGTCAGCATTAGGGTTTTAAACACTAAACTGAACTTTTTCCATGTAGTCAGCATTAGGGTTTTAAACCCTAAACTGAACATTTTCCTTTAGTCAGCATTAGGGTTTTAAACCCTAAACTAATCTTTTCCTTAGTCAGCATCAGGATTTTAAACCCTAAACTAAACTTTTCCTTTAGTCAGCATTAGGGTTTTAAACCCTAAACTGAACTCTATTCCATTCAGCCAGTATTAGGGTTTTAAACCCTAAACTGAACTTTTCCTTTAGTCAGCATTAGGGTTTTAAACCCTAAACTGAATCTTTCCCTTCAGTCAGCATTAGGGTTTTAAACCCTAAACTGAACTTTTCCTCTAGTCAGCATTAGGGTTTTAAACCCTAAACTGAACTTTTTCCATGTAGTCAGCATTAGGGTCTTAAACCCTAAACTGAACTTTTTCCTTTAGTCAGCATTAGGGTTTTAAACCCTAAACTGAACTTTTCCTGTAGTCAGCATTAGGGTTTTAAACCCTAAACTGAACTCTTTTGCATATAGTCAGTATTAGGGTTTTAAACCCTAAACTAAACTTTTCCTTTAGTCAGCATTAGGGTTTTAAACCCTAAACTGAACTTTTTCCATGTAGTCAGCATTAGGGTTTTAAACTCTAAACTGAACTCTTTTCCATTCAGTCAGTATTAGGGTTTTAAACCCTAAACTGAACTTTTCCTTTAGTCAGCATTAGGGTTTTAAACCCTAAACTGAACTCTTTTCCATTCAGTCAGTATTAAGGTTTTAAACCCTAAACTAAACTTTTCCTTTAGTCAGCATTAGGGATTTAAACCCTAAACTGAACTCTTTCCCTTTAGTCAGCATTGGGGTTTTAAACCCTAAACTGATCTTTTCCTCTAGTCAGCATTAGTGTTTTAAACCCTAAACTGAACTTTTTCCTTTTGTCAGCATTAGGGTTTTAAACCCTAAACTGAACTTTTTCCTTTAGTCAGCATTAGGGATTTAAACCCTAAACTAAACTCTTTCCCTTCAGTCAGCATTAGGGTTTTAAACCCTAAACTGATCTTTTCCTCTAGTCATCATTAGGGTTTTAAACCCTAAACTGAACTTTTTCCATGTAGTCAGCATTAAGGTTTTACACCCTAAACGAAACTCTTTCCTTTAGTCAGCATTAGGGTTTTAAACCCTAAACTGAACTTTTTCCATTCAGTCAGCATTAGGGTTTTAAACCCTAAACTGAACCCTTCAGTCAGCATTAGGGTTTTAAACCCTAAACTGAACTCTTTTCCATTCAGTCAGCATTAGGGTTTTAAACCCTAAACTGAACTTTTCCTTTAGTCAGCATTAGGGTTTTAAACCCTAAACTGAACTCTTTTCCATTCAGTCTGTATTAGGGTTTTAAACCCTAAACTGAACTTTTCCTTTAGTCAGCATTAGGGTTTTAAACCCTAAACTAAACTCTTTCCCTTCAGTCAGCATTAGGGTTTTAAACCCTAAACTGAACTTTCCTCTAGTCAGCATTAGGGTTTTAAACCCTAAACTGAACTTTTTCCTTTAGTCAGCATTAGGGTTTTAAACCCTAAACTGATCTTTTCCTTAGTCAGCATCAGGATTTAAACCCTAAACTGAACTTTTCCTTTAGTCAGCATTAGGGTTTTAAACCCTAAACTGAACTCTATTCCATTCAGCCAGTATTAAGGTTTTAAACCCTAAACTGAACTTTTCCTTTAGTCAGCATTAGGGTTTTAAACCCTAAACTGAATCTTTCCCTTCAGTCAGCATTAGGGATTTAAACCCTAAACTGAACTTTTCCTCTAGTCAGCATTAGGGTTTTAAACCCTAAACTGAACTTTTTCCATGTAGTCAGCATTAGGGTCTTAAACCCTAAACTGAACTTTTTCCTTTAGTCAGCATTAGGGTTTTAAACCCTAAACTGAACTTTTCCTGTAGTCAGCATTAGGGTTTTAAACCCTAAACTGAACTCTTTTGCATATAGTCAGTATTAGGGTTTTAAACCCTAAACTAAACTTTTCCTTTAGTCAGCATTAGGGTTTTAAACCCTAAACTGAACTTTTTCCATGTAGTCAACATTAGGGTTTTAAACTCTAAACTGAACTCTTTTCCATTTAGTCAGTATTAGGGTTTTAAACCCTAAACTGAACTTTTCCTTTAGTCAGCATTAGGGTTTTAAACCCTAAACTGAACTCTTTTCCATTCAGTCAGCATTAGGGTTTTAAACCCTAAACTGAACTTTTTCCATGTAGTCAGCATTAGGGTTTTAAACCCTAAACTGAACTTTTTCCTTTAGTCAGCATTAGGGTTTTAAACCCTAAACTGATCTTTTCCTTAGTCAGCATCAGGATTTTAAACCCTAAACTGAACTTTTCCTTTAGTCAGCATTAGGGTTTTAAACCCTAAACTGAACTCTATTCCATTCAGCCAGTATTAGGGTTTTAAACCCTAAACTGAACTTTTCCTTTAGTCAGCATTAGGGTTTTAAACCCTAAACTGAACTCTTTTCCATTCAGTCAGCATTAGGGTTTTAAACCCTAAACTGAACTTTTTCCATGTAGTCAGCATTAGGGTTTTAAACCCTAAACTGAACTTTTTCCTTTAGTCAGCATTAGGGTTTTAAACCCTAAACTGATCTTTTCCTTAGTCAGCATCAGGATTTTAAACCCTAAACTGAACTTTTCCTTTAGTCAGCATTAGGGTTTTAAACCCTAAACTGAACTCTATTCCATTCAGCCAGTATTAGGGTTTTAAACCCTAAACTGAACTTTTCTTTTAGTCAGCATTAGGGTTTTAAACCCTAAACTGAATCTTTCGCTTCAGTCAGCATTAGGGTTTTAAACCCTAAACTGAACTTTTCCTCTAGTCAGCATTAGGGTTTTAAACCCTAAACTGAACTTTTTCCATGTAGTCAGCATTAGGGTTTTAAACCCTAAACTGAACTTTTTCCTTTAGTCAGCATTAGGGTTTTAAACCCTAAACTGTTCTTTTCCTGTAGTCAGCATTAGGGTTTTAAACCCTAAACTGAACTCTTTTGCATATAGTCAGTATTAGGGTTTTAAACCCTAAACTAAACTTTTCCTTTAGTCAGCATTAGGGTTTTAAACCCTAAACTGAACTCTTTTCCATTCAGTCAGCATTAGGGTTTTAAACCCTAAACTGAACTCTTTTCCATTTAGTCAGCATTAGGGTTTTAAACCCTAAACTGAACTTTTCCTTTAGTCAGCATTAGGGTTTTAAACCCTAAACTGAATTCTTTTCCATTCAGTCAGTATTAAGGTTTTAAACCCTAAACTAAACTTTTCCTTCAGCCAGTATTAGGGTTTTAAACCCTAAACTGAACTTTTCCTTTAGTCAGCATTAGGGTTTTAAACCCTAAACTGAATCTTTCGCTTCAGTCAGCATTAGGGTTTTAAACCCTAAACTGAACTTTTCCTCTAGTCAGCATTAGGGTTTTAAACCCTAAACTGAACTTTTTCCATGTAGTCAGCATTAGGATCTTAAACCCTAAACTGAACTTTTTCCTTTAGTCAGCATTAGGGTTTTAAACCCTAAACTGATCTTTTCCCTTTAGTCAGTATTAGGGTTTTAAAACCCTAAACTGAACTTTTTCCCTTTAGTCAGCATTAGGGTTTTAAACCCTAAACTGAATTCTTTCCTTTAGTCAGCATTAGGGTTTTAAACCCTAAACTGAACTTTTTCCATTCAGTCAGCATTAGGGTTTTAAACCCTAAACTGAACTCTTTCCTTTAGTCAGCATTAGGGTTTTAAACCATAAACTGAACTTTTTCCATGTAGTCAGCATTAGGGTTTTAAACTCTAAACTGAACTCTTTTCCATTCAGTCAGTATTAGGGTTTTAAACCCTAAACTGAACTTTTCCTTTAGTCAGCATTAGGGTTTTAAACCCTAAACTGAACTCTTTTCCATTCAGTCAGTATTAGGGTTTTAAACCCTAAACTGAACTTTTCCTTTAGTCAGCATTAGGGTTTTAAACCCTAAACTAAACTCTTTCCCTTCAGTCAGCATTAGGGTTTTAAACCCTAAACTGAACTTTCCTCTAGTCAGCATTAGGGCTTTAAACCCTAAACTGAACTTTTTCCATGTAGTCAGCATTAGGGTTTTAAACCCTAAACTGAACTTTTTCCTTTAGTCAGCATTAGGGTTTTAAACCCTAAACTGATCTTTTCCTTAGTCAGCATCAGGATTTTAAACCCTAAACTGAACTTTTCCTTTAGTCAGCATTAGGGTTTTAAACCCTAAACTGAACTCTATTCCATTCAGCCAGTATTAGGGTTTTAAACCCTAAACTGAACTTTTCCTTTAGTCAGCATTAGGGTTTTAAACCCTAAACTGAATCTTTCCCTTCAGTCAGCATTAGGGTTTTAAACCCTAAACTGAACTTTTCCTCTAGTCAGCATTAGGGTTTTAAACCCTAAACTGAACTTTTTCCATGTAGTCAGCATTAGGGTCTTAAACCCTAAACTGAACTTTTTCCTTTAGTCAGCATTAGGGTTTTAAACCCTAAACTGAACTTTTCCTGTAGTCAGCATTAGGGTTTTAAACCCTAAACTGAACTCTTTTGCATATAGTCAGTATTAGGGTTTTAAACCCTAAACTAAAACTTTTCCTTTAGTCAGCATTAGGGTTTTAAACCCTAAACTGAACTTTTTCCATGTAGTCAACATTAGGGTTTTAAACTCTAAACTGAACTCTTTTCCATTTAGTCAGTATTAGGGTTTTAAACCCTAAACTGAACTTTTCCTTTAGTCAGCATTAGGGTTTTAAACCCTAAACTGAACTCTTTTCCATTCAGTCAGCATTAGGGTTTTAAACCCTAAACTGAACTTTTTCCATGTAGTCAGCATTAGGGTTTTAAACCCTAAACTGAACTTTTTCCTTTAGTCAGCATTAGGGTTTTAAACCCTAAACTGATCTTTTCCTTAGTCAGCATCAGGGTTTTAAACCCTAAACTAAACTTTTCCTTCAGCCAGTATTAGGGTTTTAAACCCTAAACTGAACTTTTCCTTTAGTCAGCATTAGGGTTTTAAACCCTAAACTGAATCTTTCGCTTCAGTCAGCATTAGGGTTTTAAACCCTAAACTGAACTTTTCCTCTAGTCAGCATTAGGGTTTTAAACCCTAAACTGAACTTTTTCCATGTTGTCAGCATTAGGGTTTTAAACCCTAAACTGAACTTTTTCCTTTAGTCAGCATTAGGGTTTTAAACCCTAAACTGATCTTTTCCTTAGTCAGCATCAGGATTTTAAACCCTAAACTGAACTTTTCATTTAGTCAGCATTAGGGTTTTAAGCCCTAAACTGAACTCTATTCCATTCAGCCAGTATTAGGGTTTTAAACCCTAAACTGAACTTTTCTTTTAGTCAGCATTAGGGTTTTAAACCCTAAACTGAATCTTTCGCTTCAGTCAGCATTAGGGTTTTAAACCCTAAACTGAACTTTTCCTCTAGTCAGCATTAGGGTTTTAAACCCTAAACTGAACTTTTTCCATGTAGTCAGCATTAGGGTCTTAAACCCTAAACTGAACTTTTTCCTTTAGTCAGCATTAGGGTTTTAAACCCTAAACTGAACTTTTCCTGTAGTCAGCATTAGGGTTTTAAACCCTAAACTGAACTCTTTTGCATATAGTCAGTATTAGGGTTTTAAACCCTAAACTAAAACTTTTCCTTTAGTCAGCATTAGGGTTTTAAACCCTAAACTGAACTTTTTCCATGTAGTCAACATTAGGGTTTTAAACTCTAAACTGAACTCTTTTCCATTTAGTCAGTATTAGGGTTTTAAACCCTAAACTGAACTTTTCCTTTAGTCAGCATTAGGGTTTTAAACCCTAAACTGAACTCTTTTCCATTCAGTCAGCATTAGGGTTTTAAACCCTAAACTGAACTTTTTCCTTTAGTCAGCATTAGGGTTTTAAACCCTAAACTGAACTTTTCCTTTCAGTCAGCATTAGGGTTTTAAACCCTAAACTGAACTTTTTCCTTCCAGTCAGCATTAGGGTTTTAAACCTTAAACTGAACTTTTTCCAGTCAGTCAGCATTAGGGTTTTAAACCCTAAACTGAACTCTTTTCCATTCAGTCAGCATTAGGGTTTTAAACCCTAAACTGAACTTTTTCCTTTAATCAGCATTAGGGTTTTAAACCCTAAACTGAACTTTTTCCATGTTGTCAGCATTAGGGTTTTAAACCCTAAACTGAACTTTTTCCTTTAGTCAGCATTAGGGTTTTAAACCCTAAACTGATCTTTTCCTTAGTCAGCATCAGGATTTTAAACCCTAAACTGAACTTTTCATTTAGTCAGCATTAGGGTTTTAAGCCCTAAACTGAACTCTATTCCATTCAGCCAGTATTAGGGTTTTAAACCCTAAACTGAACTTTTCTTTTAGTCAGCATTAGGGTTTTAAACCCTAAACTGAATCTTTCGCTTCAGTCAGCATTAGGGTTTTAAACCCTAAACTGAACTTTTCCTCTAGTCAGCATTAGGGTTTTAAACCCTAAACTGAACTTTTTCCATGTAGTCAGCATTAGGGTCTTAAACCCTAAACTGAACTTTTTCCTTTAGTCAGCATTAGGGTTTTAAACCCTAAACTGAACTTTTCCTGTAGTCAGCATTAGGGTTTTAAACCCTAAACTGAACTCTTTTGCATATAGTCAGTATTAGGGTTTTAAACCCTAAACTAAACTTTTCCTTTAGTCAGCATTAGGGTTTTAAACCCTAAACTGAACTTTTTCCATGTAGTCAGCATTAGGGTTTTAAACTCTAAACTGAACTCTTTTCCATTTAGTCAGTATTAGGGTTTTAAACCCTAAACTGAACTTTTCCTTTAGTCAGCATTAGGGTTTTAAACCCTAAACTGAACTCTTTTCCATTCAGTCAGTATTAAGGTTTTAAACCCTAAACTAAACTTTTCCTTCAGCCAGTATTAGGGTTTTAAACCCTAAACTGAACTTTTCCTTTAGTCAGCATTAGGGTTTTAAACCCTAAACTGAATCTTTCGCTTCAGTCAGCATTAGGGTTTTAAACCCTAAACTGAACTTTTCCTCTAGTCAGCATTAGGGTTTTAAACCCTAAACTGAACTTTTTCCATGTAGTCAGCATTAGGGTCTTAAACCCTAAACTGAACTTTTTCCTTTAGTCAGCATTAGGGTTTTAAACCCTAAACTGATCTTTTCCTTAGTCAGCATCAGGGTTTTAAACCCTAAACTGAACTTTCCCATTCAGTCAGCATTAGGGTTTTAAACCCTAAACTGAATTCTTTCCTTTAGTCAGCATTAGGGTTTTAAACCCTAAACTGAACTTTTTCCATTCAGTCAGCATTAGGGTTTTAAACCCTAAACTGAACTCTTTCCTTTAGTCAGCATTAGGGTTTTAAACCCTAAACTGAACTTTTTCCATTTAGTCAGCATTAGGGTTTTAAACTCTAAACTTAACTCTTTTCCATTCAGTCAGTATTAGGGTTTTAAACCCTAAACTGAACTTTTCCTTTAGTCAGCATTAGGGTTTTAAACCCTAAACTGAACTTTTCCTTTAGTCAGCATTAGGGTTTTAAACCCTAAACTGAACTCTTTTTCCATTCAGTTAGTATTAGGGTTTTAAACCCTAAACTGAACTTTTCCTTTAGTCAGCATTAGGGTTTTAAACCCTAAACTGAACTCTTTTCCATTCAGTCAGTATTAGGGTTTTAAACCCTAAACTGAACTTTTCCTTTAGTCAGCATTAGGGTTTTAAACCCTAAACTAAACTCTTTCCCTTCAGTCAGCATTAGGGTTTTAAACCCTAAACTGAACTTTCCTCTAGTCAGCATTAGGGCTTTAAACCCTAAACTGAACTTTTTCCATGTAGTCAGCATTAGGGTTTTAAACCCTAAACTGAACTTTTTCCTTTAGTCAGCATTAGGGTTTTAAACCCTAAACTGATCTTTTCCTTAGTCAGCATCAGGATTTAAACCCTAAACTGAACTTTTCCTTTAGTCAGCATTAGGGTTTTAAACCCTAAACTGAACTCTATTCCATTCAGCCAGTATTAAGGTTTTAAACCCTAAACTGAACTTTTCCTTTAGTCAGCATTAGGGTTTTAAACCCTAAACTGAATCTTTCCCTTCAGTCAGCATTAGGGTTTTAAACCCTAAACTGAACTTTTCCTCTAGTCAGCATTAGGGTTTTAAACCCTAAACTGAACTTTTTCCATGTAGTCAGCATTAGGGTCTTAAACCCTAAACTGAACTTTTTCCTTTAGTCAGCATTAGGGTTTTAAACCCTAAACTGAACTTTTCCTGTAGTCAGCATTAGGGTTTTAAACCCTAAACTGAACTCTTTTGCATATAGTCAGTATTAGGGTTTTAAACCCTAAACTAAACTTTTCCTTTAGTCAGCATTAGGGTTTTAAACCCTAAACTGAACTTTTTCCATGTAGTCAACATTAGGGTTTTAAACTCTAAACTGAACTCTTTTCCATTTAGTCAGTATTAGGGTTTTAAACCCTAAACTGAACTTTTCCTTTAGTCAGCATTAGGGTTTTAAACCCTAAACTGAACTCTTTTCCATTCAGTCAGCATTAGGGTTTTAAACCCTAAACTGAACTTTTTCCATGTAGTCAGCATTAGGGTTTTAAACCCTAAACTGAACTTTTTCCTTTAGTCAGCATTAGGGTTTTAAACCCTAAACTGATCTTTTCCTTAGTCAGCATCAGGATTTTAAACCCTAAACTGAACTTTTCCTTTAGTCAGCATTAGGGTTTTAAACCCTAAACTGAACTCTATTCCATTCAGCCAGTATTAGGGTTTTAAACCCTAAACTGAACTTTTCCTTTAGTCAGCATTAGGGTTTTAAACCCTAAACTGAATCTTTCCCTTCAGTCAGCATTAGGGTTTTAAACCCTAAACTGAACTTTTCCTCTAGTCAGCATTAGGGTTTTAAACCCTAAACTGAACTTTTTCCATGTAGTCAGCATTAGGGTCTTAAACCCTAAACTGAACTTTTTCCTTTAGTCAGCATTAGGGTTTTAAACCCTAAACTGAACTTTTCCTGTAGTCAGCATTAGGGTTTTAAACCCTAAACTGAACTCTTTTGCATATAGTCAGTATTAGGGTTTTAAACCCTAAACTAAACTTTTCCTTTAGTCAGTATTAGGGTTTTAAACCCTAAACTGAACTTTTTCCATGTAGTCAGCATTAGGGTTTTAAACTCTAAACTGAACTCTTTTCCATTTAGTCAGTATTAGGGTTTTAAACCCTAAACTGAACTTTTCCTTTAGTCAGCATTAGGGTTTTAAACCCTAAACTGAACTTTTTTCCATTCAGTCAGTATTAAGGTTTTAAACCCTAAACTAAACTTTTCCTTTAGTCAGCATTAGAGATTTAAACCCTAAACTGAACTCTTTCCCTTTAGTCAGCATTGGGGTTTTAAACCCTAAACTGATCTTTTCCTCTAGTCAGCATTAGGGTTTTAAACCCTAAACTGAACTTTTTCCATGTAGTCAGCATTAGGGTCTTAAACCCTAAACTGAACTTTTTCCTTTAGTCAGCATTAGGGTTTTAAACCCTAAACTGATCTTTTCCTTAGTCAGCATCAGGGTTTTAAACCCTAAACTGAACTTTCCCATTCAGTCAGCATTAAGGTTTTACACCCTAAACTGAACTTTTTCCATTTAGTCAGCATTAGGGATTTAAACCCTAAACTGAACTTTTTCCATTCAGTCAGCATTAGGGTTTTAAACCCTAAACTGAACTCTTTCCTTTAGTCAGCATTAGGGTTTTAAACCCTAAACTAAACTTTTTCCATGTAGTCAGCATTAGGGTTTTAAACTCTAAACTGAACTCTTTTCCATTCAGTCAGTATTAGGGTTTTAAACCCTAAACTGAACTTTTCCTTTAGTCAGCATTAGGGTTTTAAACCCTAAACTGAACTTTTCCTTTAGTCAGCATTAGGGTTTTAAACCCTAAACTGAACTCTTTTCCATTCAGTTAGTATTAGGGTTTTAAACCCTAAACTGAACTTTTCCTTTAGTCAGCATTAGGGTTTTAAACCCTAAACTGAACTCTTTTCCATTCAGTCAGTATTAGGGTTTTAAACCCTAAACTGAACTTTTCCTTTAGTCAGCATTAGGGTTTTAAACCCTAAACTAAACTCTTTCCCTTCAGTCAGCATTAGGGTTTTAAACCCTAAACTGAACTTTCCTCTAGTCAGCATTAGGGTTTTAAACCCTAAACTGAACTTTTTCTATGTAGTCAGCATTAGGGTTTTAAACCCTAAACTGAACTTTTTCCTTAAGTCAGCATTAGGGTTTTAAACCCTAAACTGATCTTTTCCTTAGTCAGCATCAGGATTTAAACCCTAAACTGAACTTTTCCTTTAGTCAGCATTAGAGTTTTAAACCCTAAACTGAACTCTATTCCATTCAGCCAGTATTAAGGTTTTAAACCCTAAACTGAACTTTTCCTTTAGTCAGCATTAGGGTTTTAAACCCTAAACTGAATCTTTCCCTTCAGTCAGCATTAGGGATTTAAACCCTAAACTGAACTTTTCCTCTAGTCAGCATTAGGGTTTCAAACCCTAAACTGAACTTTTTCCATGTAGTCTGCATTAGGGTCTTAAACCCTAAACTGAAATTTTTCCTTTAGTCAGCATTAGGGTTTTAAACCCTAAACTGAACTTTTCCTGTAGTCAGCATTAGGGTTTTAAACCCTAAACTGAACTCTTTTGCATATAGTCAGTATTAGGGTTTTAAACCCTAAACTAAACTTTTCCTTTAGTCAGCATTAGGGTTTTAAACCCTAAACTGAACTTTTTTCATGTAGTCAACATTAGGGTTTTAAACTCTAAACTGAACTCTTTTCAATTTAGTCAGTATTAGGGTTTTAAACCCTAAATTGAACTTTTCCTTTAGTCAGCATTAGGGTTTTAAACCATAAACTGAACTCTTTTCCATGTAGTCAGCATTAGGGTTTTAAACCCTAAACTGAACTTTTTCCTTTAGTCAGCATTAGGGTTTTAATCCCTAAACTGATCTTTTCCTTAGTCAGCATCAGGATTTTAAACCCTAAACTGAACTTTTCCTTTAGTCAGCATCAGGGTTTTAAACCCTAAACTGAACTCTATTCCATTCAGCCAGTATTAGGGTTTTAAACCCAAAACTGAACCCTTCAGTCAGCATTAAGGTTTTAAACCCTAAACTGAACTCTTTTCCATTCAGTCAGCATTAGGGTTTTAAACCCTAAACTGAACTTTTTCCATGTAGTCAGCATTAGGGTTTTAAACCCTAAACTGAACTTTTTCCTTTAGTCAGCATTAGGGTTTTAAACCCTAAACTGATCTTTTCCTTAGTCAGCATCAGGATTTTAAACCCTAAACTGAACTTTTCCTTTAGTCAGCATTAGGGTTTTAAACCCTAAACTGAACTCTATTCCATTTAGCCAGTATTAGGGTTTTAAACCCTAAACTGAACTTTTCCTTTAGTCAGCATTAGGGTTTTAAACCCTAAACTGAATCTTTCCCTTCAGTCATTAGGGTGTTAAACCCTAAACTGAACTTTTCCTCTAGTCAGTATTAGGGTTTTAAACCCAAAACTGAACTTTTTCCATGTAGTCTACATTAGGGTCTTAAACCCTAAACTGAACTTTTTTCCTTTAGTCAGCATTAGGGTTTTAAACCCTAAACTGAACTTTTCCTTTAGTCGGCATTAGGGTTTTAAACCCTAAACTGAACTCTTTTGCATATAGTCAGTATTAGGGTTTTAAACCTTAAACTAAACATTTTCCTTTAGTCAGCATTAGGGTTTTAAACCCTAAACTGAACTTTTTCCATGTAGTCAGCATTAGGGTTTTAAACTCTAAACTAAACTCTTTTCCATTTAGTCAGTATTAGGGTTTTAAACCCTAAACTGAACTTTTCCTTTAGTCAGCATTAGGGTTTTAAACCCTAAACTGAACTCTTTTCAATTCAGTCAGTATTAAGGTTTTAAACCCTAAACTAAACTTTTCCTTTAGTCAGCATTAGGGATTTAAACCCTAAACTGAACTCTTTCCCTTTAGTCAGCATTAGGGTTTTAAAACCTAAACTGATCTTTTCCTCTAGTCAGTATTAGGGTTTTAAACCCTGAACTGAACTTTTTCCATGTAGTCAGCATTAGGGTCTTAAACCCTAAACTGAACTTTTTCCTTTAGTCAGCATAAGGGTTTTAAACCCTAAACAGATCTTTTCCTTAGTCAGCATCAGGGTTTTAAACCCTAAACTGAACTTTCCCTTTCAGTCAGCATTAAGGTTTTAAACCATAAACGAAACTCTTTACTTTAGTCAGCATTAGGGTTTTAAACCCTAAACTGAACTTTTCATGTAGTTAGCATTTGGGTTTTAAACTCTAAACTGAATTCTTTTCCATTCAGTTAGTATTACGGTTTTAAACCCTAAACTGAACTTTTCCTTTAGTCAGCATTAGGGTTTTAAACCCTAAACTGAACTTTTCCTTTAGTCAGTATTAGGGTTTTAAACCCTAAACTGAACCCTTCAGTCAGCATTAGGGTTTTAAACCTTAAACTGAACTCTTTTCCATTCAGTCAGCATTAGGGTTTTAAACCTTAAACTGAACTCTTTTCCATTCAGTCAGCATTAGGGTTTTAAACCCTAAACTGAACTTTTTCCATGTAGTCAGCATTAGGGTTTTAAACCCTAAACTGAACTTTTTCCTTTAGTCAGCATTAGGGTTTTAAACCCTAAACTGATCTTTTCCTTAGTCAGCATCAGGATTTTAAACCCTAAACTGAACTTTTCCTTTAGTCAGCATTAGGGTTTTAAACCCTAAACTGAACTCTTTTCCATTCAGTCAGTATTAGGGTTTTAAACCCTAAACTGAACTTTTCCTTTAGTCAGCATTAGGGTTTTAAACCCTAAACTGAACTCTTTTCCATTCAGTCAGTATTAGGGTTTTAAACCCTAAACTGAACTTTTCCTTTAGTCAGCATTAGGGTTTTAAACCCTAAACTAAACTCTTTCCCTTCAGTCAGCATTAGGGTTTTAAACCCTAAACTGAACTTTCCTTTAGTCAGCATTAGGGTTTTAAACCCTAAACTGAACTTTTTCCATGTAGTCAGCATTAGGGTTTTAAACCCTAAACTGAACTTTTTCCTTTAGTCAGCATTAGGGTTTTAAACCCTAAACTGATCTTTTCCTTAGTCAGCATCAGGATTTAAACCCTAAACTGAACTTTTCCTTTAGTCAGCATTAGGGTTTTAAACCCTAAACTGAACTCTATTCCATTCAGCCAGTATTAAGGTTTTAAACCCTAAACTGAACTTTTCCTTTAGTCAGCATTAGGGTTTTAAACCCTAAACTGAATCTTTCCCTTCAGTCAGCATTAGGGATTTAAACCCTAAACTGAACTTTTCCTCTAGTCAGCATTAGGGTTTTAAACCCTAAACTGAACTTTTTCCATGTAGTCAGCATTAGGGTCTTAAACCCTAAACTGAACTTTTTCCTTTAGTCAGCATTAGGGTTTTAAACCCTAAACTGAACTTTTCCTGTAGTCAGCATTAGGGTTTTAAACCCTAAACTGAACTCTTTTGCATATAGTCAGTATTAGGGTTTTAAACCCTAAACTAAACTTTTCCTTTAGTCAGCATTAGGGTTTTAAACCCTAAACTGAACTTTTTCCATGTAGTCAATATTAGGGTTTTAAACCCTAAACTGAACTCTTTTGCATATAGTCAGTATTAGGGTTTTAAACCCTAAACTGAACTTTTCCTTTAGTCAGCATTAGGGTTTTAAACCTTAAACTGAACTCTTTTCCATTCAGTCAGCATTAGGGTTTTAAACCCTAAACTGAACTTTTTCCATGTAGTCAGCATTAGGGTTTTAAACCCTAAACTGAACTTTTTCCTTTAGTCAGCATTAGGGTTTTAAACCCTAAACTGATCTTTTCCTTAGTCAGCATCAGGATTTTAAACCCTAAACTGAACTTTTCCTTTAGTCAGCATTAGGGTTTTAAACCCTAAACTGAACTCTATTCCATTCAGCCAGTATTAGGGTTTTAAACCCTAAACTGAACCCTTCAGTCAGCATTAGGGTTTTAAACCCTAAACTGAACTCTTTTCCATTCAGTCAGCATTAGGGTTTTAAACCCTAAACTGAACTTTTTCCATGTAGTCAGCATTAGGGTTTTAAACCCTAAACTGAACTTTTTCCTTTAGTCAGCATTAGGGTTTTAAACCCTAAACTGATCTTTTCCTTAGTCAGCATCAGGATTTTAAACCCTAAACTGAACTTTTCCTTTAGTCAGCATTAGGGTTTTAAACCCTAAACTGAACTCTATTCCATTCAGCCAGTATTAGGGTTTTAAACCCTAAACTGAACTTTTCCTTTAGTCAGCATTAGGGTTTTAAACCCTAAACTGAATCTTTCCCTTCAGTCAGCATTAGGGTTTTAAACCCTAAACTGAACTTTTCCTCTAGTCAGCATTAGGGTTTTAAACCCTAAACTGAACTTTTTCCATGTAGTCAGCATTAGGGTCTTAAACCCTAAACTGAACTTTTTCCTTTAGTCAGCATTAGGGTTTTAAACCCTAAACTGAACTTTTCCTCTAGTCAGCATTAGGGTTTTAAACACTAAACTGAACCTTTTCCATGTAGTCAGCATTAGGGTCTTAAACCCTAAACTGAACTTTTTCCTTTAGTCAGCATTAGGGTTTTAAACCCTAAACTGAACTTTTCCTGTAGTCAGCATTAGGGTTTTAAACACGAAACTGAACTCTTTTCCATTCAGTCAGTATTAGGGTTTTAAACCCTAAACTGAACTTTTCCTTTAGTCAGCATTAGGGTTTTAAACCCTAAACTGAACTCTATTCCATTCAGCCAGTATTAGGGTTTTAAACCCTAAACTGAACTTTTCCTTTAGTCAGCATTAGGGTTTTAAACCCTAAACTGAATCTTTCCCTTCAGTCAGCATTAGGGTTTTAAACCCTAAACTGAACTTTTCCTCTAGTCAGCATTAGGGTTTTAAACCCTAAACTGAACTTTTTCCATGTAGTCAGCATTAGGGTCTTAAACCCTAAACTGAACTTTTTCCTTTAGTCAGCATTAGGGTTTTAAACCCTAAACTGATCTTTTCCTTAGTCAGCATCAGGATTTTAAACCCTAAACTGAACTTTCCCATTCATTCAGCATTAGGGTTTTAAACCCTAAACTGAACTCTTTCCTCTAGTCAGTATTAAGGTTTTAAACCCTAAACTGAACTTTTTCCATGTAGTCAGCATTAGGGTTTTAAACCCTAAACTGAACTTTTTCCTTTAGTCAGCATTAGGGTTTTAAACCCAAAACTGATCTTTTCCTTAGTCAGCATCAGGGTTTTAAACCCTAAACTGAACTTTCCCTTCAATCAGCATTAGGGTTTTAAATCCTAAACTGATCTTTTCCTTTGTTAGCATCAGGATTTTAAACCCTAAACTGAACTTTTCCTTTAGTCAGTATTAGGGTTTTAAACCCTAAACTGAACTCATTTCCAATCAGCCAGTATTAGGGTTTTAAACCCTAAACTGAACTTTTCCTTAGTCAGCATTAGAGTTTTAAACCATAAACTGAACTCTTTCCCTTCAGTCAGCATTAGGGTTTTAAACCCTAAACTGAACTTTTCCTTTAGTCAGCATTAGGGTTTTAAACCCTAAACTGAACTTTTTCCTTTAGTCAGCATTAGGGTTTTAAACCCTAAACTGAACTTTTCCTGTAGTCAGCATTAGGGTTTTAAACCCTAAACTGAACTCTTTTGCATATAGTCAGTATTAGGGTTTTAAACCCTAAACTAAACTTTTCCTTTAGTCAGCATTAGGGTTTTAAACCCTAAACTGAACTTTTTCCATGTAGTCAGCATTAGGGTTTTAAACTCTAAACTGAACTCTTTTCCATTCAGTCAGTATTAGGGTTTTAAACCCTAAACTGAACTTTTCCTTTAGTCAGCATTAGGGTTTTAAACCCTAAACTGAACTCTTTTCCATTCAGTCAGTATTAGGGTTTTAAACCCTAAACTGAACTTTTCCTTTAGTCAGCATTAGGGTTTTAAACCCTAAACTAAACTCTTTCCCTTCAGTCAGCATTAGGGTTTTAAACCCTAAACTGATCTTATCCTCTAGTCAGCATTAGGGTTTTAAACCCTAAACTGAACTTTTTCTATGTAGTCAGCATTAGGGTCTTAAACCCTAAACTGAACTTTTTCCTTTAGTTAGCATTAGGGTTTTAAACCCTAAACTGATCTTTTCCTTAGTCAGCATCAGGGTTTTAAACCTTAAACTGAACTTTCCCATTCAGTTAGCATTAAGGTTTTAAACCCTAAACGGAACTCTTTCCTTTAGTCAGCATTAGGGTTTTAAACCCTAAACTGAAGTTTTTCCATTCAGTCAGCATTAGGGTTTTAAACCCTAAACTGAACTCTTTCCTTTAATCAGCATTAGGGTTTTAAACCCTAAACTGAACTTTTTCCATGTAGTCAGCATTAGGGTTTTAAACTCTAAACTGAACTCTTTTCCATTCAGTCAGTATAAGGGTTTTAAACCCTAAACTGAACTTTTCCTTTAGTCAGCATTAGGGTTTTAAACCCTAAACTGAACTCTTTTCCATTCAGTCAGCATTAGGGTTTTAAACCCTAAACTGAACTTTTTCCTTTAGTCAGCATTAGGGTTTTAAACCCAAAACTGATCTTTTCCTTAGTCAGCATCAGGGTTTTAAACCCTAAACTGAACTTTTTCCATGTAGTCAGCATTAGGGTTTTAAACTCTAAACTGAACTCTTTTCCATTCAGTCAGTATTAGGGTTTTAAACCCTAAACTGAACTTTTCCTTTAGTTAGCATTAGGGTTTTAAACCTTAAACTGAACTCTTTTCCATTCAGTCAGTATTAGGCTTATAAACCCTAAACTGAACTTTTCCTTTAGTCAGCATTAGGGATTTAAACCCTAAACTGAACTCTTTCCCTTCAGTCAGCATTAGGGTTTTAAACCCTAAACTGATCTTTTCCTCTAGTCAGCATTAGGGTTTTAAACCCTAAACTGAACTTTTTCCATGTAGTCAGCATTAGGGTCTTAAACCCTAAACTGAACTTTTTCCCTAAGTCAGCATTAGGGTTTTAAACCCTAAACTGATCTCTTTTGCATATAGTCAGTATTAGGGTTTTAAACCCTAAACTAAACTTTTCCTTTAGTCAGCATTAGGGTTTTAAACCCTAAATTGAACTTTTTCCATGTAGTCAGCATTAGGGTTTTAAACTCTAAACTGAACTCTTTTCCATTCAGTCAGCATTAGGGTTTTAAACCCTAAACTGAACTTTTCCTTTAGTCAACATTAGGGTTTTAAACCTTAAACTGAACTCTTTTCCATTCAGTCAGTATTAGGGTTATAAACCCTAAACTGAACTTTTCCTTTAGTCAGCATTAGGGATTTAAACCCTAAACTGAACTCTTTCCCTTCAGTCAGCATTAGGGTTTTAAACACTAAACTGATCTTTTCCTCTAGTCAGCATTAGGGTTTTAAACCCTAAACTGAACTTTTTCCATGTAGTCAGCATTAGGGTCTTAAACCCTAAACTAAACTTTTTCCTTTAGTAAGCATTAGGGTTTTAAACCCTAAACTGATCTTTTCATTAGTCAGCATCAGGGTTTTAAACCATAAACTGAACTTTCCCATTCAGTCAGCATTAAGGTTTTAAACCCTAAACGGAACTCTTTCCTTTAGTTAGCATTAGGGTTTTAAACCCTAAACTGAACTTTTTCCATTCAGTCAGCATTAGGGTTTTAAATACTAAACTGAACTCTTTCCTTTAGTCAGCATTAGGGTTATAAACCCTAAACTAAACTTTTTCTATGTAGTCAGCATTAGGGTTTTAAACTCCAAACTGAACTCTTTTCCATTCAGTCAGTATTAGGGTTTTAAACCCTAAACTGAACTTTTCCTTTAGTCAGCATTAGGGTTTTAAACCCTAAACTGAACTCTTTCCTCTAGTCATAATTAAGGTTTTAAACCCTTAACTAAACTTTTTCCATGTAGTCAGCATTAGGGTTTTAAACCCTAAACTGAACTTTTTCCTTTAGTCAGCATTAGGGTTTTAAACCCAAAACTGATCTTTTCCTTAGTCAGCATCAGGGTTTTAAACCCTAAACTGAACTTTCCCTTCAATCAGCATTAGGGTTTTAAATCCTAAACTGATCTTTTCCTTAGTTAGCATCAGGATTTTAAACCCTAAACTGAACTTTTCCTTTAGTCAGTATTAGGGTTTTAAACCCTAAACTGAACTCATTTCCAATCAGCCAGTATGAGGGTTTTAAACCCTAAACTGAACTTTTCCTTTAGTCAGCATTAGAGTTTTAAACCTTAAACTGAACTCTTTCCCTTCAGTCAGCATTAGGGTTTTAAACCCTAAACTGAACTTTTCCTCTAGTCAGCATTAGGGTTTTAAACCATAAACTGAACTTTTTCCATGTAGTCAGCATTAGGGTCTTAAACCCTAAACTGAACATTTTCCTTAAGTCAGCATTAGGGTTTTAAACCCTAAACTGAACTCTTTTGCATATAGTCAGTATTAGGGTTTTAAACCCTAAACTAAACTTTTCCTTTAGTCAGCATTAGGGTTTTAAACCCTAAACTGAACTTTTTCCATGTAGTCAGCATTAGGGTTTTAAACTCTAAACTGAACTCTTTTCCATTCAGTCAGTATTAGGGTTTTAAACCCTAAACTGAACTTTTCCTTTAGTTAGCATTAGGGTTTTAAACCTTAAACTGAACTCTTTTCCATTCAGTCAGTATTAGGCTTATAAACCCTAAACTGAACTTTTCCTTTAGTCAGCATTAGGGATTTAAACCCTAAACTGAACTCTTTCCCTTCAGTCAGCATTAGGGTTTTAAACCCTAAACTGATCTTTTCCTCTAGTCAGCATTAGGGTTTTAAACCCTAAACTGAACTTTTTCCATGTAGTCAGCATTAGGGTCTTAAACCCTAAACTGAACTTTTTCCTTTAGTCAGCATTAGGGTTTTAAACCCTAAACTGATCTTTTCCTTAGTCAGCATCAGGGTTTTAAACCCTAAACTGAACTTTCCCATTCAGTCAGCATTAAGGTTTTAAACCCTAAACGGAACTCTTTCCTTTAGTCAGCATTAGGGTTTTAAACCCTAAACTGAACTTTTTCCATTCAGTCAGCATTAGGGTTTTAAACCCTAAACTGAACTCTTTCCTTTAGTCAGCATTAGTTTTTTAAACCCTAAACTGAACTTTTTCCATGTAGTCAGCATTAGGGTTTTAAACTCTAAACTGAACTCTTTTCCATTCAGTCAGTATTAGGGTTTTAAACCCTAAACTGAACTTTTCCTTTAGTCAGCATTAGGGTTTTAAACCCTAAACTGAACTTTTTCCATGTAGTCAGCATTAGGGTTTTAAACCCTAAACTGAACTTTTTCCATGTAGTCAGCATTAGAGTTTTAAACCCTAAACTGAACTTTTTCCTTTAGTCAGCATTAGGGTTTTAAACCCAAAACTGATCTTTTCCTTAGTCAGCATTAGGGTTTTAAACCCTAAACTGAACTTTCCCTTCAATCAGCATTAGGGTTTTAAATCCTAAACTGATCTTTTCCTTAGTTAGCATCAGAATTTTAAACCCTAAACTGAACTTTTCCTTTAGTCAGTATTAGGGTTTTAAACCCTAAACTGAACTCATTTCCAATCAGCCAGTATTAGGGTTTTAAACCCTAAACTGAACTTTTCCTTTAGTCAGCATTAGAGTTTTAAACCTTAAACTGAACTCTTTCCCTTCAGTCAGCATTAGGGTTTTAAACCCTAAACTGAACTTTTCCTCTAGTCAGCATTAGGGTTTTAAACCCTAAACTGAACTTTTTCCATGTAGTCAGCATTAGGGTCTTAAACCCTAAACTGAACTTTTTCCTTAAGTCAGCATTAGGGTTTTAAACCCTAAACTGAACTCTTTTGCATATAGTCAGTATTAGGGTTTTAAACCCTAAACTAAACTTTTCCTTTAGTCAGCATTAGGGTTTTAAACCCTAAACTGAACTTTTTCCATGTAGTCAGCATTAGGGTTTTAAACTCTAAACTGAACTCTTTTCCATTCAGTCAGTATTAGGGTTTTAAACCCTAAACTGAACTTTTCCTTTAGTTAGCATTAGGGTTTTAAACCTTAAACTGAACTCTTTTCCATTCAGTCAGTATTAGGCTTATAAACCCTAAACTGAACTTTTCCTTTAGTCAGCATTAGGGATTTAAACCCTAAACTGAACTCTTTCCCTTCAGTCAGCATTAGGGTTTTAAACCCTAAACTGATCTTTTCCTCTAGTCAGCATTAGGGTTTTAAACCCTAAACTGAACTTTTTCCATGTAGTCAGCATTAGGGTCTTAAACCCTAAACTGAACTTTTTCCTTTAGTTAGCATTAGGGTTTTAAACCCTAAACTGATCTTTTCCTTAGTCAGCATCAGGGTTTTAAACCTTAAACTGAACTTTCCCATTCAGTCAGCATTAAGGTTTTAAACCCTAAACGGAACTCTTTCCTTTAGTCAGCATTAGGGTTTTAAACCCTAAACTGAACTTTTTCCATTCAGTCAGCATTAGGGTTTTAAACCCTAAACTGAACTCTTTCCTTTAATCAGCATTAGGGTTTTAAACCCTAAACTGAACTTTTTCCATGTAGTCAGCATTAGGGTTTTAAACTCTAAACTGAACTCTTTTCCATTCAGTCAGTATAAGGGTTTTAAACCCTAAACTGAACTTTTCCTTTAGTCAGCATTAGGGTTTTAAACCCTAAACTGAACTCTTTTCCATTCAGTCAGCATTAAGGTTTTAACCCTAAACTGAACTTTTTCGTTTAGTCAGCATTAGGGTTTTAAACCCAAAACTGATCTTTTCCCTAGTCAGCATCAGAGTTTTAAACCCTAAACTGAACTTTCCCTTCAATTAGCATTAGGGTTTTAAACCCTAAACTGATCTTTTCCTTAGTTAGCATCAGGATTTTAAACCCTAAACTGAACTTTTCCTTTAGTCAGTATTAGGGTTTTAAACCCTAAACTGAACTCATTTCCAATCAGCCAGTATTAGGGTTTTAAACCCTAAACTGAACTTTTCCTTTAGTCAGCATTAGAGTTTTAAACCTTAAACTGAACTCTTTCCCTTCAGTCAGCATTAGGGTTTTAAACCCTAAACTGAACTTTTCCTCTAGTCAGCATTAGGGTTTTAAACCCTAAACTGAACTTTTTCCATGTAGTCAGCATTAGGGTCTTAAACCCTAAACTGAACTTTTTCCTTAAGTCAGCATTAGGGTTTTAAACCCTAAACTGAACTCTTTTGCATATAGTCAGTATTAGGGTTTTAAACCCTAAACTAAACTTTTCCTTTAGTCAGCATTAGGGTTTTAAACCCTAAACTGAACTTTTTCCATGTAGTCAGCATTAGGGTTTTAAACTCTAAACTGAACTCTTTTCCATTCAGTCAGTATTAGGGTTTTAAACCCTAAACTGAACTTTTCCTTTAGTTAGCATTAGGGTTTTAAACCTTAAACTGAACTCTTTTCCATTCAGCCAGTATTAGGGTTTTAAACCCTAAACTGAACTTTTCCTTTAGTCAGCATTAGGGTTTTAAACCCTAAACTGAATCTTTCCCTTCAGTCAGCATTAGGGTTTTAAACCCTAAACTGAACTTTTCCTCTAGTCAGCATTAGGGTTTTAAACCCTAAACTGAACTTTTTCCATGTAGTCAGCATTAGGGTCTTAAACCCTAAACTGAACTTTTTCCTTTAGTCAGCATTAGGGTTTTAAACCCTAAACTGATCTTTTCCTTAGTCAGCATCAGGGTTTTAAACCCTAAACTGAACTTTCCCATTCAGTCAGCATTAAGGTTTTAAACCCTAAACGGAACTCTTTCCTTTAGTCAGCATTAGGGTTTTAAACCCTAAACTGAACTTTTTCCATTCAGTCAGCATTAGGGTTTTAAACCCTAAACTGAACTCTTTCCTTTAGTCAGCATTAGTTTTTTAAACCCTAAACTGAACTCTTTTCCAATAAGCCAGTATTAGGGTTTTAAACCCTAAACTGAACTTTTCCTTTAGTCAGCATTAGGGTTTTAAACCTTAAACTGAACTCTTTCCCTTCAGTCAGCATTAGGGTTTTAAACCCTAAACTGAACTTTTCCTCTAGTCAGCATTAGGGTTTTAAACCCTAAACTGAACTTTTTCCATGTAGTCAGCATTAGGGTCTTAAACCCTAAACTGAACTTTTTCCCTAAGTCAGCATTAGGGTTTTAAACCCTAAACTGATCTCTTTTGCATATAGTCAGTATTAGGGTTTTAAACCCTAAACTAAACTTTTCCTTTAGTCAGCATTAGGGTTTTAAACCCTAAATTGAACTTTTTCCATGTAGTCAACATTAGGGTTTTAAACTCTAAACTGAACTCTTTTCCATTCAGTCAGCATTAGGGTTTTAAACCCTAAACTGAACTTTTCCTTTAGTCAACATTAGGGTTTTAAACCTTAAACTGAACTCTTTTCCATTCAGTCAGTATTAGGGTTATAAACCCTAAACTGAACTTTTCCTTTAGTCAGCATTAGGGATTTAAACCCTAAACTGAACTCTTTCCCTTCAGTCAGCATTAGGGTTTTAAACCCTAAACTGATCTTTTCCTCTAGTCAGCATTAGGGTTTTAAACCCTAAACTGAACTTTTTCCATTCAGTCAGCATTAGGGTTTTAAACCCTAAACTGAACTTTTCCTTTAGTCAGCATTAGGGTTTTAAACCCTAAACTGAACTTTTTCCATGTAGTCAGCATTAGGGTTTTAAACTCTAAACTGAACTCTTTTCCATTCAGTCAGTATTAGGGTTTTAAACCCTAAACTGAACTTTTCCTTTAGTTAGCATTAGGGTTTTAAACCTTAAACTGAACTCTTTTCCATTCAGTCAGTATTAGGCTTATAAACCCTAAACTGAACTTTTCCTTTAGTCAGCATTAGGGATTTAAACCCTAAACTGAACTCTTTCCCTTCAGTCAGCATTAGGGTTTTAAACCCTAAACTGATCTTTTCCTCTAGTCAGCATTAGGGTTTTAAACCCTAAACTGAACTTTTTCCATGTAGTCAGCATTAGGGTCTTAAACCCTAAACTGAACTTTTTCCTTTAGTTAGCATTAGGGTTTTAAACCCTAAACTGATCTTTTCCTTAGTCAGCATCAGGGTTTTAAACCTTAAACTGAACTTTCCCATTCAGTCAGCATTAAGGTTTTAAACCCTAAACGGAACTCTTTCCTTTAGTCAGCATTAGGGTTTTAAACCCTAAACTGAACTTTTTCCATTCAGTCAGCATTAGGGTTTTAAACCCTAAACTGAACTCTTTCCTTTAATCAGCATTAGGGTTTTAAACCCTAAACTGAACTTTTTCCATGTAGTCAGCATTAGGGTTTTAAACTCTAAACTGAACTCTTTTCCATTCAGTCAGTATAAGGGTTTTAAACCCTAAACTGAACTTTTCCTTTAGTCAGCATTAGGGTTTTAAACCCTAAACTGAACTCTTTTCCATTCAGTCAGCATTAAGGTTTTAAACCCTAAACTGAACTTTTTTCTTTAGTCAGCATTAGGGTTTTAAACCCAAAACTGATCTTTTCCCTAGTCAGCATCAGAGTTTTAAACCCTAAACTGAACTTTCCCTTCAATTAGCATTAGGGTTTTAAACCCTAAACTGATCTTTTCCTTAGTCAGCATCAGGATTTTAAACCCTAAACTGAACTTTTCCTTTAGTCAGTATTAGGGTTTTAAACCCTAAACTGAACTCTTTTCCAATAAGCCAGTATTAGGGTTTTAAACCCTAAACTGAACTTTTCCTTTAGTCAGCATTAGGGTTTTAAACCTTAAACTGAACTCTTTCCCTTCAGTCAGCATTAGGGTTTTAAACCCTAAACTGAACTTTTCCTCTAGTCAGCATTAGGGTTTTAAACCCTAAACTGAACTCTTTTGCATATAGTCAGTATTAGGGTTTTAAACCCTAAACTAAACTTTTCCTTTAGTCAACATTAGGGTTTTAAACCCTAAATTGAACTTTTTCCATGTAGTCAGCATTAGGGTTTTAAACTCTAAACTGAACTCTTTTCCATTCAGTCAGCATTAGTGTTTTAAACCCTAAACTGAACTTTTCCTTTAGTCAACATTAGGGTTTTAAACCTTAAACTGAACTCTTTTCCATTCAGTCAGTATTAGGGTTATAAACCCTAAACTGAACTTTTCCTTTAGTCAGCATTAGGGATTTAAACCCTAAACTGAACTCTTTCCCTTCAGTCAGCATTAGGGTTTTAAACCCTAAACTGATCTTTTCCTCTAGTCAGCATTAGGGTTTTAAACCCTAAACTGAACTTTTTCCATGTAGTCAGCATTAGGGTCTTAAACCCTAAACTGAACTTTTTCCTTTAGTCAGCATTAGGGTTTTAAACCCTAAACTGATCTTTTCCTTAGTCAGCATCAGGGTTTTAAACCCTAAACTGAACTTTCCCATTCAGTCAGCATTAAGGTTTTAAACCCTAAACGGAACTCTTTCCTTTAGTCAGCATTAGGGTTTTAAACCCTAAACTGAACTTTTTCCATTCAGTCAGCATTAGGGTTTTAAACCCTAAACTGAACTCTTTCCTTTAGTCAGCATTAGGGTTTTAAACCCTAAACTAAACTTTTTCCATGTAGTCAGCATTAGGGTTTTAAACTCTAAACTGAACTCTTTTCCATTCAGTCAGTATTAGGGTTTTAAACCCTAAACTGAACTTTTCCTTTAGTCAGCATTAGGGTTTTAAACCCTAAACTGAACTCTTTTCCATTCAGTCAGTATTAGGGTTTTAAACCCTAAACTGAACTTTTCCTTTAGTCAGCATTAGGGTTTTAAACCCTAAACTGAACTCTTTCCCTTCAGTCAACATTAGGGTTTTAAACCCTAAACTGAACTTTCCTCTAGTCAGCATTAGGGTTTTAAACCCTAAACTGAACTTTTTCCATGTAGTCAGCATTAGGGTTTTAAACCCTTAAACTGAATCTTTTCCTTTAGTCAGCATTAGGGTTTTAAACCCTAAACTGATCTTTTCCTCGAGTCAGCATTAGGGTTTTAAACCCTAAACTGAACTCTTTTGCATATAGTCAGTATTAGGGTTTTAAACCCTAAACTAAACTTTTCCTTTAGTCAGCATTAGGGTTTTAAACCCTAAACTGAACTTTTCCATATAGTCAGCATTAGGGTTTTAAACCCTAAACTGAACTCTTTTCCATTCAGTCAGTATTAGGGTTTTAAACCCTAAACTAAACTTTTCTTTTAGTCAGCATTAGGGATTTAAACCCTAAACTGAACTCTTTCCCTTCAGTCAGCATTAGGGTTTTAAACCCTAAACTGATCTTTTCCTCTAGTCAGCATTAGGATTTTAAACCCTAAACTGAACTTTTTCCATGTAGTCAGCATTAGGGTCTTAAACCCTAAACTGATCTTTTCCTTAGTCAGCATCAGGGTTTTTAACCCTAAACTGAACTTTCCCATTAAGTCAGCATTAAGGTTTTAAACCCTAAACGGAACTATTTCCTTTAGTCAGCATTAGGGTTTTAAACCCTAAACTGAACTTTTTCCATGTAGTCAGCATTAGGGTTTTAAACTCTAAACTGAACTCTTTTCCATTCAGTCAGTATTAGGGTTTTAAACCCTAAACTGAACTTTTCCTTTAGTCAGCATTAGGGTTTTAAACCCTAAACTGAACTCTTTTCCATTCAGTCAGTATTAGGGTTTTAAACCCTAAACTGAACTTTTCCTTTAGTCAGCATTAGGGTTTTAAACCCTAAACTGAACTCTTTTCCATTCAGTCAGTATTAGGGTTTTAAACCCTAAACTGAACTTTTCCTTTAGTCAGCATTAGGGTTTTAAACCCTAAACTGAACTCTTTTCCATTCAGTCAGTATTAGGGTTTTAAACCCTAAACTGAACTTTTCCTTTAGTCAGCATTAGGGTTTTAAACCCTAAACTGAACTCTTTCCCTTCAGTCAGCATTAGGGTTTTAAACCCTAAACTAAACTTTCCTCTAGTCAGCATTAGGGTTTTAAACCCTAAACTGAACTTTTTTCATGTAGTCAGCATTAGGGTTTTAAACCCTAAATTGAACTTTTTCCTTTAGTCAGCATTAGGGTTTTAAACCCTCAACTGATCTTTTCCTTAGACAGCATCAGGATTTTAAACCCTAAACTGAACTTTTCCTTTAGTCAGCATTAGGGTTTTAAACCCTAAACTGAACTCTTTTCCATTCAGCCAGTATTAGGGTTTTAAACCCTAAACTGAACTTTTCCTTTAGTCAGCATTAGGGTTTTAAATCCTAAACTGAAGTCTTTCCCTTCAGTCAGCATTAGGGTTTTAAACCCTAAAGTGAACTTTTCCTCTAGTCAGCATTAAGGTTTTAAACCTTAAACTGAACTCTTTCCCTTCAGTCAGCATTAGGGTTTTAAACCCTAAACTGAACTTTTCCTCTAGTCTGAATTAGGGTCTTAAACCCTAAACTGAACTTTTTCCTTTAGTCAGCATTAGGGTTTTAAACCCTAAACTGAACTTTTCCTGTAGTCAGCATTAGGGTTTTAAACCCTAAACTGAACTCTTTTGCATATAGTCAGTATTAGGGTTTTAAACCCTAAACTAAACTTTTCCTTTAGTCAGCATTAGGGTTTTAAACCCTAAACTGAACTTTTTCCATGTAGTCAGCATTAGGGTTTTAAACTCTAAACTGAACTCTTTTCCATTCAGTCAGTATTAGGGTTTTAAACCCTAAACTAAACTTTTCCTTTAGTCAGCATTAGGGTTTTAAACCTTAAACTGAACTCTTTTCCATTCAGTCAGTATTAGGGTTATAAACCCTAAACTGAACTTTTCCTTTAGTCAGCATTAGGGATTTAAACCCTAAACTGAACTCTTTCCCTTCAGTCAGCATTAGGGTTTTAAACCCTAAACTGATCTTTTCCTCTAGTCAGCATTAGGGTTTTAAACCCTAAACTGAACTTTTTCCATGTAGTCAGCATTAGGGTCTTAAACCCTAAACTGAACTTTTTCCTTTAGTCAGCATTAGGGTTTTAAACCCTAAACTGATCTTTTCCTTAGTCAGCATCAGGGTTTTAAACCCTAAACTAAACTTTCCCATTCAGTCAGCATTAAGGTTTTAAACCCTAAACGGAACTCTTTCCTTTAGTTAGCATTAGGGTTTTAAACCCTAAACTGAACTTTTTCCATTCAGTCAGCATTAGGGTTTTAAATACTAAACTGAACTCTTTCCTTTAGTCAGCATTAGGGTTTTAAACCCTAAACTAAACTTTTTCCATGTAGTCAGCATTAGGGTTTTAAACTCTAAACTGAACTCTTTTCCATTCAGTCAGTATTAGGGTTTTAAACCCTAAACTGAACTTTCCCTTTAGTCAGCATTAGGGTTTTAAACCCTAAACTGAACTCTTTTCCATTCAGTTAGTATTAGGGTTTTAAACCCTAAACTGAACTTTTCCTTTAGTCAGCATTAGGGTTTTAAACCCTAAACTGAACTCTTTTCCATTCAGTCAGTATTAGGGTTTTAAACCCTAAACTGAACTTTTCCTTTAGTCAGCATTAGGGTTTTAAACCCTAAACTGAACTCTTTCCCTTCAGTCAACATTAGGGTTTTAAACCCTAAACTGAACTTTCCTCTAGTCAGCATTAGGGTTTTAAACCCTAAACTGAACTTTTTTCATGTAGTCAGCATTAGGGTTTTAAACCCTAAACTGAATCTTTTCCTTTAGTCAGCATTAGGGTTTTAAACCCTAAACTGATCTTTTCCTCGAGTCAGCATTAGGGTTTTAAACCCTAAACTGAACTCTTTTGCATATAGTCAGTATTAGGGTTTTAAACCCTAAACTAAACTTTTCCTTTAGTCAGCATTAGGGTTTTAAACCCTAAACTGAACTTTTCCATGTAGTCAGCATTAGGGTTTTAAACTCTAAACTGAACTTTTTTCCATTTAGTCAGTATTAGGGTTTTAAACCCTAAACTGAACTTTTCCTTTAGTCAGCATTAGGGTTTTAAACCCTAAACTGAACTCTTTTCCATTCAGTCAGTATTAGGGTTTTAAACCCTAAACTAAACTTTTCCTTTAGTAAGCATTAGGGATTTAAACCCTAAACTGAACTCTTTCCCTTCAGTCAGCATTAGGGTTTTAAACCCTAAACTGATCTTTTCCTCTAGTCAGCATTAGGATTTTAAACCCTAAACTGAACTTTTTCCATGTAGTCAGCATTAGGGTCTTAAACCCTAAACTGATCTTTTCCTTAGTCAGCATCAGGGTTTTAAACCCTAAACTGAACTTTCCCATTCAGTCAGCATTAAGGTTTTAAACCCTAAACGGAACTCTTTCCTTTAGTCAGCATTAGGGTTTTAAACCCTAAACTGAACTTTTTCCATGTAGTCAGCATTTGGTTTTAAACTCTAAACTAAACTCTTTTCCATTCAGTCAGTATTAGGGATTTAAATCCTAAACTGAACTTTTCCTTTAGTCAGCATTAGGGTTTTAAACCCTAAACTGAACTCTTTTCCATTCAGTCAGTATTAGGGTTTTAAACCCTCACCTGATCTTTTCCTTAGACAGCATCAGGATTTTAAACCCTAAACTGAACTTTTCCTTTAGTCAGCATTAGGGTTTTAAACCCTAAACTGAACTCTTTTCCATTCAGCTAGTATTAGGGTTTTAAACCCTAAACGGAACTCTTTCCTTTAGTCAGCATTAGGGTTTTAAACCCTAAACTGAACTTTTTCCATTCAGTCAGCATTAGGGTTTTAAACCCTAAACTGAACTCTTTCCTTTAGTCAGCATTAGTTTTTTAAACCCTAAACTGAACTTTTTCCATGTAGTCAGCATTAGGGTTTTAAACTCTAAACTGAACTCTTTTCCATTCAGTCAGTATTAGGGTTTTAAACCCTAAACTGAACTTTTCCTTTAGTCAGCATTAGGGTTTTAAACCCTAAACTGAACTCTTTTCCATTCAGTCAGTATTAGGGTTTTAAACCCTAAACTGAACTTTTCCTTTAGTCAGCATTAGGGTTTTAAACCCTAAACTGAACTCTTTTCCATTCAGTCAGTATTAGGGTTTTAAACCCTAAACTGAACTTTTCCTTTAGTCAGCATTAGGGTTTTAAACCCTAAACTGAACTCTTTCCCTTCAGTCAACATTAGGGTTTTAAACCCTAAACTGAACTTTCCTCTAGTCAGCATTAGGGTTTTAAACCCTAAACTGAACTTTTTTCATGTAGTCAGCATTAGGGTTTTAAACCCTAAACTGAATCTTTTCCTTTAGTCAGCATTAGGGTTTTAAACCCTAAACTGATCTTTTCCTCGAGTCAGCATTAGGGTTTTAAACCCTAAACTGAACTCTTTTGCATATAGTCAGTATTAGGGTTTTAAACCCTAAACTAAACTTTTCCTTTAGTCAGCATTAGGGTTTTAAACCCTAAACTGAACTTTTCCATGTAGTCAGCATTAGGGTTTTAAACTCTAAACTGAACTCTTTTCCATTTAGTCAGTATTAGGGTTTTAGACCCTAAACTGAACTTTTCCTTTAGTCAGCATTAGGGTTTTAAACCCTAAACTGAACTCTTTTCCATTCAGTCAGTATTAGGGTTTTAAACCCTAAACTAAACTTTTCCTTTAGTAAGCATTAGGGATTTAAACCCTAAACTGAACTCTTTCCCTTCAGTCAGCATTAGGGTTTTAAACCCTAAACTGATCTTTTCCTCTAGTCAGCATTAGGATTTTAAACCCTAAACTGAACTTTTTCCATGTAGTCAGCATTAGGGTCTTAAACCCTAAACTGATCTTTTCCTTAGTCAGCATCAGGGTTTTAAACCCTAAACTGAACTTTCCCATTCAGTCAGCATTAAGGTTTTAAACCCTAAACGGAACTCTTTCCTTTAGTCAGCATTAGGGTTTTAAACCCTAAACTGAACTTTTTCCATGTAGTCAGCATTGGGTTTTAAACTCTAAACTGAACTCTTTTCCATTCAGTCAGTATTAGGGTTTTAAACCCTAAACTGAACTTTTCCTTTAGTCAGCATTAGGGTTTTAAACCCTAAACTGAACTCTTTTCCATTCAGTCAGTATTAGGGTTTTAAACCCTAAACTGAACTTTTCCTTTAGTCAGCATTAGGGTTTTAAACCCTAAACTGAACTCTTTTCCATTCAGTCAGTATTAGGGTTTTAAACCCTAAACTGAACTTTTCCTTTAGTCAGCATTAGGGTTTTAAACCCTAAACTGAACTCTTTTCCATTCAGTCAGTATTAGGGTTTTAAACCCTAAACTGAACTTTTCCTTTAGTCAGCATTAGGGTTTTAAACCCTAAACTGAACTCTTTCCCTTCAGTCAGCATTAGAGTTTTAAACCCTAAACTAAACTTTCCTCTAGTCAGCATTAGGGTTTTAAACCCTAAACTGAACTTTTTTCATGTAGTCAGCATTAGGGTTTTAAACCCTAAACTAAACTTTTTCCTTTTGTCAGCATTAGGGTTTTAAACCCTCAACTGATCTTTTCCTTAGACAGCATCAGGATTTTAAACCCTAAACTGAACTTTTCCTTTAGTCAGCATTAGGGTTTTAAACCCTAAACTGAACTCTTTTCCATTCAGCCAGTATTAGGGTTTTAAACCCTAAACTGAACTTTTCCTTTAGTCAGCATTAGGGTTTTAAATCCTAAACTGAAGTCTTTCCCTTCAGTCAGCATTAGGGTTTTAAACCCTAAACTGAACTTTTTCCATGTAGTCAGCATTAGGGTCTTAAACCCTAAACTGAACTTTTTCCTTAAGTCAGCATTAGGGTTTTAAACCCTAAACTGAACTCTTTTGCATATAGTCAGTATTAGGGTTTTAAACCCTAAACTAAACTTTTTACTTTAGTCAGCATTAGGGTTTTAAACCCTAAACTGAACTTTTTCCATGTAGTCAGCATTAGGGTTTTAAACTCTAAACTGAACTCTTTTCCATTCAGTCAGTATTAGGGTTTTAAACCCTAAACTGAACTTTTCCTTTAGTCAGCATTAGGGTTTTAAACCCTAAACTGAACTCTTTTCCATTCAGTCAGTATTAGGGTTTTAAACCCTAAACTGAACTATTCCTTTAGTCAGCATTAGGGATTAAAACCCTAAACTGAACTCTTTCCTTTCAGTCATCATTAGGGTTTTAAACCCTAAACTGATTTTTTCCTCTAGTCAGCATTAGGGTTTTAAACCCTAAACTGAACGTTTTCCATGTAGTCAGCATTAGGGTCTTAAACCCTAAACTAAACTTTTTACTTTAGTCAGCATTAGGGTTTTAAACCCTAAACTGATCTTTTCCTTAGTCAGCATCAGGGTTTTAAACCCTAAACTGAACTTTCCCATTCAGTCAGCATTAAGGTTTTAAACCCTAAACGGAACTCTTTCCTTTAGTCAGCATTAGGGTTTTAAACCCTAAACTGAACTTTTTCCATCAGTCAGTATTAGGGTTTTAAACCCTAAACTGAACTTTTCCTTTAGTCAGCATTAGGGTTTTAAACCCTAAACTGAACTCTTTTCCATTCAGTCAGTATTAGGGTTTTAAACCCTAAACTGATCTTTTCCTTAGTCAGCATCAGGGTTTTAAACCCTAAACTGAACTTTCCCATTCAGTCAGCATTAAGGTTTTAAACCCTAAACGGAACTCTTTCCTTTAGTCAGCATTAGGGTTTTAAACCCTAAACTGAACTTTTTCCATGTAGTCAGCATTAGGGTTTTAAACTCTAAACTGAACTCTTTTCCATTCAGTCAGTATTAGGGTTTTAAACCCTAAACTGAACTTTTCCTTTAGTCAGCATTAGGGTTTTAAACCCTAAACTGAACTCTTTTCCATTCAGTCAGTATTAGGGTTTTAAACCCTAAACTGAACTTTTCCTTTAGTCAGCATTAGGGTTTTAAACCCTAAACTGAACTTTTTCCATGTAGTCAGCATTAGGGTTTTAAACCCTAAACTGAACTTTTTCCTTTAGTCAGCATTAGGGTTTTAAACCCTAAACTGATCTTTTCCTTAGTCAGCATCAGGATTTTAAACCCTAAACTGAACTTTTCCTTTAGTCAGCATTAGGGTTTTAAACCCTAAACTGAACTCTATTCCATTCAGCCAGTATTAGGGTTTTAAACCCTAAACTGAACTTTTCCTGTAGTCAGCATTAGGGTTTTAAACCCTAAACTGAACTCTTTTGCATATAGTCAGTATTAGGGTTTTAAACCCTAAACTAAACTTTTCCTTTAGTCAGCATTAGGGTTTTAAACCCTAAACTGAACTTTTTCCATGTAGTCAGCATTAGGGTTTTAAACCCTAAACTGAACTTTTTCCTTTAGTCAGCATTAGGGTTTTAAACCCTAAACTGATCTTTTCCTTAGTCAGCATCAGGATTTTAAACCCTAAACTGAACTTTTCCTTTTGTCAGCATTATGGTTTTAAACCCTAAACTGAACTTTTTCCATGTAGTCAGCATTAGGGTTTTAAACTCTAAACTGAACTCTTTTCCATTCAATAAGTATTAGGGTTTTAAACCCTAAACTGAAACTTTTCCTTTAGTTAGCATTAGGGTTTTAAACCCTAAACTGAACTCTTTTCCATTCAGTCAGTATTTGAGTTTTAAACCCTAAACAGAACTTTTCCTTTAGTCAGCATTAGGTATTTAAACCCTAAACTGAACTCTTTCCCTTCAGTCAGCATTAGGGTTTTAAACCCTAAACTGATCTTTTCCTCTAGTCAGCATTAGGGTTTTAAACCCTAAACTGAACTTTTCCTTTAGTCAGCATTAGGGTTTTAAACCCTAAACTGAACTCTTTTCCATTCAGTCAGTATTAGGGTTTTAAACCCTAAACTGATCTTTTCCTTAGTCAGCATCAGGGTTTTAAACCCTAAACTGAACTTTCCCATTCAGTCAGCATTAAGGTTTTAAACCCTAAACGGAACTCTTTCCTTTAGTCAGCATTAGGGTTTTAAACCCTAAACTGAACTTTTTCCATGTAGTCAGCATTAGGGTTTTAAACTCTAAACTGAACTCTTTTCCATTCAGTCAGTATTAGGGTTTTAAACCCTAAACTGAACTTTTCCTTTAGTCAGCATTAGGGTTTTAAACCCTAAACTGAACTCTTTTCCATTCAGTCAGTATTAGGGTTTTAAACCCTAAACTGAACTTTTCCTGTAGTCAGCATTAGGGTTTTAAACTCTAAACTGAACTCTTTTCCATTTAGTCAGTATTAGGGTTTTAAACCCTAAACTGAACTTTTCCTTTAGTCAGCATTAGGGTTTTAAACCCTAAACTAAACTCTTTCCCTTCAGTCAGCATTAGGGTTTTAAACCCTAAACTGAACTTTCCTCTAGTCAGCATTAGGGTTTTAAACCCTAAACTGAACTTTTTCCATGTAGTCAGCATTAGGGTTTTAAACCCTAAACTGAACTTTTTCCTTTAGTCAGCATTAGGGTTTTAAACCCTAAACTGATCTTTTCCTTAGTCAGCATCAGGATTTTAAACCCTAAACTGAACTTTTCCTTTAGTCAGCATTAGGGTTTTAAACCCTAAACTGAACTCTATTCCATTCAGCCAGTATTAGGGTTTTAAACCCTAAACTGAACTTTTCCTTTAGTCAGCATTAGGGTTTTAAACCCTAAACTGAATCTTTTCCATTCAGTCAATATTAGGGTTTTAAACCCTAAATTGATCTTTTCCTTAGTCAGCATCAGGGTTTTAAACCCTAAACTAAACTTTCCCATTCAGTCAGCATTAAGGTTTTAAACCCTAAACGGAACTCTTTCCTTTAGTCAGCATTAGGGTTTTAAACCCTAAACTAAACTTTTTCCATGTAGTCAGCATTAGGGTTTTAAACTCTAAACTGAACTCTTTTCCATTCAGTCAGTATTAGGGTTTTAAACCCTAAACTGATCTTTTCCTTTAGTCAGCATTAGGGTTTTAAACCCTAAACTGAACTCTTTTCCATTCAGTCAGTATTAGGGTTTTAAACCCTAAACTGAACTTTTCCTTTAGTTAGCATTAGGGTTTTAAACCCTAAACTGAACTCTTTTCCATTCAGTCAGTATTAGGGTTTTAAACCCTAAACTGAACTTTTCCTTTAGTCAGCATTAGGGTTTTAAACCCTAAACTAAACTCTTTCCCTTTAGTCAGCATTAGGGTTTTAAACCCTAAACTGAACTTTCCTCTAGTCAGCATTAGGGTTTTAAACCCTAAACTGAACTTTTTCCATGTAGTCAGCATTAGGGTTTTAAACCCTAAACTGAACTTTTTCCTTTAGTCAGCATTAGGGTTTTAAACCCTAAACTGATCTTTTCCTTAGTCAGCATCAGGATTTTAAACCCTAAACTGAACTTTTCCTTTAGTCAGCATTAGGGTTTTAAACCCTAAACTGAACTCTATTCCATTCAGCCAGTATTAGGGTTTTAAACCCTAAACTGAACTTTTCCTTTAGTCAGCATTAGGGTTTTAAACCCTAAACTGAATCTTTCCCTTCAGTCAGCATTAGGGTTTTAAACCCTAAACTGAACTTTTCCTCTAGTCAGCATTAGGGTTTTAAACCCTAAACTGAACTTTTTCCATGTAGTCAGCATTAGGGTCTTAAACCCTAAACTGAACTTTTTCCTTTAGTCAGCATTAGGGGTTTAAACCCTAAACTGAACTCTTTTGCATATAGTCAGTATTAGGGTTTTAAACCCTAAACTAAACTTTTCCTTTAGTCAGCATTAGGGTTTTAAACCCTAAACTGAACTTTTTCCATGTAGTCAGCATTAGGGTTTTAAACCCTAAACTGAACTTTTTCCTTTAGTCAGCATTAGGGTTTTAAACCCTAAACTGATCTTTTCCTTAGTCAGCATCAGGATTTTAAACCCTAAACTGAACTTTTCCTTTAGTCAGCATTAGGGTTTTAAACCCTAAACTGACTCTTTTCCATTCAGTCAGTATTAGGGTTTTAAACCCTAAACTGAACTTTTCCTTTAGTCAGCATTAGGGTTTTAAACCCTAAACTGAACTCTTTTCCATTCAGTCAGTATTAGGGTTTTAAACCCTAAACTGATCTTTTCCTTAGTCAGCATCAGGGTTTTAAACCCTAAACTGAACTTTCCCATTCAGTCAGCATTAAGGTTTTAAACCCTAAACGGAACTCTTTCCTTTAGTCAGCATTAGGGTTTTAAACCCTAAACTGAACTTTTTCCATGTAGTCAGCATTAGGGTTTTAAACTCTAAACTGAACTCTTTTCCATTCAGTCAGTATTAGGGTTTTAAACCCTAAACTGATCTTTTCCTTTAGTCAGCATTAGGGTTTTAAACCCTAAACTGAACTCTTTTCCATTCAGTCAGTATTAGGGTTTTAAACCCTAAACTGAACTTTTCCTTTAGTCAGTATTAGGGTTATAAACCCTAAACTGAACTCTTTTCCATTCAGTCAGTATTAGGGTTTTAAACCCTAAACTGAACTTTTCCTTTAGTCAGCATTAGGGTTTTAAACCCTAAACTAAACTCTTTCCCTTCAGTCAGCATTAGGGTTTTAAACCCTAAACTGAACTTTCCTCTAGTCAGCATTAGGGTTTTAAACCCTAAACTGAACTTTTTCCATGTAGTCAGCATTAGGGTTTTAAACCCTAAACTGAACTTTTTCCTTTAGTCAGCATTAGGGTTTTAAACCCTAAACTGATCTTTTCCTTAGTCAGCATCAGGATTTTAAACCCTAAACTGAACTTTTCCTTTAGTCAGCATTAAGGTTTTAAACCCTAAACTGAACGCTATTCCATTCAGCCAGTATTAGGGTTTTAAACCCTAAACTGAACTTTTCCTTTAGTCAGCATTAGGGTTTTAAACCCTAAACTGAATCTTTCCCTTCTGTCAGCATTAGGGTTTTAAACCCTAAACTGAACTTTTCCTCTAGTCAGCATTAGGGTTTTAAACCCTAAACTGAACTTTTTCCATGTAGTCAGCATTAGGGTCTTAAACCCTAAACTAAACTTTTTCCTTTAGTTAGCATTAGGGTTTTAAACCCTAAACTGATCTTTTCCTTAGTCAGCATCAGGGTTTTAAACCCTAAACTGAACTTTCCCATTCAGTCAGCATTAAGGTTTTAAACCCTAAACGGAACTCTTTCCTTTAGTCAGCATTAGGGTTTTAAACCCTAAACTGAACTTTTTCCATTCAGTCAGCATTAGGGTTTTAAACCCTAAACTGAACTCTTTCCTTTAGTCAGCATTAGTTTTTTAAACCCTAAACTGAACTTTTTCCATGTAGTCAGCATTAGGGTTTTAAACTCTAAACTGAACTCTTTTCCATTCAGTCAGTATTAGGGTTTTAAACCCTAAACTGAACTTTTCCTTTAGTCAGCATTAGGGTTTTAAACCCTAAACTGAACTCTTTTCCATTCAGTCAGTATTAGGGTTTTAAACCCTAAACTGATCTTTTCCTTAGTCAGCATCAGGGTTTTAAACCCTAAACTGAACTTTCCCATTCAGTCAGCATTAAGGTTTTAAACCCTAAACGGAACTCTTTCCTTTAGTCAGCATTAGGGTTTTAAACCCTAAACTGAACTTTTTCCATGTAGTCAGCATTAGGGTTTTAAACTCTAAACTGAACTCTTTTCCATTCAGTCAGTATTAGGGTTTTAAACCCTAAACTGAACTTTTCCTTTAGTCAGCATTAGGGTTTTAAACCCTAAACTGAACTCTTTTCCATTCAGTCAGTATTAGGGTTTTAAACCCTAAACTGAACTTTTCCTTTAGTCAGCATTAGGGTTTTAAACCCTAAACTGAACTCTTTTCCATTCAGTCAGTATTAGGGTTTTAAACCCTAAACTGAACTTTTCCTTTAGTCAGCATTAGGGTTTTAAACCCTAAACTAAACTCTTTCCCTTCAGTCAGCATTAGGGTTTTAAACCCTAAACTGAACTTTCCTCTAGTCAGCATTAGGGTTTTAAACCCTAAACTGAACTTTTTCCATGTAGTCAGCATTAGGGTTTTAAACCCTAAACTGAACTTTTTCCTTTAGTCAGCATTAGGGTTTTAAACCCTAAACTGATCTTTTCCTTAGTCAGCATCAGGATTTTAAACCCTAAACTGAACTTTTCCTTTAGTCAGCATTAGGGTTTTAAACCCTAAACTGAACTCTATTCCATTCAGCCAGTATTAGGGTTTTAAACCCTAAACTGAACTTTTCCTTTAGTCAGCATTAGGGTTTTAAACCCTAAACTGAATCTTTCCCTTCAGTCAGCATTAGGGTTTTAAACCCTAAACTGAACTTTTCCTCTAGTCAGCATTAGGGTTTTAAACCCTAAACTGAACTTTTTCCATGTAGTCAGCATTAGGGTCTTAAACCCTAAACTGAACTTTTACCTTTAGTCAGCATTAGGGTTTTAAACCCTAAACTGAACTCTTTTGCATATAGTCAGTATTAGGGTTTTAAACCCTAAACTAAACTTTTCCTTTAGTCAGCATTAGGGTTTTAAACCCTAAACTGAACTTTTTCCATGTAGTCAGCATTAGGGTTTTAAACCCTAAACTGAACTTTTTCCTTTAGTCAGCATTAGGGTTTTAAACCCTAAACTGATCTTTTCCTTAGTCAGCATCAGGATTTTAAACCCTAAACTGAACTTTTCCTTTTGTCAGCATTATGGTTTTAAACCCTAAACTGAACTTTTTCCATGTAGTCAGCATTAGGGTTTTAAACTCTAAACTGAACTCTTTTCCATTCAATAAGTATTAGGGTTTTAAACCCTAAACTGAACTTTTCCTTTAGTTAGCATTAGGGTTTTAAACCCTAAACTGAACTCTTTTCCATTCAGTCAGTATTTGAGTTTTAAACCCTAAACAGAACTTTTCCTTTAGTCAGCATTAGGTATTTAAACCCTAAACTGAACTCTTTCCCTTCAGTCAGCATTAGGGTTTTAAACCCTAAACTGATCTTTTCCTCTAGTCAGCATTAGGGTTTTAAACCCTAAACTGAACTTTTTCCATGTAGTCAGCATTAGGGTCTTAAACCCTAAACTAAACTTTTTCCTTTAGTCAGCATTAGGGTTTTAAACCCTAAACTGATCTTTTCCTTAGTCAGCATCAGGGTTTTAAACCCTAAACTGAACTTTCCCATTCAGTCAGCATTAAGGTTTTAAACCCTAAACGGAACTCTTTCCTTTAGTCAGCATTAGGGTTTTAAACCCTAAACTGAACTTTTTCCATTCAGTCAGCATTAGGGTTTTAAACCCTAAACTGAACTCTTTCCTTTAGTCAGCATTAGTTTTTTAAACCCTAAACTGAACTTTTTCCATGTAGTCAGCATTAGGGTTTTAAACTCTAAACTGAACTCTTTTCCATTCAGTCAGTATTAGGGTTTTAAACCCTAAACTGAACTTTTCCTTTAGTTAGCATTAGGGTTTTAAACCCTAAACTGAACTCTTTTCCATTCAGTCAGTATTAGGGTTTTAAACCCTAAACTGATCTTTTCCTTAGTCAGCATCAGGGTTTTAAACCCTAAACTGAACTTTCCCATTCAGTCAGCATTAAGGTTTTAAACCCTAAACGGAACTCTTTCCTTTAGTCAGCATTAGGGTTTTAAACCCTAAACTGAACTTTTTCCATGTAGTCAGCATTAGGGTTTTAAACCCTAAACTGAACTTTTTCCATGTAGTCAGCATTAGGGTCTTAAACCCTAAACTAAACTTTTTCCTTTAGTCAGCATTAGGGTTTTAAACCCTAAACTGATCTTTTCCTTAGTCAGCATCAGGGTTTTAAACCCTAAACTGAACTTTCCCATTCAGTCAGCATTAAGGTTTTAAACCCTAAACGGAACTCTTTCCTTTAGTCAGCATTAGGGTTTTAAACCCTAAACTGAACTTTTTCCATTCAGTCAGCATTAGGGTTTTAAACCCTAAACTGAACTCTTTCCTTTAGTCAGCATTAGTTTTTTAAACCCTAAACTGAACTTTTTCCATGTAGTCAGCATTAGGGTTTTAAACTCTAAACTGAACTCTTTTCCATTCAGTCAGTATTAGGGTTTTAAACCCTAAACTGAACTTTTCCTTTAGTTAGCATTAGGGTTTTAAACCCTAAACTGAACTCTTTTCCATTCAGTCAGTATTAGGGTTTAAACCCTAAACTGATCTTTTCCTTAGTCAGCATCAGGGTTTTAAACCCTAAACTGAACTTTCCCATTCAGTCAGCATTAAGGTTTTAAACCCTAAACGGAACTCTTTCCTTTAGTCAGCATTAGGTTTTTAAACCCTAAACTGAACTTTTTCCATGTAGTCAGCATTAGGGTTTTAAACTCTAAACTGAACTCTTTTCCATTCAGTCAGTATTAGGGTTTTAAACCCTAAACTGATCTTTTCCTTTAGTCAGCATTGGGGTTTTAAACCCTAAACTGAACTCTTTTCCATTCAGTCAGTATTAGGGTTTTAAACACTAAACTGAACTTTTCCTTTAGTCAGCATTAGGGTTATAAACCCTAAACTGAACTCTTTTCCATTCAATCAGTATTAGGGTTTTAAACCCTAAACTGAACTTTTCCTTTAGTCAGCATTAGGGTTTTAAACCCTAAACTAAACTCTTTCCCTTCAGTCAGCATTAGGGTTTTAAACCATAAACTGAACTTTCCTCTAGTCAGCATTAGGGTTTTAAACCCTAAACTGAACTTTTTCCATGTAGTCAGCATTAGGGTTTTAAACCCTAAACTGAACTTTTTCCATTAAGTCAGCATTAGGGTTTTAAACCCTAAACTGAACTCTTTCCTTTAGTCAGCATTAGTTTTTTAAACACTAAACTGAACTTTTTCCATGTAGTCAGCATTAGGGTTTTAAACTCTAAACTGAACTCTTTTCCATTCAGTTAGTATTAGGGTTTTAAACCCTAAACTGAACTTTTCCTTTAGTCAGCATTAGGGTTTTAAACCCTAAACTGAACTCTTTTCCATTCAGTCAGTATTAGGGTTTTAAACCCTAAACTGAACTTTTCCTTTAGTCAGCATTAGGGTTTTAAACCCTAAACTGAACTCTTTTCCATTCAGTCAGTATTAGGGTTTTAAACCCTAAACTGAACTTTTCCTTTAGTCAGCATTAGGGTTTTAAACCCTAAACTAAACTCTTTCCCTTCAGTCAGCATTAGGGTTTTAAACCCTAAACTGAACTTTCCTCTAGTCAGCATTAGGGTTTTAAACCCTAAACTGAACTTTTTCCATGTAGTCAGCATTAGGGTTTTAAACCCTAAACTGAACTTTTTCCTTTAGTCAGCATTAGGGTTTTAAACCCTAAACTGATCTTTTCCTTAGTCAGCATCAGGATTTTAAACCCTAAACTGAACTTTTCCTTTAGTCAGCATTAGGGTTTTAAACCCTAAACTGAACTCTATTCCATTCAGCCAGTATTAGGGTTTTAAACCCTAAACTGAACTTTTCCTGTAGTCAGCATTAGGGTTTTAAACCCTAAACTGAACTCTTTTGCATATAGTCAGTATTAGGGTTTTAAACCCTAAACTAAACTTTTCCTTTAGTCAGCATTAGGGTTTTAAACCCTAAACTGAACTTTTTCCATGTAGTCAGCATTAGGGTTTTAAACCCTAAACTGAACTTTTTCCTTTAGTCAGCATTAGGGTTTTAAACCCTAAACTGATCTTTTCCTTAGTCAGCATCAGGATTTTAAACCCTAAACTGAACTTTTCCTTTTGTCAGCATTATGGTTTTAAACCCTAAACTGAACTTTTTCCATGTAGTCAGCATTAGGGTTTTAAACTCTAAACTGAACTCTTTTCCATTCAATAAGTATTAGGGTTTTAAACCCTAAACTGAACTTTTCCTTTAGTTAGCATTAGGGTTTTAAACCCTAAACTGAACTCTTTTCCATTCAGTCAGTATTTGAGTTTTAAACCCTAAACAAAACTTTTCCTTTAGTCAGCATTAGGTATTTAAACCCTAAACTGAACTCTTTCCCTTCAGTCAGCATTAGGGTTTTAAACCCTAAACTGATCTTTTCCTCTAGTCAGCATTAGGGTTTTAAACCCTAAACTGAACTTTTTCCATGTAGTCAGCATTAGGGTTTTAAACCCTAAACTGAACTTTTCCTGTAGTCAGCATTAGGGTTTTAAACCCTAAACTGAACTCTTTTGCATATAGTCAGTATTAGGGTTTTAAACCCTAAACTAAACTTTTCCTTTAGTCAGCATTAGGGTTTTAAACCCTAAACTGAACTTTTTCCATGTAGTCAGCATTAGGGTTTTAAACCCTAAACTGAACTTTTTCCTTTAGTCAGCATTAGGGTTTTAAACCCTAAACTGATCTTTTCCTTAGTCAGCATCAGGATTTTAAACCCTAAACTGAACTTTTCCTTTTGTCAGCATTATGGTTTTAAACCCTAAACTGAACTTTTTCCATGTAGTCAGCATTAGGGTTTTAAACTCTAAACTGAACTCTTTTCCATTCAATAAGTATTAGGGTTTTAAACCCTAAACTGAACTTTTCCTTTAGTTAGCATTAGGGTTTTAAACCCTAAACTGAACTCTTTTCCATTCAGTCAGTATTTGAGTTTTAAACCCTAAACAGAACTTTTCCTTTAGTCAGCATTAGGTATTTAAACCCTAAACTGAACTCTTTCCCTTCAGTCAGCATTAGGGTTTTAAACCCTAAACTGATCTTTTCCTCTAGTCAGCATTAGGGTTTTAAACCCTAAACTGAACTTTTCCTTTAGTCAGCATTAGGGTTTTAAACCCTAAACTGAACTCTTTTCCATTCAGTCAGTATTAGGGTTTTAAACCCTAAACTGATCTTTTCCTTAGTCAGCATCAGGGTTTTAAACCCTAAACTGAACTTTCCCATTCAGTCAGCATTAAGGTTTTAAACCCTAAACGGAACTCTTTCCTTTAGTCAGCATTAGGGTTTTAAACCCTAAACTGAACTTTTTCCATGTAGTCAGCATTAGGGTTTTAAACTCTAAACTGAACTCTTTTCCATTCAGTCAGTATTAGGGTTTTAAACCCTAAACTGAACTTTTCCTTTAGTCAGCATTAGGGTTTTAAACCCTAAACTGAACTCTTTTCCATTCAGTCAGTATTAGGGTTTTAAACCCTAAACTGAACTTTTCCTTTAGTCAGCATTAGGGTTTTAAACCCTAAACTGAACTCTTTTCCATTCAGTCAGTATTAGGGTTTTAAACCCTAAACTGAACTTTTCCTTTAGTCAGCATTAGGGTTTTAAACCCTAAACTAAACTCTTTCCCTTCAGTCAGCATTAGGGTTTTAAACCCTAAACTGAACTTTCCTCTAGTCAGCATTAGGGTTTTAAACCCTAAACTGAACTTTTTCCATGTAGTCAGCATTAGGGTTTTAAACCCTAAACTGAACTTTTTCCTTTAGTCAGCATTAGGGTTTTAAACCCTAAACTGATCTTTTCCTTAGTCAGCATCAGGATTTTAAACCCTAAACTGAACTTTTCCTTTAGTCAGCATTAGGGTTTTAAACCCTAAACTGAACTTTTTCCTTTAGTCAGCATTAGGGTTTTAAACCCTAAACTGAACTTTTCCTTTAGTCAGCATTAGGGTTTTAAACCCTAAACTGAACTCTTTTCCATTCAGTCAGTATTAGGGTTTTAAACCCTAAACTGATCTTTTCCTTAGTCAGCATCAGGGTTTTAAACCCTAAACTGAACTTTCCCATTCAGTCAGCATTAAGGTTTTAAACCCTAAACGGAACTCTTTCCTTTAGTCAGCATTAGGGTTTTAAACCCTAAACTAAACTTTTTCCATGTAGTCAGCATTAGGGTTTTAAACTCTAAACTGAACTCTTTTCCATTCAGTCAGTATTAGGGTTTTAAACCCTAAACTGAACTTTTCCTTTAGTCAGCATTAGGGTTTTAAACCCTAAACTGAACTCTTTTCCATTCAGTCAGTATTAGGGTTTTAAACCCTAAACTGAACTTTTCCTTTAGTCAGCATTAGGGTTTTAAACCCTAAACTGAACTCTTTTCCATTCAGTCAGTATTAGGGTTTTAAACCCTAAACTGAACTTTTCCTTTAGTCAGCATTAGGGTTTTAAACCCTAAACTAAACTCTTTCCCTTCAGTCAGCATTAGGGTTTTAAACCCTAAACTGAACTTTCCTCTAGTCAGCATTAGGGTTTTAAACCCTAAACTGAACTTTTTCCATGTAGTCAGCATTAGGGTTTTAAACCCTAAACTGAACTTTTTCCTTTAGTCAGCATTAGGGTTTTAAACCCTAAACTGATCTTTTCCTTAGTCAGCATCAGGATTTTAAACCCTAAACTGAACTTTTCCTTTAGTCAGCATTAGGGTTTTAAACCCTAAACTGAACTCTATTCCATTCAGCCAGTATTAGGGTTTTAAACCCTAAACTGAACTTTTCCTTTAGTCAGCATTAGGGTTTTAAACCCTAAACTGAATCTTTCCCTTCAGTCAGCATTAGGGTTTTAAACCCTAAACTGAACTTTTCCTCTAGTCAGCATTAGGGTTTTAAACCCTAAACTGAACTTTTTCCATGTAGTCAGCATTAGGGTCTTAAACCCTAAACTGAACTTTTTCCTTTAGTCAGCATTAGGGGTTTAAACCCTAAACTGAACTCTTTTGCATATAGTCAGTATTAGGGTTTTAAACCCTAAACTAAACTTTTCCTTTAGTCAGCATTAGGGTTTTAAACCCTAAACTGAACTTTTTCCATGTAGTCAGCATTAGGGTTTTAAACCCTAAACTGAACTTTTTCCTTTAGTCAGCATTAGGGTTTTAAACCCTAAACTGATCTTTTCCTTAGTCAGCATCAGGATTTTAAACCCTAAACTGAACTTTTCCTTTAGTCAGCATTAGGGTTTTAAACCCTAAACTGACTCTTTTCCATTCAGTCAGTATTAGGGTTTTAAACCCTAAACTGAACTTTTCCTTTAGTCAGCATTAGGGTTTTAAACCCTAAACTGAACTCTTTTCCATTCAGTCAGTATTAGGGTTTTAAACCCTAAACTGATCTTTTCCTTAGTCAGCATCAGGGTTTTAAACCCTAAACTGAACTTTCCCATTCAGTCAGCATTAAGGTTTTAAACCCTAAACGGAACTCTTTCCTTTAGTCAGCATTAGGGTTTTAAACCCTAAACTGAACTTTTTCCATGTAGTCAGCATTAGGGTTTTAAACTCTAAACTGAACTCTTTTCCATTCAGTCAGTATTAGGGTTTTAAACCCTAAACTGATCTTTTCCTTTAGTCAGCATTAGGGTTTTAAACCCTAAACTGAACTCTTTTCCATTCAGTCAGTATTAGGGTTTTAAACCCTAAACTGAACTTTTCCTTTAGTCAGTATTAGGGTTTTAAACCCTAAACTGAACTCTTTTCCATTCAGTCAGTATTAGGGTTTTAAACCCTAAACTGAACTTTTCCTTTAGTCAGCATTAGGGTTTTAAACCCTAAACTAAACTCTTTCCCTTCAGTCAGCATTAGGGTTTTAAACCCTAAACTGAACTTTCCTCTAGTCAGCATTAGGGTTTTAAACCCTAAACTGAACTTTTTCCATGTAGTCAGCATTAGGGTTTTAAACCCTAAACTGAACTTTTTCCTTTAGTCAGCATTAGGGTTTTAAACCCTAAACTGATCTTTTCCTTAGTCAGCATCAGGATTTTAAACCCTAAACTGAACTTTTCCTTTAGTCAGCATTAGGGTTTTAAACCCTAAACTGAACTCTATTCCATTCAGCCAGTATTAGGGTTTTAAACCCTAAACTGAACTTTTCCTTTAGTCAGCATTAGGGTTTTAAACCCTAAACTGAATCTTTCCCTTCAGTCAGCATTAGGGTTTTAAACCCTAAACTGAACTTTTCCTCTAGTCAGCATTAGGGTTTTAAACCCTAAACTGAACTTTTTCCATGTAGTCAGCATTAGGGTCTTAAACCCTAAACTGAACTTTTTCCTTTAGTCAGCATTAGGGTTTTAAACCCTAAACTGAACTCTTTTGCATATAGTCAGTATTAGGGTTTTAAACCCTAAACTAAACTTTTCCTTTAGTCAGCATTAGGGTTTAAAACCCTAAACTGAACTTTTTCCATGTAGTCAGCATTAGGGTTTTAAACCCTAAACTGAACTTTTTCCTTTAGTCAGCATTAGGGTTTTAAACCCTAAACTGATCTTTTCCTTAGTCAGCATCAGGATTTTAAACCCTAAACTGAACTTTTCCTTTTGTCAGCATTATGGTTTTAAACCCTAAACTGAACTTTTTCCATGTAGTCAGCATTAGGGTTTTAAACTCTAAACTGAACTCTTTTCCATTCAATAAGTATTAGGGTTTTAAACCCTAAACTGAACTTTTCCTTTAGTTAGCATTAGGGTTTTAAACCCTAAACTGAACTCTTTTCCATTCAGTCAGTATTTGAGTTTTAAACCCTAAACAGAACTTTTCCTTTAGTCAGCATTAGGTATTTAAACCCTAAACTGAACTCTTTCCCTTCAGTCAGCATTAGGGTTTTAAACCCTAAACTGATCTTTTCCTCTAGTCAGCATTAGGGTTTTAAACCCTAAACTGAACTTTTTCCATGTAGTCAGCATTAGGGTCTTAAACCCTAAACTAAACTTTTTCCTTTAGTCAGCATTAGGGTTTTAAACCCTAAACTGATCTTTTCCTTAGTCAGCATCAGGGTTTTAAACCCTAAACTGAACTTTCCCATTCAGTCAGCATTAAGGTTTTAAACCCTAAACGGAACTCTTTCCTTTAGTCAGCATTAGGGTTTTAAACCCTAAACTGAACTTTTTCCATTCAGTCAGCATTAGGGTTTTAAACCCTAAACTGAACTCTTTCCTTTAGTCAGCATTAGTTTTTTAAACCCTAAACTGAACTTTTTCCATGTAGTCAGCATTAGGGTTTTAAACTCTAAACTGAACTCTTTTCCATTCAGTCAGTATTAGGGTTTTAAACCCTAAACTGAACTTTTCCTTTAGTCAGCATTAGGGTTTTAAACCCTAAACTGAACTCTTTTCCATTCAGTCAGTATTAGGGTTTTAAACCCTAAACTGATCTTTTCCTTAGTCAGCATCAGGGTTTTAAACCCTAAACTGAACTTTCCCATTCAGTCAGCATTAAGGTTTTAAACCCTAAACGGAACTCTTTCCTTTAGTCAGCATTAGGGTTTTAAACCCTAAACTGAACTTTTTCCATGTAGTCAGCATTAGGGTTTTAAACTCTAAACTGAACTCTTTTCCATTCAGTCAGTATTAGGGTTTTAAACCCTAAACTGAACTTTTCCTTTAGTCAGCATTAGGGTTTTAAACCCTAAACTGAACTCTTTTCCATTCAGTCAGTATTAGGGTTTTAAACCCTAAACTGAACTTTTCCTTTAGTCAGCATTAGGGTTTTAAACCCTAAACTGAACTCTTTTCCATTCAGTCAGTATTAGGGTTTTAAACCCTAAACTGAACTTTTCCTTTAGTCAGCATTAGGGTTTTAAACCCTAAACTAAACTCTTTCCCTTCAGTCAGCATTAGGGTTTTAAACCCTAAACTGAACTTTCCTCTAGTCAGCATTAGGGTTTTAAACCCTAAACTGAACTTTTTCCATGTAGTCAGCATTAGGGTTTTAAACCCTAAACTGAACTTTTTCCTTTAGTCAGCATTAGGGTTTTAAACCCTAAACTGATCTTTTCCTTAGTCAGCATCAGGATTTTAAACCCTAAACTGAACTTTTCCTTTAGTCAGCATTAGGGTTTTAAACCCTAAACTGAACTCTATTCCATTCAGCCAGTATTAGGGTTTTAAACCCTAAACTGAACTTTTCCTTTAGTCAGCATTAGGGTTTTAAACCCTAAACTGAATCTTTCCCTTCAGTCAGCATTAGGGTTTTAAACCCTAAACTGAACTTTTCCTCTAGTCAGCATTAGGGTTTTAAACCCTAAACTGAACTTTTTCCATGTAGTCAGCATTAGGGTCTTAAACCCTAAACTGAACTTTTACCTTTAGTCAGCATTAGGGTTTTAAACCCTAAACTGAACTCTTTTGCATATAGTCAGTATTAGGGTTTTAAACCCTAAACTAAACTTTTCCTTTAGTCAGCATTAGGGTTTTAAACCCTAAACTGAACTTTTTCCATGTAGTCAGCATTAGGGTTTTAAACCCTAAACTGAACTTTTTCCTTTAGTCAGCATTAGGGTTTTAAACCCTAAACTGATCTTTTCCTTAGTCAGCATCAGGATTTTAAACCCTAAACTGAACTTTTCCTTTTGTCAGCATTATGGTTTTAAACCCTAAACTGAACTTTTTCCATGTAGTCAGCATTAGGGTTTTAAACTCTAAACTGAACTCTTTTCCATTCAATAAGTATTAGGGTTTTAAACCCTAAACTAAACTTTTCCTTTAGTTAGCATTAGGGTTTTAAACCCTAAACTGAACTATTTTCCATTCAGTTAGTATTTGAGTTTTAAACCCTAAACAGAACTTTTCCTTTAGTCAGCATTAGGTATTTAAACCCTAAACTGAACTCTTTCCCTTTAGTCAGCATTAGGGTTTTAAACCCTAAACTGATCTTTTCCTCTAGTCAGCATTAGGGTTTTAAACCCTAAACTAAACTTTTTCCATGTAGTCAGCATTAGGGTCTTAAACCCTAAACTAAACTTTTTCCTTTAGTCAGCATTAGGGTTTTAAACCCTAAACTGATCTTTTCCTTAGTCAGCATCAGGGTTTTAAACCCTAAACTGAACTTTCCCATTCAGTCAGCATTAAGGTTTTAAACCCTAAACGGAACTCTTTCCTTTAGTCAGCATTAGGGTTTTAAACCCTAAACTGAACTTTTTCCATTCAGTCAGCATTAGGGTTTTAAACCCTAAACTGAACTCTTTCCTTTAGTCAGCATTAGTTTTTTAAACCCTAAACTGAACTTTTTCCATGTAGTCAGCATTAGGGTTTTAAACTCTAAACTGAACTCTTTTCCATTCAGTCAGTATTAGGGTTTTAAACCCTAAACTGAACTTTTCCTTTAGTCAGCATTAGGGTTTTAAACCCTAAACTGAACTCTTTTCCATTCAGTCAGTATTAGGGTTTTAAACCCTAAACTGATCTTTTCCTTAGTCAGCATCAGGGTTTTAAACCCTAAACTGAACTTTCCCATTCAGTCAGCATTAAGGTTTTAAACCCTAAACGGAACTCTTTCCTTTAGTCAGCATTAGGGTTTTAAACCCTAAACTGAACTTTTTCCATGTAGTCAGCATTAGGGTTTTAAACTCTAAACTGAACTCTTTTCCATTCAGTCAGTATTAGGGTTTTAAACCCTAAACTGAACTTTTCCTTTAGTCAGCATTAGGGTTTTAAACCCTAAACTGAACTCTTTTCCATTCAGTCAGTATTAGGGTTTTAAACCCTAAACTGAACTTTTCCTTTAGTCAGCATTAGGGTTATAAACCCTAAACTGAACTCTTTTCCATTCAATCAGTATTAGGGTTTTAAACCCTAAACTGAACTTTTCCTTTAGTCAGCATTAGGGTTTTAAACCCTAAACTAAACTCTTTCCCTTCAGTCAGCATTAGGGTTTTAAACCCTAAACTGAACTTTCCTCTAGTCAGCATTAGGGTTTTAAACCCTAAACTGAACTTTTTCCATGTAGTCAGCATTAGGGTTTTAAACCCTAAACTGAACTTTTTCCTTTAGTCAGCATTAGGGTTTTAAACCCTAAACTGATCTTTTCCTTAGTCAGCATCAGGATTTTAAACCCTAAACTGAACTTTTCCTTTAGTCAGCATTAGGGTTTTAAACCCTAAACTGAACTCTATTCCATTCAGCCAGTATTAGGGTTTTAAACCCTAAACTGAACTTTTCCTTTAGTCAGCATTAGGGTTTTAAACCCTAAACTGAATCTTTCCCTTCAGTCAGCATTAGGGTTTTAAACCCTAAACTGAACTTTTCCTCTAGTCAGCATTAGGGTTTTAAACCCTAAACTGAACTTTTTCCATGTAGTCAGCATTAGGGTCTTAAACCCTAAACTGAACTTTTTCCTTTAGTCAGCATTAGGGTTTTAAACCCTAAACTGAACTCTTTTGCATATAGTCAGTATTAGGGTTTTAAACCCTAAACTAAACTTTTCCTTTAGTCAGCATTAGGGTTTTAAACCCTAAACTGAACTTTTTCCATGTAGTCAGCATTAGGGTTTTAAACCCTAAACTGAACTTTTTCCTTTAGTCAGCATTAGGGTTTTAAACCCTAAACTGATCTTTTCCTTAGTCAGCATCAGGATTTTAAACCCTAAACTGAACTTTTCCTTTTGTCAGCATTATGGTTTTAAACCCTAAACTGAACTTTTTCCATGTAGTCAGCATTAGGGTTTTAAACTCTAAACTGAACTCTTTTCCATTCAATAAGTATTAGGGTTTTAAACCCTAAACTGAACTTTTCCTTTAGTTAGCATTAGGGTTTTAAACCCTAAACTGAACTCTTTTCCATTCAGTCAGTATTTGAGTTTTAAACCCTAAACAGAACTTTTCCTTTAGTCAGCATTAGGTATTTAAACCCTAAACTGAACTCTTTCCCTTCAGTCAGCATTAGGGTTTTAAACCCTAAACTGATCTTTTCCTCTAGTCAGCATTAGGGTTTTAAACCCTAAACTGAACTTTTTCCATGTAGTCAGCATTAGGGTCTTAAACCCTAAACTAAACTTTTTCCTTTAGTCAGCATTAGGGTTTTAAACCCTAAACTGATCTTTTCCTTAGTCAGCATCAGGGTTTTAAACCCTAAACTGAACTTTCCCATTCAGTCAGCATTAAGGTTTTAAACCCTAAACGGAACTCTTTCCTTTAGTCAGCATTAGGGTTTTAAACCCTAAACTGAACTTTTTCCATTCAGTCAGCATTAGGGTTTTAAACCCTAAACTGAACTCTTTCCTTTAGTAGCATTAGTTTTTTAAACCCTAAACTGAACTTTTTCCATGTAGTCAGCATTAGGGTTTTAAACTCTAAACTGAACTCTTTTCCATTCAGTCAGTATTAGGGTTTTAAACCCTAAACTGATCTTTTCCTTAGTCAGCATCAGGGTTTTAAACCCTAAACTGAACTTTCCCATTCAGTCAGCATTAAGGTTTTAAACCCTAAACGGAACTCTTTCCTTTAGTCAGCATTAGGGTTTTAAACCCTAAACTGAACTTTTTCCATGTAGTCAGCATTAGGGTTTTAAACTCTAAACTGAACTCTTTTCCATTCAGTCAGTATTAGGGTTTTAAACCCTAAACTGAACTTTTCCTTTAGTCAGCATTAGGGTTTTAAACCCTAAACTGAACTCTTTTCCATTCAGTCAGTATTAGGGTTTTAAACCCTAAACTGATCTTTTCCTTAGTCAGCATCAGGGTTTTAAACCCTAAACTGAACTTTCCCATTCAGTCAGCATTAAGGTTTTAAACCCTAAACGGAACTCTTTCCTTTAGTCAGCATTAGGGTTTTAAACCCTAAACTGAACTTTTTCCATGTAGTCAGCATTAGGGTTTTAAACTCTAAACTGAACTCTTTTCCATTCAGTCAGTATTAGGGTTTTAAACCCTAAACTGATCTTTTCCTTTAGTCAGCATTAGGGTTTTAAACCCTAAACTGAACTCTTTTCCATTCAGTCAGTATTAGGGTTTTAAACCCTAAACTGAACTTTTCCTTTAGTCAGCATTAGGGTTTTAAACCCTAAACTGAACTCTTTTCCATTCAGTCAGTATTAGGGTTTTAAACCCTAAACTGAACTTTTCCTTTAGTCAGCATTAGGGTTTTAAACCCTAAACTAAACTTTTTCCCTTCAGTCAGCATTAGGGTTTTAAACCCTAAACTGAACTTTCCTCTAGTCAGCATTAGGGTTTTAAACCCTAAACTGAACTTTTTCCATGTAGTCAGCATTAAGGTTTTAAACCCTAAACTGATCTTTTCCTTAGTCAGCATCAGGATTTTAAACCCTAAACTGAACTTTTCCTTTAGTCAGCATTAGGGTTTTAAACCCTAAACTGAACTCTATTCCATTCAGCCAGTATTAGGGTTTTAAACCCTAAACTGAACTTTTCCTTTAGTCAGCATTAGGGTTTTAAACCCTAAACTGAATCTTTCCCTTCAGTCAGCATTAGGGTTTTAAACCCTAAACTGAACTTTTCCTCTAGTCAGCATTAGGGTTTTAAACCCTAAACTGAACTTTTTCCATGTAGTCAGCATTAGGGTCTTAAACCCTAAACTGAACTTTTTCCTGTAGTCAGCATTAGGGTTTTAAACCCTAAACTGAACTCTTTTGCATATAGTCAGTATTAGGGTTTTAAACCCTAAACTAAACTTTTCCTTTAGTCAGCATTAGGGTTTTAAACCCTAAACTGAACTTTTTCCATGTAGTCAGCATTAGGGTTTTAAACCCTAAACTGAACTTTTTCCTTTAGTCAGCATTAGGGTTTTAAACCCTAAACTGATCTTTTCCTTAGTCAGCATCAGGATTTTAAACCCTAAACTGAACTTTTCCTTTTGTCAGCATTATGGTTTTAAACCCTAAACTGAACTTTTTCCATGTAGTCAGCATTAGGGTTTTAAACTCTAAACTGAACTCTTTTCCATTCAATAAGTATTAGGGTTTTAAACCCTAAACTGAACTTTTCCTTTAGTTAGCATTAGGGTTTTAAACCCTAAACTGAACTCTTTTCCATTCAGTCAGTATTTGAGTTTTAAACCCTAAACAGAACTTTTCCTTTAGTCAGCATTAGGTATTTAAACCCTAAACTGAACTCTTTCCCTTCAGTCAGCATTAGGGTTTTAAACCCTAAACTGATCTTTTCCTCTAGTCAGCATTAGGGTTTTAAACCCTAAACTGAACTTTTTCCATGTAGTCAGCATTAGGGTCTTAAACCCTAAACTAAACTTTTTCCTTTAGTCAGCATTAGGGTTTTAAACCCTAAACTGATCTTTTCCTTAGTCAGCATCAGGGTTTTAAACCCTAAACTGAACTTTCCCATTCAGTCAGCATTAAGGTTTTAAACCCTAAACGGAACTCTTTCCTTTAGTCAGCATTAGGGTTTTAAACCCTAAACTGAACTTTTTCCATTCAGTCAGCATTAGGGTTTTAAACCCTAAACTGAACTCTTTCCTTTAGTCAGCATTAGTTTTTTAAACCCTAAACTGAACTTTTTCCATGTAGTCAGCATTAGGGTTTTAAACTCTAAACTGAACTCTTTTCCATTCAGTCAGTATTAGGGTTTTAAACCCTAAACTGAACTTTTCCTTTAGTCAGCATTAGGGTTTTAAACCCTAAACTGAACTCTTTTCCTTCAGTCAGTATTAGGGTTTAAACCCTAAACTGATCTTTTCCTTAGTCAGCATCAGGGTTTTAAACCCTAAACTGAACTTTCTCATTCAGTCAGCATTAAGGTTTTAAACCCTAAACGGAACTCTTTCCTTTAGTCAGTATTAGGGTTTTAAACCCTAAACTGAACTTTTTCCATGTAGTCAGCATTAGGGTTTTAAACTCTAAACTGAACTCTTTTCCATTCAGTCAGTATAGGGTTTTAAACCCTAAACTGATCTTTTCCTTTAGTCAGCATTAGGGTTTTAAACCCTAAACTGAACTCTTTTCCATTCAGTCAGTATTAGGGTTTTAAACCCTAAACTGAACTTTTCCTTTAGTCAGCATTAGGGTTTTAAACCCTAAACTGAACTCTTTTCCATTCAGTCAGCATTAAGGTTTTAAACCCTAAACGGAACTCTTTCCTTTAGTCAGCATTAGGGTTTTAAACCCTAAACTGAACTTTTTCCATGTAGTCAGCATTAGGGTTTTAAACTCTAAACTGAACTCTTTTCCATTCAGTCAGTATTAGGGTTTTAAACCCTAAACTGAACTTTTCCTTTAGTCAGCATTAGGGTTTTAAACCCTAAACTGAACTCTTTTCCATTCAGTCAGTATTAGGGTTTTAAACCCTAAACTGAACTTTTCCTTTAGTCAGCATTAGGGTTATAAACCCTAAACTGAACTCTTTTCCATTCAATCAGTATTAGGGTTTTAAACCCTAAACTGAACTTTTCCTTTAGTCAGCATTAGGGTTTTAAACCCTAAACTAAACTCTTTCCCTTCAGTCAGCATTAGGGTTTTAAACCCTAAACTGAACTTTCCTCTAGTCAGCATTAGGGTTTTAAACCCTAAACTGAACTTTTTCCATGTAGTCAGCATTAGGGTTTTAAACCCTAAACTGAACTTTTTCCTTTAGTCAGCATTAGGGTTTTAAACCCTAAACTGATCTTTTCCTTAGTCAGCATCAGGATTTTAAACCCTAAACTGAACTTTTCCTTTAGTCAGCATTAGGGTTTTAAACCCTAAACTGAACTCTATTCCATTCAGCCAGTATTAGGGTTTTAAACCCTAAACTGAACTTTTCCTTTAGTCAGCATTAGGGTTTTAAACCCTAAACTGAATCTTTCCCTTCAGTCAGCATTAGGGTTTTAAACCCTAAACTGAACTTTTCCTCTAGTCAGCATTAGGGTTTTAAACCCTAAACTAAACTTTTTCCATGTAGTCAGCATTAGGGTCTTAAACCCTAAACTGAACTTTTTCCTTTAGTCAGCATTAGGGTTTTAAACCCTAAACTGAACTCTTTTGCATATAGTCAGTATTAGGGTTTTAAACCCTAAACTAAACTTTTCCTTTAGTCAGCATTAGGGTTTTAAACCCTAAACTGAACTTTTTCCATGTAGTCAGCATTAGGGTTTTAAACCCTAAACTGAACTTTTTCCTTTAGTCAGCATTAGGGTTTTAAACCCTAAACTGATCTTTTCCTTAGTCAGCATCAGGATTTTAAACCCTAAACTGAACTTTTCCTTTTGTCAGCATTATGGTTTTAAACCCTAAACTGAACTTTTTCCATGTAGTCAGCATTAGGGTTTTAAACTCTAAACTGAACTCTTTTCCATTCAATAAGTATTAGGGTTTTAAACCCTAAACTGAAACTTTTCCTTTAGTTAGCATTAGGGTTTTAAACCCTAAACTGAACTCTTTTCCATTCAGTCAGTATTTGAGTTTTAAACCCTAAACAGAACTTTTCCTTTAGTCAGCATTAGGTATTTAAACCCTAAACTGAACTCTTTCCCTTCAGTCAGCATTAGGGTTTTAAACCCTAAACTGATCTTTTCCTCTAGTCAGCATTAGGGTTTTAAACCCTAAACTGAACTTTTTCCATGTAGTCAGCATTAGGGTCTTAAACCCTAAACTAAACTTTTTCTTTAGTCAGTATTAGGGTTTTAAACCCTAAACTGATATTTTCCTTAGTCAGCATCAGGGTTTTAAACCCTAAACTGAACTTTCCCATTCAGTCAGCATTAAGGTTTTAAACCCTAAACGGAACTCTTTCCTTTAGTCAGCATTAGGGTTTTAAACCCTAAACTGAACTTTTTCCATTCAGTCAGCATTAGGGTTTTAAACCCTAAACTGAACTCTTTCCTTTAGTCAGCATTAGTTTTTTAAACCCTAAACTGAACTTTTTCCATGTAGTCAGCATTAGGGTTTTAAACTCTAAACTGAACTCTTTTCCATTCAGTCAGTATTAGGGTTTTAAACCCTAAACTGAACTTTTCCTTTAGTCAGCATTAGGGTTTTAAACCCTAAACTGAACTCTTTTCCATTCAGTCAGTATTAGGGTTTTAAACCCTAAACTGATCTTTTCCTTAGTCAGCATCAGGGTTTTAAACCCTAAACTGAACTTTCCCATTCAGTCAGCATTAAGGTTTTAAACCCTAAACGGAACTCTTTCCTTTAGTCAGCATTAGGGTTTTAAACCCTAAACTAAACTTTTTCCATGTAGTCAGCATTAGGGTTTTAAACTCTAAACTGAACTCTTTTCCATTCAGTCAGTATTAGGGTTTTAAACCCTAAACTGAACTTTTCCTTTAGTCAGCATTAGGGTTTTAAACCCTAAACTGAACTCTTTTCCATTCAGTCAGTATTAGGGTTTTAAACCCTAAACTGATCTTTTCCTTAGTCAGCATCAGGGTTTTAAACCCTAAACTGAACTTTCCCATTCAGTCAGCATTAAGGTTTTAAACCCTAAACGGAACTCTTTCCTTTAGTCAGCATTAGGGTTTTAAACCCTAAACTGAACTTTTTCCATGTAGTCAGCATTAGGGTTTTAAACTCTAAACTGAACTCTTTTCCATTCAGTCAGTATTAGGGTTTTAAACCCTAAACTGATCTTTTCCTTTAGTCAGCATTAGGGTTTTAAACCCTAAACTGAACTCTTTTCCATTCAGTCAGTATTAGGGTTTTAAACCCTAAACTGAACTTTTCCTTTAGTCAGCATTAGGGTTTTAAACCCTAAACTGAACTCTTTTCCATTCAGTCAGTATTAGGGTTTTAAACCCTAAACTGAACTTTTCCTTTAGTCAGCATTAGGGTTTTAAACCCTAAACTAAACTCTTTCCCTTCAGTCAGCATTAGGGTTTTAAACCCTAAACTGAACTTTCCTCTAGTCAGCATTAGGGTTTTAAACCCTAAACTGAACTTTTTCCATGTAGTCAGCATTAGGGTTTTAAACCCTAAACTGAACTTTTTCCTTTAGTCAGCATTAGGGTTTTAAACCCTAAACTGATCTTTTCCTTAGTCAGCATCAGGATTTTAAACCCTAAACTGAACTTTTCCTTTAGTCAGCATTAGGGTTTTAAACCCTAAACTGAACTCTATTCCATTCAGCCAGTATTAGGGTTTTAAACCCTAAACTGAACTTTTCCTTTAGTCAGCATTAGGGTTTTAAACCCTAAACTGAATCTTTCCCTTCAGTCAGCATTAGGGTTTTAAACCCTAAACTGAACTTTTCCTCTAGTCAGCATTAGGGTTTTAAACCCTAAACTGAACTTTTTCCATGTAGTCAGCATTAGGGTCTTAAACCCTAAACTGAACTTTTTCCTGTAGTCAGCATTAGGGTTTTAAACCCTAAACTGAACTCTTTTGCATATAGTCAGTATTAGGGTTTTAAACCCTAAACTAAACTTTTCCTTTAGTCAGCATTAGGGTTTTAAACCCTAAACTGAACTTTTTCCATGTAGTCAGCATTAGGGTTTTAAACCCTAAACTGAACTTTTTCCTTTAGTCAGCATTAGGGTTTTAAACCCTAAACTGATCTTTTCCTTAGTCAGCATCAGGATTTTAAACCCTAAACTGAACTTTTCCTTTTGTCAGCATTATGGTTTTAAACCCTAAACTGAACTTTTTCCATGTAGTCAGCATTAGGGTTTTAAACTCTAAACTGAACTCTTTTCCATTCAATAAGTATTAGGGTTTTAAACCCTAAACTGAACTTTTCCTTTAGTTAGCATTAGGGTTTTAAACCCTAAACTGAACTCTTTTCCATTCAGTCAGTATTTGAGTTTTAAACCCTAAACAGAACTTTTCCTTTAGTCAGCATTAGGTATTTAAACCCTAAACTGAACTCTTTCCCTTCAGTCAGCATTAGGGTTTTAAACCCTAAACTGATCTTTTCCTCTAGTCAGCATTAGGGTTTTAAACCCTAAACTGAACTTTTTCCATGTAGTCAGCATTAGGGTCTTAAACCCTAAACTAAACTTTTTCCTTTAGTCAGCATTAGGGTTTTAAACCCTAAACTGATCTTTTCCTTAGTCAGCATCAGGGTTTTAAACCCTAAACTGAACTTTCCCATTCAGTCAGCATTAAGGTTTTAAACCCTAAACGGAACTCTTTCCTTTAGTCAGCATTAGGGTTTTAAACCCTAAACTGAACTTTTTCCATTCAGTCAGCATTAGGGTTTTAAACCCTAAACTGAACTCTTTCCTTTAGTCAGCATTAGTTTTTTAAACCCTAAACTGAACTTTTTCCATGTAGTCAGCATTAGGGTTTTAAACTCTAAACTGAACTCTTTTCCATTCAGTCAGTATTAGGGTTTTAAACCCTAAACTGAACTTTTCCTTTAGTCAGCATTAGGGTTTTAAACCCTAAACTGAACTCTTTTCCATTCAGTCAGTATTAGGGTTTTAAACCCTAAACTGATCTTTTCCTTAGTCAGCATCAGGGTTTTAAACCCTAAACGGAACTCTTTCCTTTAGTCAGCATTAGGGTTTTAAAACCTAAACTGAACTTTTTCCATGTAGTCAGCATTAGGGTTTTAAACTCTAAACTGAACTCTTTTCCATTCAGTCAGTATTAGGGTTTTAAACCCTAAACTGATCTTTTCCTTTAGTCAGCATTAGGGTTTTAAACCCTAAACTGAACTCTTTTCCATTCAGTCAGTATTAGGGTTTTAAACCCTAAACTGAACTTTTCCTTTAGTCAGCATTAGGGTTTTAAACCCTAAACTGAACTCTTTTCCATTCAGTCAGTATTAGGGTTTTAAACCCTAAACTGAACTTTTCCTTTAGTCAGCATTAGGGTTTTAAACCCTAAACTAAACTCTTTCCCTTCAGTCAGCATTAGGGTTTTAAACCCTAAACTGAACTTTCCTCTAGTCAGCATTAGGGTTTTAAACCCTAAACTGAACTTTTTCCATGTAGTCAGCATTAGGGTTTTAAACCCTAAACTGAACTTTTTCCTTTAGTCAGCATTAGGGTTTTAAACCCTAAACTGATCTTTTCCTTAGTCAGCATCAGGATTTTAAACCCTAAACTGAACTTTTCCTTTAGTCAGCATTAGGGTTTTAAACCCTAAACTGAACTCTATTCCATTCAGCCAGTATTAGGGTTTTAAACCCTAAACTGAACTTTTCCTTTAGTCAGCATTAGGGTTTTAAACCCTAAACTGAATCTTTCCCTTCAGTCAGCATTAGGGTTTTAAACCCTAAACTGAACTTTTCCTCTAGTCAGCATTAGGGTTTTAAACCCTAAACTGAACTTTTTCCATGTAGTCAGCATTAGGGTCTTAAACCCTAAACTGAACTTTTTCCTTTAGTCAGCATTAGGGTTTTAAACCCTAAACTGAACTTTTCCTGTAGTCAGCATTAGGGTTTTAAACCCTAAACTGAACTCTTTTGCATATAGTCAGTATTAGGGTTTTAAACCCTAAACTAAACTTTTCCTTTAGTCAGCATTAGGGTTTTAAACCCTAAACTGAACTTTTTCCATGTAGTCAGCATTAGGGTTTTAAACCCTAAACTGAACTTTTTCCTTTAGTCAGCATTAGGGTTTTAAACCCTAAACTGATCTTTTCCTTAGTCAGCATCAGGATTTTAAACCCTAAACTGAACTTTTCCTTTTGTCAGCATTATGGTTTTAAACCCTAAACTGAACTTTTTCCATGTAGTCAGCATTAGGGTTTTAAACTCTAAACTGAACTCTTTTCCATTCAATAAGTATTAGGGTTTTAAACCCTAAACTGAACTTTTCCTTTAGTTAGCATTAGGGTTTTAAACCCTAAACTGAACTCTTTTCCATTCAGTCAGTATTTGAGTTTTAAACCCTAAACAGAACTTTTCCTTTAGTCAGCATTAGGTATTTAAACCCTAAACTGAACTCTTTCCCTTCAGTCAGCATTAGGGTTTTAAACCCTAAACTGATCTTTTCCTCTAGTCAGCATTAGGGTTTTAAACCCTAAACTGAACTTTTTCCATGTAGTCAGCATTAGGGTCTTAAACCCTAAACTAAACTTTTTCCTTTAGTCAGCATTAGGGTTTTAAACCCTAAACTGATCTTTTCCTTAGTCAGCATCAGGGTTTTAAACCCTAAACTGAACTTTCCCATTCAGTCAGCATTAAGGTTTTAAACCCTAAACGGAACTCTTTCCTTTAGTCAGCATTAGGGTTTTAAACCCTAAACTGAACTTTTTCCATTCAGTCAGCATTAGGGTTTTAAACCCTAAACTGAACTCTTTCCTTTAGTCAGCATTAGTTTTTTAAACCCTAAACTGAACTTTTTCCATGTAGTCAGCATTAGGGTTTTAAACTCTAAACTGAACTCTTTTCCATTCAGTCAGTATTAGGGTTTTAAACCCTAAACTGAACTTTTCCTTTAGTCAGCATTAGGGTTTTAAACCCTAAACTGAACTCTTTTCCATTCAGTCAGTATTAGGGTTTTAAACCCTAAACTGATCTTTTCCTTAGTCAGCATCAGGGTTTTAAACCCTAAACTGAACTTTCCCATTCAGTCAGCATTAAGGTTTTAAACCCTAAACGGAACTCTTTCCTTTAGTCAGCATTAGGGTTTTAAACCCTAAACTGAACTTTTTCCATTCAGTCAGCATTAGGGTTTTAAACCCTAAACTGAACTCTTTCCTTTAGTCAGCATTAGTTTTTTAAACCCTAAACTGAACTTTTTCCATGTAGTCAGCATTAGGGTTTTAAACCCTAAACTGAACTCTTTTCCATTCAGTCAGTATTAGGGTTTTAAACCCTAAACTGAACTTTTCCTTTAGTCAGCATTAGGGTTTTAAACCCTAAACTGATCTTTTCCTTAGTCAGCATCAGGATTTTAAACCCTAAACTGAACTTTTCCTTTAGTCAGCATTGGGGTTTTAAACCCTAAACTAAACTCTTTCCCTTCAGTCAGCATTAGGGTTTTAAACCCTAAACTGAACTTTCCTCTAGTCAGCATTAGGGTTTTAAACCATAAACTGAACTTTTTCCATGTAGTCAGCATTAGGGTTTTAAACCCTAAACTGAACTTTTTCCTTTAGTCAGCATTAGGGTTTTAAACCCTAAACTGATCTTTTCCCTAGTCAGCATCAGGATTTTAAACCCTAAACTGAACTTTTCCTTTAGTCAGCATTGGGGTTTTAAACCCTAAACTGAACTCTATTCCATTCAGCCAGTATTAGGGTTTTAAACCCTAAACTGAACTTTTCCTTTAGTCAGCATTAGGGTTTTAAACCCTGAACTGAATCTTTCCCTTCAGTCAGCATTAGGGTTTTAAACCCTAAACTGAATTTTTCCTCTAGTCAGCATTAGGGTTTTAAACCCTAAACTGAATTTTTTCCATGTAGTTAGCATTAGGGTCTTAAACCCTAAACTGAACTTTTTCCTTTAGTCAGCATTAGGGTTTTAAACCTTAAACTGAACTTTTCCTGTAGTCAGCATTAGGGTTTTAAACCCTAAACTGAACTTTCCTCTAGTCAGCATTAGGGTTTTAAACCCTAAACTGAACTTTTTCCATGTAGTCAGCATTAGGGTTTTAAACCCTAAACTGAACTTTTTCCTTTAGTCAGCATTAGGGTTTTAAACCCTAAACTGTTCTTTTCCTTAGTCAGCATCAAGATTTTAAACCCTAAACTGAACTTTTCCTTTAGTCAGCATTAGGGTTTTAAACCCTAAACTGAACTCTATTCCATTCAGCCAGTATTAGGGTTTTAAACCCTAAACTGAACTTTTCCTTTAGTCAGCATTAGGGTTTTAAACCCTAAACTGAATCTTTCCCTTCAGTCAGCATTAGGGTTTTAAACCCTAAACTGAACTTTTCCTCTAGTCAGCATTAGGGTTTTAAACCCTAAACTGAACTTTTTCCATGTAGTTAGCATTAGGGTCTTAAACCCTAAACTGAACTTTTTCCTTTAGTCAGCATTACGGTGTTAAACCCTAAACTGAACTTTTTCCATGTAGTCAGCATTAGGGTTTTAAACTCTAAACTGAACTCTTTTCCATTCAGTCAGTATTAGGGTTTTAAACCCTAAACTGAACTTTTCCTTTAGTCAGCATTAGGGTTTTAAACCCTAAACTGAACTCTTTTCCATTCAGTCAGTATTAGGGTTTTAAACCCTAAACTGAACTTTTCCTTTAGTCAGCATTAGGGTTTTAAACCCTAAACTAAACTCTTTCCCTTCAGTCAGCATTAGGGTTTTAAACCCTAAACTGATCTTTTCCTCTAGTCAGCATTAGGGTTTTAAACCCTAAACTGAACTTTTTCCATGTAGTCAGCATTAGGGTCTTAAACCCTAAACTGAACTTTTTCCTTTAGTCAGCATTAGGGTTTTAAACCCTAAACTGATCTTTTCTTTAGTCAGCATCAGGGTTTTAAACCCTAAATTGAACTTTCCCATTCAGTCAGCATTAAGGTTTTACACCCTAAACGAAACTCTTTCCTTTAGTCAGCATTAGGGTTTTAAACCCTAAACTGAACTTTTTCCATTCAGTCAGCATTAGGGTTTTAAACCCTAAACTGAACTCTTTCCTTTAGTCTGCATTAGTTTTTTAAACCCTAAACTGAACTTTTTCCATGTAGTCAGCATTAGGGTTTTAAACCCTAAACTGAACTCTTTTCCATTCAGTCAGTATTAGGGTTTTAAACCCTAAACTGAACTTTTCCTTTAGTCAGCATTAGGGTTTTAAACCCTAAACTGAACACTTTTCCATTCAGTTAGTATTAGGGTTTTAAACCCTAAACTGAACTTTTCCTTTAGTCAGCATTAGGGTTTTAAACCCTAAACTGAACTCTTTTCCATTCAGTCTGTATTAGGGTTTTAAACCCTAAACTGAACTTTTCCTTTAGTCAGCATTAGGGTTTTAAACCCTAAACTAAACTCTTTCCCTTTATTCAGCATTAGGGTTTTAAACCCTAAACTGAACTTTCCTCTAGTCAGCATTAGGGTTTTAAACCATAAACTGAACTTTTTCCATGTAGTCAGCATTAGGGTTTTAAACCCTAAACTGAACTTTTTCCTTTAGTCAGCATTAGGGTTTTAAACCCTAAACTGATCTTTTCCTTAGTCAGCATCAGGATTTTAAACCCTAAACTGAACTTTTCCTTTAGTCAGCATTAGGGTTTTAAACCCTAAACTGAACTCTATTCCATTCAGCCAGTATTAGGGTTTTAAACCCTAAACTGAACTTTTCCTTTAGTCAGCATTAGGGTTTTAAACCCTAAACTGAATCTTTCCCTTCAGTCAGCATTAGGGTTTTAAACCCTAAACTGAACTTTTCCTCTAGTCAGCATTAGGGTTTTAAACCCTAAACTGAACTTTTTCCATGTAGTTAGCATTAGGGTCTTAAACCCTAAACTGAACTTTTTCCTTTAGTCAGCATTAGGGTTTTAAACCTTAAACTGAACTTTTCCTGTAGTCAGCATTAGGGTTTTAAACCCTAAACTGAACTTTCCTCTAGTCAGCATTAGGGTTTTAAACCCTAAACTGAACTTTTTCCATGTAGTCAGCATTAGGGTTTTAAACCCTAAACTGAACTTTTTCCTTTAGTCAGCATTAGGGTTTTAAACCCTAAACTGTTCTTTTCCTTAGTCAGCATCAAGATTTTAAACCCTAAACTGAACTTTTTCCTTTAGTCAGCATTACGGTGTTAAACCCTAAACTGAACTTTTTCCATGTAGTCAGCATTAGGGTTTTAAACTCTAAACTGAACTCTTTTCCATTCAGTCAGTATTAGGGTTTTAAACCCTAAACTGAACTTTTCCTTTAGTCAGCATTAGGGTTTTAAACCCTAAACTGAACTCTTTTCCATTCAGTCAGTATTAGGGTTTTAAACCCTAAACTGAACTTTTCCTTTAGTCAGCATTAGGGTTTTAAACCCTAAACTAAACTCTTTCCCTTCAGTCAGCATTAGGGTTTTAAACCCTAAACTGAACTTTTCCTCTAGTCAGCATTAGGGTTTTAAACCCTAAACTGAACTTTTTCCATGTAGTCAGCATTAGGGTTTTAAACCCTAAACTGAACTTTTTCCTTTAGTCAGCATTAGGGTTTTAAACCCTAAACTGTTCTTTTCCTTAGTCAGCATCAAGATTTTAAACCCTAAACTGAACTTTTCCTTTAGTCAGCATTATGGTTTTAAACCCTAAACTGAACTCTATTCCATTCAGCCAGTATTAGGGTTTTAAACCCTAAACTGAACTTTTCCTTTAGTCAGCATTAGGGTTTTAAACCCTAAACTGAATCTTTCCCTTCAGTCAGCATTAGGGTTTTAAACCCTAAACTGAACTTTTCCTCTAGTCAGCATTAGGGTTTTAAACCCTAAACTGAACTTTTTCCATGTAGTTAGCATTAGGGTCTTAAACCCTAAACTGAACTTTTTCCTTTAGTCAGCATTACGGTGTTAAACCCTAAACTGAACTTTTTCCATGTAGTCAGCATTAGGGTTTTAAACTCTAAACTGAACTCTTTTCCATTCAGTCAGTATTAGGGTTTTAAACCCTAAACTGAACTTTTCCTTTAGTCAGCATTAGGGTTTTAAACCCTAAACTGAACTCTTTTCCATTCAGTCAGTATTAGGGTTTTAAACCCTAAACTGAACTTTTCCTTTAGTCAGCATTAGGGTTTTAAACCCTAAACTGAACTCTTTCCCTTCAGTCAGCATTAGGGTTTTAAACCCTAAACTGATCTTTTCCTCTAGTCAGCATTAGGGTTTTAAACCCTAAACTGAACTTTTTCCATGTAGTCAGCATTAGGGTCTTAAACCCTAAACTGAACTTTTTCCTTTAGTCAGCATTAGGGTTTTAAACCCTAAACTGATCTTTTCCTTAGTCAGCATCAGGGTTTTAAACCCTAAACTGAACTTTCCCATTCAGTCAGCATTAAGGTTTTACACCCTAAACGAAACTCTTTCCTTTAGTCAGCATTAGGGTTTTAAACCCTAAACTGAACTTTTTCCATTCAGTCAGCATTAGGGTTTTAAACCCTAAACTGAACTCTTTCCTTTAGTCAGCATTAGTTTTTTAAACCCTAAACTGAACTTTTTCCATGTAGTCAGCATTAGGGTTTTAAACCCTAAACTGAACTCTTTTCCATTCAGTCAGTATTAGGGTTTTAAACCCTAAACTGAACTTTTCCTTTAGTCAGCATTAGGGTTTTAAACCCTAAACTGAACACTTTTCCATTCAGTTAGTATTAGGGTTTTAAACCCTAAACTGAACTTTTCCTTTAGTCAGCATTAGGGTTTTAAACCCTAAACTGAACTCTTTTCCATTCAGTCTGTATTAGGGTTTTAAACCCTAAACTGAACTTTTCCTTTAGTCAGCATTAGGGTTTTAAACCCTAAACTAAACTCTTTCCCTTCAGTCAGCATTAGGGTTTTAAACCCTAAACTGAACTTTCCTCTAGTCAGCATTAGGGTTTTAAACCATAAACTGAACTTTTTCCATGTAGTCAGCATTAGGGTTTTAAACCCTAAACTGAACTTTTTCCTTTAGTCAGCATTAGGGTTTTAAACCCTAAACTGATCTTTTCCTTAGTCAGCATCAGGATTTTAAACCCTAAACTGAACTTTTCCTTTAGTCAGCATTAGGGTTTTAAACCCTAAACTGAACTCTATTCCATTCAGCCAGTATTAGGGTTTTAAACCCTAAACTGAACTTTTCCTTTAGTCAGCATTAGGGTTTTAAACCCTAAACTGAATCTTTCCCTTCAGTCAGCATTAGGGTTTTAAACCCTAAACTGAACTTTTCCTCTAGTCAGCATTAGGGTTTTAAACCCTAAACTGAACTTTTTCCATGTAGTTAGCATTAGGGTCTTAAACCCTAAACTGAACTTTTTCCTTTAGTCAGCATTAGGGTTTTAAACCTTAAACTGAACTTTTCCTGTAGTCAGCATTAGGGTTTTAAACCCTAAACTGAACTTTCCTCTAGTCAGCATTAGGGTTTTAAACCCTAAACTGAACTTTTTCCATGTAGTCAGCATTAGGGTTTTAAACCCTAAACTGAACTTTTTCCTTTAGTCAGCATTAGGGTTTTAAACCCTAAACTGTTCTTTTCCTTAGTCAGCATCAAGATTTTAAACCCTAAACTGAACTTTTCCTTTAGTCAGCATTATGGTTTAAACCCTAAACTGAACTCTATTCCATTCAGCCAGTATTAGGGTTTTAAACCCTAAACTGAACTTTTCCTTTAGTCAGCATTAGGGTTTTAAACCCTAAACTGAATCTTTCCCTTCAGTCAGCATTAGGGTTTTAAACCCTAAACTGAACTTTTCCTCTAGTCAGCATTAGGGTTTTAAACCCTAAACTGAACTTTTTCCATGTAGTCAGCATTAGGGTCTTAAACCCTAAACTGAACTTTTTCCTTTAGTCAGCATTACGGTGTTAAACCCTAAACTGAACTTTTTCCATGTAGTCAGCATTAGGGTTTTAAACTCTAAACTGAACTCTTTCCATTCAGTCAGTATTAGGGTTTTAAACCCTAAACTGAGCTTTTTCCATGTAGTCAGCATTAGGGTTTTAAACCCTAAACTGAACTCTTTTCCATTCAGTTAGTATTAGGGTTTTAAACCCTAAACTGAACTTTTCCTTTAGTCAGCATTAGGGTTTTAAACCCTAAACTGAACACTTTTCCATTCAGTTAGTATTAGGGTTTTAAACCCTAAACTGAACTTTTCCTTTAGTCAGCATTAGGGTTTTAAACCCTAAACTGAACTCTTTTCCATTCAGTCTGTATTAGGGTTTTAAACCCTAAACTGAACTTTTTCTTTAGTCAGCATTAGGGTTTTAAACCCTAAACTAAACTCTTTCCCTTCAGTCAGCATTAGGGTTTTAAACCCTAAACTGAACTTTCCTCTAGTCAGCATTAGGGTTTTAAACCCTAAACTGAACTTTTTCCATGTAGTCAGCATTAGGGTTTTAAACCCTAAACTGAACTTTTTCCTTTAGTCAGCATTAGGGTTTTAAACCCTAAACTGATCTTTTCCTTAGTCAGCATCAGGATTTAAACCCTAAACTGAACTTTTCCTTTAGTCAGCATTAGGGTTTTAAACCCTAAACTGAACTCTATTCCATTCAGCCAGTATTAAGGTTTTAAACCCTAAACTGAACTTTTCCTTTAGTCAGCATTAGGGTTTTAAACCCTAAACTGAATCTTTCCCTTCAGTCAGCATTAGGGATTTAAACCCTAAACTGAACTTTTCCTCTAGTCAGCATTAGGGTTTTAAACCCTAAACTGAACTTTTTCCATGTAGTCAGCATTAGGGTCTTAAACCCGAAACTGAACTTTTTCCTTTAGTCAGCATTAGGGTTTTAAACCCTAAACTGAACTTTTCCTGTAGTCAGCATTAGGGTTTTAAAACCTAAACTGAACTCTTTTGCATATAGTCAGTATTAGGGTTTTAAACCCTAAACTAAACTTTTCCATGTAGTCAGCATTAGGGTTTTAAACCCTAAACTGAACTTTTTCCTTTAGTCAGCATTAGGGTTTTAAACCCTAAACTGATCTTTTCCTTAGTCAGCATCAGGATTTTAAACCCTAAACTGAACTTTTCCTTTAGTCAGCATTAGGGTTTTAAACCCTAAACTGAACTCTATTCCATTCAGCCAGTATTAGGGTTTTAAACCCTAAACTGAACTTTTCCTTTAGTCAGCATTAGGGTTTTAAACCCTAAACTGAATCTTTCCCTTCAGTCAGCATTAGGGTTTTAAACCCTAAACTGAACTTTTCCTCTAGTCAGCATTAGGGTTTTAAACCCTAAACTGAACTTTTTCCATGTAGTTAGCATTAGGGTCTTAAACCCTAAACTGAACTTTTTCCTTTAGTCAGCATTAGGGTTTTAAACCTTAAACTGAACTTTTCCTGTAGTCAGCATTAGGGTTTTAAACCCTAAACTGAACTTTCCTCTAGTCAGCATTAGGGTTTTAAACCCTAAACTGAACTTTTTCCATGTAGTCAGCATTAGGGTTTTAAACCCTAAACTGAACTTTTTCCTTTAGTCAGCATTAGGGTTTTAAACCCTAAACTGTTCTTTTCCTTAGTCAGCATCAAGATTTTAAACCCTAAACTGAACTTTTCCTTTAGTCAGCATTATGGTTTTAAACCCTAAACTGAACTCTATTCCATTCAGCCAGTATTAGGGTGTTAAACCCTAAACTGAACTTTTTCTTTAGTCAGCATTAGGGTTTTAAACCCTAAACTGAATCTTTCCCTTCTGTCAGCATTAGGGTTTTAAACCCTAAACTAAACTTTTCCTCTAGTCAGCATTAGGGTTTTAAACCCTAAACTGAACTTTTTCCATGTAGTCAGCATTAGGGTCTTAAACCCTAAACTGAACTTTTTCCTTTAGTCAGCATTACGGTGTTAAACCCTAAACTGAACTTTTTCCATGTAGTCAGCATTAGGGTTTTAAACTCTAAACTGAACTCTTTTCCATTCAGTCAGTATTAGGGTTTTAAACCCTAAACTGAACTTTTCCTTTAGTCAGCATTAGGGTTTTAAACCCTAAACTGAACTCTTTTCCATTCAGTCAGTATTAGGGTTTTAAACCCTAAACTGAACTTTTCCTTTAGTCAACATTAGGGATTTAAACCCTAAACTAAACTCTTTCCCTTCAGTCAGCATTAGGGTTTTAAACCCTAAACTGATCTTTTCCTCTAGTCAGCATTAGGGTTTTAAACCCTAAACTGAACTTTTTCCATGTAGTCAGCATTAGGGTCTTAAACCCTAAACTGAACTTTTTCCTTTAGTCAGCATTAGGGTTTTAAACCCTAAACTGATCTTTTCTTTAGTCAGCATCAGGGTTTTAAACCCTAAATTGAACTTTCCCATTCAGTCAGCATTAAGGTTTTACACCCTAAACGAAACTCTTTCCTTTAGTCAGCATTAGGGTTTTAAACCCTAAATTGAACTTTTTCCATTCAGTCAGCATTAGGGTTTTAAACCCTAAACTGAACTCTTTCCTTTAGTCAGCATTAGGGTTTTAAACCCTAAACTGAGCTTTTTCCATGTAGTCAGCATTAGGGTTTTAAACTCTAAACTGAACTCTTTTCCATTCAGTTAGTATTAGGGTTTTAAACCCTAAACTGAACTTTTCCTTTAGTCAGCATTAGGGTTTTAAACCCTAAACTGAACACTTTTCCATTCAGTTAGTATTAGGGTTTTAAACCCTAAACTGAACTTTTCCTTTAGTCAGCATTAGGGTTTTAAACCCTAAACTGAACTCTTTTCCATTCAGTCTGTATTAGGGTTTTAAACCCTAAACTGAACTTTTTCTTTAGTCAGCATTAGGGTTTTAAACCCTAAACTAAACTCTTTCCCTTCAGTCAGCATTAGGGTTTTAAACCCTAAACTGAACTTTCCTCTAGTCAGCATTAGGGTTTTAAACCCTAAACTGAACTTTTTCCATGTAGTCAGCATTAGGGTTTTAAACCCTAAACTGAACTTTTTCCTTTAGTCAGCATTAGGGTTTTAAACCCTAAACTGATCTTTTCCTTAGTCAGCATCAGGATTTAAACCCTAAACTGAACTTTTCCTTTAGTCAGCATTAGGGTTTTAAACCCTAAACTGAACTCTATTCCATTCAGCCAGTATTAAGGTTTTAAACCCTAAACTGAACTTTTCCTTTAGTCAGCATTAGGGTTTTAAACCCTAAACTGAATCTTTCCCTTCAGTCAGCATTAGGGATTTAAACCCTAAACTGAACTTTTCCTCTAGTCAGCATTAGGGTTTTAAACCCTAAACTGAACTTTTTCCATGTAGTCAGCATTAGGGTCTTAAACCCGAAACTGAACTTTTTCCTTTAGTCAGCATTAGGGTTTTAAACCCTAAACTGAACTTTTCCTGTAGTCAGCATTAGGGTTTTAAAACCTAAACTGAACTCTTTTGCATATAGTCAGTATTAGGGTTTTAAACCCTAAACTAAACTTTTCCTTTAGTCAGCATTAGGGTTTTAAACCCTAAACTGAACTTTTTCCATGTAGTCAACATTAGGGTTTTAAACTCTAAACTGAACTCTTTTCCATTTAGTCAGTATTAGGGTTTTAAACCCTAAACTGAACTTTTCCTTTAGTCAGCATTAGGGTTTTAAACCCTAAACTGAACTCTTTTCCATTCTGTCAGCATTAGGGTTTTAAACCCTAAACTGAACTTTCCTTTAGTCAGCATTAGGGTTTTAAACCCTAAACTGAACTCTTTTCCATTCAGTCTGTATTAGGGTTTTAAACCCTAAACTGAACTTTTCCTTTAGTCAGCATTAGAGTTTTAAACCCTAAACTAAACTCTTTCCCTTCAGTCGGCATTAGGGTTTTAAACCCTAAACTGAACTTTCCTCTAGTCAGCATTAGGGTTTTAAACCCTAAACTGAACTTTTTCTATGTAGTCAGCGTTAGGGCTTTAAACCCTAAACTGAACTTTTTTCTTTAGTCAGCATTAGGGTTTTAAACCCTAAACTGATCTTTTCCTTAGTCAGCATCAGGATTTAAACCCTAAACTGAACTTTTCCTTTAGTCAGCATTAGGGTTTTAAACCCTAAACTGAACTCTATTCCATTCAGCCAGTATTAAGGTTTTAAACCCTAAACTGAACTTTTCCTTTAGTCAGCATTAGGGTTTTAAACCCTAAACTGAATCTTTCCCTTCAGTCAGCATTAGGGATTTAAACCCTAAACTGAACTTTTCCTTTAGTCAGCAATAGGGTTTTAAATCCTAAACTGAACTTTTTCCATGTAGTCAGCATTAGGGTCTTAAACCCGAAACTGAACTTTTTCCTTTAGTCAGCATTAGGGTTTTAAACCGTAAACTGAAATTTTCCTGTAGTCAGCATTAGGGTTTTAAACCCTAAACTGAACTCTTTTGCATATAGTCAGTATTAGGGATCTAAACCCTAAACTAAACTTTTCCTTTAGTCAGCATTAGGGTTTTAAACCCTAAACTGAACTTTTTGCATGTAGTCAACATTAGGGTTTTAAACTCTAAACTGAACTCTTTTCCATTTAGTCACTATTAGGGTTTTAAACCCTAAACTGAACTTTTCCTTTAGTCAGTATTAGGGTTTTAAACCCTAAACTGAACTCTTTTCCATTCAGTCAGCATTAGGTTTTAAACCCTAAACGGAACTCTTTCCTTTAGTCAGCATTAGGGTTTTAAACCCTAAACTGAACTTTTTCCATTCAGTCAGCATTAGGGTTTTAAACCCTAAACTGAACTCTTTCCTTTAGTCAGCATTAGTTTTTTAAACCCTAAACTGAACTTTTTCCATGTAGTCAGCATTAGGGTTTTAAACTCTAAACTGAACTCTTTTCCATTCAGTCAGTATTAGGGTTTTAAACCCTAAACTGAACTTTTCCTTTAGTCAGCATTAGGGTTTTAAACCCTAAACTGAACTCTTTTCCATTCAGTCAGCATTAGGGTTTTAAACCCTAAACTGAACTTTTTCCATGTAGTCAGCATTAGGGTTTTAAACCCTAAACTGAACTTTTTCCTTTAGTCAGCATTAGGGTTTTAAACCCTAAACTGATCTTTTCCTTAGTCAGCATCAGGATTTTAAACCCTAAACTGAACTTTTCCTTTAGTCAGCATTAGGGTTTTAAACCCTAAACTGAACTCTATTCCATTCAGCCAGTATTAGGGTTTTAAACCCTAAACTGAACTTTTCCTTTAGTCAGCATTAGGGTTTTAAACCCTAAACTGAATCTTTCCCTTCAGTCAGCATTAGGGTTTTAAACCCTAAACTGAACTTTTCCTCTAGTCAGCATTAGGGTTTTAAACCCTAAACTGAACTTTTTCCATGTAGTCAGCATTAGGGTCTTAAACCCTAAACTGAACTTTTTCCTTTAGTCAGCATTAGGGTTTTAAACCCTAAACTGAACTTTTCCTGTAGTCAGCATTAGGGTTTTAAACCCTAAACTGAACTCTTTTGCATATAGTCAGTATTAGGGTTTTAAACCCTAAACTAAACTTTTCCTTTAGTCAGCATTAGGGTTTTAAACCCTAAACTGAACTTTTTCCATGTAGTCAGCATTAGGGTTTTAAATTCTAAACTGAACTCTTTTCCATTTAGTCAGTATTAGGGTTTTAAACCCTAAACTGAACTTTTCCTTTAGTCAGCATTAGGGTTTTAAACCCTAAACTGAACTCTTTTCCATTCAGTCAGTATTAAGGTTTTAAACCCTAAACTAAACTTTTCCTTTAGTCAGCATTAGGGATTTAAACCCTAAACTGAACTCTTTCCCTTTAGTCAGCATTGGGGTTTTAAACCCTAAACTGATCTTTTCCTCTAGTCAGCATTAGGGTTTTAAACCCTAAACTGAACTTTTTCCATGTAGTCAGCATTAGGGTCTTAAACCCTAAACTGAACTTTTTCCTTTAGTCAGCATTAGGGTTTTAAACCCTAAACTGATCTTTTCCTTAGTCAGCATCAGGGTTTTAAACCCTAAACCGAACTTTCCCATTCAGTCAGCATTAAGGTTTTACACCCTAAACGAAACTCTTTCCTTTAGTCAGCATTAGGGTTTTAAACCCTAAACTGAACTTTTTCCATTCAGTCAGCATTAGGGTTTTATACCCTAAACTGAACTTTTTCCATGTAGTTAGCATTAGGGTTTTAAACCCTAAACTGAACTTTTTCCATGTAGTCAGCATTAGGGTTTTAAACTCTAAACTGAACTCTTTTCCATTCAGTCAGTATTAGGGTTTTAAACCCTAAACTGAACTTTTCCTTTAGTCAGCATTAGGGTTTTAAACCCTAAACTGAACTCTTTTCCATTCAGTCAGCATTAGGGTTTTAAACCCTAAACTGAACTTTTTCCATGTAGTCAGCATTAGGGTTTTAAACCCTAAACTGAACTTTTCCATTTAGTCAGCATTAGGGTTTTAAACCCTAAACTGAACTTTTCCTTTAGTCAGCATTAGGGTTTTAAACCCTAAACTGAACTTTTTCCATGTAGTCAGCATTAGGGTTTTAAACCCTAAACTGAACTTTTTCCTTTAGTCAGCATTAGGGTTTTAAACCCTAAACTGATCTTTTCCTTAGTCAGCATCAGGATTTTAAACCCTAAACTGAACTTTTCCTTTTGTCAGCATTATGGTTTTAAACCCTAAACTGAACTTTTTCCATGTAGTCAGCATTAGGGTTTTAAACTCTAAACTGAACTCTTTTCCATTCAATAAGTATTAGGGTTTTAAACCCTAAACTGAACTTTTTCCTTTAGTTAGCATTAGGGTTTTAAACCCTAAACTGAACTCTTTTCCATTCAGTCAGTATTTGAGTTTTAAACCCTAAACAGAACTTTTCCTTTAGTCAGCATTAGGTATTTAAACCCTAAACTGAACTCTTTCCCTTCAGTCAGCATTAGGGTTTTAAACCCTAAACTGATCTTTTCCTCTAGTCAGCATTAGGGTTTTAAACCCTATACTGAACTTTTTCCATGTAGTCAGCATTAGGGTCTTAAACCCTAAACTAAACTTTTTCCTTTAGTCAGCATTAGGGTTTTAAACCCTAAACTGAACTTTTTCCATTCAGTCAGCATTAGGGTTTTAAACCCTAAACTGAACTCTTTCCTTTAGTCAGCATTAGGGTTTTAAACCCTAAACTGAACTCTTTCCTTTAGTCAGCATTAGGGTTTTAAACCCTAAACTGAACTTTTTCCATTCAGTCAGCATTAGGGTTTTAAACCCTAAACTGAACTCTTTCCTTTAGTCAGCATTAGTTTTTTAAACCCTAAACTGAACTTTTTCCATGTAGTCAGCATTAGGGTTTTAAACTCTAAACTGAACTCTTTTCCATTCAGTCAGTATTAGGGTTTTAAACCCTAAACTGAACTTTTCCTTTAGTTAGCATTAGGGTTTTAAACCCTAAACTGAACTCTTTTCCATTCAGTCAGTATTAGGGTTTTAAACCCTAAACTGATCTTTTCCTTAGTCAGCATCAGGGTTTTAAACCCTAAACTGAACTTTCCCATTCAGTCAGCATTAAGGTTTTAAACCCTAAACGGAACTCTTTCCTTTAGTCAGCATTAGGGTTTTAAACCCTAAACTGAACTTTTTCCATTCAGTCAGCATTAGGGTTTTAAACCCTAAACTGAACTCTTTCCTTTAGTCAGCATTAGTTTTTTAAACCCTAAACTGAACTTTTTCCATGTAGTCAGCATTAGGGTTTTAAACCCTAAACTGAACTCTTTTCCATTCAGTCAGTATTAGGGTTTTAAACCCTAAACTGAACTTTTCCTTTAGTCAGCATTAGGGTTTTAAATCCTAAACTGAACTCTTTTCCATTCAGTCAGTATTAGGGTTTTAAACCCTAAACTGAACTTTTCCTTTAGTCAGCATTAGGGTTTTAAACCCTAAACTAAACTCTTTCCTTTAGTCAGCATTAGGGTTTTAAACCCTAAACTGAACTTTTCCTTTAGTCAGCATTAGGGTTTTAAACCCTAAACTGAACTTTTTCCTTTAGTCAGCATTAGGGTTTTAAACCCTAAACTAAACTTTTTCCTTTAGTCAGCATTAGGGTTTTAAACCCTAAACTGAACTTTTTCCATTCAGTCAGCATTAGGGTTTTAAACCCTAAACTGAACTTTTTCCATGTAGTCAGCATTAGGGTTTTAAACTCTAAACTGAACTCTTTTCCATTCAGTCAGTATTAGGGTTTTAAACCCTAAACTGAACTTTTCCTTTAGTCAGCATTAGGGTTTTAAACCCTAAACTGAACTCTTTTCCATTCAGTCAGCATTAGGGTTTTAAACCCTAAACTGAACTTTTTCCATGTAGTCAGCATTAGGGTCTTAAACCCTAAAATGAACTTTTACCTTTAGTCAGCATTAGGGTTTTAAACCCTAAACTGAACTCTTTTGCATATAGTCAGTATTAGGGTTTTAAACCCTAAACTAAACTTTTCCTTTAGTCAGCATTAGGGTTTTAAACCCTAAACTGAACTTTTTCCATGTAGTCAGCATTAGGGTTTTAAACCCTAAACTGAACTTTTTCCTTTAGTCAGCATTAGGGTTTTAAACCCTAAACTGATCTTTTCCTTAGTCAGCATCAGGATTTTAAACCCTAAACTGAACTTTTCCTTTTGTCAGCATTATGGTTTTAAACCCTAAACTGAACTTTTTCCATGTAGTCAGCATTAGGGTTTTAAACTCTAAACTGAACTCTTTTCCATTCAATAAGTATTAGGGTTTTAAACCCTAAACTGAACTTTTCCTTTAGTTAGCATTAGGGTTTTAAACCCTAAACTGAACTCTTTTCCATTCAGTCAGTATTTGAGTTTTAAACCCTAAACAGAACTTTTCCTTTAGTCAGCATTAGGTATTTAAACCCTAAACTGAACTCTTTCCCTTCAGTCAGCATTAGGGTTTTAAACCCTAAACTGATCTTTTCCTCTAGTCAGCATTAGGGTTTTAAACCCTATACTGAACTTTTTCCATGTAGTCAGCATTAGGGTCTTAAACCCTAAACTAAACTTTTTTCCTTTAGTCAGCATTAGGGTTTTAAACCCTAAACTGATCTTTTCCTTAGTCAGCATCAGGGTTTTAAACCCTAAACTGAACTTTCCCATTCAGTCAGCATTAAGGTTTTAAACCCTAAACGGAACTCTTTCCTTTAGTCAGCATTAGGGTTTTAAACCCTAAACTGAACTTTTTCCATTCAGTCAGCATTAGGGTTTTAAACCCTAAACTGAACTCTTTCCTTTAGTCAGCATTAGTTTTTTAAACCCTAAACTGAACTTTTTCCATGTAGTCAGCATTAGGGTTTTAAACTCTAAACTGAACTCTTTTCCATTCAGTCAGTATTAGGGTTTTAAACCCTAAACTGAACTTTTCCTTTAGTCAGCATTAGGGTTTTAAACCCTAAACTGAACTCTTTTCCATTCAGTCAGTATTAGGGTTTTAAACCCTAAACTGATCTTTTCCTTAGTCAGCATCAGGGTTTTAAACCCTAAACTGAACTTTCTCATTCAGTCAGCATTAAGGTTTTAAACCCTAAACGGAACTCTTTCCTTTAGTCAGCATTAGGGTTTTAAACCCTAAACTGAACGTTTTCCATTCAGTTAGCATTAGGGTTTTAAACCCTAAACTGAACTTTTTCCATGTAGTCAGCATTAGGGTCTTAAACCCTAAACTGAACTTTTTCCTTTAGTCAGCATTAGGGTTTTAAACCCTAAACTGATCTTTTCCTTAGTCAGCATCAGGATTTTAAACCCTAAACTGAACTTTTCCTTTTGTCAGCATTATGGTTTTAAACCCTAAACTGAACTTTTTCCATGTAGTCAGCATTAGGGTTTTAAACTCTAAACTGAACTCTTTTCCATTCAATAAGTATTAGGGTTTTAAACCCTAAACTGAACTTTTCCTTTAGTTAGCATTAGGGTTTTAAACCCTAAACTGAACTCTTTTCCATTCAGTCAGTATTTGAGTTTTAAACCCTAAACAGAACTTTTCCTTTAGTCAGCATTAGGTATTTAAACCCTAAACTGAACTCTTTCCCTTCAGTCAGCATTAGGGTTTTAAACCCTAAACTGATCTTTTCCTCTAGTCAGCATTAGGGTTTTAAACCCTATACTGAACTTTTTCCATGTAGTCAGCATTAGGGTCTTAAACCCTAAACTAAACTTTTTCCTTTAGTCAGCATTAGGGTTTTAAACCCTAAACTGATCTTTTCCTTAGTCAGCATCAGGGTTTTAAACCCTAAACTGAACTTTCCCATTCAGTCAGCATTAAGGTTTTAAACCCTAAACGGAACTCTTTCCTTTAGTCAGCATTAGGGTTTTAAACCCTAAACTGAACTTTTTCCATTCAGTCAGCATTAGGGTTTTAAACCCTAAACTGAACTCTTTCCTTTAGTCAGCATTAGTTTTTTAAACCCTAAACTGAACTTTTTCCATGTAGTCAGCATTAGGGTTTTAAACTCTAAACTGAACTCTTTTCCATTCAGTCAGTATTAGGGTTTTAAACCCTAAACTGAACTTTTCCTTTAGTCAGCATTAGGGTTTTAAACCCTAAACTGAACTCTTTTCCATTCAGTCAGTATTAGGGTTTTAAACCCTAAACTGATCTTTTCCTTAGTCAGCATCAGGGTTTTAAACCCTAAACTGAACTTTCCCATTCAGTCAGCATTAAGGTTTTAAACCCTAAACGGAACTCTTTCCTTTAGTCAGCATTAGGGTTTTAAACCCTAAACTGAACTTTTTCCATTCAGTCAGCATTAGGGTTTTAAACCCTAAACTGAACTCTTTCCTTTAGTCAGCATTAGTTTTTTAAACCCTAAACTGAACTTTTTCCATGTAGTCAGCATTAGGGTTTTAAACCCTAAACTGAACTCTTTTCCATTCAGTCAGTATTAGGGTTTTAAACCCTAAACTGAACTCTTTTCCATTCAGTCAGTATTAGGGTTTTAAACCCTAAACTGAACTTTTCCTCTAGTCAGCATTAGGGTTTTAAACCCTAAACTAAACTATTTCCCTTCAGTCAGCATTAGGGTTTTAAACCCTAAACTGAACTTTCCTCTAGTCAGCATTAGGGTTTTAAACCATAAACTGAACTTTTTCCATGTAGTCAGCATTAGGGTTTTAAACCCTAAACTGAACTTTTTCCTTTAGTCAGCATTAGGGTTTTAAACCCTAAACTGATCTTTTCCCTAGTCAGCATCAGGATTTTAAACCCTAAACTGAACTTTTCCTTTAGTCAGCATTAGGGTTTTAAACCCTAAACTGAACTTTTTCCATTCAGTTAGCATTAGGGTTTTAAACCCTAAACTGAACTCTTTCCTTTAGTCAGCATTAGGGTTTTAAACCCTAAACTGAACTTTTTCCATGTAGTCAGCATTAGGGTTTTAAACCCTAAACTGAACTCTTTTCCATTCAGTCAGTATTAGGGTTTTAAACCCTAAACTGAACTTTTCCTTTAGTCAGCATTAGGGTTTTAAATCCTAAACTGAACTCTTTTCCATTCAGTCAGTATTAGTGTTTTAAACCCTAAACTGAACTTTTCCTCTAGTCAGCATTAGGGTTTTAAACCCTAAACTAAACTCTTTCCCTTCAGTCAGCATTAGGGTTTTAAACCCTAAACTGAACTTTCCTCTAGTCAGCATTAGGGTTTTAAACCATAAACTGAACTTTTTCCATGTAGTCAGCATTAGGGTTTTAAACCCTAAACTGAACTTTTTCCTTTAGTCAGCATTAGGGTTTTAAACCCTAAACTGATCTTTTCCCTAGTCAGCATCAGGATTTTAAACCCTAAACTGAACTTTTCCTTTAGTCAGCATTAGGGTTTTAAACCCTAAACTGAACTCTATTCCATTCAGCCAGTATTAGGGTTTTAAACCCTAAACTGAACTTTTCCTTTAGTCAGCATTAGGGTTTTAAACCCTAAACTGAATCTTTCCCTTCAGTCAGCATTAGGGTTTTAAACCCTAAACTGAACTTTTCCTCTAGTCAGCATTAGGGTTTTAAACCCTAAACTGAACTTTTTCCATGTAGTCAGCATTAGGGTCTTAAACCCTAAACTGAACTTTTTCCTTTAGTCAGCATTAGGGTTTTAAACCCTAAACTGAACTTTTCCTGTAGTCAGCATAAGGGTTTTAAACCCTAAACTGAACTTTCCTCTAGTCAGCATTAGGGTTTTAAACCCTAAACTGAACTTTTTCCATGTAGTCAGCATTAGGGTTTTAAACCCTAAACTGAACTTTTTCCTTTAGTCAGCATTAGGGTTTTAAACCCTAAACTGATCTTTTCCTTAGTCAGCATCAGGATTTTAAACCCTAAACTGAACTTTTCCTTTTGTCAGCATTATGGTTTTAAACCCTAAACTGAACTTTTTCCATGTAGTCAGCATTAGGGTTTTAAACTCTAAACTGAACTCTTTTCCATTCAATAAGTATTAGGGTTTTAAACCCTAAACTGAACTTTTCCTTTAGTTAGCATTAGGGTTTTAAACCCTAAACTGAACTCTTTTCCATTCAGTCAGTATTTGAGTTTTAAACCCTAAACAGAACTTTTCCTTTAGTCAGCATTAGGTATTTAAACCCTAAACTGAACTCTTTCCCTTCAGTCAGCATTAGGGTTTTAAACCCTAAACTGATCTTTTCCTCTAGTCAGCATTAGGGTTTTAAACCCTAAACTGAACTTTTTCCATGTAGTCAGCATTAGGGTCTTAAACCCTAAACTAAACTTTTTCCTTTTGTCAGTATTAGGGTTTTAAACCCTAAACTGATCTTTTCCTTAGTCAGCATCAGGGTTTTAAACCCTAAACTGAACTTTCCCATTCAGTCAGCATTAGGGTTTTAAACCCTAAACTGAACTCTTTCCTTTAGTCAGCATTAGTTTTTTAAACCCTAAACTGAACTTTTTCCATGTAGTCAGCATTAGGGTTTTAAACTCTAAACTGAACTCTTTTCCATTCAGTCAGTATTAGGGTTTTAAACCCTAAACTGAACTTTTCCTTTAGTCAGCATTAGGGTTTTAAACCCTAAACTGAACTCTTTTCCATTCAGTCAGTATTAGGGTTTTAAACCCTAAACTGATCTTTTCCTTAGTCAGCATCAGGGTTTTAAACCCTAAACTGAACTTTCTCATTCAGTCAGCATTAAGGTTTTAAACCCTAAACGGAACTCTTTCCTTTAGTCAGTATTAGGGTTTTAAACCCTAAACTAAACTTTTCCTTTAGTCAGCATTAGGGTTTTAAACCCTAAACTGAACTTTTTCCATGTAGTCAGCATTAGGGTTTTAAACCCTAAACTGAACTTTTTCCTTTAGTCAGCATTAGGGTTTTAAACCCTAAACTGATCTTTTCCTTAGTCAGCATCAGGATTTTAAACCCTAAACTGAACTTTTCCTTTTGTCAGCATTATGGTTTTAAACCCTAAACTGAACTTTTTCCATGTAGTCAGCATTAGGGTTTTAAACTCTAAACTGAACTCTTTTCCATTCAATAAGTATTAGGGTTTTAAACCCTAAACTGAACTTTTCCTTTAGTTAGCATTAGGGTTTTAAACCCTAAACTGAACTCTTTTCCATTCAGTCAGTATTTGAGTTTTAAACCCTAAACAGAACTTTTCCTTTAGTCAGCATTAGGTATTTAAACCCTAAACTGAACTCTTTCCCTTCAGTCAGCATTAGGGTTTTAAACCCTAAACTGATCTTTTCCTCTAGTCAGCATTAGGGTTTTAAACCCTATACTGAACTTTTTCCATGTAGTCAGCATTAGGGTCTTAAACCCTAAACTAAACTTTTTCCTTTAGTCAGCATTAGGGTTTTAAACCCTAAACTGATCTTTTCCTTAGTCAGCATCAGGGTTTTAAACCCTAAACTGAACTTTCCCATTCAGTCAGCATTAAGGTTTTAAACCCTAAACGGAACTCTTTCCTTTAGTCAGCATTAGGGTTTTAAACCCTAAACTGAACTTTTTCCATTCAGTCAGCATTAGGGTTTTAAACCCTAAACTGAACTCTTTCCTTTAGTCAGCATTAGTTTTTTAAACCCTAAACTGAACTTTTTCCATGTAGTCAGCATTAGGGTTTTAAACTCTAAACTGAACTCTTTTCCATTCAGTTAGTATTAGGGTTTTAAACCCTAAACTGAACTTTTCCTTTAGTCAGCATTAGGGTTTTAAACCCTAAACTGAACTCTTTTCCATTCAGTCTGTATTAGGGTTTTAAACCCTAAACTGAACTTTTCCTTAGTCAGCATCAGGGTTTTAAACCCTAAACTGAACTTTCCCATTCAGTCAGCATTAAGGTTTTAAACCCTAAACGGAACTCTTTCCTTTAGTCAGCATTAGGGTTTTAAACCCTAAACTGAACTTTTTCCATTCAGTCAGCATTAGGGTTTTAAACCCTAAACTGAACTCTTTCCTTTAGTCAGCATTAGTTTTTTAAACCCTAAACTGAACTTTTTCCATGTAGTCAGCATTAGGGTTTTAAACCCTAAACTGAACTCTTTTCCATTCAGTCAGTATTAGGGTTTTAAACCCTAAACTGAACTTTTCCTTTAGTCAGCATTAGGGTTTTAAATCCTAAACTGAACTCTTTTCCATTCAGTCAGTATTAGGGTTTTAAACCCTAAACTGAACTTTTCCTCTAGTCAGCATTAGGGTTTTAAACCCTAAACTAAACTCTTTCCCTTCAGTCAGCATTAGGGTTTTAAACCCTAAACTGAACTTTCCTCTAGTCAGCATTAGGGTTTTAAACCATAAACTGAACTTTTTCCATGTAGTCAGCATTAGGGTTTTAAACCCTAAACTGAACTTTTTCCTTTAGTCAGCATTAGGGTTTTAAACCCTAAACTGATCTTTTCCCTAGTCAGCATCAGGATTTTAAACCCTAAACTGAACTTTTCCTTTAGTCAGCATTAGGGTTTTAAACCCTAAACTGAACTTTTTCCATTCAGTTAGCATTAGGGTTTTAAACCCTAAACTGAACTCTTTCCTTTAGTCAGCATTAGGGTTTTAAACCCTAAACTGAACTTTTTCCATGTAGTCAGCATTAGGGTTTTAAACCCTAAACTGAACTCTTTTCCATTCAGTCAGTATTAGGGTTTTAAACCCTAAACTGAACTTTTCCTTTAGTCAGCATTAGGGTTTTAAATCCTAAACTGAACTCTTTTCCATTCAGTCAGTATTAGGGTTTTAAACCCTAAACTGAACTTTTCCTCTAGTCAGCATTAGGGTTTTAAACCCTAAACTAAACTCTTTCCCTTCAGTCAGCATTAGGGTTTTAAACCCTAAACTGAACTTTCCTCTAGTCAGCATTAGGGTTTTAAACCATAAACTGAACTTTTTCCATGTAGTCAGCATTAGGGTTTTAAACCCTAAACTGAACTTTTTCCTTTAGTCAGCATTAGGGTTTTAAACCCTAAACTGATCTTTTCCCTAGTCAGCATCAGGATTTTAAACCCTAAACTGAACTTTTCCTTTAGTCAGCATTAGGGTTTTAAACCCTAAACTGAACTCTATTCCATTCAGCCAGTATTAGGGTTTTAAACCCTAAACTGAACTTTTCCTTTAGTCAGCATTAGGGTTTTAAACCCTAAACTGAATCTTTCCCTTCAGTCAGCATTAGGGTTTTAAACCCTAAACTGAACTTTTCCTCTAGTCAGCATTAGGGTTTTAAACCCTAAACTGAACTTTTTCCATGTAGTCAGCATTAGGGTCTTAAACCCTAAACTGAACTTTTTCCTTTAGTCAGCATTAGGGTTTTAAACCTTAAACTGAACTTTTCCTGTAGTCAGCATTAGGGTTTTAAACCCTAAACTGAACTTTCCTCTAGTCAGCATTAGGGTTTTAAACCCTAAACTGAACTTTTTCCATGTAGTCAGCATTAGGGTTTTAAACCCTAAACTGAACTTTTTCCTTTAGTCAGCATTAGGGTTTTAAACCCTAAACTGATCTTTTCCTTAGTCAGCATCAGGATTTTAAACCCTAAACTGAACTTTTCCTTTTGTCAGCATTATGGTTTTAAACCCTAAACTGAACTTTTTCCATGTAGTCAGCATTAGGGTTTTAAACTCTAAACTGAACTCTTTTCCATTCAATAAGTATTAGGGTTTTAAACCCTAAACTGAACTTTTCCTTTAGTTAGCATTAAGGTTTTAAACCCTAAACTGAACTCTTTTCCATTCAGTCAGTATTTGAGTTTTAAACCCTAAACAGAACTTTTCCTTTAGTTAGCATTAGGTATTTAAACCCTAAACTGAACTCTTTCCCTTCAGTCAGCATTAGGGTTTTAAACCCTAAACTGATCTTTTCCTCTAGTCAGCATTAGGGTTTTAAACCCTAAACTGAACTTTTTCCATGTAGTCAGCATTAGGGTCTTAAACCCTAAACTAAACTTTTTCCTTTAGTCAGCATTAGGGTTTTAAACCCTAAACTGATCTTTTCCTTAGTCAGCATCAGGGTTTTAAACCCTAAACTGAACTTTCCCATTCAGTCAGCATTAAGGTTTTAAACCCTAAACGGAACTCTTTCCTTTAGTCAGCATTAGTTTTTTAAACCCTAAACTGAACTTTTTCCATGTAGTCAGCATTAGGGTTTTAAACTCTAAACTGAACTCTTTTCCATTCAGTCAGTATTAGGGTTTTAAACCCTAAACTGAACTTTTCCTTTAGTCAGCATTAGGGTTTTAAACCCTAAACTGAACTCTTTTCCATTCAGTCAGTATTAGGGTTTTAAACCCTAAACTGATCTTTTCCTTAGTCAGCATCAGGGTTTTAAACCCTAAACTGAACTTTCTCATTCAGTCAGCATTAAGGTTTTAAACCCTAAACGGAACTCTTTCCTTTAGTCAGCATTAGGGTTTTAAACCCTAAACTGAACGTTTTCCATTCAGTTAGCATTAGAGTTTTAAACCCTAAACTGAACTTTTTCCATGTAGTCAGCATTAGGGTTTTAAACCCTAAACTGAACTTTTTCCTTTAGTCAGCATTAGGGTTTTAAACCCTAAACTAATCTTTTCCTTAGTCAGCATCAGGATTTTAAACCCTAAACTGAACTTTTCCTTTTGTCAGCATTATGGTTTTAAACCCTAAACTGAACTTTTTCCATGTAGTCAGCATTAGGGTTTTAAACTCTAAACTGAACTCTTTTCCATTCAAATAAGTATTAGGGTTTTAAACCCTAAACTGAACTTTTCCTTTAGTTAGCATTAGGGTTTTAAACCCTAAACTGAACTCTTTTCCATTCAGTCAGTATTTGAGTTTTAAACCCTAAACAGAACTTTTCCTTTAGTCAGCATTAGGTATTTAAACCCTAAACTGAACTCTTTCCCTTCAGTCAGCATTAGGGTTTTAAACCCTAAACTGATCTTTTCCTCTAGTCAGCATTAGGGTTTTAAACCCTATACTGAACTTTTTCCATGTAGTCAGCATTAGGGTCTTAAACCCTAAACTAAACTTTTTCCTTTAGTCAGCATTAGGGTTTTAAACCCTAAACTGATCTTTTCCTTAGTCAGCATCAGGGTTTTAAACCCTAAACTGAACTTTCCCATTCAGTCAGCATTAAGGTTTTAAACCCTAAACGGAACTCTTTCCTTTAGTCAGCATTAGGGTTTTAAACCCTAAACTGAACTTTTTCCATTCAGTCAGCATTAGGGTTTTAAACCCTAAACTGAACTCTTTCCTTTAGTCAGCATTAGTTTTTTAAACCCTAAACTGAACTTTCCTCTAGTCAGCATTAGGGTTTTAAACCATAAACTGAACTTTTTCCATGTAGTCAGCATTAGGGTTTTAAACCCTAAACTGAACTTTTTCCTTTAGTCAGCATTAGGGTTTTAAACCCTAAACTGATCTTTTCCCTAGTCAGCATCAGGATTTTAAACCCTAAACTGAACTTTTCCTTTAGTCAGCATTAGGGTTTTAAACCCTAAACTGAACTCTATTCCATTCAGCCAGTATTAGGGTTTTAAACCCTAAACTGAACTTTTCCTTTAGTCAGCATTAGGGTTTTAAACCCTAAACTGAATCTTTCCCTTCAGTCAGCATTAGGGTTTTAAACCCTAAACTGAACTTTTCCTCTAGTCAGCATTAGGGTTTTAAACCCTAAACTGAACTTTTTCCATGTAGTCAGCATTAGGGTCTTAAACCCTAAACTGAACTTTTTCCTTTAGTCAGCATTAGGGTTTTAAACCCTAAACTGAACTTTTCTTGTAGTCAGCATTAGGGTTTTAAACCCTAAACTGAACTTTCCTCTAGTCAGCATTAGGGTTTTAAACCATAAACTGAACTTTTTCCATGTAGTCAGCATTAGGGTTTTAAACCCTAAACTGAACTTTTTCCTTTAGTCAGCATTAGGGTTTTAAACCCTAAACTGATCTTTTCCCTAGTCAGCATCAGGATTTTAAACCCTAAACTGAACTTTTCCTTTAGTCAGCATTAGGGTTTTAAACCCTAAACTGAACTTTTTCCATTCAGTTAGCATTAGGGTTTTAAACCCTAAACTGAACTCTTTCCTTTAGTCAGCATTAGGGTTTTAAACCCTAAACTGAACTTTTTCCATGTAGTCAGCATTAGGGTTTTAAACCCTAAACTGAACTCTTTTCCATTCAGTCAGTATTAGGGTTTTAAACCCTAAACTGAACTTTTCCTTTAGTCAGCATTAGGGTTTTAAATCCTAAACTGAACTCTTTTCCATTCAGTCAGTATTAGGGTTTTAAACCCTAAACTGAACTTTTCCTCTAGTCAGCATTAGGGTTTTAAACCCTAAACTAAACTCTTTCCCTTCAGTCAGCATTAGGGTTTTAAACCCTAAACTGAACTTTCCTCTAGTCAGCATTAGGGTTTTAAACCATAAACTGAACTTTTTCCATGTAGTCAGCATTAGGGTTTTAAACCCTAAACTGAACTTTTTCCTTTAGTCAGCATTAGGGTTTTAAACCCTAAACTGATCTTTTCCCTAGTCAGCATCAGGATTTTAAACCCTAAACTGAACTTTTCCTTTAGTCAGCATTAGGGTTTTAAACCCTAAACTGAACTCTATTCCATTCAGCCAGTATTAGGGTTTTAAACCCTAAACTGAACTTTTCCTTTAGTCAGCATTAGGGTTTTAAACCCTAAACTGAACTTTTTCCATGTAGTCAGCATTAGGGTCTTAAACCCTAAACTGAACTTTTTCCTTTAGTCAGCATTAGGGTTTTAAACCTTAAACTGAACTTTTCCTGTAGTCAGCATTAGGGTTTTAAACCCTAAACTGAACTTTCCTCTAGTCAGCATTAGGGTTTTAAACCCTAAACTGAACTTTTTCCATGTAGTCAGCATTAGGGTTTTAAACCCTAAACTGAACTTTTTCCTTTAGTCAGCATTAGGGTTTTAAACCCTAAACTGATCTTTTCCTTAGTCAGCATCAGGATTTTAAACCCTAAACTGAACTTTTCCTTTTGTCAGCATTATGGTTTTAAACCCTAAACTGAACTTTTTCCATGTAGTCAGCATTAGGGTTTTAAACTCTAAACTGAACTCTTTTCCATTCAATAAGTATTAGGGTTTTAAACCCTAAACTGAACTTTTCCTTTAGTTAGCATTAAGGTTTTAAACCCTAAACTGAACTCTTTTCCATTCAGTCAGTATTTGAGTTTTAAACCCTAAACAGAACTTTTCCTTTAGTTAGCATTAGGTATTTAAACCCTAAACTGAACTCTTTCCCTTCAGTCAGCATTAGGGTTTTAAACCCTAAACTGATCTTTTCCTCTAGTCAGCATTAGGGTTTTAAACCCTAAACTGAACTTTTTCCATGTAGTCAGCATTAGGGTCTTAAACCCTAAACTAAACTTTTTCCTTTAGTCAGCATTAGGGTTTTAAACCCTAAACTGATCTTTTCCTTAGTCAGCATCAGGGTTTTAAACCCTAAACTGAACTTTCCCATTCAGTCAGCATTAAGGTTTTAAACCCTAAACGGAACTCTTTCCTTTAGTCAGCATTAGTTTTTTAAACCCTAAACTGAACTTTTTCCATGTAGTCAGCATTAGGGTTTTAAACTCTAAACTGAACTCTTTTCCATTCAGTCAGTATTAGGGTTTTAAACCCTAAACTGAACTTTTCCTTTAGTCAGCATTAGGGTTTTAAACCCTAAACTGAACTCTTTTCCATTCAGTCAGTATTAGGGTTTTAAACCCTAAACTGATCTTTTCCTTAGTCAGCATCAGGGTTTTAAACCCTAAACTGAACTTTCTCATTCAGTCAGCATTAAGGTTTTAAACCCTAAACGGAACTCTTTCCTTTAGTCAGCATTAGGGTTTTAAACCCTAAACTGAACGTTTTCCATTCAGTTAGCATTAGAGTTTTAAACCCTAAACTGAACTTTTTCCATGTAGTCAGCATTAGGGTTTTAAACCCTAAACTGAACTTTTTCCTTTAGTCAGCATTAGGGTTTTAAACCCTAAACTAATCTTTTCCTTAGTCAGCATCAGGATTTTAAACCCTAAACTGAACTTTTCCTTTTGTCAGCATTATGGTTTTAAACCCTAAACTGAACTTTTTCCATGTAGTCAGCATTAGGGTTTTAAACTCTAAACTGAACTCTTTTCCATTCAATAAGTATTAGGGTTTTAAACCCTAAACTGAACTTTTCCTTTAGTTAGCATTAGGGTTTTAAACCCTAAACTGAACTCTTTTCCATTCAGTCAGTATTTGAGTTTTAAACCCTAAACAGAACTTTTCCTTTAGTCAGCATTAGGTATTTAAACCCTAAACTGAACTCTTTCCCTTCAGTCAGCATTAGGGTTTTAAACCCTAAACTGATCTTTTCCTCTAGTCAGCATTAGGGTTTTAAACCCTATACTGAACTTTTTCCATGTAGTCAGCATTAGGGTCTTAAACCCTAAACTAAACTTTTTCCTTTAGTCAGCATTAGGGTTTTAAACCCTAAACTGATCTTTTCCTTAGTCAGCATCAGGGTTTTAAACCCTAAACTGAACTTTCCCATTCAGTCAGCATTAAGGTTTTAAACCCTAAACGGAACTCTTTCCTTTAGTCAGCATTAGGGTTTTAAACCCTAAACTGAACTTTTTCCATTCAGTCAGCATTAGGGTTTTAAACCCTAAACTGAACTCTTTCCTTTAGTCAGCATTAGTTTTTTAAACCCTAAACTGAACTTTCCTCTAGTCAGCATTAGGGTTTTAAACCATAAACTGAACTTTTTCCATGTAGTCAGCATTAGGGTTTTAAACCCTAAACTGAACTTTTTCCTTTAGTCAGCATTAGGGTTTTAAACCCTAAACTGATCTTTTCCCTAGTCAGCATCAGGATTTTAAACCCTAAACTGAACTTTTCCTTTAGTCAGCATTAGGGTTTTAAACCCTAAACTGAACTCTATTCCATTCAGCCAGTATTAGGGTTTTAAACCCTAAACTGAACTTTTCCTTTAGTCAGCATTAGGGTTTTAAACCCTAAACTGAATCTTTCCCTTCAGTCAGCATTAGGGTTTTAAACCCTAAACTGAACTTTTCCTCTAGTCAGCATTAGGGTTTTAAACCCTAAACTGAACTTTTTCCATGTAGTCAGCATTAGGGTCTTAAACCCTAAACTGAACTTTTTCCTTTAGTCAGCATTAGGGTTTTAAACCTTAAACTGAACTTTTCTTGTAGTCAGCATTAGGGTTTTAAACCCTAAACTGAACTTTCCTCTAGTCAGCATTAGGGTTTTAAACCCTAAACTGAACTTTTTCCATGTAGTTAGCATTAGGGTTTTAAACCCTAAACTGAACTTTTTCCTTTAGTCAGCATTAGGGTTTTAAACCCTAAACTGATCTTTTCCTTAGTCAGCATCAGGATTTTAAACCCTAAACTGAACTTTTCCTTTTGTCAGCATTATGGTTTTAAACCCTAAACTGAACTTTTTCCATGTAGTCAGCATTAGGGTTTTAAACTCTAAACTGAACTCTTTTCCATTCAATAAGTATTAGGGTTTTAAACCCTAAACTGAACTTTTCCTTTAGTTAGTATTAGGGTTTTAAACCCTAAACTGAACTCTTTTCCATTCAGTCAGTATTTAAGTTTTAAACCCTAAACAGAACTTTTCCTTTAGTCAGCAATAGGTATTTAAACCCTAAACTGAACTCTTTCCCTTCAGTCAGCATTAGGGTTTTAAACCCTAAACTGATCTTTTCCTATAGTCAGCATTAGGGTTTTAAACCCTAAACTGAACTTTTTCCATGTAGTCAGCATTAGGGTCTTAAACCCTAAACTAAACTTTTTCCTTTAGTCAGCATTAGGGTTTTAAACCATAAACTGATCTTTTCCTTAGTCAGCATCAGGGTTTTAAATCCTAAACTGAACTTTCCCATTCAGTCAGCATTAAGGTTTTAAACCCTAAACGGAACTCTTTCCTTTAGTCAGCATTAGGGTTTTAAACCCTAAACTAAACTTTTTCCATTCAGTCAGCATTAGGGTTTTAAACCCTAAACTGAACTCTTTCCTTTAGTCAGCATTAGCTTTTTAAACCCTAAACTGAACTTTTCCTTTAGTCAGCATTAGGGTTTTAAACCCTAAACTGAACTCTATTCCATTCAGCCAGTATTAGGGTTTTAAACCCTAAACTGAACTTTTCCTTTAGTCAGCATTAGGGTTTTAAACCCTAAACTGAATCTTTCCCTTCAGTCAGCATTAGGGTTTTAAACCCTAAACTGAACTTTTCCTCTAGTCAGCATTAGGGTTTTAAACCCTAAACTGAACTTTTTCCATGTAGTCAGCATTAGGGTCTTAAACCCTAAACTGAACTTTTTCCTTTAGTCAGCATTAGGGTTTTAAACCTTAAACTGAACTTTTCCTGTAGTCAGCATTAGGGTTTTAAACCCTAAACTGAACTTTCCTCTAGTCAGCATTAGGGTTTTAAACCCTAAACTGAACTTTTTCCATGTAGTCAGCATTAGGGTTTTAAACCCTAAACTGAACTTTTTCCTTTAGTCAGCATTAGGGTTTTAAACCCTAAACTAATCTTTTCCTTAGTCAGCATCAGGATTTTAAACCCTAAACTGAACTTTTCCTTTTGTCAGCATTATGGTTTTAAACCCTAAACTGAACTTTTTCCATGTAGTCAGCATTAGGGTTTTAAACTCTAAACTGAACTCTTTTCCATTCAATAAGTATTAGGGTTTTAAACCCTAAACTGAACTTTTCCTTTAGTTAGCATTAGGGTTTTAAACCCTAAACTGAACTCTTTTCCATTCAGTCAGTATTTGAGTTTTAAACCCTAAACAGAACTTTTCCTTTAGTCAGCATTAGGTATTTAAACCCTAAACTGAACTCTTTCCCTTCAGTCAGCATTAGGGTTTTAAACCCTAAACTGATCTTTTCCTCTAGTCAGCATTAGGGTTTTAAACCCTAAACTGAACTTTTTCCATGTAGTCAGCATTAGGGTCTTAAACCCTAAACTAAACTTTTTCCTTTAGTCAGCATTAGGGTTTTAAACCCTAAACTAATCTTTTCCTTAGTTCAGCATCAGGGTTTTAAACCCTAAACTGAACTTTCCCATTCAGTCAGCATTAAGGTTTTAAACCCTAAACGAAACTCTTTCCTTTAGTCAGCATTAGGGTTTTAAACCCTAAACTGAACTTTTTCCATTCAGTCAGCATTAGGGTTTTAAACCCTAAACTGAACTCTTTCCTTTAGTCAGCATTAGTTTTTTAAACCCTAAACTGAACTTTTTCCATGTAGTCAGCATTAGGGTTTTAAACTCTAAACTGAACTCTTTTCCATTCAGTCAGTATTAGGGTTTTAAACCCTAAACTGAACTTTTCCTTTAGTCAGCATTAGGGTTTTAAACCCTAAACTGAACTCTTTTCCATTCAGTCAGTATTAGGGTTTTAAACCCTAAACTGATCTTTTCCTTAGTCAGCATCAGGGTTTTAAACCCTAAACTGAACTTTCCCATTCAGTCAGCATTAAGGTTTTAAACCCTAAACGGAACTCTTTCCTTTAGTCAGCATTAGGGTTTTAAACCCTAAACTGAACTTTTTCCATTCAGTCAGCATTAGGGTTTTAAACCCTAAACTGAACTCTTTCCTTTAGTCAGCATTAGTTTTTTAAACCCTAAACTGAACTTTTTCCATGTAGTCAGCATTAGGGTTTTAAACCCTAAACTGAACTCTTTTCCATTCAGTCAGTATTAGGGTTTTAAACCCTAAACTGAACTTTTCCTTTAGTCAGCATTAGGGTTTTAAATCCTAAACTGAACTCTTTTCCATTCAGTCAGTATTAGGGTTTTAAACCCTAAACTGAACTTTTCCTTTAGTCAGCATTAGGGTTTTAAACCCTAAACTAAACTCTTTCCCTTCAGTCAGCATTAGGGTTTTAAACCCTAAACTGAACTTTCCTCTAGTCAGCATTAGGGTTTTAAACCATAAACTGAACTTTTTCCATGTAGTCAGCATTAGGGTTTTAAACCCTAAACTGAACTTTTTCCTTTAGTCAGCATTAGGGTTTTAAACCCTAAACTGATCTTTTCCCTAGTCAGCATCAGGATTTTAAACCCTAAACTGAACTTTTCCTTTAGTCAGCATTAGGGTTTTAAACCCTAAACTGAACTCTATTCCATTCAGCCAGTATTAGGGTTTTAAACCCTAAACTGAACTTTTCCTTTAGTCAGCATTAGGGTTTTAAACCCTAAACTGAATCTTTCCCTTCAGTCAGCATTAGGGTTTTAAACCCTAAACTGAACTTTTCCTCTAGTCAGCATTAGGGTTTTAAACCCTAAACTGAACTTTTTCCATGTAGTCAGCATTAGGGTCTTAAACCCTAAACTGAACTTTTTCCTTTAGTCAGCATTAGGGTTTTAAACCTTAAACTGAACTTTTCTTGTAGTCAGCATTAGGGTTTTAAACCCTAAACTGAACTTTCCTCTAGTCAGCATTAGGGTTTTAAACCCTAAACTGAACTTTTTCCATGTAGTTAGCATTAGGGTTTTAAACCCTAAACTGAACTTTTTCCTTTAGTCAGCATTAGGGTTTTAAACCCTAAACTGATCTTTTCCTTAGTCAGCATCAGGATTTTAAACCCTAAACTGAACTTTTCCTTTTGTCAGCATTATGGTTTTAAACCCTAAACTGAACTTTTTCCATGTAGTCAGCATTAGGGTTTTAAACTCTAAACTGAACTCTTTTCCATTCAATAAGTATTAGGGTTTTAAACCCTAAACTGAACTTTTCCTTTAGTTAGCATTAGGGTTTTAAACCCTAAACTGAACTCTTTTCCATTCAGTCAGTATTTGAGTTTTAAACCCTAAACAGAACTTTTCCTTTAGTCAGCATTAGGTATTTAAACCCTAAACTGAACTCTTTCCCTTCAGTCAGCATTAGGGTTTTAAACCCTAAACTGATCTTTTCCTCTAGTCAGCATTAGGGTTTTAAACCCTAAACTGAACTTTTTCCATGTAGTCAGCATTAGGGTCTTAAACCCTAAACTAAACTTTTTCCTTTAGTCAGCATTAGGGTTTTAAACCCTAAACTGATCTTTTCCTTAGTCAGCATCAGGGTTTTAAACCCTAAACTGAACTTTCCCATTCAGTCAGCATTAAGGTTTTAAACCCTAAACGGAACTCTTTCCTTTAGTCAGCATTAGGGTTTTAAACCCTAAACTGAACTTTTTCCATTCAGTCAGCATTAGGGTTTTAAACCCTAAACTGAACTCTTTCCTTTAGTCAGCATTAGTTTTTTAAACCCTAAACTGAACTTTTTCCATGTAGTCAGCATTAGGGTTTTAAACTCTAAACTGAACTCTTTTCCATTCAGTCAGTATTAGGGTTTTAAACCCTAAACTGAACTTTTCCTTTAGTCAGCATTAGGGTTTTAAACCCTAAACTGAATCTTTCCCTTCAGTCAGCATTAGGGTTTTAAACCCTAAACTGAACTTTTCCTCTAGTCAGCATTAGGGTTTTAAACCCTAAACTGAACTTTTTCCATGTAGTCAGCATTAGGGTCTTAAACCCTAAACTGAACTTTTTCCTTTAGTCAGCATTAGGGTTTTAAACCTTAAACTGAACTTTTCCTGTAGTCAGCATTAGGGTTTTAAACCCTAAACTGAACTTTCCTCTAGTCAGCATTAGGGTTTTAAACCCTAAACTGAACTTTTTCCATGTAGTCAGCATTAGGGTTTTAAACCCTAAACTGAACTTTTTCCTTTAGTCAGCATTAGGGTTTTAAACCCTAAACTGATCTTTTCCTTAGTCAGCATCAGGATTTTAAACCCTAAACTGAACTTTTCCTTTTGTCAGCATTATGGTTTTAAACCCTAAACTGAACTTTTTCCATGTAGTCAGCATTAGGGTTTTAAACTCTAAACTGAACTCTTTTCCATTCAATAAGTATTAGGGTTTTAAACCCTAAACTGAACTTTTCCTTTAGTTAGCATTAGGGTTTTAAACCCTAAACTGAACTCTTTTCCATTCAGTCAGTATTTGAGTTTTAAACCCTAAACAGAACTTTTCCTTTAGTCAGCATTAGGTATTTAAACCCTAAACTGAACTCTTTCCCTTCAGTCAGCATTAGGGTTTTAAACCCTAAACTGATCTTTTCCTCTAGTCAGCATTAGGGTTTTAAACCCTAAACTGAACTTTTTCCATGTAGTCAGCATTAGGGTCTTAAACCCTAAACTAAACTTTTTCCTTTAGTCAGCATTAGGGTTTTAAACCCTAAACTGATCTTTTCCTTAGTCAGCATCAGGGTTTTAAACCCTAAACTGAACTTTCCCATTCAGTCAGCATTAAGGTTTTACACCCTAAACGAAACTCTTTCCTTTAGTCAGCATTAGGGTTTTAAACCCTAAACTGAACTTTTTCCATTCAGTCAGCATTAGGGTTTTAAACCCTAAACTGAACTCTTTCCTTTAGTCAGCATTAGTTTTTTAAACCCTAAACTGAACTTTTTCCATGTAGTCAGCATTAGGGTTTTAAACTCTAAACTGAACTCTTTTCCATTCAGTCAGTATTAGGGTTTTAAACCCTAAACTGAACTTTTCCTTTAGTCAGCATTAGGGTTTTAAACCCTAAACTGAACTCTTTTCCATTCAGTCAGTATTAGGGTTTTAAACCCTAAACTGATCTTTTCCTTAGTCAGCATCAGGGTTTTAAACCTTAAACTGAACTTTCCCATTCAGTCAGCATTAAGGTTTTAAACCCTAAACGGAACTCTTTCCTTTAGTCAGCATTAGGGTTTTAAACCCTAAACTAAACTTTTTCCATTCAGTCAGCATTAGGGTTTTAAACCCTAAACTGAACTCTTTCCTTTAGTCAGCATTAGTTTTTTAAACCCTAAACTGAACTTTTTCCATGTAGTCAGCATTAGGGTTTTAAACCCTAAACTGAACTCTTTTCCATTCAGTCAGTATTAGGGTTTTAAACCCTAAACTGAACTTTTCCTTTAGTCAGCATTAGGGTTTTAAATCCTAAACTGAACTCTTTTCAATTCAGTCAGTATCAGGGTTTTAAACCCTAAACTGAACTTTTCCTTTAGTCAGCATTAGGGTTTTAAACCCTAAACTAAACTCTTTCCCTTCAGTCAGCATTAGGGTTTTAAACCCTAAACTGATTTTCCTCTAGTCAGCATTAGGGTTTTAAACCCTAAACTGAACTTTTTCCATGTAGTCAGCATTAGGGTTTTAAACCCTAAACTGAACTTTTTCCTTTAGTCAGCATTAGGGTTTTAAACCCTAAACTGATCTTTTCCTTAGTCAGCATCAGGATTTTAAACCCTAAACTGAACTTTTCCTTTAGTCAGCATTAGGGTTTTAAACCCTAAACTGAACTCTATTCCATTCAGCCAGTATTAGGGTTTTAAACCCTAAACTGAACTTTTCCTTTAGTCAGCATTAGGGTTTTAAACCCTAAACTGAATCTTTCCCTTCAGTCAGCATTAGGGTTTTAAACCCTAAACTGAACTTTTCCTCTAGTCAGCATTAGGGTTTTAAACCCTAAACTGAACTTTTTCCATGTAGTCAGCATTAGGGTCTTAAACCCTAAACTGAACTTTTTCCTTTAGTCAGCATTAGGGTTTTAAACCCTAAACTGAACTTTTCCATTCAGTCAGTATTAGGGTTTTAAACCCTAAACTGATCTTTTCCTTAGTCAGCATCAGGGTTTTAAACCCTAAACTGAACTTTCCCATTCAGTCAGCATTAAGGTTTTAAACCCTAAACGGAACTCTTTCCTTTAGTCAGCATTAGGGTTTTAAACCCTAAACTGAACTTTTTCCATTCAGTCAGCATTAGGGTTTTAAACCCTAAACTGAACTCTTTCCTTTAGTCAGCATTAGTTTTTTAAACCCTAAACTGAACTTTTTCCATGTAGTCAGCATTAGGGTTTTAAACTCTAAACTGAACTCTTTTCCATTCAGTCAGTATTAGGGTTTTAAACCCTAAACTGAACTTTTCCTTTAGTCAGCATTAGGGTTTTAAACCCTAAACTGAACTCTTTTCCATTCAGTCAGTATTAGGGTTTTAAACCCTAAACTGATCTTTTCCTTAGTCAGCATTAGGGTTTTAAACCCTAAACTGAACTTTTCCTCTAGTCAGCATTAGGGTTTTAAACCCTAAACTGAACTTTTTCCATGTAGTCAGCATTAGGGTCTTAAACCCTAAACTGAACTTTTTCCTTTAGTCAGCATTAGGGTTTTAAACCCTAAACTGATCTTTTCCTTAGTCAGCATCAGGGTTTTAAACCCTAAACTGAACTTTCCCATTCAGTCAGCATTAAGGTTTTAAACCCTAAACGGAACTCTTTCCTTTAGTCAGCATTAGGGTTTTAAACCCTAAACTGAACTTTTTCCATTCAGTCAGCATTAGGGTTTTAAACCCTAAACTGAACTCTTTCCTTTAGTCAGCATTAGTTTTTTAAACCCTAAACTGAACTTTTTCCATGTAGTCAGCATTAGGGTTTTAAACTCTAAACTGAACTCTTTTCCATTCAGTCAGTATTAGGGTTTTAAACCCTAAACTGAACTTTTCCTTTAGTCAGCATTAGGGTTTTAAACCCTAAACTGAACTCTTTTCCATTCAGTCAGTATTAGGGTTTTAAACCCTAAACTGATCTTTTCCTTAGTCAGCATCAGGGTTTTAAACCCTAAACTGAACTTTCCCATTCAGTCAGCATTAAGGTTTTAAACCCTAAACGGAACTCTTTCCTTTAGTCAGCATTAGGGTTTTAAACCCTAAACTGAACTTTTTCCATTCAGTCAGCATTAGGGTTTTAAACCCTAAACTGAACTCTTTCCTTTAGTCAGCATTAGTTTTTTAAACCCTAAACTGAACTTTTTCCATGTAGTCAGCATTAGGGTTTTAAACCCTAAACTGAACTCTTTTCCATTCAGTCAGTATTAGGGTTTTAAACCCTAAACTGAACTTTTCCTTTAGTCAGCATTAGGGTTTTAAATCCTAAACTGAACTCTTTTCCATTCAGTCAGTATTAGGGTTTTAAACCCTAAACTGAACTTTTCCTTTAGTCAGCATTAGGGTTTTAAACCCTAAACTAAACTCTTTCCCTTCAGTCAGCATTAGGGTTTTAAACCCTAAACTGAACTTTCCTCTAGTCAGCATTAGGGTTTTAAACCATAAACTGAACTTTTTCCATGTAGTCAGCATTAGGGTTTTAAACCCTAAACTGAACTTTTTCCTTTAGTCAGCATTAGGGTTTTAAACCCTAAACTGATCTTTTCCCTAGTCAGCATCAGGATTTTAAACCCTAAACTGAACTTTTCCTTTAGTCAGCATTAGGGTTTTAAACCCTAAACTGAACTCTATTCCATTCAGCCAGTATTAGGGTTTTAAACCCTAAACTGAACTTTTCCTTTAGTCAGCATTAGGGTTTTAAACCCTAAACTGAATCTTTCCCTTCAGTCAGCATTAGGGTTTTAAACCCTAAACTGAACTTTTCCTCTAGTCAGCATTAGGGTTTTAAACCCTAAACTGAACTTTTTCCATGTAGTCAGCATTAGGGTCTTAAACCCTAAACTGAACTTTTTCCTTTAGTCAGCATTACGGTGTTAAACCCTAAACTGAACTTTTTCCATGTAGTCAGCATTAGGGTTTTAAACTCTAAACTGAACTCTTTTCCATTCAGTCAGTATTAGGGTTTTAAACCCTAAACTGAACTTTTCCTTTAGTCAGCATTAGGGTTTTAAACCCTAAACTGAACTCTTTTCCATTCAGTCAGTATTAGGGTTTTAAACCCTAAACTGAACTTTTCCTTTAGTCAGCATTAGGGTTTTAAACCCTAAACTAAACTCTTTCCCTTCAGTCAGCATTAGGGTTTTAAACCCTAAACTGATCTTTTCCTCTAGTCAGCATTAGGGTTTTAAACCCTAAACTAAACTTTTTCCATGTAGTCAGCATTAGGGTCTTAAACCCTAACCTGAACTTTTTCCTTTAGTCAGCATTAGGGTTTTAAACCCTAAACTGATCTTTTCTTTAGTCAGCATCAGGGTTTTAAACCCTAAATTGAACTTTCCCATTCAGTCAGCATTAAGGTTTTACACCCTAAACGAAACTCTTTCCTTTAGTCAGCATTAGGGTTTTAAACCCTAAACTGAACTTTTTCCATTCAGTCAGCATTAGGGTTTTAAACCCTAAACTGAACTCTTTCCTTTAGTCAGCATTAGGGTTTTAAACCCTAAACTGAGCTTTTTCCATGTAGTCAGCATTAGGGTTTTAAACTCTAAACTGAACTCTTTTCCATTCAGTTAGTATTAGGGTTTTAAACCCTAAACTGAACTTTTCCTTTAGTCAGCATTAGGGTTTTAAACCCTAAACTGAACACTTTTCCATTCAGTTAGTATTAGGGTTTTAAACCCTAAACTGAACTTTTCCTTTAGTCAGCATTAGGGTTTTAAACCCTAAACTGAACTCTTTTCCATTCAGTCTGTATTAGGGTTTTAAACCCTAAACTGAACTTTTTCTTTAGTCAGCATTAGGGTTTTAAACCCTAAACTAAACTCTTTCCCTTCAGTCAGCATTAGGGTTTTAAACCCTAAACTGAACTTTCCTCTAGTCAGCATTAGGGTTTTAAACCCTAAACTAAACTTTTTCCATGTAGTCAGCATTAGGGTTTTAAACCCTAAACTGAACTTTTTCCTTTAGTCAGCATTAGGGTTTTAAACCCTAAACTGATCTTTTCCTTAGTCAGCATCAGGATTTAAACCCTAAACTGAACTTTTCCTTTAGTCAGCATTAGGGTTTTAAACCCTAAACTGAACTCTATTCCATTCAGCCAGTATTAAGGTTTTAAACCCTAAACTGAACTTTTCCTTTAGTCAGCATTAGGGTTTTAAACCCTAAACTGAATCTTTCCCTTCAGTCAGCATTAGGGATTTAAACCCTAAACTGAACTTTTCCTCTAGTCAGCATTAGGGTTTTAAACCCTAAACTGAACTTTTTCCATGTAGTCAGCATTAGGGTCTTAAACCCGAAACTGAACTTTTTCCTTTAGTCAGCATTAGGGTTTTAAACCCTAAACTGAACTTTTCCTGTAGTCAGCATTAGGGTTTTAAACCCTAAACTGAACTCTTTTGCATATAGTCAGTATTAGGGTTTTAAACCCTAAACTAAACTTTTCCTTTAGTCAGCATTAGGGTTTTAAACCCTAAACTGAACTTTTTCCATGTAGTCAACATTAGGGTTTTAAACTCTAAACTGAACTCTTTTCCATTTAGTCAGTATTAGGGTTTTAAACCCTAAACTGAACTTTTCCTTTAGTCAGCATTAGGGTTTTAAACCCTAAACTGAACTCTTTTCCATTCAGTCAGTATTAAGGTTTTAAACCCTAAACTAAACTTTTCCTTTAGTCAGCATTAGGGTTTTAAACCCTAAACTGAACTCTTTTCCATTCAGTCAGTATTAGGGTTTTAAACCCTAAACTGAACTTTTCCTTTAGTCAGCATTAGGGTTTTAAACCCTAAACTAAACTCTTTCCCTTCAGTCAGCATTAGGGTTTTAAACCCTAAACTGAACTTTCCTCTAGTCAGCATTAGGGTTTTAAACCCTAAACTGAACTTTTTCTATGTAGTCAGCATTAGGGTTTTAAACCCTAAACTGAACTTTTTCCTTTAGTCAGCATTAGGGTTTTAAACCCTAAACTGATCTTTTCCTTAGTCAGCATCAGGATTTAAACCCTAAACTGAACTTTTCCTTTAGTCAGCATTAGGGTTTTAAACCCTAAACTGAACTCTATTCCATTCAGCCAGTATTAAGGTTTTAAACCCTAAACTGAACTTTTCCTTTAGTCAGCATTAGGGTTTTAAACCCTAAACTGAATCTTTCCCTTCAGTCAGCATTAGGGATTTAAACCCTAAACTGAACTTTTCCTCTAGTCAGCATTAGGGTTTTAAATCCTAAACTGAACTTTTTCCATGTAGTCAGCATTAGGGTCTTAAACCCGAAACTGAACTTTTTCCTTTAGTCAGCATTAGGGTTTTAAACCGTAAACTGAACTTTTCCTGTAGTCAGCATTAGGGTTTTAAACCCTAAACTGAACTCTTTTGCATATAGTCAGTATTAGGGTTTTAAACCCTAAACTAAACTTTTCCTTTAGTCAGCATTAGGGTTTTAAACCCTAAACTGAACTTTTTCCATGTAGTCAACATTAGGGTTTTAAACTCTAAACTGAACTCTTTTCCATTTAGTCAGTATTAGGGTTTTAAACCCTAAACTGAACTTTTCCTTTAGTCAGTATTAGGGTTTTAAACCCTAAACTGAACTCTTTTCCATTCAGTCAGCATTAGGGTTTTAAACCCTAAACTGAACTTTTTCCATGTAGTCAGCATTAGGGTTTTAAACCCTAAACTGAACTTTTTCCTTTAGTCAGCATTAGGGTTTTAAACCCTAAACTGATCTTTTCCTTAGTCAGCATCAGGATTTTAAACCCTAAACTGAACTTTTCCTTTAGTCAGCATTAGGGTTTTAAACCCTAAACTGAACTCTATTCCATTCAGCCAGTATTAGGGTTTTAAACCCTAAACTGAACTTTTCCTTTAGTCAGCATTAGGGTTTTAAACCCTAAACTGAATCTTTCCCTTCAGTCAGCATTAGGGTTTTAAACCCTAAACTGAACTTTTCCTCTAGTCAGCATTAGGGTTTTAAACCCTAAACTGAACTTTTTCCATGTAGTCAGCATTAGGGTCTTAAACCCTAAACTGAACTTTTTCCTTTAGTCAGCATTACGGTGTTAAACCCTAAACTGAACTTTTTCCATGTAGTCAGCATTAGGGTTTTAAACTCTAAACTGAACTCTTTTCCATTCAGTCAGTATTAGGGTTTTAAACCCTAAACTGAACTTTTCCTTTAGTCAGCATTAGGGTTTTAAACCCTAAACTGAACTCTTTTCCATTCAGTCAGTATTAGGGTTTTAAACCCTAAACTGAACTTTTCCTTTAGTCAGCATTAGGGTTTTAAACCCTAAACTAAACTCTTTCCCTTCAGTCAGCATTAGGGTTTTAAACCCTAAACTGATCTTTTCCTCTAGTCAGCATTAGGGTTTTAAACCCTAAACTAAACTTTTTCCATGTAGTCAGCATTAGGGTCTTAAACCCTAACCTGAACTTTTTCCTTTAGTCAGCATTAGGGTTTTAAACCCTAAACTGATCTTTTCTTTAGTCAGCATCAGGGTTTTAAACCCTAAATTGAACTTTCCCATTCAGTCAGCATTAAGGTTTTACACCCTAAACGAAACTCTTTCCTTTAGTCAGCATTAGGGTTTTAAACCCTAAACTGAACTTTTTCCATTCAGTCAGCATTAGGGTTTTAAACCCTAAACTGAACTCTTTCCTTTAGTCAGCATTAGGGTTTTAAACCCTAAACTGAGCTTTTTCCATGTAGTCAGCATTAGGGTTTTAAACTCTAAACTGAACTCTTTTCCATTCAGTTAGTATTAGGGTTTTAAACCCTAAACTGAACTTTTCCTTTAGTCAGCATTAGGGTTTTAAACCCTAAACTGAACACTTTTCCATTCAGTTAGTATTAGGGTTTTAAACCCTAAACTGAACTTTTCCTTTAGTCAGCATTAGGGTTTTAAACCCTAAACTGAACTCTTTTCCATTCAGTCTGTATTAGGGTTTTAAACCCTAAACTGAACTTTTTCTTTAGTCAGCATTAGGGTTTTAAACCCTAAACTAAACTCTTTCCCTTCAGTCAGCATTAGGGTTTTAAACCCTAAACTGAACTTTCCTCTAGTCAGCATTAGGGTTTTAAACCCTAAACTAAACTTTTTCCATGTAGTCAGCATTAGGGTTTTAAACCCTAAACTGAACTTTTTCCTTTAGTCAGCATTAGGGTTTTAAACCCTAAACTGATCTTTTCCTTAGTCAGCATCAGGATTTAAACCCTAAACTGAACTTTTCCTTTAGTCAGCATTAGGGTTTTAAACCCTAAACTGAACTCTATTCCATTCAGCCAGTATTAAGGTTTTAAACCCTAAACTGAACTTTTCCTTTAGTCAGCATTAGGGTTTTAAACCCTAAACTGAATCTTTCCCTTCAGTCAGCATTAGGGATTTAAACCCTAAACTGAACTTTTCCTCTAGTCAGCATTAGGGTTTTAAACCCTAAACTGAACTTTTTCCATGTAGTCAGCATTAGGGTCTTAAACCCGAAACTGAACTTTTTCCTTTAGTCAGCATTAGGGTTTTAAACCCTAAACTGAACTTTTCCTGTAGTCAGCATTAGGGTTTTAAACCCTAAACTGAACTCTTTTGCATATAGTCAGTATTAGGGTTTTAAACCCTAAACTAAACTTTTCCTTTAGTCAGCATTAGGGTTTTAAACCCTAAACTGAACTTTTTCCATGTAGTCAACATTAGGGTTTTAAACTCTAAACTGAACTCTTTTCCATTTAGTCAGTATTAGGGTTTTAAACCCTAAACTGAACTTTTCCTTTAGTCAGCATTAGGGTTTTAAACCCTAAACTGAACTCTTTTCCATTCAGTCAGTATTAAGGTTTTAAACCCTAAACTAAACTTTTCCTTTAGTCAGCATTAGGGTTTTAAACCCTAAACTGAACTCTTTTCCATTCAGTCAGTATTAGGGTTTTAAACCCTAAACTGAACTTTTCCTTTAGTCAGCATTAGGGTTTTAAACCCTAAACTAAACTCTTTCCCTTCAGTCAGCATTAGGGTTTTAAACCCTAAACTGAACTTTCCTCTAGTCAGCATTAGGGTTTTAAACCCTAAACTGAACTTTTTCTATGTAGTCAGCATTAGGGTTTTAAACCCTAAACTGAACTTTTTCCTTTAGTCAGCATTAGGGTTTTAAACCCTAAACTGATCTTTTCCTTAGTCAGCATCAGGATTTAAACCCTAAACTGAACTTTTCCTTTAGTCAGCATTAGGGTTTTAAACCCTAAACTGAACTCTATTCCATTCAGCCAGTATTAAGGTTTTAAACCCTAAACTGAACTTTTCCTTTAGTCAGCATTAGGGTTTTAAACCCTAAACTGAATCTTTCCCTTCAGTCAGCATTAGGGATTTAAACCCTAAACTGAACTTTTCCTCTAGTCAGCATTAGGGTTTTAAATCCTAAACTGAACTTTTTCCATGTAGTCAGCATTAGGGTCTTAAACCCGAAACTGAACTTTTTCCTTTAGTCAGCATTAGGGTTTTAAACCGTAAACTGAACTTTTCCTGTAGTCAGCATTAGGGTTTTAAACCCTAAACTGAACTCTTTTGCATATAGTCAGTATTAGGGTTTTAAACCCTAAACTAAACTTTTCCTTTAGTCAGCATTAGGGTTTTAAACCCTAAACTGAACTTTTTCCATGTAGTCAACATTAGGGTTTTAAACTCTAAACTGAACTCTTTTCCATTTAGTCAGTATTAGGGTTTTAAACCCTAAACTGAACTTTTCCTTTAGTCAGTATTAGGGTTTTAAACCCTAAACTGAACTCTTTTCCATTCAGTCAGCATTAGGGTTTTAAACCCTAAACTGAACTTTTTCCATGTAGTCAGCATTAGGGTTTTAAACCCTAAACTGAACTTTTTCCTTTAGTCAGCATTAGGGTTTTAAACCCTAAACTGATCTTTTCCTTAGTCAGCATCAGGATTTTAAACCCTAAACTGAACTTTTCCTTTAGTCAGCATTAGGGTTTTAAACCCTAAACTGAACTCTATTCCATTCAGCCAGTATTAGGGTTTTAAACCCTAAACTGAACCCTTCAGTCAGCATTAAGGTTTTAAACCCTAAACTGAACTCTTTTCCATTCAGTCAGCATTAGGGTTTTAAACCCTAAACTGAACTTTTTCCATGTAGTCAGCATTAGGGTTTTAAACCCTAAATTGAACTTTTTCCTTTAGTCAGCATTAGGGTTTTAAACCCTAAACTGATCTTTTCCTTAGTCAGCATCAGGATTTTAAACACTAAACTGAACTTTTCCTTTAGTCAGCATTAGGGTTTTAAACCCTAAACTGAACTCTATTCCATTCAGCCAGTATTAGGGTTTTAAACCCTAAACTGAACTTTTCCTTTAGTCAGCATTAGGGTTTTAAACCCTAAACTGAATCTTTCCCTTCAGTCAGCATTAGGGTTTTAAACCCTAAACTGAACTTTTCCTCTAGTCAGCATTAGGGTTTTAAACCCTAAACTGAACTTTTTCCATGTAGTCAGCATTAGGGTCTTAAACCCTAAACTGAACTTTTTCCTTTAGTCAGCATTAGGGTTTTAAACCTTAAACTGAACTTTTCCTGTAGTCAGCATTAGGGTTTTAAACCCTAAACTGAACTTTCCTCTAGTCAGCATTAGGGTTTTAAACCCTAAACTGAACTTTTTCCATGTAGTCAGCATTAGGGTTTTAAACCCTAAACTGAACTTTTTCCTTTAGTCAGCATTAGGGTTTTAAACCCTAAACTGATCTTTTCCTTAGTCAGCATTAGGGTTTTAAATCCTAAACTGATCTTTTCCTCTAGTCAGCATTAGGGTTTTAAACCCTAAACTAAACTTTTTCCATGTAGTCAGCATTAGGGTCTTAAACCCTAAACTGAACTTTTTCCTTTAGTCAGCATTAGGGTTTTAAACCCTAAACTGATCTTTTCTTTAGTCAGCATCAGGGTTTTAAACCCTAAATTGAACTTTCCCATTCAGTCAGCATTAAGGTTTTACACCCTAAACGAAACTCTTTCCTTTAGTCAGCATTAGGGTTTTAAACCCTAAACTGAACTTTTTCCATTCAGTCAGCATTAGGGTTTTAAACCCTAAACTGAACTCTTTCCTTTAGTCAGCATTAGGGTTTTAAACCCTAAACTGAGCTTTTTCCATGTAGTCAGCATTAGGGTTTTAAACTCTAAACTGAACTCTTTTCCATTCAGTTAGTATTAGGGTTTTAAACCCTAAACTGAACTTTTCCTTTAGTCAGCATTAGGGTTTTAAACCCTAAACTGAACACTTTTCCATTCAGTTAGTATTAGGGTTTTAAACCCTAAACTGAACTTTTCCTTTAGTCAGCATTAGGGTTTTAAACCCTAAACTGAACTCTTTTCCATTCAGTCAGCATTAGGGTTTTAAACCCTAAACTGAACTTTTTCCATGTAGTCAGCATTAGGGTTTTAAACCCTAAACTGAACTTTTTCCTTTAGTCAGCATTAGGGTTTTAAACCCTAAACTGATCTTTTCCTTAGTCAGCATCAGGATTTAAACCCTAAACTGAACTTTTCCTTTAGTCAGCATTAGGGTTTTAAACCCTAAACTGAACTCTATTCCATTCAGCCAGTATTAAGGTTTTAAACCCTAAACTGAACTTTTCCTTTAGTCAGCATTAGGGTTTTAAACCCTAAACTGAATCTTTCCCTTCAGTCAGCATTAGGGATTTAAACCCTAAACTGAACTTTTCCTCTAGTCAGCATTAGGGTTTTAAACCCTAAACTGAACTTTTTCCATGTAGTCAGCATTAGGGTCTTAAACCCGAAACTGAACTTTTTCCTTTAGTCAGCATTAGGGTTTTAAACCCTAAACTGAACTTTTCCTGTAGTCAGCATTAGGGTTTTAAAACCTAAACTGAACTCTTTTGCATATAGTCAGTATTAGGGTTTTAAACCCTAAACTAAACTTTTCCTTTAGTCAGCATTAGGGTTTTAAACCCTAAACTGAACTTTTTCCATGTAGTCAACATTAGGGTTTTAAACTCTAAACTGAACTCTTTTCCATTTAGTCAGTATTAGGGTTTTAAACCCTAAACTGAACTTTTCCTTTAGTCAGCATTAGGGTTTTAAACCCTAAACTGAACTCCTTTACATTCAGTCAGCATTAGGGTTTTAAACCCTAAACTGAACTTTTCCTTTAGTCAGCATTAGGGTTTTAAACCCTAAACTGAACTCTTTTCCATTCAGTCTTTATTAGGGTTTTAAACCCTAAAATGAACTTTTCCTTTAGTCAGCATTAGGGTTTTAAACCCTAAACTAAACTCTTTTCCTTCAGTCAGCATTAGGGTTTTAAACCCTAAACTGAACTTTTTCCTTTAGTCAGCATTAGGGTTTTAAACCCTAAACTGATCTTTTCCTTAGTCAGCATCAGGATTTAAACCCTAAACTGAACTTTTCCTTTAGTCAGCATTAGGGTTTTAAACCCTAAACTGAACTCTATTCCATTCAGCCAGTATTAAGGTTTTAAACCCTAAACTGAACTTTTCCTTTAGTCAGCATTAGGGTTTTAAACCCTAAACTGAATCTTTCCCTTCAGTCAGCATTAGGGATTTAAACCCTAAACTGAACTTTTCCTCTAGTCAGCATTAGGGTTTTAAATCCTAAACTGAACTTTTTCCATGTAGTCAGCATTAGGGTCTTAAACCCGAAACTGAACTTTTTCCTTTAGTCAGCATTAGTGTTTTAAACCGTAAACTGAACTTTTCCTGTAGTCAGCATTAGGGTTTTAAACCCTAAACTGAACTCTTTTGCATATAGTTAGTATTAGGGTTTTAAACCCTAAACTAAACTTTTCCTTTAGTCAGCATTAGGGTTTTAAACCCTAAACTGAACTTTTTCCATGTAGTCAACATTAGGGTTTTAAACTCTAAACTGAACTCTTTTCCATTTAGTCAGTATTAGGGTTTTAAACCCTAAACTGAACTTTTCCTTTAGTCAGTATTAGGGTTTTAAACCCTAAACTGAACTCTTTTCCATTCAGTCAGCATTAGGGTTTTAAACCCTAAACTGAACTTTTTCCATGTAGTCAGCATTAGGGTTTTAAACCCTAAACTGAACTTTTTCCTTTAGTCAGCATTAGGGTTTTAAACCCTAAACTGATCTTTTCCTTAGTCAGCATCAGGATTTTAAACCCTAAACTGAACTTTTCCTTTAGTCAGCATTAGGGTTTTAAACCCTAAACTGAACTCTATTCCATTCAGCCAGTATTAGGGTTTTAAACCCTAAACTGAACCCTTCAGTCAGCATTAGGGTTTTAAACCCTAAACTGAACTCTTTTCCATTCAGTCAGCATTAGGGTTTTAAACCCTAAACTGAACTTTTTCCATGTAGCCAGCATTAGGGTTTTAAACCCTAAACTGAACTTTTTCCTTTAGTCAGCATTAGGGTTTTAAACCCAAAACTGATCTTTTCCTTAGTCAGCATCAGGATTTTAAACACTAAACTGAACTTTTCCTTTAGTCAGCATTAGGGTTTTAAACCCTAAACTGAACTCTATTCCATTCAGCCAGTATTAGGGTTTTAAACCCTAAACTGAACTTTTCCTTTAGTCAGCATTAGGGTTTTAAACCCTAAACTGAATCTTTTCCTTCAGTCAGCATTAGGGTTTTAAACCCTAAACTGAACTTTTCCTCTAGTCAGCATTAGGGTTTTAAACCCTAAACTGAACTTTTTCCATACAGTTAGCATTAGGGTCTTAAACCCTAAACTAAACTTTTTCCTTTAGTCAGCATTAGGGTTTTAAACCTTAAACTGAACTTTTCCTGTAGTCAGCATTAGGGTTTTAAACCCTAAACTGAACTTTCCTCTAGTCAGCATTAGGGTTTTAAACCCTAAACTGAACTTTTTCCATGTAGTCAGCATTAGGGTTTTAAACCCTAAACTGAACTTTTTCCTTTAGTCAGCATTAGGGTTTTAAACCCTAAACTGTTCTTTTCCTTAGTCAGCATCAAGATTTTAAACCCTAAACTGAACTTTTCCTTTAGTCAGCATTATGGTTTTAAACCCTAAACTGAACTCTATTCCATTCAGCCAGTATTAGGGTTTTAAACCCTAAACTGAACTTTTCCTTTAGTCAACATTAGGGTTTTAAACCCTAAACTGAATCTTTCCCTTCAGTCAGCATTAGGGTTTTAAACCCTAAACTGAACTTTTCCTCTAGTCAGCATTAGGGTTTTAAACCCTAAACTGAACTTTTCCTCTAGTCAGCATTAGGGTTTTAAACCCTAAACTGAACTTTTTCCATGTAGTCAGCATTAGGGTGTTAAACCCTAAACTGAACTTTTTCCATGTAGTCAGCATTAGGGTGTTAAACTCTAAACTGAACTCTTTTCCATTCAGTCAGCATCAGGATTTAAACCCTAAACTGAACTTTTCCTTTAGTCAGCATTAGGGTTTTAAACCCTAAACTGAACTCTATTCCATTCAGCCAGTATTAAGGTTTTAAACCCTAAACTGAACTTTTCCTTTAGTCAGCATTAGGGTTTTAAACCCTAAACTGAATCTTTCCCTTCAGTCAGCATTAGGGATTTAAACCCTAAACTGAACTTTTCCTCTAGTCAGCATTAGGGTTTTAAACCCTAAACTGAACTTTTTCCATGTAGTCAGCATTAGGGTCTTAAACCCGAAACTGAACTTTTTCCTTTAGTCAGCATTAGGGTTTTAAACCCTAAACTGAACTTTTCCTGTAGTCAGCATTAGGGTTTTAAAACCTAAACTGAACTCTTTTGCATATAGTCAGTATTAGGGTTTTAAACCCTAAACTAAACTTTTCCTTTAGTCAGCATTAGGGTTTTAAACCCTAAACTGAACTTTTTCCATGTAGTCAACATTAGGGTTTTAAACTCTAAACTGAACTCTTTTCCATTTAGTCAGTATTAGGGTTTTAAACCCTAAACTGAACTTTTCCTTTAGTCAGCATTAGGGTTTTAAACCCTAAACTGAACTCCTTTACATTCAGTCAGCATTAGGGTTTTAAACCCTAAACTGAACTTTTCCTTTAGTCAGCATTAGGGTTTTAAACCCTAAACTGAACTCTTTTCCATTCAGTCTTTATTAGGGTTTTAAACCCTAAAATGAACTTTTCCTTTAGTCAGCATTAGGGTTTTAAACCCTAAACTAAACTCTTTTCCTTCAGTCAGCATTAGGGTTTTAAACCCTAAACTGAACTTTTTCCTTTAGTCAGCATTAGGGTTTTAAACCCTAAACTGATCTTTTCCTTAGTCAGCATCAGGATTTAAACCCTAAACTGAACTTTTCCTTTAGTCAGCATTAGGGTTTTAAACCCTAAACTGAACTCTATTCCATTCAGCCAGTATTAAGGTTTTAAACCCTAAACTGAACTTTTCCTTTAGTCAGCATTAGGGTTTTAAACCCTAAACTGAATCTTTCCCTTCAGTCAGCATTAGGGATTTAAACCCTAAACTGAACTTTTCCTCTAGTCAGCATTAGGGTTTTAAATCCTAAACTGAACTTTTTCCATGTAGTCAGCATTAGGGTCTTAAACCCGAAACTGAACTTTTTCCTTTAGTCAGCATTAGGGTTTTAAACCGTAAACTGAACTTTTCCTGTAGTCAGCATTAGGGTTTTAAACCCTAAACTGAACTCTTTTGCATATAGTCAGTATTAGGGTTTTAAACCCTAAACTAAACTTTTCCTTTAGTCAGCATTAGGGTTTTAAACCCTAAACTGAACTTTTTCCATGTAGTCAACATTAGGGTTTTAAACTCTAAACTGAACTCTTTTCCATTTAGTCAGTATTAGGGTTTTAAACCCTAAACTGAACTTTTCCTTTAGTCAGTATTAGGGTTTTAAACCCTAAACTGAACTCTTTTCCATTCAGTCAGCATTAGGGTTTTAAACCCTAAACTGAACTTTTTCCATGTAGTCAGCATTAGGGTTTTAAACCCTAAACTGAACTTTTTCCTTTAGTCAGCATTAGGGTTTTAAACCCTAAACTGATCTTTTCCTTAGTCAGCATCAGGATTTTAAACCCTAAACTGAACTTTTCCTTTAGTCAGCATTAGGGTTTTAAACCCTAAACTGAACTCTATTCCATTCAGCCAGTATTAGGGTTTTAAACCCTAAACTGAACCCTTCAGTCAGCATTAGGGTTTTAAACCCTAAACTGAACTCTTTTCCATTCAGTCAGCATTAGGGTTTTAAACCCTAAACTGAACTTTTTCCATGTAGCCAGCATTAGGGTTTTAAACCCTAAACTGAACTTTTTCCTTTAGTCAGCATTAGGGTTTTAAACCCAAAACTGATCTTTTCCTTAGTCAGCATCAGGATTTTAAACACTAAACTGAACTTTTCCTTTAGTCAGCATTAGGGTTTTAAACCCTAAACTGAACTCTATTCCATTCAGCCAGTATTAGGGTTTTAAACCCTAAACTGAACTTTTCCTTTAGTCAGCATTAGGGTTTTAAACCCTAAACTGAATCTTTTCCTTCAGTCAGCATTAGGGTTTTAAACCCTAAACTGAACTTTTCCTCTAGTCAGCATTAGGGTTTTAAACCCTAAACTGAACTTTTTCCATACAGTTAGCATTAGGGTCTTAAACCCTAAACTAAACTTTTTCCTTTAGTCAGCATTAGGGTTTTAAACCTTAAACTGAACTTTTCCTGTAGTCAGCATTAGGGTTTTAAACCCTAAACTGAACTTTCCTCTAGTCAGCATTAGGGTTTTAAACCCTAAACTGAACTTTTTCCATGTAGTCAGCATTAGGGTTTTAAACCCTAAACTGAACTTTTTCCTTTAGTCAGCATTAGGGTTTTAAACCCTAAACTGTTCTTTTCCTTAGTCAGCATCAAGATTTTAAACCCTAAACTGAACTTTTCCTTTAGTCAGCATTATGGTTTTAAACCCTAAACTGAACTCTATTCCATTCAGCCAGTATTAGGGTTTTAAACCCTAAACTGAACTTTTCCTTTAGTCAACATTAGGGTTTTAAACCCTAAACTGAATCTTTCCCTTCAGTCAGCATTAGGGTTTTAAACCCTAAACTGAACTTTTCCTCTAGTCAGCATTAGGGTTTTAAACCCTAAACTGAACTTTTCCTCTAGTCAGCATTAGGGTTTTAAACCCTAAACTGAACTTTTTCCATGTAGTCAGCATTAGGGTGTTAAACCCTAAACTGAACTTTTTCCATGTAGTCAGCATTAGGGTGTTAAACTCTAAACTGAACTCTTTTCCATTCAGTCAGTATTAGGGTTTTAAACCCTAAACTGAACTTTTCCTTTAGCCAGCATTAAGGTTTTAAACCCTAAACTGAACTCTTTTCCATTCAGTCAGTATTAGGGTTTTAAACCCTAAACTGAACTTTTCCTTTAGTTAGCATTAGGGATTTAAACCCTAAACTAAACTCTTTCCCTTCAGTCAGCATTAGGGTTTTAAACCCTAAACTGATCTTTTCCTCTAGTCAGCATTAGGGTTTTAAACCCTAAACTGAACTTTTTCCATGTAGTCAGCATTAGGGTCTTAAACCCTAAACTGAACTTTTTCCTTTAGTCAGCATTAGGGTTTTAAACCCTAAACTGATCTTTTCTTTAGTCAGCATCAGGGTTTTAAACCCTAAATTGAACTTTCCCATTCAGTCAGCATTAAGGTTTTACACCCTAAACGAAACTCTTTCCTTTAGTCAGCATTAGGGTTTTAAACCCTAAACTGAACTTTTTCCATTCAGTCAGCATTAGGGTTTTAAACCCTAAACTGAACTCTTTCCTTTAGTCAGCATTAGGGTTTTAAACCCTAAACTGAGCTTTTTCCATGTAGTCAGCATTAGGGTTTTAAACTCTAAACTGAACTCTTTTCCATTCAGTTAGTATTAGGGTTTTAAACCCTAAACTGAACTTTTCCTTTAGTCAGCATTAGGGTTTTAAACCCTAAACTGAACACTTTTCCATTCAGTTAGTATTAGGGTTTTAAACCCTAAACTGAACTTTTCCTTTAGTCAGCATTAGGGTTTTAAACCCTAAACTGAACTCTTTTCCATTCAGTCAGCATTAGGGTTTTAAACCCTAAACTGAACTTTTTCCATGTAGTCAGCATTAGGGTTTTAAACCCTAAACTGAACTTTTTCCTTTAGTCAGCATTAGGGTTTTAAACCCTAAACTGATCTTTTCCTTAGTCAGCATCAGGATTTAAACCCTAAACTGAACTTTTCCTTTAGTCAGCATTAGGGTTTTAAACCCTAAACTGAACTCTATTCCATTCAGCCAGTATTAAGGTTTTAAACCCTAAACTGAACTTTTCCTTTAGTCAGCATTAGGGTTTTAAACCCTAAACTGAATCTTTCCCTTCAGTCAGCATTAGGGATTTAAACCCTAAACTGAACTTTTCCTCTAGTCAGCATTAGGGTTTTAAACCCTAAACTGAACTTTTTCCATGTAGTCAGCATTAGGGTCTTAAACCCGAAACTGAACTTTTTCCTTTAGTCAGCATTAGGGTTTTAAACCCTAAACTGAACTTTTCCTGTAGTCAGCATTAGGGTTTTAAAACCTAAACTGAACTCTTTTGCATATAGTCAGTATTAGGGTTTTAAACCCTAAACTAAACTTTTCCTTTAGTCAGCATTAGGGTTTTAAACCCTAAACTGAACTTTTTCCATGTAGTCAACATTAGGGTTTTAAACTCTAAACTGAACTCTTTTCCATTTAGTCAGTATTAGGGTTTTAAACCCTAAACTGAACTTTTCCTTTAGTCAGCATTAGGGTTTTAAACCCTAAACTGAACTCTTTTCCATTCAGTCAGCATTAGGGTTTTAAACCCTAAACTGAACTTTTCCTTTAGTCAGCATTAGGGTTTTAAACCCTAAACTGAACTCTTTTCCATTCAGTCTGTATTAGGGTTTTAAACCCTAAACTGAACTTTTCCTTTAGTCAGCATTAGGGTTTTAAACCCTAAACTAAACTCTTTCCCTTCAGTCAGCATTAGGGTTTTAAACCCTAAACTGAACTTTCCTCTAGTCAGCATTAGGGTTTTAAACCCTAAACTGAACTTTTTTTATGTAGTCAGCATTAGGGATATAAACCCTAAACTGAACTTTTCCTTTAGTCAGCATTAGGGTTTTAAACCCTAAACTGAACTCTATTCCATTCAGCCAGTATTAAGGTTTTAAACCCTAAACTGAACTTTTCCTTTAGTCAGCATTAGGGTTTTAAACCCTAAACTGAATCTTTCCCTTCAGTCAGCATTAGGGATTTAAACCCTAAACTGAACTTTTCCTCTAGTCAGCATTAGGGTTTTAAATCCTAAACTGAACTTTTTCCATGTAGTCAGCATTAGGGTCTTAAACCCGAAACTGAACTTTTTCCTTTAGTCAGCATTAGGGTTTTAAACCGTAAACTGAACTTTTCCTGTAGTCAGCATTAGGGTTTTAAACCCTAAACTGAACTCTTTTGCATATAGTTAGTATTAGGGTTTTAAACCCTAAACTAAACTTTTCCTTTAGTCAGCATTAGGGTTTTAAACCCTAAACTGAACTTTTTCCATGTAGTCAACATTAGGGTTTTAAACTCTAAACTGAACTCTTTTCCATTTAGTCAGTATTAGGGTTTTAAACCCTAAACTGAACTTTTCCTTTAGTCAGTATTAGGGTTTTAAACCCTAAACTGAACTCTTTTCCATTCAGTCAGCATTAGGGTTTTAAACCCTAAACTGAACTTTTTCCATGTAGTCAGCATTAGGGTTTTAAACCCTAAACTGAACTTTTTCCTTTAGTCAGCATTAGGGTTTTAAACCCTAAACTGATCTTTTCCTTAGTCAGCATCAGGATTTTAAACCCTAAACTGAACTTTTCCTTTAGTCAGCATTAGGGTTTTAAACCCTAAACTGAACTCTATTCCATTCAGCCAGTATTAGGGTTTTAAACCCTAAACTGAACCCTTCAGTCAGCATTAGGGTTTTAAACCCTAAACTGAACTCTTTTCCATTCAGTCAGCATTAGGGTTTTAAACCCTAAACTGAACTTTTTCCATGTAGTCAGCATTAGGGTTTTAAACCCTAAACTGAACTTTTTCCTTTAGTCAGCATTAGGGTTTTAAACCCTAAACTGATCTTTTCCTTAGTCAGCATCAGGATTTTAAACACTAAACTGAACTTTTCCTTTAGTCAGCATTAGGGTTTTAAACCCTAAACTGAACTCTATTCCATTCAGCCAGTATTAGGGTTTTAAACCCTAAACTGAACTTTTCCTTTAGTCAGCATTAGGGTTTTAAACCCTAAACTGAATCTTTTCCTTCAGTCAGCATTAGGGTTTTAAACCCTAAACTGAACTTTTCCTCTAGTCAGCATTAGGGTTTTAAACCCTAAACTGAACTTTTTCCATACAGTTAGCATTAGGGTCTTAAACCCTAAACTAAACTTTTTCCTTTAGTCAGCATTAGGGTTTTAAACCTTAAACTGAACTTTTCCTGTAGTCAGCATTAGGGTTTTAAACCCTAAACTGAACTTTCCTCTAGTCAGCATTAGGGTTTTAAACCCTAAACTGAACTTTTTCCATGTAGTCAGCATTAGGGTTTTAAACCCTAAACTGAACTTTTTCCTTTAGTCAGCATTAGGGTTTTAAACCCTAAACTGTTCTTTTCCTTAGTCAGCATCAAGATTTTAAACCCTAAACTGAACTTTTCCTTTAGTCAGCATTATGGTTTTAAACCCTAAACTGAACTCTATTCCATTCAGCCAGTATTAGGGTTTTAAACCCTAAACTGAACTTTTCCTTTAGTCAACATTAGGGTTTTAAACCCTAAACTGAATCTTTCCCTTCAGTCAGCATTAGGGTTTTAAACCCTAAACTGAACTTTTCCTCTAGTCAGCATTAGGGTTTTAAACCCTAAACTGAACTTTTCCTCTAGTCAGCATTAGGGTTTTAAACCCTAAACTGAACTTTTTCCATGTAGTCAGCATTAGGGTGTTAAACCCTAAACTGAACTTTTTCCATGTAGTCAGCATTAGGGTGTTAAACTCTAAACTGAACTCTTTTCCATTCAGTCAGTATTAGGGTTTTAAACCCTAAACTGAACTTTTCCTTTAGCCAGCATTAAGGTTTTAAACCCTAAACTGAACTCTTTTCCATTCAGTCAGTATTAGGGTTTTAAACCCTAAACTGAACTTTTCCTTTAGTTAGCATTAGGGATTTAAACCCTAAACTAAACTCTTTCCCTTCAGTCAGCATTAGGGTTTTAAACCCTAAACTGATCTTTTCCTCTAGTCAGCATTAGGGTTTTAAACCCTAAACTGAACTTTTTCCATGTAGTCAGCATTAGGGTCTTAAACCCTAAACTGAACTTTTTCCTTTAGTCAGCATTAGGGTTTTAAACCCTAAACTGATCTTTTCTTTAGTCAGCATCAGGGTTTTAAACCCTAAATTGAACTTTCCCATTCAGTCAGCATTAAGGTTTTACACCCTAAACGAAACTCTTTCCTTTAGTCAGCATTAGGGTTTTAAACCCTAAACTGAACTTTTTCCATTCAGTCAGCATTAGGGTTTTAAACCCTAAACTGAACTCTTTCCTTTAGTCAGCATTAGGGTTTTAAACCCTAAACTGAGCTTTTTCCATGTAGTCAGCATTAGGGTTTTAAACTCTAAACTGAACTCTTTTCCATTCAGTTAGTATTAGGGTTTTAAACCCTAAACTGAACTTTTCCTTTAGTCAGCATTAGGGTTTTAAACCCTAAACTGAACACTTTTCCATTCAGTTAGTATTAGGGTTTTAAACCCTAAACTGAACTTTTCCTTTAGTCAGCATTAGGGTTTTAAACCCTAAACTGAACTCTTTTCCATTCAGTCTGTATTAGGGTTTTAAACCCTAAACTGAACTTTTTCTTTAGTCAGCATTAGGGTTTTAAACCCTAAACTAAACTCTTTCCCTTCAGTCAGCATTAGGGTTTTAAACCCTAAACTGAACTTTCCTCTAGTCAGCATTAGGGTTTTAAACCTTAAACTGAACTTTTTCCATGTAGTCAGCATTAGGGTTTTAAACCCTAAACTGAACTTTTTCCTTTAGTCAGCATTAGGGTTTTAAACCCTAAACTGATCTTTTCCTTAGTCAGCATCAGGATTTAAACCCTAAACTGAACTTTTCCTTTAGTCAGCATTAGGGTTTTAAACCCTAAACTGAACTCTATTCCATTCAGCCAGTATTAAGGTTTTAAACCCTAAACTGAACTTTTCCTTTAGTCAGCATTAGGGTTTTAAACCCTAAACTGAATCTTTCCCTTCAGTCAGCATTAGGGATTTAAACCCTAAACTGAACTTTTCCTCTAGTCAGCATTAGGGTTTTAAACCCTAAACTGAACTTTTTCCATGTAGTCAGCATTAGGGTCTTAAACCCGAAACTGAACTTTTTCCTTTAGTCAGCATTAGGGTTTTAAACCCTAAACTGAACTTTTCCTGTAGTCAGCATTAGGGTTTTAAAACCTAAACTGAACTCTTTTGCATATAGTCAGTATTAGGGTTTTAAACCCTAAACTAAACTTTTCCTTTAGTCAGCATTAGGGTTTTAAACCCTAAACTGAACTTTTTCCATGTAGTCAACATTAGGGTTTTAAACTCTAAACTGAACTCTTTTCCATTTAGTCAGTATTAGGGTTTTAAACCCTAAACTGAACTTTTCCTTTAGTCAGCATTAGGGTTTTAAACCCTAAACTGAACTCTTTTCCATTCAGTCAGCATTAGGGTTTTAAACCCTAAACTGAACTTTTCCTTTAGTCAGCATTAGGGTTTTAAACCCTAAACTGAACTCTTTTCCATTCAGTCTGTATTAGGGTTTTAAACCCTAAACTGAACTTTTCCTTTAATCAGCATTAGGGTTTTAAACCCTAAACTAAACTCTTTCCCTTCAGTCAGCATTAGGGTTTTAAACCCTAAACTGAACTTTCCTCTAGTCAGCATTAGGGTTTTAAACCCTAAACTGAACTTTTTCTATGTAGTCAGCATTAGGGCTTTAAACCCTAAACTGAACTTTTTCCTTTAGTCAGCATTAGGGTTTTAAACCCTAAACTGATCTTTTCCTTAGTCAGCATCAGGATTTAAACCCTAAACTAAACTTTTCCTTTAGTCAGCATTAGGGTTTTAAACCCTAAACTGAACTCTATTCCATTCAGCCAGTATTAAGGTTTTAAACCCTAAACTGAACTTTTCCTTTAGTCAGCATTAGGGTTTTAAACCCTAAACTGAATCTTTCCCTTCAGTCAGCATTAGGGATTTAAACCCTAAACTGAACTTTTCCTCTAGTCAGCATTAGGGTTTTAAATCCTAAACTGAACTTTTTCCATGTAGTCAGCATTAGGGTCTTAAACCCGAAACTGAACTTTTTCCTTTAGTCAACATTAGGGTTTTAAACCGTAAACTGAACTTTTCCTGTAGTCAGCATTAGGGTTTTAAACCCTAAACTGAACTCTTTTGCATATAGTCAGTATTAGGGTTTTAAACCCTAAACTGAACTTTTTCCATGTAGTCAACATTAGGGTTTTAAACTCTAAACTGAACTCTTTTCCATTTAGTCAGTATTAGGGTTTTAAACCCTAAACTGAACTTTTCTTTTAGTCAGTATTAGGGTTTTAAACCCTAAACTGAACTCTTTTCCATTCAGTCAGCATTAGGGTTTTAAACCCTAAACTGATCTTTTTCCATGTAGTCAGCATTAGGGTTTTAAACCCTAAACTGAACTTTTTCCTTTAGTCAGCATTAGGGTTTTAAACCCTAAACTGATGTTTTCCTTAGTCAGCATCAGGATTTTAAACCCTAAACTGAACTTTTCCTTTAGTCAGCATTAGGGTTTTAAACCCTAAACTGAACTATATTCCATTCAGCCAGTATTAGGGTTTTAAACCCTAAACTGAACCCTTCAGTCAGCATCAGGATTTTAAACCCTAAACTGAACTTTTCCTTTAGTCAGCATTAGGGTTTTAAACCCTAAATTGAACTCTTTTCCATTCAGTCTGTATTAGGGTTTTAAACCCTAAACTGAACTTTTTCTTTAGTCAGCATTAGGGTTTTAAACCCTAAACTAAACTCTTTCCCTTCAGTCAGCATTAGGGTTTTAAACCCTAAACTGAACTTTCCTCTAGTCAGCATTAGGGTTTTAAACCCTAAACTGAACTTTTTCCATGTAGTCAGCATTAGGGTTTTAAACCCTAAACTGAACTTTTTCCTTTAGTCAGCATTAGGGTTTTAAACCCTAAACTGATCTTTTCCTTAGTCAGCATCAGGATTTAAACCCTAAACTGAACTTTTCCTTTAGTCAGCATTAGGGTTTTAAACCCTAAACTGAACTCTATTCCATTCAGCCAGTATTAAGGTTTTAAACCCTAAACTGAACTTTTCCTTTAGTCAGCATTAGGGTTTTAAACCCTAAACTGAACTCTTTTCCATTCAGTCTGTATTAGGGTTTTAAACCCTAAACTGAACTTTTTCTTTAGTCAGCATTAGGGTTTTAAACCCTAAACTAAACTCTTTCCCTTCAGTCAGCATTAGGGTTTTAAACCCTAAACTGAACTTTCCTCTAGTCAGCATTAGGGTTTTAAACCCTAAACTGAACTTTTTCCATGTAGTCAGGCATTAGGGTTTTAAACCCTAAACTGAACTCTTTTCCATTCAGTCTGTATTAGGGTTTTAAACCCTAAACTGAACTTTTTCTTTAGTCAGCATTAGGGTTTTAAACCCTAAACTAAACTCTTTCCCTTCAGTCAGCATTAGGGTTTTAAACCCTAAACTGAACTTTCCTCTAGTCAGCATTAGGGTTTTAAACCTTAAACTGAACTTTTTCCATGTAGTCAGCATTAGGGTTTTAAAGCCTAAACTGAACTTTTTCCTTTAGTCAGCATTAGGGTTTTAAACCCTAAACTGATCTTTTCCTTAGTCAGTATCAGGATTTAAACCCTAAACTGAACTTTTCCTTTAGTCAGCATTAGGGTTTTAAACCCTAAACTAAACTCTATTCCATTCAGCCAGTATTAAGGTTTTACACCCTAAACTGAACTTTTCCTTTAGTCAGCATTAGGGTTTTAAACCCTAAACTGAATCTTTCCCTTCAGTCAGCATTAGGGATTTAAACCCTAAACTGAACTTTTCCTCTAGTCAGCATTAGGGTTTTAAACCCTAAACTGAACTTTTTCCATGTAGTCAGCATTAGGGTCTTAAACCCGAAACTGAACTTTTTCCTTTAGTCAGCATTAGGGTTTTAAACCCTAAACTGAACTTTTCCTGTAGTCAGCATTAGGGTTTTAAAACCTAAACTGAACTCTTTTGCATATAGTCAGTATTAGGGTTTTAAACCCTAAACTAAACTTTTCCTTTAGTCAGCATTAGGGTTTTAAACCCTAAACTGAACTTTTTCCATGTAGTCAACATTAGGGTTTTAAACTCTAAACTGAACTCTTTTCCATTTAGTCAGTATTAGGGTTTTAAACCCTAAACTGAACTTTTCCTTTAGTCAGCATTAGGGTTTTAAACCCTAAACTGAACTCTTTTCCATTCAGTCAGCATTAGGGTTTTAAACCCTAAACTGAACTTTTCCTTTAGTCAGCATTAGGGTTTTAAACCCTAAACTGAACTCTTTTCCATTCAGTCTGTATTAGGGTTTTAAACCCTAAACTGAACTTTTCCTTTAATCAGCATTAGGGTTTTAAACACTAAACTAAACTCTTTCCCTTCAGTCAGCATTAGGGTTTTAAACCCTAAACTGAACTTTCCTCTAGTCAGCATTAGGGTTTTAAACCCTAAACTGAACTTTTTCTATGTAGTCAGCATTAGGGCTTTAAACCCTAAACTGAACTTTTTCCTTTAGTCAGCATTAGGGTTTTAAACCCTAAACTGATCTTTTCCTTAGTCAGCATCAGGATTTAAACCCTAAACTAAACTTTTCCTTTAGTCAGCATTAGGGTTTTAAACCCTAAACTGAACTCTATTCCATTCAGCCAGTATTAAGGTTTTAAACCCTAAACTGAACTTTTCCTTTAGTCAGCATTAGGGTTTTAAACCCTAAACTGAATCTTTCCCTTCAGTCAGCATTAGGGATTTAAACCCTAAACTGAACTTTTCCTCTAGTCAGCATTAGGGTTTTAAATCCTAAACTGAACTTTTTCCATGTAGTCAGCATTAGGGTCTTAAACCCGAAACTGAACTTTTTCCTTTAGTCAACATTAGGGTTTTAAACCGTAAACTGAACTTTTCCTGTAGTCAGCATTAGGGTTTTAAACCCTAAACTGAACTCTTTTGCATATAGTCAGTATTAGGGTTTTAAACCCTAAACTGAACTTTTTCCATGTAGTCAACATTAGGGTTTTAAACTCTAAACTGAACTCTTTTCCATTTAGTCAGTATTAGGGTTTTAAACCCTAAACTGAACTTTTCTTTTAGTCAGTATTAGGGTTTTAAACCCTAAACTGAACTCTTTTCCATTCAGTCAGCATTAGGGTTTTAAACCCTAAACTGATCTTTTTCCATGTAGTCAGCATTAGGGTTTTAAACCCTAAACTGAACTTTTTCCTTTAGTCAGCATTAGGGTTTTAAACCCTAAACTGATGTTTTCCTTAGTCAGCATCAGGATTTTAAACCCTAAACTGAACTTTTCCTTTAGTCAGCATTAGGGTTTTAAACCCTAAACTGAACTATATTCCATTCAGCCAGTATTAGGGTTTTAAACCCTAAACTGAACCCTTCAGTCAGCATTAGGGTTTTAAACCCTAAACTGAACTTTTCCTTTAGTCAGCATTAGGGTTTTAAACCCTAAACTGAACTCTTTTCCATTCAGTCTGTATTAGGGTTTTAAACCCTAAACTGAACTTTTTCTTTAGTCAGCATTAGGGTTTTAAACCCTAAACTAAACTCTTTCCCTTCAGTCAGCATTAGGGTTTTAAACCCTAAACTGAACTTTCCTCTAGTCAGCATTAGGGTTTTAAACCCTAAACTGAACTTTTTCCATGTAGTCAGCATTAGGGTTTTAAACCCTAAACTGAACTTTTTCCTTTAGTCAGCATTAGGGTTTTAAACCCTAAACTGATCTTTTCCTTAGTCAGCATCAGGATTTAAACCCTAAACTGAACTTTTCCTTTAGTCAGCATTAGGGTTTTAAACCCTAAACTGAACTCTATTCCATTCAGCCAGTATTAAGGTTTTAAACCCTAAACTGAACTTTTCCTTTAGTCAGCATTAGGGTTTTAAACCCTAAACTGAACTCTTTTCCATTCAGTCTGTATTAGGGTTTTAAACCCTAAACTGAACTTTTTCTTTAGTCAGCATTAGGGTTTTAAACCCTAAACTAAACTCTTTCCCTTCAGTCAGCATTAGGGTTTTAAACCCTAAACTGAACTTTCCTCTAGTCAGCATTAGGGTTTTAAACCCTAAACTGAACTTTTTCCATGTAGTCAGCATTAGGGTTTTAAACCCTAAACTGAACTCTTTTCCATTCAGTCTGTATTAGGGTTTTAAACCCTAAACTGAACTTTTTCTTTAGTCAGCATTAGGGTTTTAAACCCTAAACTAAACTCTTTCCCTTCAGTCAGCATTAGGGTTTTAAACCCTAAACTGAACTTTCCTCTAGTCAGCATTAGGGTTTTAAACCTTAAACTGAACTTTTTCCATGTAGTCAGCATTAGGGTTTTAAACCCTAAACTGAACTTTTTCCTTTAGTCAGCATTAGGGTTTTAAACCCTAAACTGATCTTTTCCTTAGTCAGTATCAGGATTTAAACCCTAAACTGAACTTTTCCTTTAGTCAGCATTAGGGTTTTAAACCCTAAACTAAACTCTATTCCATTCAGCCAGTATTAAGGTTTTACACCCTAAACTGAACTTTTCCTTTAGTCAGCATTAGGGTTTTAAACCCTAAACTGAATCTTTCCCTTCAGTCAGCATTAGGGATTTAAACCCTAAACTGAACTTTTCCTCTAGTCAGCATTAGGGTTTTAAACCCTAAACTGAACTTTTTCCATGTAGTCAGCATTAGGGTCTTAAACCCGAAACTGAACTTTTTCCTTTAGTCAGCATTAGGGTTTTAAACCCTAAACTGAACTTTTCCTGTAGTCAGCATTAGGGTTTTAAAACCTAAACTGAACTCTTTTGCATATAGTCAGTATTAGGGTTTTAAACCCTAAACTAAACTTTTCCTTTAGTCAGCATTAGGGTTTTAAACCCTAAACTGAACTTTTTCCATGTAGTCAACATTAGGGTTTTAAACTCTAAACTGAACTCTTTTCCATTTAGTCAGTATTAGGGTTTTAAACCCTAAACTGAACTTTTCCTTTAGTCAGCATTAGGGTTTTAAACCCTAAACTGAACTCTTTTCCATTCAGTCAGCATTAGGGTTTTAAACCCTAAACTGAACTTTTCCTTTAGTCAGCATTAGGGTTTTAAACCCTAAACTGAACTCTTTTCCATTCAGTCTGTATTAGGGTTTTAAACCCTAAACTGAACTTTTCCTTTAGTCAGCATTAGGGTTTTAAACCCTAAACTAAACTCTTTCCCTTCAGTCAGCATTAGGGTTTTAAACCCTAAACTGAACTTTCCTCTAGTCAGCATTAGGGTTTTAAACCCTAAACTGAACTTTTTCTATGTAGTCAGCATTAGGGCTTTAAACCCTAAACTGAACTTTTTCCTTTAGTCAGCATTAGGGTTTTAAACCCTAAACTGATCTTTTCCTTAGTCAGCATCAGGATTTAAACCCTAAACTGAACTTTTCCTTTAGTCAGCATTAGGGTTTTAAACCCTAAACTGAACTCTATTCCATTCAGCCAGTATTAAGGTTTTAAACCCTAAACTGAACTTTTCCTTTAGTCAGCATTAGGGTTTTAAACCCTAAACTGAATCTTTCCCTTCAGTCAGCATTAGGGATTTAAACCCTAAACTGAACTTTTCCTCTAGTCAGCATTAGGGTTTTAAATCCTAAACTGAACTTTTTCCATGTAGTCAGCATTAGGGTCTTAAACCCGAAACTGAACTTTTTCCTTTAGTCAACATTAGGGTTTTAAACCGTAAACTGAACTTTTCCTGTAGTCAGCATTAGGGTTTTAAACCCTAAACTGAACTCTTTTGCATATAGTCAGTATTAGGGTTTTAAACCCTAAACTAAACTTTTCCTTTAGTCAGCATTAGGGTTTTAAACCCTAAACTGAACTTTTTCCATGTAGTCAACATTAGGGTTTTAAACTCTAAACTGAACTCTTTTCCATTTAGTCAGTATTAGGGTTTTAAACCCTAAACTGAACTTTTCCTTTAGTCAGCATTAGGGTTTTAAACCCTAAACTGAACTCTTTTCCATTCAGTCAGCATTAGGGTTTTAAACCCTAAACTGATCTTTTTCCATGTAGTCAGCATTAGGGTTTTAAACCCTAAACTGAACTTTTTCCTTTAGTCAGCATTAGGGTTTTAAACCCTAAACTGATGTTTTCCTTAGTCAGCATCAGGATTTTAAACCCTAAACTGAACTTTTCCTTTAGTCAGCATTAGGGTTTTAAACCCTAAACTGAACTATATTCCATTCAGCCAGTATTAGGGTTTTAAACCCTAAACTGAACCCTTCAATCAGCATTAGGGTTTTAAATCCTAAACTGAACTTTTCCTTTAGTCAGCATTAGGGTTTTAAACCCTAAACTGAACTCTTTTCCATTCAGTCTGTATTAGGGTTTTAAACCCTAAACTGAACTTTTCTTTAGTCAGCATTAGGGTTTTAAACCCTAAACTAAACTCTTTCCCTTCAGTCAGCATTAGGGTTTTAAACCCTAAACTGAACTTTCCTCTAGTCAGCACTAGGGTTTTAAACCCTAAACTAAACTTTTTCCATGTAGTCAGCATTAGGGTTTTAAACCCTAAACTGAACTTTTTCCTTTAGTCAGCATTAGGGTTTTAAACCCTAAACTGATCTTTTCCTTAGTCAGCATCAGGATTTAAACCCTAAACTGAACTTTTCCTTTAGTCAGCATTAGGGTTTTAAACCCTAAACTAAACTCTATTCCATTCAGCCAGTATTAAGGTTTTACACCCTAAACTGAACTTTTCCTTTAGTCAGCATTAGGGTTTTAAACCCTAAACTGAATCTTTCCCTTCAGTCAGCATTAGGGATTTAAACCCTAAACTGAACTTTTCCTCTAGTCAGCATTAGGGTTTTAAACCCTAAACTGAACTTTTTCCATGTAGTCAGCATTAGGGTCTTAAACCCGAAACTGAACTTTTTCCTTTAGTCAGCATTAGGGTTTTAAACCCTAAACTGAACTTTTCCTGTAGTCAGCATTAGGGTTTTAAAACCTAAACTGAACTCTTTTGCATATAGTCAGTATTAGGGTTTTAAACCCTAAACTAAACTTTTCCTTTAGTCAGCATTAGGGTTTTAAACCCTAAACTGAACTTTTTCCATGTAGTCAACATTAGGGTTTTAAACTCTAAACTGAACTCTTTTCCATTTAGTCAGTATTAGGGTTTTAAACCCTAAACTGAACTTTTCCTTTAGTCAGCATTAGGGTTTTAAACCCTAAACTGAACTCTTTTCCATTCAGTCAGCATTAGGGTTTTAAACCCTAAACTGAACTTTTCCTTTAGTCAGCATTAGGGTTTTAAACCCTAAACTGAACTCTTTTCCATTCAGTCTGTATTAGGGTTTTAAACCCTAAACTGAACTTTTCCTTTAATCAGCATTAGGGTTTTAAACCCTAAACTAAACTCTTTCCCTTCAGTCAGCATTAGGGTTTTAAACCCTAAACTGAACTTTCCTCTAGTCAGCATTAGGGTTTTAAACCCTAAACTGAACTTTTTCTATGTAGTCAGCATTAGGGCTTTAAACCCTAAACTGAACTTTTTCCTTTAGTCAGCATTAGGGTTTTAAACCCTAAACTGATCTTTTCCTTAGTCAGCATCAGGATTTAAACCCTAAACTAAACTTTTCCTTTAGTCAGCATTAGGGTTTTAAACCCTAAACTGAACTCTATTCCATTCAGCCAGTATTAAGGTTTTAAACCCTAAACTGAACTTTTCCTTTAGTCAGCATTAGGGTTTTAAACCCTAAACTGAATCTTTCCCTTCAGTCAGCATTAGGGATTTAAACCCTAAACTGAACTTTTCCTCTAGTCAGCATTAGGGTTTTAAATCCTAAACTGAACTTTTTCCATGTAGTCAGCATTAGGGTCTTAAACCCGAAACTGAACTTTTTCCTTTAGTCAACATTAGGGTTTTAAACCGTAAACTGAACTTTTCCTGTAGTCAGCATTAGGGTTTTAAACCCTAAACTGAACTCTTTTGCATATAGTCAGTATTAGGGTTTTAAACCCTAAACTAAACTTTTCCTTTAGTCAGCATTAGGGTTTTAAACCCTAAACTGAACTTTTTCCATGTAGTCAACATTAGGGTTTTAAACTCTAAACTGAACTCTTTTCCATTTAGTCAGTATTAGGGTTTTAAACCCTAAACTGAACTTTTCCTTTAGTCAGCATTAGGGTTTTAAACCCTAAACTGAACTCTTTTCCATTCAGTCAGCATTAGGGTTTTAAACCCTAAACTGATCTTTTTCCATGTAGTCAGCATTAGGGTTTTAAACCCTAAACTGAACTTTTTCCTTTAGTCAGCATTAGGGTTTTAAACCCTAAACTGATGTTTTCCTTAGTCAGCATCAGGATTTTAAACCCTAAACTGAACTTTTCCTTTAGTCAGCATTAGGGTTTTAAACCCTAAACTGAACTATATTCCATTCAGCCAGTATTAGGGTTTTAAACCCTAAACTGAACCCTTCAATCAGTATTAGGGTTTTAAACCCTAAACTGAACTTTTCCTTTAGTCAGCATTAGGGTTTTAAACCCTAAACTGAACTCTTTTCCATTCAGTCTGTATTAGGGTTTTAAACCCTAAACTGAACTTTTTCTTTAGTCAGCATTAGGGTTTTAAACCCTAAACTAAACTCTTTCCCTTCAGTCAGCATTAGGGTTTTAAACCCTAAACTGAACTTTCCTCTAGTCAGCATTAGGGTTTTAAACCCTAAACTGAACTTTTTCCATGTAGTCAGCATTAGGGTTTTAAACCCTAAACTGAACTTTTTCCTTTAGTCAGCATTAGGGTTTTAAACCCTAAACTGATCTTTTCCTTAGTCAGCATCAGGATTTAAACCCTAAACTGAACTTTTCCTTTAGTCAGCATTAGGGTTTTAAACCCTAAACTAAACTCTATTCCATTCAGCCAGTATTAAGGTTTTACACCCTAAACTGAACTTTTCCTTTAGTCAGCATTAGGGTTTTAAACCCTAAACTGAATCTTTCCCTTCAGTCAGCATTAGGGATTTAAACCCTAAACTGAACTTTTCCTCTAGTCAGCATTAGGGTTTTAAACCCTAAACTGAACTTTTTCCATGTAGTCAGCATTAGGGTCTTAAACCCGAAACTGAACTTTTTCCTTTAGTCAGCATTAGGGTTTTAAACCCTAAACTGAACTTTTCCTGTAGTCAGCATTAGGGTTTTAAAACCTAAACTGAACTCTTTTGCATATAGTCAGTATTAGGGTTTTAAACCCTAAACTAAACTTTTCCTTTAGTCAGCATTAGGGTTTTAAACCCTAAACTGAACTTTTTCCATGTAGTCAACATTAGGGTTTTAAACTCTAAACTGAACTCTTTTCCATTTAGTCAGTATTAGGGTTTTAAACCCTAAACTGAACTTTTCCTTTAGTCAGCATTAGGGTTTTAAACCCTAAACTGAACTCTTTTCCATTCAGTCAGCATTAGGGTTTTAAACCCTAAACTGAACTTTTCCTTTAGTCAGCATTAGGGTTTTAAACCCTAAACTGAACTCTTTTCCATTCAGTCTGTATTAGGGTTTTAAACCCTAAACTGAACTTTTCCTTTAATCAGCATTAGGGTTTTAAACCCTAAACTAAACTCTTTCCCTTCAGTCAGCATTAGGGTTTTAAACCCTAAACTGAACTTTCCTCTAGTCAGCATTAGGGTTTTAAACCCTAAACTGAACTTTTTCTATGTAGTCAGCATTAGGGCTTTAAACCCTAAACTGAACTTTTTCCTTTAGTCAGCATTAGGGTTTTAAACCCTAAACTGATCTTTTCCTTAGTCAGCATCAGGATTTAAACCCTAAACTAAACTTTTCCTTTAGTCAGCATTAGGGTTTTAAACCCTAAACTGAACTCTATTCCATTCAGCCAGTATTAAGGTTTTAAACCCTAAACTGAACTTTTCCTTTAGTCAGCATTAGGGTTTTAAACCCTAAACTGAATCTTTCCCTTCAGTCAGCATTAGGGATTTAAACCCTAAACTGAACTTTTCCTCTAGTCAGCATTAGGGTTTTAAATCCTAAACTGAACTTTTTCCATGTAGTCAGCATTAGGGTCTTAAACCCGAAACTGAACTTTTTCCTTTAGTCAACATTAGGGTTTTAAACCGTAAACTGAACTTTTCCTGTAGTCAGCATTAGGGTTTTAAACCCTAAACTGAACTCTTTTGCATATAGTCAGTATTAGGGTTTTAAACCCTAAACTAAACTTTTCCTTTAGTCAGCATTAGGGTTTTAAACCCTAAACTGAACTTTTTCCATGTAGTCAACATTAGGGTTTTAAACTCTAAACTGAACTCTTTTCCATTTAGTCAGTATTAGGGTTTTAAACCCTAAACTGAACTTTTCCTTTAGTCAGCATTAGGGTTTTAAACCCTAAACTGAACTCTTTTCCTTTAGTCAGCATTAGGGTTTTAAACCCTAAACTGAACTTTTTCCATGTAGTCAGCATTAGGGTTTTAAACCCTAAACTGAACTTTTTCCTTTAGTCAGCATTAGGGTTTTAAACCCTAAACTGATCTTTTCCTTAGTCAGCATCAGGATTTTAAACCCTAAACTGAACTTTTCCTTTAGTCAGCATTAGGGTTTTAAACCCTAAACTGAACTATATTCCATTCAGCCAGTATTAGGGTTTTAAACCCTAAACTGAACCCTTCAGTCAGCATTAGGGTTTTAAACCCTAAACTGAACTCTTTTCCATTCAGTCAGCATTAGGGTTTTAAACCCTAAACTGAACTTTTTCCATGTAGTCAGCATTAGGGTTTTAAACCCTAAACTGAACTTTTTCCTTTAGTCAGCATTAGGGTTTTAAACCCTAAACTGATCTTTTCCTTAGTCAGCATCAGGATTTTAAACACTAAACTGAACTTTTCCTTTAGTCAGCATTAGGGTTTTAAACCCTAAACTGAACTCTATTCCATTCAGCCAGTATTAGGGTTTTAAACCCTAAACTGAACTTTTCCTTTAGTCAGCATTAGGGTTTTAAACCCTAAACTGAATCTTTCCCTTCAGTCAGCATTAGGGTTTTAAACCCTAAACTGAACTTTTCCTCTAGTCAGCATTAGGGTTTTAAACCCTAAACTGAACTTTTTCCATGTAGTCAGCATTAGGGTCTTAAACCCTAAACTGAACTTTTTCCTTTAGTCAGCATTAGGGTTTTAAACCCTAAACTGAACTTTTCCTGTAGTCAGCATTAGGGTTTTAAACCCTAAACTGAACTCTTTTGCATATAGTCAGTATTAGGGTTTTAAACCCTAAACTAAACTTTTCCTTTAGTCAGCATTAGGGGTTTTAAACCCTAAACTGAACTTTTTCCATGTAGTCAGCATTAGGGTTTTAAATTCTAAACTGAACTCTTTTCCATTTAGTCAGTATTAGGGTTTTAAACCCTAAACTGAACTTTTCCTTTAGTCAGCATTAGGGTTTTAAACCCTAAACTGAACTCTTTTCCATTCAGTCAGTATTAAGGTTTTAAACCCTAAACTAAACTTTTCCTTTAGTCAGCATTAGGGATTTAAACCCTAAACTGAACTCTTTCCCTTTAGTCAGCATTGGGGTTTTAAACCCTAAACTGATCTTTTCCTCTAGTCAGCATTAGGGTTTTAAACCCTAAACTGAACTTTTTCCATGTAGTCAGCATTAGGGTCTTAAACCCTAAACTGAACTTTTTCCTTTAGTCAGCATTAGGGTTTTAAACCCTAAACTGATCTTTTCCTTAGTCAGCATCAGGGTTTTAAACCCTAAACTGAACTTTCCCATTCAGTCAGCATTAAGGTTTTACACCCTAAACGAAACTCTTTCCTTTAGTCAGCATTAGGGTTTTAAACCCTAAACTGAACTTTTTCCATTCAGTCAGCATTAGGGTTTTAAACCCTAAACTGAACTCTTTCCTTTAGTCAGCATTAGAGTTTTAAACCCTAAACTGAACTTTTTCCATGTAGTCAGCATTAGGGTTTTAAACTCTAAACTGAACTCTTTTCCATTCAGTCAGTATTAGGGTTTTAAACCCTAAACTGAACTTTTCCTTTAGTCAGCATTAGGGTTTTAAACCCTAAACTGAACTCTTTTCCATTCAGTCAGCATTAGGGTTTTAAACCCTAAACTGAACTTTTTCCATGTAGTCAGCATTAGGGTCTTAAACCCTAAACTGAACTTTTACCTTTAGTCAGCATTAGGGTTTTAAACCCTAAACTGAACTCTTTTGCATATAGTCAGTATTAGGGTTTTAAACCCTAAACTAAACTTTTCCATTCAGTCAGCATTAGGGTTTTAAACCCTAAACTGAACTTTTCCTTTAGTCAGCATTAGAGTTTTAAACCCTAAACTGAACTTTTTCCATGTAGTCAGCATTAGGGTTTTAAACTCTAAACTGAACTCTTTTCCATTCAGTCAGTATTAGGGTTTTAAACCCTAAACTGAACTTTTCCTTTAGTCAGCATTAGGGTTTTAAACCCTAAACTGAACTCTTTTCCATTCAGTCAGCATTAGGGTTTTAAACCCTAAACTGAACTTTTTCCATGTAGTCAGCATTAGGGTCTTAAACCCTAAACTGAACTTTTACCTTTAGTCAGCATTAGGGTTTTAAACCCTAAACTGAACTCTTTTGCATATAGTCAGTATTAGGGTTTTAAACCCTAAACTAAACTTTTCCTTTAGTCAGCATTAGAGTTTTAAACCCTAAACTGAACTTTTTCCATGTAGTCAGCATTAGGGTTTTAAACCCTAAACTGAACTTTTTCCTTTAGTCAGCATTAGGGTTTTAAACCCTAAACTAATCTTTTCCTTAGTCAGCATCAGGATTTTAAACCCTAAACTGAACTTTTCCTTTTGTCAGCATTATGGTTTTAAACCCTAAACTGAACTTTTTCCATGTAGTCAGCATTAGGGTTTTAAACTCTAAACTGAACTCTTTTCCATTCAATAAGTATTAGGGTTTTAAACCCTAAACTGAACTTTTCCTTTAGTTAGCATTAGGGTTTTAAACCCTAAACTGAACTCTTTTCCATTCAGTCAGTATTTGAGTTTTAAACCCTAAACAGAACTTTTCCTTTAGTCAGCATTAGGTATTTAAACCCTAAACTGAACTCTTTCCCTTCAGTCAGCATTAGGGTTTTAAACCCTAAACTGATCTTTTCCTCTAGTCAGCATTAGGGTTTTAAACCCTAAACTGAACTTTTTCCATGTAGTCAGCATTAGGGTCTTAAACCCTAAACTAAACTTTTTCCTTTAGTCAGCATTAGGGTTTTAAACCCTAAACTGATCTTTTCCTTAGTCAGCATCAGGGTTTTAAACCCTAAACTGAACTTTCCCATTCAGTCAGCATTAAGGTTTTAAACCCTAAACGGAACTCTTTCCTTTAGTCAGCATTAGGGTTTTAAACCCTAAACTGAACTTTTTCCATTCAGTCAGCATTAGGGTTTTAAACCCTAAACTGAACTCTTTCCTTTAGTCAGCATTAGTTTTTTAAACCCTAAACTGAACTTTTTCCATGTAGTCAGCATTAGGGTTTTAAACTCTAAACTGAACTCTTTTCCATTCAGTCAGTATTAGGGTTTTAAACCCTAAACTGAACTTTTCCTTTAGTCAGCATTAGGGTTTTAAACCCTAAACTGAACTCTTTTCCATTCAGTCAGTATTAGGGTTTTAAACCCTAAACTGATCTTTTCCTTAGTCAGCATCAGGGTTTTAAACCCTAAACTGAACTTTCCCATTCAGTCAGCATTAAGGTTTTAAACCCTAAACGGAACTCTTTCCTTTAGTCAGCATTAGGGTTTTAAACCCTAAACTGAACTTTTTCCATTCAGTCAGCATTAGGGTTTTAAACCCTAAACTGAACTCTTTCCTTTAGTCAGCATTAGTTTTTTAAACCCTAAACTGAACTTTTTCCATGTAGTCAGCATTAGGGTTTTAAACCCTAAACTGAACTCTTTTCCATTCAGTCAGTATTAGGGTTTTAAACCCTAAACTGAACTTTTCCTTTAGTCAGCATTAGGGTTTTAAATCCTAAACTGAACTCTTTTTCCATTCAGTCAGTATTAGGGTTTTAAACCCTAAACTGAACTTTTCCTTTAGTCAGCATTAGGGTTTTAAACCCTAAACTAAACTCTTTCCCTTTAGTCAGCATTAGGGTTTTAAACCCTAAACTGAACTTTCCTCTAGTCAGCATTAGGGTTTTAAACCATAAACTGAACTTTTTCCATGTAGTCAGCATTAGGGTTTTAAACCCTAAACTGAACTTTTTCCTTTAGTCAGCATTAGGGTTTTAAACCCTAAACTGATCTTTTCCCTAGTCAGCATCAGGATTTTAAACCCTAAACTGAACTTTTCCTTTAGTCAGCATTAGGGTTTTAAACCCTAAACTGAACTCTATTCCATTCAGCCAGTATTAGGGTTTTAAACCCTAAACTGAACTTTTCCTTTAGTCAGCATTAGGGTTTTAAACCCTAAACTGAATCTTTCCCTTCAGTCAGCATTAGGGTTTTAAACCCTAAACTGAACTTTTCCTCTAGTCAGCATTAGGGTTTTAAACCCTAAACTGAACTTTTTCCATGTAGTTAGCATTAGGGTCTTAAACCCTAAACTGAATCTTTCCCTTCAGTCAGCATTAGGGTTTTAAACCTTAAACTGAACTTTTCCTGTAGTCAGCATTAGGGTTTTAAACCCTAAACTGAACTTTCCTCTAGTCAGCATTAGGGTTTTAAACCCTAAACTGAACTTTTTCCATGTAGTCAGCATTAGGGTTTTAAACCCTAAACTGAACTTTTTCCTTTAGTCAGCATTAGGGTTTTAAACCCTAAACTGTTCTTTTCCTTAGTCAGCATCAAGATTTTAAACCCTAAACTGAACTTTTCCTTTAGTCAGCATTATGGTTTTAAACCCTAAACTGAACTCTATTCCATTCAGCCAGTATTAGGGCTTTAAACCCTAAATTGAACTTTTCCTTTAGTCAGCATTAGGGTTTTAAACCCTAAACTTAATCTTTCCCTTCAGTCAGCATTAGGGTTTTAAACCCTAAACTGAACTTTTCCTGTAGTCAGCATTAGGGTTTTAAACCCTAAACTGAACTTTTTCCATGTAGTCAGCATTAGGGTCTTAAACCCTAAACTGAACTTTTTCCTTTAGTCAGCATTACGGTTTTAAACCCTAAACTGAACTTTTTCCATGTAGTCAGCATTAGGGTTTTAAACTCTAAACTGAACTCTTTTCCATTCAGTCAGTATTAGGGTTTTAAACCCTAAACTGAACTTTTCCTTTAGTTAGCATTAGGGTTTTAAACCCTAAACTGAACTCTTTTCCATTCAGTCAGTATTAGGGTTTTAAACCCTAAACTGAACTTTTCCTTTAGTCAACATTAGGGATTTAAACCCTAAACTAAACTCTTTCCCTTCAGTCAGCATTAGGGTTTTAAACCCTAAACTGATCTTTTCCTCTAGTCAGCATTAGGGTTTTAAACCCTAAACTGAACTTTTTCCATGTAGTCAGCATTAGGGTCTTAAACCCTAAACTGAACTTTTTCCTTTAGTCAGCATTACGGTGTTAAACCCTAAACTGAACTTTTTCCATGTAGTCAGCATTAGGGTTTTAAACTCTAAACTGAACTCTTTTCCATTCAGTCAGTATTAGGGTTTTAAACCCTAAACTGAACTTTTCCTTTAGTCAGCATTAGGGTTTTAAACCCTAAACTGAACTTTTCCTTTAGTCAGCATTAGGGTTTTAAACCCTAAACTGAACTCTTTTCCATTCAGTTAGTATTAGGGTTTTAAACCCTAAACTGAACTTTTCCTTTAGTCAGCATTAGGGTTTTAAACCCTAAACTGAACTCTTTTCCATTCAGTCTGTATTAGGGTTTTAAACCCTAAACTGAACTTTTTCTTTAGTCAGCATTAGGGTTGTAAACCCTAAACTAAACTCTTTTACTTCAGTCAGCATTAGGATTTTAAACCCTAAACTAAACTTTCCCCTAGTCAACATTAGGGTTTTAAACCCTAAACTAAACTTTTTCCATGTAGTCAGCATTAGGGTTTTAAACCCTAAACTGAACTTTTTCCTTTAGTCAGCATTAGGGTTTTAAACCCTAAACTGATCTTTTCCTTAGTCAGCATCAGGATTTAAACCCTAAACTGAACTTTTCCTTTAGTCAGCATTAGGGTTTTAAACCCTAAACTGAACTCTATTCCATTCAGCCAGTATTAAGGTTTTAAACCCTAAACTGAACTTTTCCTTTAGTCAGCATTAGGGTTTTAAACCCTAAACTGAATCTTTCCCTTCAGTCAGCATTAGGGATTTAAACCCTAAACTGAACTTTTCCTCTAGTCAGCATTAGGGTTTTAAACCCTAAACTGAACTTTTTCCATGTAGTCAGCATTAGGGTCTTAAACCCGAAACTGAACTTTTTCCTTTAGTCAGCATTAGGGTTTTAAACCCTAAACTGAACTTTTCCTGTAGTCAGCATTAGGGTTTTAAAACCTAAACTGAACTCTTTTGCATATAGTCAGTATTAGGGTTTTAAACCCTAAACTAAACTTTTCCTTTAGTCAGCATTAGGGTTTTAAACCCTAAACTGAACTTTTTCCATGTAGTCAACATTAGGGTTTTAAACTCTAAACTAAACTCTTTTCCATTTAGTCAGTATTAGGGTTTTAAACCCTAAACTGAACTTTTCCTTTAGTCAGCATTAGGGTTTTAAACCCTAAACTGAACTCTTTTCCATTTAGTCAGCATTAGGGTTTTAAACCCTAAACTGAACTTTTCCTTTAGTCAGCATTAGGGTTTTAAACCCTAAACTGAACTCTTTTCCTTAGTCAGCATCAGGATTTAAACCCTAAACTGAACTTTTCCTTTAGTCAGCATTAGGGTTTTAAACCCTAAACTAAACTCTTTCCCTCCAGTCAGCATTAGGGTTTTAAACCCTAAACTGAACTTTCCTCTAGTCAGCATTAGGGTTTTAAACCCTAAATTGAACTTTTTCCATGTAGTCAGCATTAGGGCTTTAAACCCTAAACTGAACTTTTTCCTTTAGTCAGCATTAGGGTTTTAAACCCTAAACTGATCTTTTCCTTAGTCAGCATCAGGATTTAAACCCTAAACTGAACTTTTCCTTTAGTCAGCATTAGGGTTTTAAACCCTAAACTGAACTCTATTCCATTCAGCCAGTATTAAGGTTTTAAACCCTAAACTGAACTTTTCCTTTAGTCAGCATTAGGGTTTTAAACCCTAAACTGAATCTTTCCCTTCAGTCAGCATTAGGGATTTAAACCCTAAACTGAACTTTTCCTCTAGTCAGCATTAGGGTTTTAAACCCTAAACTGAACTTTTTCCATGTAGTCAGCATTAGGGTCTTAAACCCGAAACTGAACTTTTTCCTTTAGTCAGCATTAGGGTTTTAAACCCTAAACTGAACTTTTCCTATAGTCAGCATTAGGGTTTTAAACCCTAAACTGAACTCTTTTGCATATAGTCAGTATTAGGGTTTTAAACCCTAAACTAAACTTTTCCTTTAGTCAGCATTAGGGTTTTAAACCCTAAACTGAACTTTTTCCATGTAGTCAACATTAGGGTTTTAAACTCTAAACTGAACTCTTTTCCATTTAGTCAGTATTAGGGTTTTAAACCCTAAACTGAACTTTTCCTTTAGTCAGCATTAGGGTTTTAAACCCTAAACTGAACTCTTTTCCATTCAGTCAGCATTAGGGTTTTAAACCCTAAACTGAACTTTTTCCATGTAGTCAGCATTAGGGTTTTAAACCCTAAACTGAACTTTTTCCTTTAGTCAGCATTAGGGTTTTAAACCCTAAACTGATCTTTTCCTTAGTCAGCATCAGGATTTTAAACCCTAAACTGAACTTTTCCTTTAGTCAGCATTAGGGTTTTAAACCCTAAACTGAACTCTTTGCCATTTAGTCAGCATTAGGGTTTTAAACCCTAAACTGAACTTTTCCTTTAGTCAGCATTAAGGTTTTAAACCCTAAACTGAACTCTTTTCCATTCAGTCTGTATTAGGGTTTTAAACCCTAAACTGAACTTTTCCTTTAGTCAGCATTAGGGTTTTAAACCCTAAACTAAACTCTTTCCCTCCAGTCAGCATTAGGGTTTTAAACCCTAAACTGAACTTTCCTCTAGTCAGCATTAGGGTTTTAAACCCTAAACTGAACTTTTTCCATGTAGTCAGCATTAGGGTTTTAAACCCTAAACTAAACTCTTTTCCATTTAGTCAGCATTAGGGTTTTAAACCCTAAACTGAACTTTTCCTTTAGTCAGCATTAGGGTTTTAAACCCTAAACTGAACTCTTTTCCATTCAGTCTGTATTAGGGTTTTAAACCCTAAACTGAACTTTTCCTTTAGTCAGCATTAGGGTTTTAAACCCTAAACTAAACTCTTTCCCTCCAGTCAGCATTAGGGTTTTAAACCCTAAACTGAACTTTCCTCTAGTCAGCATTAGGGTTTTAAACCCTAAATTGAACTTTTTCCATGTAGTCAGCATTAGGGCTTTAAACCCTAAACTGAACTTTTTCCTTTAGTCAGCATTAGGGTTTTAAACCCTAAACTGATCTTTTCCTTAGTCAGCATCAGGATTTAAACCCTAAACTGAACTTTTCCTTTAGTCAGCATTAGGGTTTTAAACCCTAAACTGAACTCTATTCCATTCAGCCAGTATTAAGGTTTTAAACCCTAAACTGAACTTTTCCTTTAGTCAGCATTAGGGTTTTAAACCCTAAACTGAATCTTTCCCTTCAGTCAGCATTAGGGATTTAAACCCTAAACTGAACTTTTCCTCTAGTCAGCATTAGGGTTTTAAACCCTAAACTGAACTTTTTCCATGTAGTCAGCATTAGGGTCTTAAACCCGAAACTGAACTTTTTCCTTTAGTCAGCATTAGGGTTTTAAACCCTAAACTGAACTTTTCCTATAGTCAGCATTAGGGTTTTAAACCCTAAACTGAACTCTTTTGCATATAGTCAGTATTAGGGTTTTAAACCCTAAACTAAACTTTTCCTTTAGTCAGCATTAGGGTTTTAAACCCTAAACTGAACTTTTTCCATGTAGTCAACATTAGGGTTTTAAACTCTAAACTGAACTCTTTTCCATTTAGTCAGTATTAGGGTTTTAAACCCTAAACTGAACTTTTCCTTTAGTCAGCATTAGGGTTTTAAACCCTAAACTGAACTCTTTTGCATATAGTCAGTATTAGGGTTTTAAACCCTAAACTAAACTTTTCCTTTAGTCAGCATTAGGGTTTTAAACCCTAAACTGAACTTTTTCCATGTAGTCAACATTAGGGTTTTAAACTCTAAACTGAACTCTTTTCCATTTAGTCAGTATTAGGGTTTTAAACCCTAAACTGAACTTTTCCTTTAGTCAGCATTAGGGTTTTAAACCCTAAACTGAACTCTTTTCCATTCAGTCAGCATTAGGGTTTTAAACCCTAAACTGAACTTTTCCTTTAGTCAGCATTAAGGTTTTAAACCCTAAACTGAACTCTTTTCCATTCAGTCTGTATTAGGGTTTTAAACCCTAAACTGAACTTTTCCTTTAGTCAGCATTAGGGTTTTAAACCCTAAACTAAACTCTTTCCCTCCAGTCAGCATTAGGGTTTTAAACCCTAAACTGAACTTTCCTCTAGTCAGCATTAGGGTTTTAAACCCTAAACTGAACTTTTTCCATGTAGTCAGCATTAGGGTTTTAAACCCTAAACTAAACTCTTTTCCTTCAGTCAGCATTAGGATTTTAAACCCTAAACTAAACTTTCCTCTAGTCAACATTAGGGTTTTAAACCCTAAACTAAACTTTTTCCATGTAGTCAGCATTAGGGTTTTAAACCCTAAACTGAACTTTTTCCTTTAGTCAGCATTAGGGTTTTAAACCCTAAACTGATCTTTTCCTTAGTCAGCATCAGGATTTAAACCCTAAACTGAACTTTTCCTTTAGTCAGCATTAGGGTTTTAAACCCTAAACTGAACTCTATTCCATTCAGCCAGTATTAAGGTTTTAAACCCTAAACTGAACTTTTCCTTTAGTCAGCATTAGGGTTTTAAACCCTAAACTGAATCTTTCCCTTCAGTCAGCATTAGGGATTTAAACCCTAAACTGAACTTTTCCTCTAGTCAGCATTAGGGTTTTAAACCCTAAACTGAACTTTTTCCATGTAGTCAGCATTAGGGTCTTAAACCCGAAACTGAACTTTTTCCTTTAGTCAGCATTAGGGTTTTAAACCCTAAACTGAACTTTTCCTGTAGTCAGCATTAGGGTTTTAAAACCTAAACTGAACTCTTTTGCATATAGTCAGTATTAGGGTTTTAAACCCTAAACTAAACTTTTCCTTTAGTCAGCATTAGGGTTTTAAACCCTAAACTGAACTTTTTCCATGTAGTCAACATTAGGGTTTTAAACTCTAAACTAAACTCTTTTCCATTTAGTCAGTATTAGGGTTTTAAACCCTAAACTGAACTTTTCCTTTAGTCAGCATTAGGGTTTTAAACCCTAAACTGAACTCTTTTCCATTTAGTCAGCATTAGGGTTTTAAACCCTAAACTGAACTTTTCCTTTAGTCAGCATTAGGGTTTTAAACCCTAAACTGAACTCTTTTCCATTCAGTCTGTATTAGGGTTTTAAACCCTAAACTGAACTTTTCCTTTAGTCAGCATTAGGGTTTTAAACCCTAAACTAAACTCTTTCCCTCCAGTCAGCATTAGGGTTTTAAACCCTAAATTGAACTTTTTCCATGTAGTCAGCATTAGGGCTTTAAACCCTAAACTGAACTTTTTCCTTTAGTCAGCATTAGGGTTTTAAACCCTAAACTGATCTTTTCCTTAGTCAGCATCAGGATTTAAACCCTAAACTGAACTTTTCCTTTAGTCAGCATTAGGGTTTTAAACCCTAAACTGAACTCTATTCCATTCAGCCAGTATTAAGGTTTTAAACCCTAAACTGAACTTTTCCTTTAGTCAGCATTAGGGTTTTAAACCCTAAACTGAATCTTTCCCTTCAGTCAGCATTAGGGATTTAAACCCTAAACTGAACTTTTCCTCTAGTCAGCATTAGGGTTTTAAACCCTAAACTGAACTTTTTCCATGTAGTCAGCATTAGGGTCTTAAACCCGAAACTGAACTTTTTCCTTTAGTCAGCATTAGGGTTTTAAACCCTAAACTGAACTTTTCCTATAGTCAGCATTAGGGTTTTAAACCCTAAACTGAACTCTTTTGCATATAGTCAGTATTAGGGTTTTAAACCCTAAACTAAACTTTTCCTTTAGTCAGCATTAGGGTTTTAAACCCTAAACTGAACTTTTTCCATGTAGTCAACATTAGGGTTTTAAACTCTAAACTGAACTCTTTTCCATTTAGTCAGTATTAGGGTTTTAAACCCTAAACTGAACTTTTCCTTTAGTCAGCATTAGGGTTTTAAACCCTAAACTGTACTCTTTTCCATTCAGTCAGCATTAGGGTTTTAAACCCTAAACTGAACTTTTTCCATGTAGTCAGCATTAGGGTTTTAAACCCTAAACTGAACTTTTTCCATGTAGTCAACATTAGGGTTTTAAACTCTAAACTGAACTCTTTTCCATTTAGTCAGTATTAGGGTTTTAAACCCTAAACTGAACTTTTCCTTTAGTCAGCATTAGGGTTTTAAACCCTAAACTGAACTCTTTTCCATTCAGTCAGCATTAGGGTTTTAAACCCTAAACTGAACTTTTCCTTTAGTCAGCATTAAGGTTTTAAACCCTAAACTGAACTCTTTTCCATTCAGTCTGTATTAGGGTTTTAAACCCTAAACTGAACTTTTCCTTTAGTCAGCATTAGGGTTTTAAACCCTAAACTAAACTCTTTCCCTCCAGTCAGCATTAGGGTTTTAAACCCTAAACTGAACTTTCCTCTAGTCAGCATTAGGGTTTTAAACCCTAAACTGAACTTTTTCCATGTAGTCAGCATTAGGGCTTTAAACCCTAAAATGAACTTTTTCCTTTAGTCAGTATTAGGGTTTTAAACCCTAAACTGATTTTTCCTTTAGTCAGTATTAGGGTTTTAAACCCTAAACTGAACTCTTTTCCATTCAGTCAGCATTAGGGTTTTAAACCCTAAACTGAACTTTTTCCATGTAGTCAACATTAGGGTTTTAAACTCTAAACTGAACTCTTTTCCATTTAGTCAGTATTAGGGTTTTAAACCCTAAACTGATTTTTCCTTTAGTCAGTATTAGGGTTTTAAACCCTAAACTGAACTCTTTTCCATTCAGTCAGCATTAGGGTTTTAAACCCTAAACTGAACTTTTTCCATGTAGTCAGCATTAGGGTTTTAAACCCTAAATTGAACTTTTTCCTTTAGTCAGCATTAGGGTTTTAAACCCTAAACTAAACTCTTTCCCTCCAGTCAGCATTAGGGTTTTAAACCCTAAACTGAACTTTCCTCTAGTCAGCATTAGGGTTTTAAACCCTAAACTGAACTTTTTCCATGTAGTCAGCATTAGGGTTTTAAACCCTAAACTAAACTCTTTTCCTTCAGTCAGCATTAGGATTTTAAACCCTAAACTAAACTTTCCTCTAGTCAACATTAGGGTTTTAAACCCTAAACTAAACTTTTTCCATGTAGTCAGCATTAGGGTTTTAAACCCTAAACTGAACTTTTTCCTTTAGTCAGCATTAGGGTTTTAAACCCTAAACTGATCTTTTCCTTAGTCAGCATCAGGATTTAAACCCTAAACTGAACTTTTCCTTTAGTCAGCATTAGGGTTTTAAACCCTAAACTGAACTCTATTCCATTCAGCCAGTATTAAGGTTTTAAACCCTAAACTGAACTTTTCCTTTAGTCAGCATTAGGGTTTTAAACCCTAAACTGAATCTTTCCCTTCAGTCAGCATTAGGGATTTAAACCCTAAACTGAACTTTTCCTCTAGTCAGCATTAGGGTTTTAAACCCTAAACTGAACTTTTTCCATGTAGTCAGCATTAGGGTCTTAAACCCGAAACTGAACTTTTTCCTTTAGTCAGCATTAGGGTTTTAAACCCTAAACTGAACTTTTCCTGTAGTCAGCATTAGGGTTTTAAAACCTAAACTGAACTCTTTTGCATATAGTCAGTATTAGGGTTTTAAACCCTAAACTAAACTTTTCCTTTAGTCAGCATTAGGGTTTTAAACCCTAAACTGAACTTTTTCCATGTAGTCAACATTAGGGTTTTAAACTCTAAACTAAACTCTTTTCCATTTAGTCAGTATTAGGGTTTTAAACCCTAAACTGAACTTTTCCTTTAGTCAGCATTAGGGTTTTAAACCCTAAACTGAACTCTTTTCCATTTAGTCAGCATTAGGGTTTTAAACCCTAAACTGAACTTTTCCTTTAGTCAGCATTAGGGTTTTAAACCCTAAACTGAACTCTTTTCCATTCAGTCTGTATTAGGGTTTTAAACCCTAAACTGAACTTTTCCTTTAGTCAGCATTAGGGTTTTAAACCCTAAACTAAACTCTTTCCCTCCAGTCAGCATTAGGGTTTTAAACCCTAAATTGAACTTTTTCCATGTAGTCAGCATTAGGGCTTTAAACCCTAAACTGAACTTTTTCCTTTAGTCAGCATTAGGGTTTTAAACCCTAAACTGATCTTTTCCTTAGTCAGCATCAGGATTTAAACCCTAAACTGAACTTTTCCTTTAGTCAGCATTAGGGTTTTAAACCCTAAACTGAACTCTATTCCATTCAGCCAGTATTAAGGTTTTAAACCCTAAACTGAACTTTTCCTTTAGTCAGCATTAGGGTTTTAAACCCTAAACTGAATCTTTCCCTTCAGTCAGCATTAGGGATTTAAACCCTAAACTGAACTTTTCCTCTAGTCAGCATTAGGGTTTTAAACCCTAAACTGAACTTTTTCCATGTAGTCAGCATTAGGGTCTTAAACCCGAAACTGAACTTTTTCCTTTAGTCAGCATTAGGGTTTTAAACCCTAAACTGAACTTTTCCTATAGTCAGCATTAGGGTTTTAAACCCTAAACTGAACTCTTTTGCATATAGTCAGTATTAGGGTTTTAAACCCTAAACTAAACTTTTCCTTTAGTCAGCATTAGGGTTTTAAACCCTAAACTGAACTTTTTCCATGTAGTCAACATTAGGGTTTTAAACTCTAAACTGAACTCTTTTCCATTTAGTCAGTATTAGGGTTTTAAACCCTAAACTGAACTTTTCCTTTAGTCAGCATTAGGGTTTTAAACCCTAAACTGAACTCTTTTCCATTCAGTCAGCATTAGGGTTTTAAACCCTAAACTGAACTTTTCCTTTAGTCAGCATTAAGGTTTTAAACCCTAAACTGAACTCTTTTCCATTCAGTCTGTATTAGGGTTTTAAACCCTAAACTGAACTTTTCCTTTAGTCAGCATTAGGGTTTTAAACCCTAAACTAAACTCTTTCCCTCCAGTCAGCATTAGGGTTTTAAACCCTAAACTGAACTTTCCTCTAGTCAGCATTAGGGTTTTAAACCCTAAACTGAACTTTTTCCATGTAGTCAGCATTAGGGCTTTAAACCCTAAAATGAACTTTTTCCTTTAGTCAGTATTAGGGTTTTAAACCCTAAACTGATTTTTCCTTTAGTCAGTATTAGGGTTTTAAACCCTAAACTGAACTCTTTTCCATTCAGTCAGCATTAGGGTTTTAAACCCTAAACTGAACTTTTTCCATGTAGTCAACATTAGGGTTTTAAACTCTAAACTGAACTCTTTTCCATTTAGTCAGTATTAGGGTTTTAAACCCTAAACTGATTTTTCCTTTAGTCAGTATTAGGGTTTTAAACCCTAAACTGAACTCTTTTCCATTCAGTCAGCATTAGGGTTTTAAACCCTAAACTGAACTTTTTCCATGTAGTCAGCATTAGGGTTTTAAACCCTAAATTGAACTTTTTCCTTTAGTCAGCATTAGGGTTTTAAACCCTAAACTAATCTTTTCCTTAGTCAGCATCAGGATTTTAAACCCTAAACTAAACTTTTCCTTTAGTCAGCATTAGGGTTTTAAACCCTAAACTGAACTCTTTTGCATATAGTCAGTATTAGGGTTTTAAACCCTAAACTAAACTTTTCCTTTAGTCAGCATTAGGGTTTTAAACCCTAAACTGAACTTTTTCCATGTAGTCAACATTAGGGTTTTAAACTCTAAACTGAACTCTTTTCCATTTAGTCAGTATTAGGGTTTTAAACCCTAAACTGAACTTTTCCTTTAGTCAGTATTAGGGTTTTAAACCCTAAACTAAACTTTTCCTTTAGTCAGCATTAGGGTTTTAAACCCTAAACTGAACTTTTTCCATGTAGTCAACATTAGGGTTTTAAACTCTAAACTGAACTCTTTTCCATTTAGTCAGTATTAGGGTTTTAAACCCTAAACTGAACTTTTCCTTTAGTCAGCATTAGGGTTTTAAACCCTAAACTGAACTCTTTTCCATTCAGTCTGTATTAGGGTTTTAAACCCTAAACTGAACTTTTCCTTTAGTCAGCATTAGGGTTTTAAACCCTAAACTAAACTCTTTCCCTCCAGTCAGCATTAGGGTTTTAAACCCTAAACTGAACTTTCCTCTAGTCAGCATTAGGGTTTTAAACCCTAAACTGAACTTTTTCCATGTAGTCAGCATTAGGGCTTTAAACCCTAAACTGAACTTTTTCCTTTAGTCAGCATTAGGGTTTTAAACCCTAAACTGATCTTTTCCTTAGTCAGCATCAGGATTTAAACCCTAAACTGAACTTTTCCTTTAGTCAGCATTAGGGTTTTAAACCCTAAACTGAACTCTATTCCATTCAGCCAGTATTAAGGTTTTAAACCCTAAACTGAACTTTTCCTTTAGTCAGCATTAGGGTTTTAAACCCTAAACTGAATCTTTCCCTTCAGTCAGCATTAGGGATTTAAACCCTAAACTGAACTTTTCCTCTAGTCAGCATTAGGGTTTTAAACCCTAAACTGAACTTTTTCCATGTAGTCAGCATTAGGGTCTTAAACCCGAAACTGAACTTTTTCCTTTAGTCAGCATTAGGGTTTTAAACCCTAAACTGAACTTTTCCTATAGTCAGCATTAGGGTTTTAAACCCTAAACTGAACTCTTTTGCATATAGTCAGTATTAGGGTTTTAAACCCTAAACTAAACTTTTCCTTTAGTCAGCATTAGGGTTTTAAACCCTAAACTGAACTTTTTCCATGTAGTCAACATTAGGGTTTTAAACTCTAAACTGAACTCTTTTCCATTTAGTCAGTATTAGGGTTTTAAACCCTAAACTGAACTTTTCCTTTAGTCAGCATTAGGGTTTTAAACCCTAAACTGTACTCTTTTCCATTCAGTCAGCATTAGGGTTTTAAACCCTAAACTGAACTTTTTCCATGTAGTCAGCATTAGGGTTTTAAACCCTAAACTGAACTTTTTCCATGTAGTCAACATTAGGGTTTTAAACTCTAAACTGAACTCTTTTCCATTTAGTCAGTATTAGGGTTTTAAACCCTAAACTGAACTTTTCCTTTAGTCAGCATTAGGGTTTTAAACCCTAAACTGAACTCTTTTCCATTTAGTCAGCATTAGGGTTTTAAACCCTAAACTGAACTTTTCCTTTAGTCAGCATTAGGGTTTTAAACCCTAAACTGAACTTTTTCCATGTAGTCAGCATTAGGGTTTTTATACCCTAAACTGAACTTTTCCTTTAGTCAGCATTAGGGTTTTAAACCCTAAACTAAACTCTTTCCCTCCAGTCAGCATTAGGGTTTTAAACCCTAAACTGAACTTTCCTCTAGTCAGCATTAGGGTTTTAAACCCTAAACTGAACTTTTTCCATGTAGTCAGCATTAGGGCTTTAAACCCTAAAATGAACTTTTTCCTTTAGTCAGTATTAGGGTTTTAAACCCTAAACTGATTTTTCCTTTAGTCAGTATTAGGGTTTTAAACCCTAAACTGAACTCTTTTCCATTCAGTCAGCATTAGGGTTTTAAACCCTAAACTGAACTTTTTCCATGTAGTCAACATTAGGGTTTTAAACTCTAAACTGAACTCTTTTCCATTTAGTCAGTATTAGGGTTTTAAACCCTAAACTGATTTTTCCTTTAGTCAGTATTAGGGTTTTAAACCCTAAACTGAACTCTTTTCCATTCAGTCAGCATTAGGGTTTTAAACCCTAAACTGAACTTTTTCCATGTAGTCAGCATTAGGGTTTTAAACCCTAAACTGAACTTTTTCCTTTAGTCAGCATTAGGGTTTTAAACCCTAAACTGATCTTTTCCTTAGTCAGCATCAGGATTTTAAACCCTAAACTGAACTTTTCCTTTAGTCAGCATTAGGGTTTTAAACCCTAAACTGAACTCTATTCCATTCAGCCAGTATTAGGGTTTTAAACCCTAAACTGAACCCTTCAGTCAGCATTAGGGTTTTAAACCCTAAACTGAACTCTTTTCCATTCAGTCAGCATTAGGGTTTTAAACCCTAAACTGAACTTTTTCCATGTAGTCAGCATTAGGGTTTTAAACCCTAAACTGAACTTTTTCCTTTAGTCAGCATTAGGGTTTTAAACCCTAAACTGATCTTTTCCTTAGTCAGCATCAGGATTTTAAACCCTAAACTGAACTTTTCCTTTAGTCAGCATTAGGGTTTTAAACCCTAAACTGAACTCTATTCCATTCAGCCAGTATTAGGGTTTTAAACCCTAAACTGAACTTTTCCTTTAGTCAGCATTAGGGTTTTAAACCCTAAACTGAATCTTTCCCTTCAGTCAGCATTAGGGTTTTAAACCCTAAACTGAACTTTTCCTCTAGTCAGCATTAGGGTTTTAAACCCTAAACTGAACTTTTTCCATGTAGTCAGCATTAGGGTCTTAAACCCTAAACTGAACTTTTTCCTTTAGTCAGCATTAGGGTTTTAAACCCTAAACTGAACTTTTCCTGTAGTCAGCATTAGGGTTTTAAACCCTAAACTGAACTCTTTTGCATATAGTCAGTATTAGGGTTTTAAACCCTAAACTAAACTTTTCCTTTAGTCAGCATTAGGGTTTTAAACCCTAAACTGAACTTTTTCCATGTAGTCAGCATTAGGGTTTTAAACTCTAAACTGAACTCTTTTCCATTTAGTCAGTATTAGGGTTTTAAACCCTAAACTGAACTTTTCCTTTAGTCAGCATTAGGGTTTTAAACCCTAAACTGAACTCTTTTCCATTCAGTCAGTATTAAGGTTTTAAACCCTAAACTAAACTTTTCCTTTAGTCAGCATTAGGGATTTAAACCCTAAACTGAACTCTTTCCCTTTAGTCAGCATTGGGGTTTTAAACCCTAAACTAAACTTTTCCTTTAGTCAGCATTAGGGTTTTAAACCCTAAACTGAACTTTTTCCATGTAGTCAACATTAGGGTTTTAAACTCTAAACTGAACTCTTTTCCATTTAGTCAGTATTAGGGTTTTAAACCCTAAACTGAACTTTTCCTTTAGTCAGTATTAGGGTTTTAAACCCTAAACTAAACTTTTCCTTTAGTCAGCATTAGGGTTTTAAACCCTAAACTGAACTTTTTCCATGTAGTCAACATTAGGGTTTTAAACTCTAAACTGAACTCTTTTCCATTTAGTCAGTATTAGGGTTTTAAACCCTAAACTGAACTTTTCCTTTAGTCAGCATTAGGGTTTTAAACCCTAAACTGAAATCTTTTCCATTCAGTCAGCATTAGGGTTTTAAACCCTAAACTGAACTTTTTCCTTTAATCAGCATTAGGGTTTTAAACCCTAAACTGAACTTTTTCCTTTAGTCAGCATTAGGGTTTTAAACCCTAAACTGAACTTTTCCTTTCAGTCAGCATTAGGGTTTTAAACCCTAAACTGAACTTTTTCCTTCCAGTCAGCATTAGGGTTTTAAACCTTAAACTGAACTTTTTCCAGTCAGTCAGCATTAGGGTTTTAAACCCTAAACTGAACTTTTTCCATGTAGTCAGCATTAGGGTTTTAAACCCTAAACTGAACTTTTTCCTTTAGTCAGCATTAGGGTTTTAAACCCTAAACTGATCTTTTCCTTAGTCAGCATCAGGATTTAAACCCTAAACTGAACTTTTCCTTTAGTCAGCATTAGGGTTTTAAACCCTAAACTGAACTCTATTCCATTCAGCCAGTATTAAGGTTTTAAACCCTAAACTGAACTTTTCCTTTAGTCAGCATTAGGGTTTTAAACCCTAAACTGAATCTTTCCCTTCAGTCAGCATTAGGGATTTAAACCCTAAACTGAACTTTTCCTCTAGTCAGCATTAGGGTTTTAAACCCTAAACTGAACTTTTTCCATGTAGTCAGCATTAGGGTCTTAAACCCGAAACTGAACTTTTTCCTTTAGTCAGCATTAGGGTTTTAAACCCTAAACTGAACTTTTCCTATAGTCAGCATTAGGGTTTTAAACCCTAAACTGAACTCTTTTGCATATAGTCAGTATTAGGGTTTTAAACCCTAAACTAAACCTTTCCTTTAGTCAGCATTAGGGTTTTAAACCCTAAACTGAACTTTTTCCATGTAGTCAACATTAGGGTTTTAAACTCTAAACTGAACTCTTTTCCATTTAGTCAGTATTAGGGTTTTAAACCCTAAACTGATTTTTCCTTTAGTCAGTATTAGGGTTTTAAACCCTAAACTGAACTCTTTTCCATTCAGTCAGCATTAGGGTTTTAAACCCTAAACTGAACTTTTTCCATGTAGTCAGCATTAGGGTTTTAAACCCTAAACTGAACTTTTTCCTTTAGTCAGCATTAGGGTTTTAAACCCTAAACTGATCTTTTCCTTAGTCAGCATCAGGATTTTAAACCCTAAACTGAACTTTTCCTTTAGTCAGCATTAGGGTTTTAAACCCTAAACTGAACTCTATTCCATTCAGCCAGTATTAGGGTTTTAAACCCTAAACTGAACCCTTCAGTCAGCATTAGGGTTTTAAACCCTAAACTGAACTCTTTTCCATTCAGTCAGCATTAGGGTTTTAAACCCTAAACTGAACTTTTTCCATGTAGTCAGCATTAGGGTTTTAAACCCTAAACTGAACTTTTTCCTTTAGTCAGCATTAGGGTTTTAAACCCTAAACTGATCTTTTCCTTAGTCAGCATCAGGATTTTAAACCCTAAACTGAACTTTTCCTTTAGTCAGCATTAGGGTTTTAAACCCTAAACTGAACTCTATTCCATTCAGCCAGTATTAGGGTTTTAAACCCTAAACTGAACTTTTCCTTTAGTCAGCATTAGGGTTTTAAACCCTAAACTGAATCTTTCCCTTCAGTCAGCATTAGGGTTTTAAACCCTAAACTGAACTTTTCCTCTAGTCAGCATTAGGGTTTTAAACCCTAAACTGAACTTTTTCCATGTAGTCAGCATTAGGGTCTTAAACCCTAAACTGAACTTTTTCCTTTAGTCAGCATTAGGGTTTTAAACCCTAAACTAAACTTTTCCTGTAGTCAGCATTAGGGTTTTAAACCCTAAACTGAACTCTTTTGCATATAGTCAGTATTAGGGTTTTAAACCCTAAACTAAACTTTTCCTTTAGTTAGCATTAGGGTTTTAAACCCTAAACTGAACTTTTTCCATGTAGTCAGCATTAGGGTTTTAAACTCTAAACTGAACTCTTTTCCATTTAGTCAGTATTAGGGTTTTAAACCCTAAACTGAACTTTTCCTTTAGTCAGCATTAGGGTTTTAAACCCTAAACTGAACTCTTTTCCATTCAGTCAGCATTAGGGTTTTAAACCCTAAACTGAACTTTTTCCATGTAGTCAGCATTAGGGTTTTAAACCCTAAACTGAACTTTTTCCTTTAGTCAGCATTAGGGTTTTAAACCCTAAACTGATCTTTTCCTTAGTCAGCATCAGGATTTTAAACCCTAAACTGAACTTTTCCTTTAGTCAGCATTAGGGTTTTAAACCCTAAACTGAACTCTATTCCATTCAGCCAGTATTAGGGTTTTAAACCCTAAACTGAACCCTTCAGTCAGCATTAGGGTTTTAAACCCTAAACTGAACTCTTTTCCATTCAGTCAGCATTAGGGTTTTAAACCCTAAACTGAACTTTTTCCATGTAGTCAGCATTAGGGTTTTAAACCCTAAACTGAACTTTTTCCTTTAGTCAGCATTAGGGTTTTAAACCCTAAACTGATCTTTTCCTTAGTCAGCATCAGGATTTTAAACACTAAACTGAACTTTTCCTTTAGTCAGCATTAGGGTTTTAAACCCTAAACTGAACTCTATTCCATTCAGCCAGTATTAGGGTTTTAAACCCTAAACTGAACTTTTCCTTTAGTCAGCATTAGGGTTTTAAACCCTAAACTGAATCTTTCCCTTCAGTCAGCATTAGGGTTTTAAACCCTAAACTGAACTTTTCCTCTAGTCAGCATTAGGGTTTTAAACCCTAAACTGAACTTTTTCCATGTAGTCAGCATTAGGGTCTTAAACCCTAAACTGAACTTTTTCCTTTAGTCAGCATTAGGGTTTTAAACCCTAAACTGAACTTTTCCTGTAGTCAGCATTAGGGTTTTAAACCCTAAACTGAACTCTTTTGCATATAGTCAGTATTAGGGTTTTAAACCCTAAACTAAACTTTTCCTTTAGTCAGCATTAGGGTTTTAAACCCTAAACTGAACTCTTTTCCATTCAGTCAGCATTAGGGTTTTAAACCCTAAACTGAACTTTTCCTTTAGTCAGCATTAGGGTTTTAAACCCTAAACTGAACTTTTCCTTTAGTCAGCATTAGGGTTTTAAACCCTAAACTGAACTTTTTCCATGTAGTCAGCATTAGGGTCTTAAACCCTAAACTGAACTTTTTCCTTTAGTCAGCATTAGGGTTTTAAACCCTAAACTGAACTTTTCCTGTAGTCAGCATTAGGGTTTTAAACCCTAAACTGAACTCTTTTGCATATAGTCAGTATTAGGGTTTTAAACCCTAAACTGAACTTTTCCTTTAGTCAGCATTAGGGTTTTAAACCCTAAACTGAACTCTTTTCCATTCAGTCAGTATTAAGGTTTTAAACCCTAAACTAAACTTTTCCTTTAGTCAGCATTAGGGATTTAAACCCTAAACTGAACTCTTTCCCTTTAGTCAGCATTGGGGTTTTAAACCCTAAACTAAACTTTTCCTTTAGTCAGCATTAGGGTTTTAAACCCTAAACTGAACTTTTTCCATGTAGTCAACATTAGGGTTTTAAACTCTAAACTGAACTCTTTTCCATTTAGTCAGTATTAGGGTTTTAAACCCTAAACTGAACTTTTCCTTTAGTCAGTATTAGGGTTTTAAACCCTAAACTGAACTCTTTTCCATTCAGTCAGCATTAGGGTTTTAAACCCTAAACTGAACTTTTTCCATGTAGTCAGCATTAGGGTTTTAAACCCTAAACTGAACTTTTTCCTTTAGTCAGCATTAGGGTTTTAAACCCTAAACTGATCTTTTCCTTAGTCAGCATCAGGATTTTAAACACTAAACTGAACTTTTCCTTTAGTCAGCATTAGGGTTTTAAACCCTAAACTGAACTCTATTCCATTCAGCCAGTATTAGGGTTTTAAACCCTAAACTGAACTTTTCCTTTAGTCAGCATTAGGGTTTTAAACCCTAAACTGAATCTTTCCCTTCAGTCAGCATTAGGGTTTTAAACCCTAAACTGAACTTTTCCTCTAGTCAGCATTAGGGTTTTAAACCCTAAACTGAACTTTTTCCATGTAGTCAGCATTAGGGTCTTAAACCCTAAACTGAACTTTTTCCTTTAGTCAGCATTAGGGTTTTAAACCCTAAACTGAACTTTTCCTGTAGTCAGCATTAGGGTTTTAAACCCTAAACTGAACTCTTTTGCATATAGTTAGTATTAGGGTTTTAAACCCTAAACTAAACTTTTCCTTTAGTCAGCATTAGGGTTTTAAACCCTAAACTGAACTTTTTCCATGTAGTCAGCATTAGGGTTTTAAACTCTAAACTGAACTCTTTTCCATTTAGTCAGTATTAGGGTTTTAAACCCTAAACTGAACTTTTCCTTTAGTCAGCATTAGGGTTTTAAACCCTAAACTGAACTCTTTTCCATTCAGTCAGTATTAAGGTTTTAAACCCTAAACTAAACTTTTCCTTTAGTCAGCATTAGGGATTTAAACCCTAAACTGAACTCTTTCCCTTTAGTCAGCATTGGGGTTTTAAACCCTAAACTGATCTTTTCCTCTAGTCAGCATTAGGGTTTTAAACCCTAAACTGAACTTTTTCCATGTAGTCAGCATTAGGGTCTTAAACCCTAAACTGAACTTTTTCCTTTAGTCAGCATTAGGGTTTTAAACCCTAAACTGATCTTTTCCTTAGTCAGCATCAGGGTTTTAAACCCTAAACCGAACTTTCCCATTTAGTCAACATTAAGGTTTTACACCCTAAACGAAACTCTTTCCTTTAGTCAGCATTAGGGTTTTAAACCCTAAACTGAACTTTTTTCATTCAGTCAGCATTAGGGTTTTAAACCTTAAACTGAACTCTTTCCTTTAGTCAGCATTAGGATTTTAAACCCTAAACTGAACTTTTTCCATGTCGTCAGCATTAGGGTTTTAAACTCTAAACTGAACTCTTTTCCATTCAGTCAGTATTAGGGTTTTAAACCCTAAACTGAACTTTTCCTTTAGTCAGCATTAGGGTTTTAAACCCTAAACTGGACTTCTCCTTTAGTCAGCATTAGGGTTTTAAACCCTAAACTGAACTCTTTTCCATTCAGTTAGTATTAGGGTTTTAAACCCTAAACTGAACTTTTCCTTTAGTCAGCATTAGGGTTTTAAACCCTAAACTGAACTCTTTTCCATTCAGTCAGTATTAGGGTTTTAAACCCTAAACTGAACTTTTCCTTTAGTCAGCATTAGGGTTTTAAACCCTAAACTAAACTCTTTCCCTTCAGTCAGCATTAGGGTTTTAAACCCTAAACTGAACTTTCCTCTAGTCAGCATTAGGGCTTTAAACCCTAAACTGAACTTTTTCCATGTAGTCAGCATTAGGGTTTTAAACCCTAAACTGAACTTTTTCCTTTAGTCAGCATTAGGGTTTTAAACCCTAAACTGATCTTTTCCTTAGTCAGCATCAGGATTTAAACCCTAAACTGAACTTTTCCTTTAGTCAGCATTAGGGTTTTAAACCCTAAACTGAACTCTATTCCATTCAGCCAGTATTAAGGTTTTAAACCCTAAACTGAACTTTTCCTTTAGTCAGCATTAGGGTTTTAAACCCTAAACTGAATCTTTCCCTTCAGTCAGCATTAGGGATTTAAACCCTAAACTGAACTTTTCCTCTAGTCAGCATTAGGGTTTTAAACCCTAAACTGAACTTTTTCCATGTAGTCAGCATTAGGGTCTTAAACCCTAAACTGAACTTTTTCCTTTAGTCAGCATTAGGGTTTTAAACCCTAAACTGAACTTTTCCTGTAGTCAGCATTAGGGTTTTAAACCCTAAACTGAACTCTTTTGCATATAGTCAGTATTAGGGTTTTAAACCCTAAACTAAACTTTTCCTTTAGTCAGCATTAGGGTTTTAAACCCTAAACTGAACTCTTTTCCATTCAGTCAGTATTAAGGTTTTAAACCCTAAACTAAACTTTTCCTTTAGTCAGCATTAGGGATTTAAACCCTAAACTGAACTCTTTCCCTTTAGTCAGCATTGGGGTTTTAAACCCTAAACTGATCTTTTCCTCTAGTCAGCATTAGGGTTTTAAACCCTAAACTGAACTTTTTCCATGTAGTCAGCATTAGGGTCTTAAACCCTAAACTGAACTTTTTCCTTTAGTCAGCATTAGGGTTTTAAACCCTAAACTGATCTTTTCCTTAGTCAGCATCAGGGTTTTAAACCCTAAACCGAACTTTCCCATTCAGTCAGCATTAGGGTTTTAAACCCTAAACTGAACTCTTTCCTTTAGTCAGCATTAGGGTTTTAAACCCTAAACTGAACTTTTTCCATTCAGTCAGCATTAGGGTTTTAAACCCTAAACTGAACTCTTTCCTTTAGTCAGCATTAGGGTTTTAAACCCTAAACTAAACTTTTTCCATGTAGTCAGCATTAGGGTTTTAAACTCTAAACTGAACTCTTTTCCATTCAGTCAGTATTAGGGTTTTAAACCCTAAACTGAACTTTTCCTTTAGTCAGCATTAGGGTTTTAAACCCTAAACTGAACTCTTTTCCATTCAGTTAGTATTAGGGTTTTAAACCCTAAACTGAACTTTTCCTTTAGTCAGCATTAGGGTTTTAAACCCTAAACTGAACTCTTTTCCATTCAGTCAGTATTAGGGTTTTAAACCCTAAACTGAACTTTTCCTTTAGTCAGCATTAGGGTTTTAAACCCTAAACTAAACTCTTTCCCTTCAGTCAGCATTAGGGTTTTAAACCCTAAACTGAACTTTCCTCTAGTCAGCATTAGGGCTTTAAACCCTAAACTAAACTTTTTCCATGTAGTCAGCATTAGGGTTTTAAACCCTAAACTGAACTTTTTCCTTTAGTCAGCATTAGGGTTTTAAACCCTAAACTGATCTTTTCCTTAGTCAGCATCAGGATTTAAACCCTAAACTGAACTTTTCCTTTAGTCAGCATTAGGGTTTTAAACCCTAAACTGAACTCTATTCCATTCAGCCAGTATTAAGGTTTTAAACCCTAAACTGAACTTTTCCTTTAGTCAGCATTAGGGTTTTAAACCCTAAACTGAATCTTTCCCTTCAGTCAGCATTAGGGATTTAAACCCTAAACTGAACTTTTCCTCTAGTCAGCATTAGGGTTTTAAACCCTAAACTGAACTTTTTCCATGTAGTCAGCATTAGGGTCTTAAACCCTAAACTGAACTTTTTCCTTTAGTCAGCATTAGGGTTTTAAACCCTAAACTGAACTTTTCCTGTAGTCAGCATTAGGGTTTTAAACCCTAAACTGAACTCTTTTGCATATAGTCAGTATTAGGGTTTTAAACCCTAAACTAAACTTTTCCTTTAGTCAGCATTAGGGTTTTAAACCCTAAACTGAACTTTTTCCATGTAGTCAACATTAGGGTTTTAAACTCTAAACTGAACTCTTTTCCATTTAGTCAGTATTAGGGTTTTAAACCCTAAACTGAACTTTTCCTTTAGTCAGCATTAGGGTTTTAAACCCTAAACTGAACTCTTTTTCCATTCAGTCAGCATTAGGGTTTTAAACCCTAAACTGAACTTTTTCCATGTAGTCAGCATTAGGGTTTTAAACCCTAAACTGAACTTTTTCCTTTAGTCAGCATTAGGGTTTTAAACCCTAAACTGATCTTTTCCTTAGTCAGCATCAGGATTTTAAACCCTAAACTGAACTTTTCCTTTAGTCAGCATTAGGGTTTTAAACCCTAAACTGAACTCTATTCCATTCAGCCAGTATTAGGGTTTTAAACCCTAAACTGAACTTTTCCTTTAGTCAGCATTAGGGTTTTAAACCCTAAACTGAATCTTTCCCTTCAGTCAGCATTAGGGTTTTAAACCCTAAACTGAACTTTTCCTGTAGTCAGCATTAGGGTTTTAAACCCTAAACTGAACTTTTCATGTAGTCAGCATTAGGGTTTTAAACCCTAAACTGAACTCTTCTGCATATAGTCAGTATTAGGGTTTTAAACCCTAAACTAAACTTTTCCTTTAGTCAGCATTAGGGTTTTAAACCCTAAACTGAACTTTTTCCATGTAGTCAGCATTAGGGTTTTAAAGTCTAAACTGAACTCTTTTCCATTTAGTCAGTATTAGGGTTTTAAACCCTAAACTGAACTCTATTCCATTTAGTCAGTATTAGGGTTTTAAACCCTAAACTGAACTTTTCCTTTAGTCAGCATTAGGGTTTTAAACCCTAAACTGATCTTTTCCTTAGTCAGCATCAGGATTTTAAACCCTAAACTGAACTTTTCCTTTAGTCAGCATTAGGGTTTTAAACCCTAAACTGAACTCTATTCCATTCAGCCAGTATTAGGGTTTTAAACCCTAAACTGAACTTTTCCTTTAGTCAGCATTAGGGTTTTAAACACTAAACTGAATCTTTCCCTTCAGTCAGCATTAGGGTTTTAAACCCTAAACTGAACTTTTCCTCTAGTCAGCATTAGGGTTTTAAACCCTAAACTGAACTTTTTCCATGTAGTCAGCATTAGGGTCTTAAACCCTAAACTGAACTTTTTCCTTTAGTCAGCATTAGGGTTTTAAACCCTAAACTGAACTTTTCCTGTAGTCAGCATTAGGGTTTTAAACCCTAAACTGAACTCTTTTGCATATAGTCAGTATTAGGGTTTTAAACCCTAAACTAAACTTTTCCTTTAGTCAGCATTAGGGTTTTAAACCCTAAACTGAACTTTTTCCATGTAGTCAGCATTAGGGTTTTAAACTCTAAACTGAACTCTTTTCCATTTAGTCAGTATTAAGGTTTTAAACCCTAAACTAAACTTTTCCTTTAGTCAGCATTAGGGATTTAAACCCTAAACTGAACTCTTTCCCTTTAGTCAGCATTGGGGTTTTAAACCCTAAACTGATCTTTTCCTCTAGTCAGCATTAGGGTTTTAAACCCTAAACTGAACTTTTTCCATGTAGTCAGCATTAGGGTCTTAAACCCTAAACTGAACTTTTTCCTTTAGTCAGCATTAGGGTTTTAAACCCTAAACTGATCTTTTCCTTAGTCAGCATCAGGGTTTTAAACCCTAAACTGAACTTTCCCATTCAGTCAGCATTAAGGTTTTACACCCTAAACGAAACTCTTTCCTTTAGTCAGCATTAGGGTTTTAAACCCTAAACTGAACTTTTTCCATTCAGTCAGCATTAGGGTTTTAAACCCTAACCTGAACTCTTTCCTTTAGTCAGCATTAGGGTTTTAAACCCTAAACTGAACTTTTTCCATGTAGTCAGCATTAGGGTTTTAAACTCTAAACTGAACTCTTTTCCATTCAGTCAGTATTAGGGTTTTAAACCCTAAACTGAACTTTTCCTTTAGTCAGCATTAGGGTTTTAAACCCTAAACTGAACTTTTTCCATGTAGTCAGCATTAGGGTTTTAAACCCTAAACTGAACTCTTTTGCATATAGTCAGTATTAGGGTTTTAAACCCTAAACTAAACTTTTCCTTTAGTCAGCATTAGGGTTTTAAACCCTAAACTGAACTTTTTCCATGTAGTCAACATTAGGGTTTTAAACTCTAAACTGAACTCTTTTCCATTTAGTCAGTATTAGGGTTTTAAACCCTAAACTGAAACTTTTCCTTTAGTCAGCATTAGGGTTTTAAACCCTAAACTGAACTCTTTTCCATTCAGTCAGCATTAGGGTTTTAAACCCTAAACTGAACTTTTTCCATGTAGTCAGCATTAGGGTTTTAAACCCTAAACTGAACTTTTTCCTTTAGTCAGCATTAGGGTTTTAAACCCTAAACTGATCTTTTCCTTAGTCAGCATCAGGATTTTAAACCCTAAACTGAACTTTTCCTTTAGTCAGCATTAGGGTTTTAAACCCTAAACTGAACTCTATTCCATTCAGCCAGTATTAGGGTTTTAAACCCTAAACTGAACTTTTCCTTTAGTCAGCATTAGGGTTTTAAACCCTAAACTGAATCTTTCCCTTCAGTCAGCATTAGGGTTTTAAACCCTAAACTGAACTTTTTCTATGTAGTCAGCATTAGGGTTTTAAACCCTAAACTGAACTTTTCATGTAGTCAGCATTAGGGTTTTAAACCCTAAACTGAACTCTTCTGCATATAGTCAGTATTAGGGTTTTAAACCCTAAACTAAACTTTTCCTTTAGTCAGCATTAGGGTTTTAAACCCTAAACTGAACTTTTTCCATGTAGTCAGCATTAGGGTTTTAAAGTCTAAACTGAACTCTTTTCCATTTAGTCAGTATTAGGGTTTTAAACCCTAAACTGAACTCTATTCCATTCAGCCAGTATTAGGGTTTTAAACCCTAAACTGAACTTTTCCTTTAGTCAGCATTAGGGTTTTAAACCCTAAACTGATCTTTTCCTTAGTCAGCATCAGGATTTTAAACCCTAAACTGAACTTTTCCTTTAGTCAGCATTAGGGTTTTAAACCCTAAACTGAACTCTATTCCATTCAGCCAGTATTAGGGTTTTAAACCCTAAACTGAACTTTTCCTTTAGTCAGCATTAGGGTTTTAAACAATAAACTGAATCTTTCCCTTCAGTCAGCATTAGGGTTTTAAACCCTAAACTGAACTTTTCCTTTAGTCAGCATTAGGGTTTTAAACCCTAAACTGAACTTTTTCCATGTAGTCAGCATTAGGGTCTTAAACCCTAAACTGAACTTTTTCCTTTAGTCAGCATTAGGGTTTTAAACCCTAAACTGAACTTTTCCTGTAGTCAGCATTAGGGTTTTAAACCCTAAACTGAACTCTTTTGCATATAGTCAGTATTAGGGTTTTAAACCCTAAACTAAACTTTTCCTTTAGTCAGCATTAGGGTTTTAAACCCTAAACTGAACTTTTTCCATGTAGTCAGCATTAGGGTTTTAAACTCTAAACTGAACTCTTTTCCATTTAGTCAGTATTAGGGTTTTAAACCCTAAACTGAACTTTTCCTTTAGTCAGCATTAGGGTTTTAAACCCTAAACTGAACTCTTTTCCATTCAGTCAGTATTAAGGTTTTAAACCCTAAACTAAACTTTTCCTTTAGTCAGCATTAGGGATTTAAACCCTAAACTGAACTCTTTCCCTTTAGTCAGCATTGGGGTTTTAAACCCTAAACTGATCTTTTCCTCTAGTCAGCATTAGGGTTTTAAACCCTAAACTGAACTTTTTCCATGTAGTCAGCATTAGGGTCTTAAACCCTAAACTGAACTTTTTCCTTTAGTCAGCATTAGGGTTTTAAACCCTAAACTGATCTTTTCCTTAGTCAGCATCAGGGTTTTAAACCCTAAACTGAACTTTCCCATTCAGTCAGCATTAAGGTTTTACACCCTAAACGAAACTCTTTCCTTTAGTCAGCATTAGGGTTTTAAACCCTAAACTGAACTTTTTCCATTCAGTCAGCATTAGGGTTTTAAACCCTAACCTGAACTCTTTCCTTTAGTCAGCATTAGGGTTTTAAACCCTAAACTGAACTTTTTCCATGTAGTCAGCATTAGGGTTTTAAACTCTAAACTGAACTCTTTTCCATTCAGTCAGTATTAGGGTTTTAAACCCTAAACTGAACTTTTCCTTTAGTCAGCATTAGGGTTTTAAACCCTAAACTGAACTTTTCCTTTAGTCAGCATTAGGGTTTTAAACCCTAAACTGAACTCTTTTCCATTCAGTTAGTATTAGGGTTTTAAACCCTAAACTGAACTTTTTCTTTAGTCAGCATTAGGGTTTTAAACCCTAAACTAAACTCTTTCCCTTCAGTCAGCATTAGGGTTTTAAACCCTAAACTGAACTTTCCTCTAGTCAGCATTAGGGCTTTAAACCCTAAACTGAACTTTTTCCATGTAGTCAGCATTAGGGTTTTAAACCCTAAACTGAACTTTTTCCTTTAGTCAGCATTAGGGTTTTAAACCCTAAACTGATCTTTTCCTTAGTCAGCATCAGGATTTAAACCCTAAACTGAACTTTTCCTTTAGTCAGCATTAGGGTTTTAAACCCTAAACTGAACTCTATTCCATTCAGCCAGTATTAAGGTTTTAAACCCTAAACTGAACTTTTCCTTTAGTCAGCATTAGGGTTTTAAACCCTAAACTGAATCTTTCCCTTCAGTCAGCATTAGGGATTTAAACCCTAAACTGAACTTTTCCTCTAGTCAGCATTAGGGTTTTAAACCCTAAACTGTACTCTTTCCATGTAGTCTGCATTAGGGTCTTAAACCCTAAACTGAACTTTTTCCTTTAGTCAGCATTAGGGTTTTAAACCCAAAACTGAACTTTTCCTGTAGTCAGCATTATGGTTTTAAACCCTAAACTGAACTCTTTTGCATATAGTCAGTATTAGGGTTTTAAACCCTAAACTAAACTTTTCCTTTAGTCAGCATTAGGGTTTTAAACCCTAAACTGAACTCCTTTCCATTTAGTCAGTATTAGGGTTTTAAACCCTAAACTGAACTTTTCATGTAGTCAACATTAGGGTTTTAAACCCTAAAGTGAACTCTTCTGCATATAGTCAGTATTAGGGTTTTAAACCCTAAACTAAACTTTTCCTTTAGTCAGCATTAGGGTTTTAAACCCTAAACTGAACTTTTTCCATGTAGTCAGCATTAGGGTTTTAAAGTCTAAACTGAACTCTTTTCCATTTAGTCAGTATTAGGGTTTTAAACCCTAAACTGAACTCTATTCCATTTAGTCAGTATTAGGGTTTTAAACCCTAAACTGAACTTTTCCTTTAGTCAGCATTAGGGTTTTAAACCCTAAACTGATCTTTTCCTTAGTCAGCATCAGGATTTTAAACCCTAAACTGAACTTTTCCTTTAGTCAGCATTAGGGTTTTAAACCCTAAACTGAACTCTATTCCATTCAGCCAGTATTAGGGTTTTAAACCCTAAACTGAACTTTTCCTTTAGTCAGCATTAGGGTTTTAAACACTAAACTGAATCTTTCCCTTCAGTCAGCATTAGGGTTTTAAACCCTAAACTGAACTTTTCCTCTAGTCAGCATTAGGGTTTTAAACCCTAAACTGAACTTTTTCCATGTAGTCAGCATTAGGGTCTTAAACCCTAAACTGAACTTTTTCCTTTAGTCAGCATTAGGGTTTTAAACCCTAAACTGAACTTTTCCTGTAGTCAGCATTAGGGTTTTAAACCCTAAACTGAACTCTTTTGCATATAGTCAGTATTAGGGTTTTAAACCCTAAACTAAACTTTTCCTTTAGTCAGCATTAGGGTTTTAAACCCTAAACTGAACTTTTTCCATGTAGTCAGTATTAGGGTTTTAAACCCTAAACTGATCTTTTCCTCTAGTCAGCATTAGGGTTTTAAACCCTAAACTGAACTTTTTCCATGTAGTCAGCATTAGGGTCTTAAACCCTAAACTGAACTTTTTCCTTTAGTCAGCATTAGGGTTTTAAACCCTAAACTGATCTTTTCCTTAGTCAGCATCAGGGTTTTAAACCCTAAACTGAACTTTCCCATTCAGTCAGCATTAAGGTTTTACACCCTAAACGAAACTCTTTCCTTTAGTCAGCATTAGGGTTTTAAACCCTAAACTGAACTTTTTCCATTCAGTCAGCATTAGGGTTTTAAACCCTAACCTGAACTCTTTCCTTTAGTCAGCATTAGGGTTTTAAACCCTAAACTGAACTTTTTCCATGTAGTCAGTATTAGGGTTTTAAACCCTAAACTGAACTTTTCCTTTAGTCAGCATTAGGGTTTTAAACCCTAAACTGAACTCTTTTCCATTCAGTCAGTATTAAGGTTTTAAACCCTAAACTAAACTTTTCCTTTAGTCAGCATTAGGGATTTAAACCCTAAACTGAACTCTTTCCCTTTAGTCAGCATTGGGGTTTTAAACCCTAAACTGATCTTTTCCTCTAGTCAGCATTAGGGTTTTAAACCCTAAACTGAACTTTTTCCATGTAGTCAGCATTAGGGTCTTAAACCCTAAACTGAACTTTTTCCTTTAGTCAGCATTAGGGTTTTAAACCCTAAACTGATCTTTTCCTTAGTCAGCATCAGGGTTTTAAACCCTAAACTGAACTTTCCCATTCAGTCAGCATTAAGGTTTTACACCCTAAACGAAACTCTTTCCTTTAGTCAGCATTAGGGTTTTAAACCCTAAACTGAACTTTTTCCATTCAGTCAGCATTAGGGTTTTAAACCCTAACCTGAACTCTTTCCTTTAGTCAGCATTAGGGTTTTAAACCCTAAACTGAACTTTTTCCATGTAGTCAGCATTAGGGTTTTAAACCCTAAACTGAACTTTTTCCTTTAGTCAGCATTAGGGTTTTAAACCCTAAACTGATCTTTTCCTTAGTCAGCATCAGGATTTAAACCCTAAACTGAACTTTTCCTTTAGTCAGCATTAGGGTTTTAAACCCTAAACTGAACTCTATTCCATTCAGCCAGTATTAAGGTTTTAAACCCTAAACTGAACTTTTCCTTTAGTCAGCATTAGGGTTTTAAACCCTAAACTGAATCTTTCCCTTCAGTCAGCATTAGGGATTTAAACCCTAAACTGAACTTTTCCTCTAGTCAGCATTAGGGTTTTAAACCCTAAACTGTACTCTTTCCATGTAGTCTGCATTAGGGTCTTAAACCCTAAACTGAACTTTTTCCTTTAGTCAGCATTAGGGTTTTAAACCCAAAACTGAACTTTTCCTGTAGTCAGCATTATGGTTTTAAACCCTAAACTGAACTCTTTTGCATATAGTCAGTATTAGGGTTTTAAACCCTAAACTAAACTTTTCCTTTAGTCAGCATTAGGGTTTTAAACCCTAAACTGAACTCCTTTCCATTTAGTCAGTATTAGGGTTTTAAACCCTAAACTGAACTTTTCCTTTAGTCAGCATTAGGGTTTTAAACCCTAAACTGAACTCTTTTCCATTCAGTCAGCATTAGGGTTTTAAACCCTAAACTGAACTTTTTCCATGTAGTCAGCATTAGGGTTTTAAACCCTAAACTGAACTTTTTCCTTTAGTCAGCATTAGGGTTTTAAACCCTAAACTGATCTTTTCCTTAGTCAGCATCAGGATTTTAAACCCTAAACTGAACTTTTCCTTTAGTCAGCATTAGGGTTTTAAACCCTAAACTGAACTCTATTCCATTCAGCCAGTATTAGGGTTTTAAACCCTAAACTGAACCCTTCAGTCAGCATTAGGGTTTTAAACCCTAAACTGAACTCTTTTCCATTCAGTCAGCATTAGGGTTTTAAACCCTAAACTGAACTTTTTCCATGTAGTCAGCATTAGGGTTTTAAACCCTAAACTGAACTTTTTCCTTTAGTCAGCATTAGGGTTTTAAACCCTAAACTGATCTTTTCCTTAGTCAGCATCAGGATTTTAAACCCTAAACTGAACTTTTCCTTTAGTCAGCATTAGGGTTTTAAACCCTAAACTGAACTCTATTCCATTCAGCCAGTATTAGGGTTTTAAACCCTAAACTGAACTTTTCCTTTAGTCAGCATTAGGGTTTTAAACCCTAAACTGAATCTTTCCCTTCAGTCAGCATTAGGGTTTTAAACCCTAAACTGAACTTTTCCTCTAGTCAGCATTAGGGTTTTAAACCCTAAACTGAACTTTTCCTCTAGTCAGCATTAGGGTTTTAAACCCTAAACTGAACTTTTCCTCTAGTCAGCATTAGGGTCTTAAACCCTAAACTGAACTTTTTCCATGTAGTCAGCATTAGGGTCTTAAACTCTAAACTGAACTTTTTCCTTTAGTCAGCATTAGGGTTTTAAACCCTAAACTGAACTTTTCCTGTAGTCATCATTAGGGTTTTAAACCCTAAACTGAACTCTTTTGCATATAGTCAGTATTAGGGTTTTAAACCCTAAACTAAACTTTTTGTTTAGTCAGCATTAGGGTTTTAAACCCTAAACTGAACTTTTTCCATGTAGTCAGCATTAGGGTTTTAAACTCTAAACTGAACTCTTTTCCATTTAGTCAGTATTAGGGTTTTAAACCCTAAACTGAACTTTTCCTTTAGTCAGCATTAGGGTTTTAAACCCTAAACTGAACTCTTTTCCATTCAGTCAGTATTAAGGTTTTAAACCCTAAACTAAACTTTTCCTTTAGTCAGCATTAGGGATTTAAACCCTAAACTGAACTCTTTCCCTTTAGTCAGCATTGGGGTTTTAAACCCTAAACTGATCTTTTCCTCTAGTCAGCATTAGGGTTTTAAACCCTAAACTGAACTTTTTCCATGTAGTCAGCATCAGGATTTAAACCCTTAACGGAACTTTTCCTTTACTCAGCATTAGAGTTTTAAACCCTAAACTGAACTTTTCCTTTAGTCAGCATTAGGGTTTTAAACCCTAAACTGAACTCTTTTCCATTCAGTCAGCATTAGGGTTTTAAACCCTAAACTGAACTTTTTCCATGTAGTCAGCATTAGGGTTTTAAACCCTAAACTGAACTTTTTCCTTTAGTCAGCATTAGGGTTTTAAACCCTAAACTGATCTTTTCCTTAGTCAGCATCAGGATTTTAAACCCTAAACTGAACTTTTCCTTTAGTCAGCATTAGGGTTTTAAACCCTAAACTGAACTCTATTCCATTCAGCCAGTATTAGGGTTTTAAACCCTAAACTGAACCCTTCAGTCAGCATTAGGGTTTTAAACCCTAAACTGAACTCTTTTCCATTCAGTCAGCATTAGGGTTTTAAACCCTAAACTGAACTTTTTCCATGTAGTCAGCATTAGGGTTTTAAACCCTAAACTGAACTTTTCCTTGAGTCAGCATTAGGGTTTTAAACCCTAAACTGATCTTTTCCTTAGTCAGCATCAGGATTTAAACCCTAAACGGAACTTTTCCTTTAGTCAGCATTAGAGTTTTAAACTCTAAACTGAACTTTTCCTTTAGTCAGCATTAGGGTTTTAAACCCTAAACTGAACTTTTCCTTTAGTCAGCATTAGGGTTTTAAACCCTAAACTGAACTCTATTCCATTCAGCCAGTATTAGGGTTTTAAACCCTAAACTGAACTTTTCCTTTAGTCAGCATTAGGGTTTTAAACCCTAAACTGAATCTTTCCCTTCAGTCAGCATTAGGGTTTTAAACCCTAAACTGAACTTTTCCTCTAGTCAGCATTAGGGTTTTAAACCCTAAACTGAACTTTTTCCATGTAGTCAGCATTAGGGTCTTAAACCCTAAACTGAACTTTTTCCTTTAGTCAGCATTAGGGTTTTAAACCCTAAACTGAACTTTTCCTGTAGTCAGCATTAGGGTTTTAAACCCTAAACTGAACTCTTTTGCATATAGTCAGTATTAAGGTTTTAAACCCTAAACTAAACTTTTCCTTTAGTCAGCATTAGGGATTTAAACCCTAAACTGAACTCTTTCCCTTTAGTCAGCATTGGGGTTTTAAACCCTAAACTGATCTTTTCCTCTAGTCAGCATTAGGGTTTTAAACCCTAAACTGAACTTTTTCCATGTAGTCAGCATCAGGATTTAAACCCTTAACGGAACTTTTCCTTTACTCAGCATTAGAGTTTTAAACCCTAAACTGAACTTTTCCTTTAGTCAGCATTAGGGTTTTAAACCCTAAACTGAACTCTTTTCCATTCAGTCAGCATTAGGGTTTTAAACCCTAAACTGAACTTTTTCCATGTAGTCAGCATTAGGGTTTTAAACCCTAAACTGAACTTTTTCCTTTAGTCAGCATTAGGGTTTTAAACCCTAAACTGATCTTTTCCTTAGTCAGCATCAGGATTTTAAACCCTAAACTGAACTTTTCCTTTAGTCAGCATTAGGGTTTTAAACCCTAAACTGAACTCTATTCCATTCAGCCAGTATTAGGGTTTTAAACCCTAAACTGAACCCTTCAGTCAGCATTAGGGTTTTAAACCCTAAACTGAACTCTTTTCCATTCAGTCAGCATTAGGGTTTTAAACCCTAAACTGAACTTTTTCCATGTAGTCAGCATTAGGGTTTTAAACCCTAAACTGAACTTTTTCCTTTAGTCAGCATTAGGGTTTTAAACCCTAAACTGATCTTTTCCTTAGTCAGCATCAGGATTTTAAACCCTAAACTGAACTTTTCCTTTAGTCAGCATTAGGGTTTTAAACCCTAAACTGAACTCTATTCCATTCAGCCAGTATTAGGGTTTTAAACCCTAAACTGAACTTTTCCTTTAGTCAGCATTAGGGTTTTAAACCCTAAACTGAATCTTTCCCTTCAGTCAGCATTAGGGTTTTAAACCCTAAACTGAACTTTTCCTCTAGTCAGCATTAGGGTTTTAAACCCTAAACTGAACTTTTTCCATGTAGTCAGCATTAGGGTCTTAAACCCTAAACTGAACTTTTTCCTTTAGTCAGCATTAGGGTTTTAAACCCTAAACTGAACTTTTCCTGTAGTCAGCATTAGGGTTTTAAACCCTAAACTGAACTCTTTTCTTTAGTCAGCATTAGGGTTTTAAACCCTAAACTGAATTTTTTCCATGTAGTCAGCATTAGGGTTTTAAACTCTAAACTGAACTCTTTTCCATTTAGTCAGTATTAGGGTTTTAAACCCTAAACTGAACTTTTCCTTTAGTCAGCATTAGGGATTTAAACCCTAAACTGAACTCTTTCCCTTTAGTCAGCATTGGGGTTTTAAACCCTAAACTGATCTTTTCCTCTAGTCAGCATTAGGGTTTTAAACCCTAAACTGAACTTTTTCCATGTAGTCAGCATTAGGGTCTTAAACCCTAAACTGAACTTTTTCCTTTAGTCAGCATTAGGGTTTTAAACCCTAAACTGATCTTTTCCTTAGTCAGCATCAGGGTTTTAAACCCTAAACTGAACTTTCCCATTCAGTCAGCATTAAGGTTTTACACCCTAAACGAAACTCTTTCCTTTAGTCAGCATTAGGGTTTTAAACCCTAAACTGAACTTTTTCCATTCAGTCAGCATTAGGGTTTTAAACCCTAAACTGAACTCTTTCCTTTAGTCAGCATTAGGGTTTTAAACCTTAAACTGAACTTTTTCCATGTAGCCAGCATTAGGGTTTAAAACTCTAAACTGAACTCTTTTCCATTCAGTCAGTATTAGGGTTTAAACCCTAAACTGAACTTTTCCTTTAGTCAGCATTAGGGTTTTAAACCCTAAACTGAACTTTTCCTTTAGTCAGCATTAGGGTTTTAAACCCTAAACTGAACTCTTTTCCATTCAGTTAGTATTAGGGTTTTAAACCCTAAACTGAACTTTTCCTTTAGTCAGCATTAGGGTTTTAAACCCTAAACTGAACTCTTTTCCATTCAGTCAGTATTAGGGTTTTAAACCCTAAACTGAACTTTTCCTTTAGTCAGCATTAGGGTTTTAAACCCTAAACTAAACTCTTTCCCTTCAGTCAGCATTAGGGTTTTAAACCCTAAACTGAACTTTCCTCTAGTCAGCATTAGGGTTTTAAACCCTAAACTGAACTTTTTCCATGTAGTCAGCATTAGGGTTTTAAACCCTAAACTGAACTTTTTCCATGTAGTCAGCATTAGGGTTTTAAACTCTAAACTGAACTCTTTTCCATTCAGTCAGTATTAGGGTTTTAAACCCTAAACTGAACTTTTCCTTTAGTCAGCATTAGGGTTTTAAACCCTAAACTGAACTTTTCCTTTAGTCAGCATTAGGGTTTTAAACCCTAAACTGAACTCTTTTCCATTCAGTCAGCATTAGGGTTTTAAACCCTAAACTGAACTTTTTCCATGTAGTCAGCATTAGGGTTTTAAACCCTAAACTGAACTTTTTCCTTTAGTCAGCATTAGGGTTTTAAACCCTAAACTGATCTTTTCCTTAGTCAGCATCAGGATTTTAAACCCTAAACTGAACTTTTCCTTTAGTCAGCATTAGGGTTTTAAACCCTAAACTGAACTCTATTCCATTCAGCCAGTATTAGGGTTTTAAACCCTAAACTGAACTTTTCCTTTAGTCAGCATTAGGGTTTTAAACCCTAAACTGAATCTTTCCCTTCAGTCAGCATTAGGGTTTTAAACCCTAAACTGAACTTTTCCTCTAGTCAGCATTAGGGTTTTAAACCCTAAACTGAACTTTTTCCATGTAGTCAGCATTAGGGTCTTAAACCCTAAACTGAACTTTTTCCTTTAGTCAGAATTAGGGTTTTAAACCCTAAACTGAACTTTTCCTGTAGTCAGCATTAGGGTTTTAAACCCTAAACTGAACTCTTTTGCATATAGTCAGTATTAGGGTTTTAAACCCTAAACTAAACTTTTCCTTTAGTCAGCATTAGGGTTTTAAACCCTAAACTGAACTTTTTCCATGTAGTCAGCATTAGGGTTTTAAACTCTAAACTGAACTCTTTTCAATTTAGTCAGTATTAGGGTTTTAAACCCTAAACTGAACTTTTCCTTTAGTCAGCATTAGGGTTTTAAACCCTAAACTGAACTCTTTTCCATTCAGTCAGTATTAAGGTTTTAAACCCTAAACTAAACTTTTCCTTTAGTCAGCATTAGGGATTTAAACCCTAAACTGAACTCTTTCCCTTTAGTCAGCATTGGGGTTTTAAACCCTAAACTGATCTTTTCCTCTAGTCAGCATTAGGGTTTTAAACCCTAAACTGAACTTTTTCCATGTAGTCAGCATTAGGGTCTTAAACCCTAAACTGAACTTTTTCCTTTAGTCAGCATTAGGGTTTTAAACCCTAAACTGATCTTTTCCTTAGTCAGCATCAGGGTTTTAAACCCTAAACTGAACTTTCCCATTCAGTCAGCATTAAGGTTTTACACCCTAAACGAAACTCTTTCCTTTAGTCAGCATTAGGGTTTTAAACCCTAAACTGAACTTTTTCCATTCAGTCAGCATTAGGGTTTTAAACCCTAACCTGAACTCTTTCCTTTAGTCAGCATTAGGGTTTTAAACCCTAAACTGAACTTTTTCCATGTAGTCAGCATTAGGGTTTTAAACTCTAAACTGAACTCTTTTCCATTCAGTCAGTATTAGGGTTTTAAACCCTAAACTGAACTTTTCCTTTAGTCAGCATTAGGGTTTTAAACCCTAAACTGAACTCTTTTCCATTCAGTCAGTATTAGGGTTTTAAACCCTAAACTGAACTTTTCCTTTAGTCAGCATTAGGGTTTTAAACCCTAAACTAAACTCTTTCCCTTCAGTCAGCATTAGGGTTTTAAACCCTAAACTGAACTTTCCTCTAGTCAGCATTAGGGCTTTAAACCCTAAACTGAACTTTTTCCATGTAGTCAGCATTAGGGTTTTAAACCCTAAACTGAACTTTTTCCTTTAGTCAGCATTAGGGTTTTAAACCCTAAACTGATCTTTTCCTTAGTCAGCATCAGGATTTAAACCCTAAACTGAACTTTTCCTTTAGTCAGCATTAGGGTTTTAAACCCTAAACTGAACTCTATTCCATTCAGCCAGTATTAAGGTTTTAAACCCTAAACTGAACTTTTCCTTTAGTCAGCATTAGGGTTTTAAACCCTAAACTGAATCTTTCCCTTCAGTCAGCATTAGGGATTTAAACCCTAAACTGAACTTTTCCTCTAGTCAGCATTAGGGTTTTAAACCCTAAACTGTACTCTTTCCATGTAGTCTGCATTAGGGTCTTAAACCCTAAACTGAACTTTTTCCTTTAGTCAGCATTAGGGTTTTAAACCCAAAACTGAACTTTTCCTGTAGTCAGCATTATGGTTTTAAACCCTAAACTGAACTCTTTTGCATATAGTCAGTATTAGGGTTTTAAACCCTAAACTAAACTTTTCCTTTAGTCAGTATTAGGGTTTTAAACCCTAAACTGAACTTTTTCCATGTAGTCAACATTAGGGTTTTAAACTCTAAACTGAACTCCTTTCCATTTAGTCAGTATTAGGGTTTTAAACCCTAAACTGAACTTTTCCTTTAGTCAGCATTAGGGTTTTAAACCCTAAACTGAACTCTTTTCCATTCAGTCAGCATTAGGGTTTTAAACCCTAAACTGAACTTTTTCCATATAGTCAGCATTAGGGTTTTAAACCCTAAACTGAACTTTTTCCTTTAGTCAGCATTAGGGTTTTAAACCCTAAACTGATCTTTTCCTTAGTCAGCATCAGGATTTTAAACCCTAAACTGAACTTTTCCTTTAGTCAGCATTAGGGTTTTAAACCCTAAACTGAACTCTATTCCATTCAGCCAGTATTAGGGTTTTAAACCCTAAACTGAACCCTTCAGTCAGCATTAGGGTTTTAAACCCTAAACTGAACTCTTTTCCATTCAGTCAGCATTAGGGTTTTAAACCCTAAACTGAACTTTTTCCATGTAGTCAGCATTAGGGTTTTAAACCCTAAACTGAACTTTTCCTTGAGTCAGCATTAGGGTTTTAAACCCTAAACTGATCTTTTCCTTAGTCAGCATCAGGATTTAAACCCTAAACGGAACTTTTCCTTTAGTCAGCATTAGAGTTTTAAACCCTAAACTGAACTTTTTCTTTAGTCAGCATCAGGATTTTAAACCCTAAACTGAACTTTTCCTTTAGTCAGCATTAGGGTTTTAAACCCTAAACTGAACTCTATTCCATTCAGCCAGTATTAGGGTTTTAAACCCTAAACTGAACTTTTCCTTTAGTCAGCATTAGGGTTTTAAACCCTAAACTGAACTTTTTCCATTCAGTCAGCATTAGGGTTTTAAACCCTAACCTGAACTCTTTCCTTTAGTCAGCATTAGGGTTTTAAACCCTAAACTGAACTTTTTCCATGTAGTCAGCATTAGGGTTTTAAACTCTAAACTGAACTCTTTTCCATTCAGTCAGTATTAGGGTTTTAAACCCTAAACTGAACTTTTCCTTTAGTCAGCATTAGGGTTTTAAACCCTAAACTGAACTTTTCCTTTAGTCAGCATTAGGGTTTTAAACCCTAAACTGAACTCTTTTCCATTCAGCTAGTATTAGGGTTTTAAACCCTAAACTGAACTTTTCCTTTAGTCAGCATTAGGGTTTTAAACCCTAAACTAAACTCTTTCCCTTCAGTCAGCATTAGGGTTTTAAACCCTAAACTGAACTTTCCTCTAGTCAGCATTAGGGCTTTAAACCCTAAACTGAACTTTTTCCATGTAGTCAGCATTAGGGTTTTAAACCCTAAACTGAACTTTTTCCTTTAGTCAGCATTAGGGTTTTAAACCCTAAACTGATCTTTTCCTTAGTCAGCATCAGGATTTAAACCCTAAACTGAACTTTTCCTTTAGTCAGCATTAGGGTTTTAAACCCTAAACTGAACTCTATTCCATTCAGCCAGTATTAAGGTTTTAAACCCTAAACTGAACTTTTCCTTTAGTCAGCATTAGGGTTTTAAACCCTAAACTGAATCTTTCCCTTCAGTCAGCATTAGGGATTTAAACCCTAAACTGAACTTTTCCTCTAGTCAGCATTAGGGTTTTAAACCCTAAACTGTACTCTTTCCATGTAGTCTGCATTAGGGTCTTAAACCCTAAACTGAACTTTTTCCTTTAGTCAGCATTAGGGTTTTAAACCCAAAACTGAACTTTTCCTGTAGTCAGCATTATGGTTTTAAACCCTAAACTGAACTCTTTTGCATATAGTCAGTATTAGGGTTTTAAACCCTAAACTAAACTTTTCATTTAGTCAGCATTAGGGTTTTAAACCCTAAACTGAACTTTTTCCATGTAGTCAACATTAGGGTTTTAAACTCTAAACTGAACTCCTTTCCATTTAGTCAGTATTAGGGTTTTAAACCCTAAACTGAACTTTTTCCATGTAGTCAACATTAGGGTTTTAAACTCTAAACTGAACTCCTTTCCATTTAGTCAGTATTAAGGGTTTTAAACCCTAAACTAAACTTTTCCTTTAGTCAGCATTAGGGTTTTAAACCCTAAACTGAACTTTTTCCATGTAGTCAACATTAGGGTTTTAAACTCTAAACTGAACTCCTTTCCATTTAGTCAGTATTAGGGTTTTAAACCCTAAACTGAACTTTTCCTTTAGTCAGCATTAGGGTTTTAAACCCTAAACTGAACTCTTTTCCATTCAGTCAGCATTAGGGTTTTAAACCCTAAACTGAACTTTTTCCATGTAGTCAGCATTAGGGTTTTAAACCCTAAACTGAACTTTTTCCTTTAGTCAGCATTAGGGTTTTAAACCCTAAACTGATCTTTTCCTTAGTCAGCATCAGGATTTTAAACCCTAAACTGAACTTTTCCTTTAGTCAGCATTAGGGTTTTAAACCCTAAACTGAACTCTATTCCATTTAGCCAGTATTAGGGTTTTAAACCCTAAACTGAACCCTTCAGTCAGCATTAGGGTTTTAAACCCTAACCTGAACTTTTCCTTTAGTCAGCATTAGGGTTTTAAACCCTAAACTGAACTTTTTCCATGTAGTCAGCATTAGGGTTTTAAACCCTAAACTGAACTTTTTCCATGTAGTCAGCATTAGGGTTTTAAACCCTAAACTGAACTTTTCCTTGAGTCAGCATTAGGGTTTTAAACCCTAAACTGATCTTTTCCTTAGTCAGCATCAGGATTTAAACCCTAAACGGAACTTTTCCTTTAGTCAGCATTAGAGTTTTAAACCCTAAACTGAACTTTTCCTTTAGTCAGCATTAGGGTTTTAAACCCTAAACTGAACTCTTTTCCATTCAGTTAGCATTAGGGTTTTAAACCTTAAACTGAACTCTATTCCATTCAGCCAGTATTAGGGATTTAAACCCTAAACTGAACTTTTCCTTTAGTCAGCATTAGGGTTTTAAACCCTAAACTGAATCTTTCTCTTAAGTCAGCATTAGGGTTTTAAACCCTAAACTGAACTTTTCCTCTAGTCAGCATTAGGGTTTTAAACTCTAAACTGAACTTTTTCCATGTAGTCAGCATTAGGGTCTTAAACCCTAAACTGAACTTTTTCCTTTAGTCAGCATTAGGGTTTTAAACCCTAAACTGAACTTTTCCTGTAGTCAGCATTAGGGTTTTAAACCCTAAACTGAACTCTTTTGCATATAGTCAGTATTAGGGTTTTAAACCCTAAACTAAACTTTTCCTTTAGTCAGCATTAGGGTTTTAAACCCTAAACTGAACTTTTTCCATGTAGTCAGCATTAGGGTTTTAAACTCTAAACTGAACTCTTTTCCATTTAGTCAGTATTAGGGTTTTAAACCCTAAACTGAACTTTTCCTTTAGTCAGCATTAGGGTTTTAAACCCTAAACTGAACACTTTTCCATTCAGTCAGTATTAAGGTTTTAAACCCTAAACTAAACTTTTCCTTTAGTCAGCATTAGGGATTTAAACCCTAAACTGAACTCTTTTCCATTCAGTCAGCATTAGGGTTTTAAACCCTAAACTGAACTTTTTCCATGTAGTCAGCATTAGGGTTTTAAACCCTAAACTGAACTTTTTCCTTTAGTCAGCATTAGGGTTTTAAACCCTAAACTGATCTTTTCCTTAGTCAGCATCAGGATTTTAAACCCTAAACTGAACTTTTCCTTTAGTCAGCATTAGGGTTTTAAACCCTAAACTGAACTCTATTCCATTCAGCCAGTATTAGGGTTTTAAACCCTAAACTGAACTTTTCCTTTAGTCAGCATTAGGGTTTTAAACCCTAAACTGAATCTTTCCCTTCAGTCAGCATTAGGGTTTTAAACCCTAAACTGAACTTTTCCTCTAGTCAGCATTAGGGTTTTAAACCCTAAACTGAACTTTTTCCATGTAGTCAGCATTAGGGTCTTAAACCCTAAACTGAACTTTTTCCTTTAGTCAGAATTAGGGTTTTAAACCCTAAACTGAACTTTTTCCTTTAGTCAGCATTAGGGTTTTAATCCCTAAACTGATCTTTTCCTTAGTCAGCATTAGGGTTTTAAACCCTAAACTGAACTCTTTTCCATTCAGTCATTATTAAGGTTTTAAACCCTAAACTGAACTTTTCCTTTAGTCAGCATTAGGGTTTTAAACCCTAAACTGAACTCTTTTGCATATAGTCAGCATTAGGGTTTTAAACCCTAAACTAAACTTTTCCTTTAGTCAGCATTAGGGTTTTAAACCCTAAACTGAACTTTTTCCATGTAGTCAGCATTAGGGTTTTAAACTCTAAACTGAACTCTTTTCAATTTAGTCAGTATTAGGGTTTTAAACCCTAAACTGAACTTTTCCTTTAGTCAGCATTAGGGTTTTAAACCCTAAACTGAACTCTTTTCCATTCAGTCAGTATTAAGGTTTTAAACCCTAAACTAAACTTTTCCTTTAGTCAGCATTAGGGATTTAAACCCTAAACTGAACTCTTTCCCTTTAGTCAGCATTGGGGTTTTAAACCCTAAACTGATCTTTTCCTCTAGTCAGCATTAGGGTTTTAAACCCTAAACTGAACTTTTTCCATGTAGTCAGCATTAGGGTCTTAAACCCTAAACTGAACTTTTTCCTTTAGTCAGCATTAGGGTTTTAAACCCTAAACTGATCTTTTCCTTAGTCAGCATCAGGGTTTTAAACCCTAAACTGAACTTTCCCATTCAGTCAGCATTAAGGTTTTACACCCTAAACGAAACTCTTTCCTTTAGTCAGCATTAGGGTTTTAAACCCTAAACTGAACTTTTTCCATTCAGTCAGCATTAGGGTTTTAAACCCTAACCTGAACTCTTTCCTTTAGTCAGCATTAGGGTTTTAAACCCTAAACTGAACTTTTTCCATGTAGTCAGCATTAGGGTTTTAAACTCTAAACTGAACTCTTTTCCATTCAGTCAGTATTAGGGTTTTAAACCCTAAACTGAACTTTTCCTTTAGTCAGCATTAGGGTTTTAAACCCTAAACTGAACTTTTCCTTTAGTCAGCATTAGGGTTTTAAACCCTAAACTGAACTCTTTTCCATTCAGCTAGTATTAGGGTTTTAAACCCTAAACTGAACTTTTCCTTTAGTCAGCATTAGGGTTTTAAACCCTAAACTAAACTCTTTCCCTTCAGTCAGCATTAGGGTTTTAAACCCTAAACTGAACTTTCCTCTAGTCAGCATTAGGGCTTTAAACCCTAAACTGAACTTTTTCCATGTAGTCAGCATTAGGGTTTTAAACCCTAAACTGAACTTTTTCCTTTAGTCAGCATTAGGGTTTTAAACCCTAAACTGATCTTTTCCTTAGTCAGCATCAGGATTTAAACCCTAAACTGAACTTTTCCTTTAGTCAGCATTAGGGTTTTAAACCCTAAACTGAACTCTATTCCATTCAGCCAGTATTAAGGTTTTAAACCCTAAACTGAACTTTTCCTTTAGTCAGCATTAGGGTTTTAAACCCTAAACTGAATCTTTCCCTTCAGTCAGCATTAGGGATTTAAACCCTAAACTGAACTTTTCCTCTAGTCAGCATTAGGGTTTTAAACCCTAAACTGTACTCTTTCCATGTAGTCTGCATTAGGGTCTTAAACCCTAAACTGAACTTTTTCCTTTAGTCAGCATTAGGGTTTTAAACCCAAAACTGAACTTTTCCTGTAGTCAGCATTATGGTTTTAAACCCTAAACTGAACTCTTTTGCATATAGTCAGTATTAGGGTTTTAAACCCTAAACTAAACTTTTCCTTTAGTCAGCATTAGGGTTTTAAACCCTAAACTGAACTTTTTCCATGTAGTCAACATTAGGGTTTTAAACTCTAAACTGAACTCCTTTCCATTTAGTCAGTATTAGGGTTTTAAACCCTAAACTGAACTTTTTCCATGTAGTCAACATTAGGGTTTTAAACTCTAAACTGAACTCCTTTCCATTTAGTCAGTATTAGGGTTTTAAACCCTAAACTAAACTTTTCCTTTAGTCAGCATTAGGGTTTTAAACCCTAAACTGAACTTTTTCCATGTAGTCAACATTAGGGTTTTAAACTCTAAACTGAACTCCTTTCCATTTAGTCAGTATTAGGGTTTTAAACCCTAAACTGAACTTTTCCTTTAGTCAGCATTAGGGTTTTAAACCCTAAACTGAACTCTTTTCCATTCAGTCAGCATTAGGGTTTTAAACCCTAAACTGAACTTTTTCCATGTAGTCAGCATTAGGGTTTTAAACCCTAAACTGAACTTTTTCCTTTAGTCAGCATTAGGGTTTTAAACCCTAAACTGATCTTTTCCTTAGTCAGCATCAGGATTTTAAACCCTAAACTGAACTTTTCCTTTAGTCAGCATTAGGGTTTTAAACCCTAAACTGAACTCTATTCCATTTAGCCAGTATTAGGGTTTTAAACCCTAAACTGAACCCTTCAGTCAGCATTAGGGTTTTAAACCCTAACCTGAACTCTTTCCTTTAGTCAGCATTAGGGTTTTAAACCCTAAACCGAACTCTTTCCTTTAGTCAGCATTAGGGTTTTAAACCCTAAACTGAACTTTTTCCATGTAGTCAGCATTAGGGTTTTAAACCCTAAACTGAACTTTTCCTTGAGTCAGCATTAGGGTTTTAAACCCTAAACTGATCTTTTCCTTAGTCAGCATCAGGATTTAAACCCTAAACGGAACTTTTCCTTTAGTCAGCATTAGAGTTTTAAACCCTAAACTGAACTTTTCCTTTAGTCAGCATTAGGGTTTTAAACCCTAAACTGAACTCTTTTCCATTCAGTTAGCATTAGGGTTTTAAACCTTAAACTGAACTCTATTCCATTCAGCCAGTATTAGGGTTTTAAACCCTAAACTGAACTTTTCCTTTAGTCAGCATTAGGGTTTTAAACCCTAAACTGAATCTTTCTCTTAAGTCAGCATTAGGGTTTTAAACCCTAAACTGAACTTTTCCTCTAGTCAGCATTAGGGTTTTAAACTCTAAACTGAACTTTTTTCATGTAGTCAGCATTAGGGTCTTAAACCCTAAACTGAACTTTTTCCTTTAGTCAGCATTAGGGTTTTAAACCCTAAACTGAACTTTTCCTGTAGTCAGCATTAGGGTTTTAAACCCTAAACTGAACTCTTTTGCATATAGTCAGTATTAGGGTTTTAAACCCTAAACTAAACTTTTCCTTTAGTCAGCATTAGGGTTTTAAACCCTAAACTGAACTTTTTCCATGTAGTCAGCATTAGGGTTTTAAACTCTAAACTGAACTCTTTTCCATTTAGTCAGTATTAGGGTTTTAAACCCTAAACTGAACTTTTCCTTTAGTCAGCATTAGGGTTTTAAACCCTAAACTGAACACTTTTCCATTCAGTCAGTATTAAGGTTTTAAACCCTAAACTAAACTTTTCCTTTAGTCAGCATTAGGGATTTAAACCCTAAACTGAACTCTTTTCCATTCAGTCAGCATTAGGGTTTTAAACCCTAAACTGAACTTTTTCCATGTAGTCAGCATTAGGGTTTTAAACCCTAAACTGAACTTTTTCCTTTAGTCAGCATTAGGGTTTTAAACCCTAAACTGATCTTTTCCTTAGTCAGCATCAGGATTTTAAACCCTAAACTGAACTTTTCCTTTAGTCAGCATTAGGGTTTTAAACCCTAAACTGAACTCTATTCCATTCAGCCAGTATTAGGGTTTTAAACCCTAAACTGAACTTTTCCTTTAGTCAGCATTAGGGTTTTAAACCCTAAACTGAATCTTTCCCTTCAGTCAGCATTAGGGTTTTAAACCCTAAACTGAACTTTTCCTCTAGTCAGCATTAGGGTTTTAAACCCTAAACTGAACTTTTTCCATGTAGTCAGCATTAGGGTCTTAAACCCTAAACTGAACTTTTTCCTTTAGTCAGAATTAGGGTTTTAAACCCTAAACTGAACTTTTTCCTTTAGTCAGCATTAGGGTTTTAATCCCTAAACTGATCTTTTCCTTAGTCAGCATTAGGGTTTTAAACCCTAAACTGAACTCTTTTCCATTCAGTCATTATTAAGGTTTTAAACCCTAAACTGAACTTTTCCTTTAGTCAGCATTAGGGTTTTAAACCCTAAACTGAACTCTTTTGCATATAGTCAGCATTAGGGTTTTAAACCCTAAACTAAACTTTTCCTTTAGTCAGCATTAGGGTTTTAAACCCTAAACTGAACTTTTTCCATGTAGTCAGCATTAGGGTTTTAAACTCTAAACTGAACTCTTTTCAATTTAGTCAGTATTAGGGTTTTAAACCCTAAACTGAACTTTTCCTTTAGTCAGCATTAGGGTTTTAAACCCTAAACTGAACTCTTTTCCATTCAGTCAGTATTAAGGTTTTAAACCCTAAACTAAACTTTTCCTTTAGTCAGCATTAGGGATTTAAACCCTAAACTGAACTCTTTCCCTTTAGTCAGCATTAGGGTTTTAAACCCTAAACTGATCTTTTCCTCTAGTCAGCATTAGGGTTTTAAACCCTAAACTGAACTTTTTCCATGTAGTCAGCATTAGGGTCTTAAACCCTAAACTGAACTTTTTCCTTTAGTCAGCATTAGGGTTTTAAACCCTAAACTGATCTTTTCCTTAGTCAGCATCAGGGTTTTAAACCCTAAACTGAACTTTCCCATTCAGTCAGCATTAAGGTTTTACACCCTAAACGAAACTCTTTCCTTTAGTCAGCATTAGGGTTTTAAACCCTAAACTGAACTTTTTCCATTCAGTCAGCATTAGGGTTTTAAACCCTAACCTGAACTCTTTCCTTTAGTCAGCATTAGGGTTTTAAACCCTAAACTGAACTTTTTCCATGTAGTCAGCATTAGGGTTTTAAACTCTAAACTGAACTCTTTTCCATTCAGTCAGTATTAGGGTTTTAAACCCTAAACTGAACTTTTCCTTTAGTCAGCATTAGGGTTTTAAACCCTAAACTGAACTTTTCCTTTAGTCAGCATTAGGGTTTTAAACCCTAAACTGAACTCTTTTCCATTCAGCTAGTATTAGGGTTTTAAACCCTAAACTGAACTTTTCCTTTAGTCAGCATTACGGTTTTAAACCCTAAACTAAACTCTTTCCCTTCAGTCAGCATTAGGGTTTTAAACCCTAAACTGAACTTTCCTCTAGTCAGCATTAGGGCTTTAAACCCTAAACTGAACTTTTTCCATGTAGTCAGCATTAGGGTTTTAAACCCAAAACTGAACTTTTTCCTTTAGTCAGCATTAGGGTTTTAAACCCTAAACTGATCTTTTCCTTAGTCAGCATCAGGATTTAAACCCTAAACTGAACTTTTCCTTTAGTCAGCATTAGGGTTTTAAACCCTAAACTAAACTCTATTCCATTCAGCCAGTATTAAGGTTTTAAACCCTAAACTGAACTTTTCCTTTAGTCAGCATTAGGGTTTTAAACCCTAAACTGAATCTTTCCCTTCAGTCAGCATTAGGGATTTAAACCTTAAACTGAACTTTTCCTCTAGTTAGCATTAGGGTTTTAAACCCTAAACTGTACTCTTTCCATGTAGTCTGCATTAGGGTCTTAAACCCTAAACTGAACTTTTTCCTTTAGTCAGCATTAGGGTTTTAAACCCAAAACTGAACTTTTCCTGTAGTCAGCATTATGGTTTTAAAGCCTAAACTGAACTCTTTTGCATATAGTCAGTATTAGGGTTTTAAACCCTAAACTAAACTTTTCCCTTAGTCAGCATTAGGGTTTTAAACCCTAAACTGAACTTTTTCCATGTAGTCAACATTAGGGTTTTAAACTCTAAACTGAACTCCTTTCCATTTAGTCAGTATTAGGGTTTTAAACCCTAAACTGAACTTTTCCTTTAGTCAGCATTAGGGTTTTAAACCCTAAACTGAACTCTTTTCCATTCAGTCAGCATTAGGGTTTTAAACCCTAAACTGAACTTTTTCCATGTAGTCAGCATTAGGGTTTTAAACCCTAAACTGAACTTTTTCCTTTAGTCAGCATTAGGGTTTTAAACCCTAAACTGATCTTTTCCTTAGTCAGCATCAGGATTTTAAACCCTAAACTGAACTTTTCCTTTAGTCAGCATTAGGGTTTTAAACCCTAAACTGAACTCTATTCCATTCAGCCAGTATTAGGGTTTTAAACCCTAAACTGAACCCTTCAGTCAGCATTAGGGTTTTAAACCCTAAACTGAACTCTTTTCCATTCAGTCAGCATTAGGGTTTTAAACCCTAAACTGAACTTTTTCCATGTAGTCAGCATTAGGGTTTTAAACCCTAAACTGAACTTTTTCCTTTAGTCAGCATTAGGGTTTTAAACCCTAAACTGATCTTTTCCTTAGTCAGCATCAGGATTTTAAACCCTAAACTGAACTTTTCCTTTAGTCAGCATTAGGGTTTTAAACCCTAAACTGAACTCTATTCCATTCAGCCAGTATTAGGGTTTTAAACCCTAAACTGAACTTTTCCTTTAGTCAGCATTAGGGTTTTAAACCCTAAACTGAATCTTTCCCTTTAGTCAGCATTAGGGTTTTAAACCCTAAACTGAACTTTTCCTCTAGTCAGCATTAGGGTTTTAAACCCTAAACTGAACTTTTTCCATGTAGTCAGCATTAGGGTCTTAAACCCTAAACTGAACTTTTTCCTTTAGTCAGAATTAGGGTTTTAAACCCTAAACTGAACTTTTTCCTTTAGTCAGCATTAGGGTTTTAATCCCTAAACTGATCTTTTCCTTAGTCAGCATTAGGGTTTTAAACCCTAAACTGAACTCTTTTCCATTCAGTCAGTATTAAGGTTTTAAACCCTAAACTGAACTTTTCCTTTAGTCAGCATTAGGGTTTTAAACCCTAAACTGAACTCTTTTGCATATAGTCAGCATTAGGGTTTTAAACCCTAAACTAAACTTTTCCTTTAGTCAGCATTAGGGTTTTAAACCCTAAACTGAACTTTTTCCATGTAGTCAGCATTAGGGTTTTAAACTCTAAACTGAACTCTTTTCAATTTAGTCAGTATTAGGGTTTTAAACCCTAAACTGAACTTTTCCTTTAGTCAGCATTAGGGTTTTAAACCCTAAACTGAACTCTTTTCCATTCAGTCAGTATTAAGGTTTTAAACCCTAAACTAAACTTTTCCTTTAGTCAGCATTAGGGATTTAAACCCTAAACTGAACTCTTTCCCTTTAGTCAGCATTGGGGTTTTAAACCCTAAACTGATCTTTTCCTCTAGTCAGCATTAGGGTTTTAAACCCTAAACTGAACTTTTTCCATGTAGTCAGCATTAGGGTCTTAAACCCTAAACTGAACTTTTTCCTTTAGTCAGCATTAGGGTTTTAAACCCTAAACTGATCTTTTCCTTAGTCAGCATCAGGGTTTTAAACCCTAAACTGAACTTTCCCATTCAGTCAGCATTAAGGTTTTACACCCTAAACGAAACTCTTTCCTTTAGTCAGCATTAGGGTTTTAAACCCTAAACTGAACTTTTTCCATTCAGTCAGCATTAGGGTTTTAAACCCTAACCTGAACTCTTTCCTTTAGTCAGCATTAGGGTTTTAAACTCTAAACTGAACTTTTTCCATGTAGTCAGCATTAGGGTTTTAAACTCTAAACTGAACTCTTTTCCATTCAGTCAGTATTAGGATTTTAAACCCTAAACTGAACTTTTCCTTTAGTCAGCATTAGGGTTTTAAACCCTAAACTGAACTTTTTCCATGTAGTCAGCATTAGGGTTTTAAACTCTAAACTGAACTCTTTTCCATTCAGTCAGTATTAGGATTTTAAACCCTAAACTGAACTTTTCCTTTAGTCAGCATTAGGGTTTTAAACCCTAAACTGAACTTTTCCTTTAGTCAGCATTAGGGTTTTAAACCCTAAACTGAACTCTTTTCCATTCAGCTAGTATTAGGGTTTTAAACCCTAAACTGAACTTTTCCTTTAGTCAGCATTAGGGTTTTAAACCCTAAACTAAACTCTTTCCCTTCAGTCAGCATTAGGGTTTTAAACCCTAAACTGAACTTTCCTCTAGTCAGCATTAGGGCTTTAAACCCTAAACTGAACTTTTTCCATGTAGTCAGCATTAGGGTTTTAAACCCTAAACTGAACTTTTTCCTTTAGTCAGCATTAGGGTTTTAAACCCTAAACTGATCTTTTCCTTAGTCAGCATCAGGATTTAAACCCTAAACTGAACTTTTCCTTTAGTCAGCATTAGGGTTTTAAACCCTAAACTGAACTCTATTCCATTCAGCCAGTATTAAGGTTTTAAACCCTAAACTGAACTTTTCCTTTAGTCAGCATTAGGGTTTTAAACCCTAAACTGAATCTTTCCCTTCAGTCAGCATTAGGGATTTAAACCCTAAACTGAACTTTTCCTCTAGTCAGCATTAGGGTTTTAAACCCTAAACTGTACTCTTTCCATGTAGTCTGCATTAGGGTCTTAAACCCTAAACTGAACTTTTTCCTTTAGTCAGCATTAGGGTTTTAAACCCAAAACTGAACTTTTCCTGTAGTCAGCATTATGGTTTTAAACCCTAAACTGAACTCTTTTGCATATAGTCAGTATTAGGGTTTTAAACCCTAAACTAAACTTTTCCTTTAGTCAGCATTAGGGTTTTAAACCCTAAACTGAACTTTTTCCATGTAGTCAACATTAGGGTTTTAAACTCTAAACTGAACTCTTTTCCATTTAGTCAGTATTAGGGTTTTAAACCCTAAACTGAACTTTTCCTTTAGTCAGCATTAGGGTTTTAAACCCTAAACTGAACTCTTTTCCATTCAGTCAGCATTAGGGTTTTAAACCCTAAACTGAACTTTTTCCATGTAGTCAGCATTAGGGTTTTAAACCCTAAACTGAACTTTTTCCTTTAGTCAGCATTAGGGTTTTAAACCCTAAACTGATCTTTTCCTTAGTCAGCATCAGGATTTTAAACCCTAAACTGAACTTTTCCTTTAGTCAGCATTAGGGTTTTAAACCCTAAACTGAACTCTATTCCATTCAGCCAGTATTAGGGTTTTAAACCCTAAACTGAACCCTTCAGTCAGCATTAGGGTTTTAAACCCTAAACTGAACTCTTTTCCATTCAGTCAGCATTAGGGTTTTAAACCCTAAACTGAACTTTTTCCATGTAGTCAGCATTAGGGTTTTAAACCCTAAACTGAACTTTTTCCTTTAGTCAGCATTAGGGTTTTAAACCCTAAACTGATCTTTTCCTTAGTCAGCATCAGGATTTTAAACCCTAAACTGAACTTTTCCTTTAGTCAGCATTAGGGTTTTAAACCCTAAACTGAACTCTATTCCATTCAGCCAGTATTAGGGTTTTAAACCCTAAACTGAACTTTTCCTTTAGTCAGCATTAGGGTTTTAAACCCTAAACTGAATCTTTCCCTTTAGTCAGCATTAGGGTTTTAAACCCTAAACTGAACTTTTCCTCTAGTCAGCATTAGGGTTTTAAACCCTAAACTGAACTTTTTCCATGTAGTCAGCATTAGGGTCTTAAACCCTAAACTGAACTTTTTCCTTTAGTCAGAATTAGGGTTTTAAACCCTAAACTGAACTTTTTCCTTTAGTCAGCATTAGGGTTTTAATCCCTAAACTGATCTTTTCCTTAGTCAGCATTAGGGTTTTAAACCCTAAACTGAACTCTTTTCCATTCAGTCAGTATTAAGGTTTTAAACCCTAAACTGAACTTTTCCTTTAGTCAGCATTAGGGTTTTAAACCCTAAACTGAACTCTTTTGCATATAGTCAGCATTAGGGTTTTAAACCCTAAACTAAACTTTTCCTTTAGTAAGCATTAGGGTTTTAAACCCTAAACTGAACTTTTTCCATGTAGTCAGCATTAGGGTTTTAAACTCTAAACTGAACTCTTTTCAATTTAGTCAGTATTAGGGTTTTAAACCCTAAACTGAACTTTTCCTTTAGTCAGCATTAGGGTTTTAAACCCTAAACTGAACTCTTTTCCATTCAGTCAGTATTAAGGTTTTAAACCCTAAACTAAACTTTTCCTTTAGTCAGCATTAGGGATTTAAACCCTAAACTGAACTCTTTCCCTTTAGTCAGCATTGGGGTTTTAAACCCTAAACTGATCTTTTCCTCTAGTCAGCATTAGGGTTTTAAACCCTAAACTGAACTTTTTCCATGTAGTCAGCATTAGGGTCTTAAACCCTAAACTGAACTTTTTCCTTTAGTCAGCATTAGGGTTTTAAACCCTAAACTGATCTTTTCCTTAGTCAGCATCAGGGTTTTAAACCCTAAACTGAACTTTCCCATTCAGTCAGCATTAAGGTTTTACACCCTAAACGAAACTCTTTCCTTTAGTCAGCATTAGGGTTTTAAACCCTAAACTGAACTTTTTCCATTCAGTCAGCATTAGGGTTTTAAACCCTAACCTGAACTCTTTCCTTTAGTCAGCATTAGGGTTTTAAACCCTAAACTGAACTTTTTCCATGTAGTCAGCATTAGGGTTTTAAACTCTAAACTGAACTCTTTTCCATTCAGTCAGTATTAGGGTTTTAAACCCTAAACTGAACTTTTCCTTTAGTCAGCATTAGGGTTTTAAACCCTAAACTGAACTTTTTCCATGTAGTCAGCATTAGGGTTTTAAACTCTAAACTGAACTCTTTTCCATTCAGTCAGTATTAGGATTTTAAACCCTAAACTGAACTTTTCCTTTAGTCAGCATTAGGGTTTTAAACCCTAAACTGAACTTTTCCTTTAGTCAGCATTAGGGTTTTAAACCCTAAACTGAACTCTTTTCCATTCAGCTAGTATTAGGGTTTTAAACCCTAAACTGAACTTTTCCTTTAGTCAGCATTAGGGTTTTAAACCCTAAACTAAACTCTTTCCCTTCAGTCAGCATTAGGGTTTTAAACCCTAAACTGAACTTTCCTCTAGTCAGCATTAGGGCTTTAAACCCTAAACTGAACTTTTTCCATGTAGTCAGCATTAGGGTTTTAAACCCTAAACTGAACTTTTTCCTTTAGTCAGCATTAGGGTTTTAAACCCTAAACTGATCTTTTCCTTAGTCAGCATCAGGATTTAAACCCTAAACTGAACTTTTCCTTTAGTCAGCATTAGGGTTTTAAACCCTAAACTGAACTCTATTCCATTCAGCCAGTATTAAGGTTTTAAACCCTAAACTGAACTTTTCCTTTAGTCAGCATTAGGGTTTTAAACCCTAAACTGAATCTTTCCCTTCAGTCAGCATTAGGGATTTAAACCCTAAACTGAACTTTTCCTCTAGTCAGCATTAGGGTTTTAAACCCTAAACTGTACTCTTTCCATGTAGTCTGCATTAGGGTCTTAAACCCTAAACTGAACTTTTTCCTTTAGTCAGCATTAGGGTTTTAAACCCAAAACTGAACTTTTCCTGTAGTCAGCATTATGGTTTTAAACCCTAAACTGAACTCTTTTGCATATAGTCAGTATTAGGGTTTTAAACCCTAAACTAAACTTTTCCTTTAGTCAGCATTAGGGTTTTAAACCCTAAACTGAACTTTTTCCATGTAGTCAACATTAGGGTTTTAAACTCTAAACTGAACTCTTTTCCATTTAGTCAGTATTAGGGTTTTAAACCCTAAACTGAACTTTTCCTTTAGTCAGCATTAGGGTTTTAAACCCTAAACTGAACTCTTTTCCATTCAGTCAGCATTAGGGTTTTAAACCCTAAACTGAACTTTTTCCATGTAGTCAGCATTAGGGTTTTAAACCCTAAACTGAACTTTTTCCTTTAGTCAGCATTAGGGTTTTAAACCCTAAACTGATCTTTTCCTTAGTCAGCATCAGGATTTTAAACCCTAAACTGAACTTTTCCTTTAGTCAGCATTAGGGTTTTAAACCCTAAACTGAACTCTATTCCATTCAGCCAGTATTAGGGTTTTAAACCCTAAACTGAACCCTTCAGTCAGCATTAGGGTTTTAAACCCTAAACTGAACTCTTTTCCATTCAGTCAGCATTAGGGTTTTAAACCCTAAACTGAACTTTTTCCATGTAGTCAGCATTAGGGTTTTAAACCCTAAACTGAACTTTTCCTTGAGTCAGCATTAGGGTTTTAAACCCTAAACTGATCTTTTCCTTAGTCAGCATCAGGATTTAAACCCTAAACGGAACTTTTCCTTTAGTCAGCATTAGAGTTTTAAACCCTAAACTGAACTTTTCCTTTAGTCAGCATTAGGGTTTTAAACCCTAAACTGAACTCTTTTCCATTCAGTTAGCATTAGGGTTTTAAACCTTAAACTGAACTCTATTCCATTCAGCCAGTATTAGGGTTTTAAACCCTAAACTGAACTTTTCCTTTAGTCAGCATTAGGGTTTTAAACCCTAAACTGAATCTTTCTCTTAAGTCAGCATTAGGGTTTTAAACCCTAAACTGAACTTTTCCTCTAGTCAGCATTAGGGTTTTAAACTCTAAACTGAACTTTTTCCATGTAGTCAGCATTAGGGTCTTAAACCCTAAACTGAACTTTTTCCTTTAGTCAGCATTAGGGTTTTAAACCCTAAACTGAACTTTTCCTGTAGTCAGCATTAGGGTTTTAAACCCTAAACTGAACTCTTTTGCATATAGTCAGTATTAGGGTTTTAAACCCTAAACTAAACTTTTCCTTTAGTCAGCATTAGGGTTTTAAACCCTAAACTGAACTTTTTCCATGTAGTCAGCATTAGGGTTTTAAACTCTAAACTGAACTCTTTTCCATTTAGTCAGTATTAGGGTTTTAAACCCTAAACTGAACTTTTCCTTTAGTCAGCATTAGGGTTTTAAACCCTAAACTGAACACTTTTCCATTCAGTCAGTATTAAGGTTTTAAACCCTAAACTAAACTTTTCCTTTAGTCAGCATTAGGGATTTAAACCCTAAACTGAACTCTTTTCCATTCAGTCAGCATTAGGGTTTTAAACCCTAAACTGAACTTTTTCCATGTAGTCAGCATTAGGGTTTTAAACCCTAAACTGAACTTTTTCCTTTAGTCAGCATTAGGGTTTTAAACCCTAAACTGATCTTTTCCTTAGTCAGCATCAGGATTTTAAACCCTAAACTGAACTTTTCCTTTAGTCAGCATTAGGGTTTTAAACCCTAAACTGAACTCTATTCCATTCAGCCAGTATTAGGGTTTTAAACCCTAAACTGAACTTTTCCTTTAGTCAGCATTAGGGTTTTAAACCCTAAACTGAATCTTTCCCTTCAGTCAGCATTAGGGTTTTAAACCCTAAACTGAACTTTTCCTCTAGTCAGCATTAGGGTTTTAAACCCTAAACTGAACTTTTTCCATGTAGTCAGCATTAGGGTCTTAAACCCTAAACTGAACTTTTTCCTTTAGTCAGAATTAGGGTTTTAAACCCTAAACTGAACTTTTTCCTTTAGTCAGCATTAGGGTTTTAATCCCTAAACTGATCTTTTCCTTAGTCAGCATTAGGGTTTTAAACCCTAAACTGAACTCTTTTCCATTCAGTCATTATTAAGGTTTTAAACCCTAAACTGAACTTTTCCTTTAGTCAGCATTAGGGTTTTAAACCCTAAACTGAACTCTTTTGCATATAGTCAGCATTAGGGTTTTAAACCCTAAACTAAACTTTTCCTTTAGTCAGCATTAGGGTTTTAAACCCTAAACTGAACTTTTTCCATGTAGTCAGCATTAGGGTTTTAAACTCTAAACTGAACTCTTTTCAATTTAGTCAGTATTAGGGTTTTAAACCCTAAACTGAACTTTTCCTTTAGTCAGCATTAGGGTTTTAAACCCTAAACTGAACTCTTTTCCATTCAGTCAGTATTAAGGTTTTAAACCCTAAACTAAACTTTTCCTTTAGTCAGCATTAGGGATTTAAACCCTAAACTGAACTCTTTCCCTTTAGTCAGCATTGGGGTTTTAAACCCTAAACTGATCTTTTCCTCTAGTCAGCATTAGGGTTTTAAACCCTAAACTGAACTTTTTCCATGTAGTCAGCATTAGGGTCTTAAACCCTAAACTGAACTTTTTCCTTTAGTCAGCATTAGGGTTTTAAACCCTAAACTGATCTTTTCCTTAGTCAGCATCAGGGTTTTAAACCCTAAACTGAACTTTCCCATTCAGTCAGCATTAAGGTTTTACACCCTAAACGAAACTCTTTCCTTAGTCAGCATTAGGGTTTTAAACCCTAAACTGAACTCTTTTCCATTCAGTCATTATTAAGGTTTTAAACCCTAAACTGAACTTTTCCTTTAGTCAGCATTAGGGTTTTAAACCCTAAACTGAACTCTTTTGCATATAGTCAGCATTAGGGTTTTAAACCCTAAACTAAACTTTTCCTTTAGTCAGCATTAGGGTTTTAAACCCTAAACTGAACTTTTTCCATGTAGTCAGCATTAGGGTTTTAAACTCTAAACTGAACTCTTTTCAATTTAGTCAGTATTAGGGTTTTAAACCCTAAACTGAACTTTTCCTTTAGTCAGCATTAGGGTTTTAAACCCTAAACTGAACTCTTTTCCATTCAGTCAGTATTAAGGTTTTAAACCCTAAACTAAACTTTTCCTTTAGTCAGCATTAGGGATTTAAACCCTAAACTGAACTCTTTCCCTTTAGTCAGCATTGGGGTTTTAAACCCTAAACTGATCTTTTCCTCTAGTCAGCATTAGGGTTTTAAACCCTAAACTGAACTTTTTCCATGTAGTCAGCATTAGGGTCTTAAACCCTAAACTGAACTTTTTCCTTTAGTCAGCATTAGGGTTTTAAACCCTAAACTGATCTTTTCCTTAGTCAGCATCAGGGTTTTAAACCCTAAACTGAACTTTCCCATTCAGTCAGCATTAAGGTTTTACACCCTAAACGAAACTCTTTCCTTTAGTCAGCATTAGGGTTTTAAACCCTAAACTGAACTTTTTCCATTCAGTCAGCATTAGGGTTTTAAACCCTAACCTGAACTCTTTCCTTTAGTCAGCATTAGGGTTTTAAACCCTAAACTGAACTTTTTCCATGTAGTCAGCATTAGGGTTTTAAACTCTAAACTGAACTCTTTTCCATTCAGTCAGTATTAGGGTTTTAAACCCTAAACTGAACTTTTCCTTTAGTCAGCATTAGGGTTTTAAACCCTAAACTGAACTTTTCCTTTAGTCAGCATTAGGGTTTTAAACCCTAAACTGAACTCTTTTCCATTCAGCTAGTATTAGGGTTTTAAACCCTAAACTGAACTTTTCCTTTAGTCAGCATTACGGTTTTAAACCCTAAACTAAACTCTTTCCCTTCAGTCAGCATTAGGGTTTTAAACTCTAAACTGAACTTTCCTCTAGTCAGCATTAGGGCTTTAAACCCTAAACTGAACTTTTTCCATGTAGTCAGCATTAGGGTTTTAAACCCAAAACTGAACTTTTTCCTTTAGTCAGCATTAGGGTTTTAAACCCTAAACTGATCTTTTCCTTAGTCAGCATCAGGATTTAAACCCTAAACTGAACTTTTCCTTTAGTCAGCATTAGGGTTTTAAACCCTAAACTAAACTCTATTCCATTCAGCCAGTATTAAGGTTTTAAACCCTAAACTGAACTTTTCCTTTAGTCAGCATTAGGGTTTTAAACCCTAAACTGAATCTTTCCCTTCAGTCAGCATTAGGGATTTAAACCTTAAACTGAACTTTTCCTCTAGTTAGCATTAGGGTTTTAAACCCTAAACTGTACTCTTTCCATGTAGTCTGCATTAGGGTCTTAAACCCTAAACTGAACTCTTTTCCATTCAGCTAGTATTAGGGTTTTAAACCCTAAACTGAACTTTTCCTTTAGTCAGCATTACGGTTTTAAACCCTAAACTAAACTCTTTCCCTTCAGTCAGCATTAGGGTTTTAAACTCTAAACTGAACTTTCCTTTAGTCAGTATTAGGGTTTTAAACCCTAAACTGAACTTTTCCTTTAGTCAGCATTAGGGTTTTAAACCCTAAACTGAACTCTTTTCCATTCAGTCAGTATTAAGGTTTTAAACCCTAAACTAAACTTTTCCTTTAGTCAGCATTAGGGATTTAAACCCTAAACTGAACTCTTTCCCTTTAGTCAGCATTGGGGTTTTAAACCCTAAACTGATCTTTTCCTCTAGTCAGCATTAGGGTTTTAAACCCTAAACTGAACTTTTTCCATGTAGTCAGCATTAGGGTCTTAAACCCTAAACTGAACTTTTTCCTTTAGTCAGCATTAGGGTTTTAAACCCTAAACTGATCTTTTCCTTAGTCAGCATCAGGGTTTTAAACCCTAAACTGAACTTTCCCATTCAGTCAGCATTAAGGTTTTACACCCTAAACGAAACTCTTTCCTTTAGTCAGCATTAGGGTTTTAAACCCTAAACTGAACTTTTTCCATTCAGTCAGCATTAGGGTTTTAAACCCTAACCTGAACTCTTTCCTTTAGTCAGCATTAGGGTTTTAAACCCTAAACTGAACTTTTTCCATGTAGTCAGCATTAGGGTTTTAAACTCTAAACTGAACTCTTTTCCATTCAGTCAGTATTAGGGTTTTAAACCCTAAACTGAACTTTTCCTTTAGTCAGCATTAGGGTTTTAAACCCTAAACTGAACTTTTCCTTTAGTCAGCATTAGGGTTTTAAACCCTAAACTGAACTCTTTTCCATTCAGCTAGTATTAGGGTTTTAAACCCTAAACTGAACTTTTCCTTTAGTCAGCATTACGGTTTTAAACCCTAAACTAAACTCTTTCCCTTCAGTCAGCATTAGGGTTTTAAACTCTAAACTGAACTTTCCTCTAGTCAGCATTAGGGCTTTAAACCCTAAACTGAACTTTTTCCATGTAGTCAGCATTAGGGTTTTAAACCCAAAACTGAACTTTTTCCTTTAGTCAGCATTAGGGTTTTAAACCCTAAACTGATCTTTTCCTTAGTCAGCATCAGGATTTAAACCCTAAACTGAACTTTTCCTTTAGTCAGCATTAGGGTTTTAAACCCTAAACTAAACTCTATTCCATTCAGCCAGTATTAAGGTTTTAAACCCTAAACTGAACTTTTCCTTTAGTCAGCATTAGGGTTTTAAACCCTAAACTGAATCTTTCCCTTCAGTCAGCATTAGGGATTTAAACCCTAAACTGAACTTTTCCTCTAGTCAGCATTAGGGTTTTAAACCCTAAACTGAACTCTTTTGCATATAGTCAGTATTAGGGTCTTAAACCCTAAACTGAACTTTTTCCTTTAGTCAGCATTAGGGTTTTAAACCCTAAACTGAACTTTTCCTGTAGTCAGCATTAGGGTTTTAAACCCTAAACTGAACTCTTTTGCATATAGTCAGTATTAGGGTTTTAAACCCTAAACTAAACTTTTCCTTTAGTCAGCATTAGGGTTTTAAACCCTAAACTGAACTTTTTCCATGTAGTCAGCATTAGGGTTTTAAACTCTAAACTGAACTCTTTTCCATTTAGTCAGTATTAGGGTTTTAAACCCTAAACTGAACTTTTCCTTTAGTCAGCATTAGGGTTTTAAACCCTAAACTGAACACTTTTCCATTCAGTCAGTATTAAGGTTTTAAACCCTAAACTAAACTTTTCCTTTAGTCAGCATTAGGGATTTAAACCCTAAACTGAACTCTTTTCCATTCAGTCAGCATTAGGGTTTTAAACCCTAAACTGAACTTTTTCCATGTAGTCAGCATTAGGGTTTTAAACCCTAAACTGAACTTTTTCCTTTAGTCAGCATTAGGGTTTTAAACCCTAAACTGATCTTTTCCTTAGTCAGCATCAGGATTTTAAACCCTAAACTGAACTTTTCCTTTAGTCAGCATTAGGGTTTTAAACCCTAAACTGAACTCTATTCCATTCAGCCAGTATTAGGGTTTTAAACCCTAAACTGAACTTTTCCTTTAGTCAGCATTAGGGTTTTAAACCCTAAACTGAATCTTTCCCTTCAGTCAGCATTAGGGTTTTAAACCCTAAACTGAACTTTTCCTCTAGTCAGCATTAGGGTTTTAAACCCTAAACTGAACTTTTTCCATGTAGTCAGCATTAGGGTCTTAAACCCTAAACTGAACTTTTTCCTTTAGTCAGAATTAGGGTTTTAAACCCTAAACTGAACTTTTTCCTTTAGTCAGCATTAGGGTTTTAATCCCTAAACTGATCTTTTCCTTAGTCAGCATTAGGGTTTTAAACCCTAAACTGAACTCTTTTCCATTCAGTCATTATTAAGGTTTTAAACCCTAAACTGAACTTTTCCTTTAGTCAGCATTAGGGTTTTAAACCCTAAACTGAACTCTTTTGCATATAGTCAGCATTAGGGTTTTAAACCCTAAACTAAACTTTTCCTTTAGTCAGCATTAGGGTTTTAAACCCTAAACTGAACTTTTTCCATGTAGTCAGCATTAGGGTTTTAAACTCTAAACTGAACTCTTTTCAATTTAGTCAGTATTAGGGTTTTAAACCCTAAACTGAACTTTTCCTTTAGTCAGCATTAGGGTTTTAAACCCTAAACTGAACTCTTTTCCATTCAGTCAGTATTAAGGTTTTAAACCCTAAACTAAACTTTTCCTTTAGTCAGCATTAGGGATTTAAACCCTAAACTGAACTCTTTCCCTTTAGTCAGCATTGGGGTTTTAAACCCTAAACTGATCTTTTCCTCTAGTCAGCATTAGGGTTTTAAACCCTAAACTGAACTTTTTCCATGTAGTCAGCATTAGGGTCTTAAACCCTAAACTGAACTTTTTCCTTTAGTCAGCATTAGGGTTTTAAACCCTAAACTGATCTTTTCCTTAGTCAGCATCAGGGTTTTAAACCCTAAACTGAACTTTCCCATTCAGTCAGCATTAAGGTTTTACACCCTAAACGAAACTCTTTCCTTTAGTCAGCATTAGGGTTTTAAACCCTAAACTGAACTTTTTCCATTCAGTCAGCATTAGGGTTTTAAACCCTAACCTGAACTCTTTCCTTTAGTCAGCATTAGGGTTTTAAACCCTAAACTGAACTTTTTCCATGTAGTCAGCATTAGGGTTTTAAACTCTAAACTGAACTCTTTTCCATTCAGTCAGTATTAGGGTTTTAAACCCTAAACTGAACTTTTCCTTTAGTCAGCATTAGGGTTTTAAACCCTAAACTGAACTTTTCCTTTAGTCAGCATTAGGGTTTTAAACCCTAAACTGAACTCTTTTCCATTCAGCTAGTATTAGGGTTTTAAACCCTAAACTGAACTTTTCCTTTAGTCAGCATTACGGTTTTAAACCCTAAACTAAACTCTTTCCCTTCAGTCAGCATTAGGGTTTTAAACTCTAAACTGAACTTTCCTCTAGTCAGCATTAGGGTTTTAAACCCTAAACTGAACTTTTTCCATGTAGTCAGCATTAGGGTTTTAAACTCTAAACTGAACTCTTTTCAATTTAGTCAGTATTAGGGTTTTAAACCCTAAACTGAACTTTTCCTTTAGTCAGCATTAGGGTTTTAAACCCTAAACTGAACTCTTTTCCATTCAGTCAGTATTAAGGTTTTAAACCCTAAACTAAACTTTTCCTTTAGTCAGCATTAGGGATTTAAACCCTAAACTGAACTTTTTCCTTTAGTCAGCATTAGGGTTTTAAACCCTAAACTGATCTTTTCCTTAGTCAGCATCAGGATTTTAAACCCTAAACTGAACTTTTCCTTTAGTCAGCATTAGGGTTTTAAACCCTAAACTGAACTCTATTCCATTCAGCCAGTATTAGGGTTTTAAACCCTAAACTGAACTTTTCCTTTAGTCAGCATTAGGGTTTTAAACCCTAAACTGAATCTTTCCCTTCAGTCAGCATTAGGGTTTTAAACCCTAAACTGAACTTTTCCTCTAGTCAGCATTAGGGTTTTAAACCCTAAACTGAACTTTTTCCATGTAGTCAGCATTAGGGTCTTAAACCCTAAACTGAACTTTTTCCTTTAGTCAGAATTAGGGTTTTAAACCCTAAACTGAACTTTTTCCTTTAGTCAGCATTAGGGTTTTAATCCCTAAACTGATCTTTTCCTTAGTCAGCATTAGGGTTTTAAACCCTAAACTGAAACTCTTTTCCATTCAGTCATTATTAAGGTTTTAAACCCTAAACTGAACTTTTCCTTTAGTCAGCATTAGGGTTTTAAACCCTAAACTGAACTCTTTTGCATATAGTCAGCATTAGGGTTTTAAACCCTAAACTAAACTTTTCCTTTAGTCAGCATTAGGGTTTTAAACCCTAAACTGAACTTTTTCCATGTAGTCAGCATTAGGGTTTTAAACTCTAAACTGAACTCTTTTCAATTTAGTCAGTATTAGGGTTTTAAACCCTAAACTGAACTTTTCCTTTAGTCAGCATTAGGGTTTTAAACCCTAAACTGAACTCTTTTCCATTCAGTCAGTATTAAGGTTTTAAACCCTAAACTAAACTTTTCCTTTAGTCAGCATTAGGGATTTAAACCCTAAACTGAACTCTTTCCCTTTAGTCAGCATTGGGGTTTTAAACCCTAAACTGATCTTTTCCTCTAGTCAGCATTAGGGTTTTAAACCCTAAACTGAACTTTTTCCATGTAGTCAGCATTAGGGTCTTAAACCCTAAACTGAACTTTTTCCTTTAGTCAGCATTAGGGTTTTAAACCCTAAACTGATCTTTTCCTTAGTCAGCATCAGGGTTTTAAACCCTAAACTGAACTTTCCCATTCAGTCAGCATTAAGGTTTTACACCCTAAACGAAACTCTTTCCTTTAGTCAGCATTAGGGTTTTAAACCCTAAACTGAACTTTTTCCATTCAGTCAGCATTAGGGTTTTAAACCCTAACCTGAACTCTTTCCTTTAGTCAGCATTAGGGTTTTAAACCCTAAACTGAACTTTTTCCATGTAGTCAGCATTAGGGTTTTAAACTCTAAACTGAACTCTTTTCCATTCAGTCAGTATTAGGGTTTTAAACCCTAAACTGAACTTTTCCTTTAGTCAGCATTAGGGTTTTAAACCCTAAACTGAACTTTTCCTTTAGTCAGCATTAGGGTTTTAAACCCTAAACTGAACTCTTTTCCATTCAGCTAGTATTAGGGTTTTAAACCCTAAACTGAACTTTTCCTTTAGTCAGCATTACGGTTTTAAACCCTAAACTAAACTCTTTCCCTTCAGTCAGCATTAGGGTTTTAAACTCTAAACTGAACTTTCCTCTAGTCAGCATTAGGGCTTTAAACCCTAAACTGAACTTTTTCCATGTAGTCAGCATTAGGGTTTTAAACCCAAAACTGAACTTTTTCCTTTAGTCAGCATTAGGGTTTTAAACCCTAAACTGATCTTTTCCTTAGTCAGCATCAGGATTTAAACCCTAAACTGAACTTTTCCTTTAGTCAGCATTAGGGTTTTAAACCCTAAACTAAACTCTATTCCATTCAGCCAGTATTAAGGTTTTAAACCCTAAACTGAACTTTTCCTTTAGTCAGCATTAGGGTTTTAAACCCTAAACTGAATCTTTCCCTTCAGTCAGCATTAGGGATTTAAACCTTAAACTGAACTTTTCCTCTAGTTAGCATTAGGGTTTTAAACCCTAAACTGTACTCTTTCCATGTAGTCTGCATTAGGGTCTTAAACCCTAAACTGAACTTTTTCCTTTAGTCAGCATTAGGGTTTTAAACCCAAAACTGAACTTTTCCTGTAGTCAGCATTATGGTTTTAAACCCTAAACTGAACTCTTTTGCATATAGTCAGTATTAGGGTTTTAAACCCTAAACTAAACTTTTCCTTTAGTCAGCATTAGGGTTTTAAACCCTAAACTGAACTTTTTCCATGTAGTCAACATTAGGGTTTTAAACTCTAAACTGAACTCTTTTCCATTTAGTCAGTATTAGGGTTTTAAACCCTAAACTGAACTTTTCCTTTAGTCAGCATTAGGGTTTTAAACCCTAAACTGAACTCTTTTCCATTCAGTCAGCATTAGGGTTTTAAACCCTAAACTGAACTTTTTCCATGTAGTCAGCATTAGGGTTTTAAACCCTAAACTGAACTTTTTCCTTTAGTCAGCATTAGGGTTTTAAACCCTAAACTGATCTTTTCCTTAGTCAGCATCAGGATTTTAAACCCTAAACTGAACTTTTCCTTTAGTCAGCATTAGGGTTTTAAACCCTAAACTGAACTCTATTCCATTCAGCCAGTATTAGGGTTTTAAACCCTAAACTGAACCCTTCAGTCAGCATTAGGGTTTTAAACCCTAAACTGAACTCTTTTCCATTCAGTCAGCATTAGGGTTTTAAACCCTAAACTGAACTTTTTCCATGTAGTCAGCATTAGGGTTTTAAACCCTAAACTGAACTTTTCCTTGAGTCAGCATTAGGGTTTTAAACCCTAAACTGATCTTTTCCTTAGTCAGCATCAGGATTTAAACCCTAAACGGAACTTTTCCTTTAGTCAGCATTAGAGTTTTAAACCCTAAACTGAACTTTTCCTTTAGTCAGCATTAGGGTTTTAAACCATAAACTGAACTCTTTTCCATTCTGTTAGCATTAGGGTTTTAAACCCTAAACTGAACTCTATTCCATTCAGCCAGCATTAAGGTTTTACACCCTAAACGAAACTCTTTCCTTTAGTCAGCATTAGGGTTTTAAACCCTAAACTGAACTTTTTCCATTCAGTCAGCATTAGGGTTTTAAACCCTAACCTGAACTCTTTCCTTTAGTCAGCATTAGGGTTTTAAACCCTAAACTGAACTTTTTCCATGTAGTCAGCATTAGGGTTTTAAACTCTAAACTGAACTCTTTTCCATTCAGTCAGTATTAGGGTTTTAAACCCTAAACTGAACTTTTCCTTTAGTCAGCATTAGGGTTTTAAACCCTAAACTGAACTTTTCCTTTAGTCAGCATTAGGGTTTTAAACCCTAAACTGAACTCTTTTCCATTCAGCTAGTATTAGGGTTTTAAACCCTAAACTGAACTTTTCCTTTAGTCAGCATTAGGGTTTTAAACCCTAAACTAAACTCTTTCCCTTCAGTCAGCATTAGGGTTTTAAACCCTAAACTGAACTTTCCTCTAGTCAGCATTAGGGCTTTAAACCCTAAACTGAACTTTTTCCATGTAGTCAGCATTAGGGTTTTAAACCCTAAACTGAACTTTTTCCTTTAGTCAGCATTAGGGTTTTAAACCCTAAACTGATCTTTTCCTTAGTCAGCATCAGGATTTAAACCCTAAACTGAACTTTTCCTTTAGTCAGCATTAGGGTTTTAAACCCTAAACTGAACTCTATTCCATTCAGCCAGTATTAAGGTTTTAAACCCTAAACTGAACTTTTCCTTTAGTCAGCATTAGGGTTTTAAACCCTAAACTGAATCTTTCCCTTCAGTCAGCATTAGGGATTTAAACCCTAAACTGAACTTTTCCTCTAGTCAGCATTAGGGTTTTAAACCCTAAACTGTACTCTTTCCATGTAGTCTGCATTAGGGTCTTAAACCCTAAACTGAACTTTTTCCTTTAGTCAGCATTAGGGTTTTAAACCCAAAACTGAACTTTTCCTGTAGTCAGCATTATGGTTTTAAACCCTAAACTGAACTCTTTTGCATATAGTCAGTATTAGGGTTTTAAACCCTAAACTAAACTTTTCCTTTAGTCAGCATTAGGGTTTTAAACCCTAAACTGAACTTTTTCCATGTAGTCAACATTAGGGTTTTAAACTCTAAACTGAACTCTTTTCCATTTAGTCAGTATTAGGGTTTTAAACCCTAAACTGAACTTTTCCTTTAGTCAGCATTAGGGTTTTAAACCCTAAACTGAACTCTTTTCCATTCAGTCAGCATTAGGGTTTTAAACCCTAAACTGAACTTTTTCCATGTAGTCAGCATTAGGGTTTTAAACCCTAAACTGAACTTTTTCCTTTAGTCAGCATTAGGGTTTTAAACCCTAAACTGATCTTTTCCTTAGTCAGCATCAGGATTTTAAACCCTAAACTGAACTTTTCCTTTAGTCAGCATTAGGGTTTTAAACCCTAAACTGAACTCTATTCCATTCAGCCAGTATTAGGGTTTTAAACCCTAAACTGAACCCTTCAGTCAGCATTAGGGTTTTAAACCCTAAACTGAACTCTTTTCCATTCAGTCAGCATTAGGGTTTTAAACCCTAAACTGAACTTTTTCCATGTAGTCAGCATTAGGGTTTTAAACCCTAAACTGAACTTTTTCCTTTAGTCAGCATTAGGGTTTTAAACCCTAAACTGATCTTTTCCTTAGTCAGCATCAGGATTTAAACCCTAAACTGAACTTTTCCTTTAGTCAGCATTAGGGTTTTAAACCCTAAACTGAACTTTTCCTTTAGTCAGCATTAGGGTTTTAAACCCTAAACTGAACTTTTTCCATGTAGTCAGCATTAGGGTTTTAAACTCTAAACTGAACTCTTTTCCATTCAGTCAGTATTAGGGTTTTAAACCCTAAACTGAACTTTTCCTTTAGTCAGCATTAGGGTTTTAAACCCTAAACTAAACTCTTTCCCTTCAGTCAGCATTAGGGTTTTAAACCCTAAACTGAACTTTCCTCTAGTCAGCATTAGGGCTTTAAACCCTAAACTGAACTTTTTCCATGTAGTCAGCATTAGGGTTTTAAACCCTAAACTGAACTTTTTCCTTTAGTCAGCATTAGGGTTTTAAACCCTAAACTGATCTTTTCCTTAGTCAGCATCAGGATTTAAACCCTAAACTGAACTTTTCCTTTAGTCAGCATTAGGGTTTTAAACCCTAAACTGAACTCTATTCCATTCAGCCAGTATTAAGGTTTTAAACCCTAAACTGAACTTTTCCTTTAGTCAGCATTAGGGTTTTAAACCCTAAACTGAATCTTTCCCTTCAGTCAGCATTAGGGATTTAAACCCTAAACTGAACTTTTCCTCTAGTCAGCATTAGGGTTTTAAACCCTAAACTGTACTCTTTCCATGTAGTCTGCATTAGGGTCTTAAACCCTAAACTGAACTTTTTCCTTTAGTCAGCATTAGGGTTTTAAACCCAAAACTGAACTTTTCCTGTAGTCAGCATTATGGTTTTAAACCCTAAACTGAACTCTTTTGCATATAGTCAGTATTAGGGTTTTAAACCCTAAACTAAACTTTTCCTTTAGTCAGCATTAGGGTTTTAAACCCTAAACTGAACTTTTTCCATGTAGTCAACATTAGGGTTTTAAACTCTAAACTGAACTCTTTTCCATTTAGTCAGTATTAGGGTTTTAAACCCTAAACTGAACTTTTCCTTTAGTCAGCATTAGGGTTTTAAACCCTAAACTGAACTCTTTTCCATTCAGTCAGCATTAGGGTTTTAAACCCTAAACTGAACTTTTTCCATGTAGTCAGCATTAGGGTTTTAAACCCTAAACTGAACTTTTTCCTTTAGTCAGCATTAGGGTTTTAAACCCTAAACTGATCTTTTCCTTAGTCAGCATCAGGATTTTAAACCCTAAACTGAACTTTTCCTTTAGTCAGCATTAGGGTTTTAAACCCTAAACTGAACTCTATTCCATTCAGCCAGTATTAGGGTTTTAAACCCTAAACTGAACCCTTCAGTCAGCATTAGGGTTTTAAACCCTAAACTGAACTCTTTTCCATTCAGTCAGCATTAGGGTTTTAAACCCTAAACTGAACTTTTTCCATGTAGTCAGCATTAGGGTTTTAAACCCTAAACTGAACTTTTTCCTTTAGTCAGCATTAGGGTTTTAAACCCTAAACTGATCTTTTCCTTAGTCAGCATCAGGATTTAAACCCTAAACTGAACTTTTCCTTTAGTCAGCATTAGGGTTTTAAACCCTAAACTGAACTCTATTCCATTCAGCCAGTATTAAGGTTTTAAACCCTAAACTGAACTTTTCCCATTCAGTTAGCATTAGGGTTTTAAACCTTAAACTGAACTCTATTCCATTCAGCCAGTATTAGGGTTTTAAACCCTAAACTGAACTTTTCCTTTAGTCAGCATTAGGGTTTTAAACCCTAAACTGAATCTTTCTCTTAAGTCAGCATTAGGGTTTTAAACCCTAAACTGAACTTTTCCTCTAGTCAGCATTAGGGTTTTAAACTCTAAACTGAACTTTTTCCATGTAGTCAGCATTAGGGTCTTAAACCCTAAACTGAACTTTTTCCTTTAGTCAGCATTAGGGTTTTAAACCCTAAACTGAACTTTTCCTGTAGTCAGCATTAGGGTTTTAAACCCTAAACTGAACTCTTTTGCATATAGTCAGTATTAGGGTTTTAAACCCTAAACTAAACTTTTCCTTTAGTCAGCATTAGGGTTTTAAACCCTAAACTGAACTTTTTCCATGTAGTCAGCATTAGGGTTTTAAACTCTAAACTGAACTCTTTTCCATTTAGTCAGTATTAGGGTTTTAAACCCTAAACTGAACTTTTCCTTTAGTCAGCATTAGGGTTTTAAACCCTAAACTGAACACTTTTCCATTCAGTCAGTATTAAGGTTTTAAACCCTAAACTAAACTTTTCCTTTAGTCAGCATTAGGGATTTAAACCCTAAACTGAACTCTTTCCCTTTAGTCAGCATTGGGGTTTTAAACCCTAAACTGATCTTTTCCTCTAGTCAGCATTAGGGTTTTAAACCCTAAACTGAACTTTTTCCATGTAGTCAGCATTAGGGTTTTAAACCCTAAACTGAACTTTTCCTTTCAGTCAGCATTAGGGTTTTAAACCCTAAACTAAACTTTTCCTTTAGTCAGCATTAGGGTTTTAAACCCTAAACTGAACTCTTTTCCATTCAGTCAGCATTAGGGTTTTAAACCCTAAACTGAACTTTTTCCATGTAGTCAGCATTAGGGTTTTAAACCCTAAACTGAACTTTTTCCTTTAGTCAGCATTAGGGTTTTAAACCCTAAACTGATCTTTTCCTTAGTCAGCATCAGGATTTTAAACCCTAAACTGAACTTTTCCTTTAGTCAGCATTAGGGTTTTAAACCCTAAACTGAACTCTATTCCATTCAGCCAGTATTAGGGTTTTAAACCCTAAACTGAACCCTTCAGTCAGCATTAGGGTTTTAAACCCTAAACTGAACTCTTTTCCATTCAGTCAGCATTAGGGTTTTAAACCCTAAACTGAACTTTTTCCATGTAGTCAGCATTAGGGTTTTAAACCCTAAACTGAACTTTTTCCTTTAGTCAGCATTAGGGTTTTAAACCCTAAACTGATCTTTTCCTTAGTCAGCATCAGGATTTTAAACCCTAAACTGAACTTTTCCTTTAGTCAGCATTAGGGTTTTAAACCCTAAACTGAACTCTATTCCATTCAGCCAGTATTAGGGTTTTAAACCCTAAACTGAACTTTTCCTTTAGTCAGCATTAGGGTTTTAAACCCTAAACTGAATCTTTCCCTTCAGTCAGCATTAGGGTTTTAAACCCTAAACTGAACTTTTCCTCTAGTCAGCATTAGGGTTTTAAACCCTAAACTGAACTTTTTCCATGTAGTCAGCATTAGGGTCTTAAACCCTAAACTGAACTTTTTCCTTTAGTCAGCATTAGGGTTTTAAACCCTAAACTGAACTTTTCCTGTAGTCAGCATTAGGGTTTTAAACCCTAAACTGAACTCTTTTGCATATAGTCAGTATTAGGGTTTTAAACCCTAAACTAAACTTTTCCTTTAGTCAGCATTAGGGTTTTAAACCCTAAACTGAACTCTTTTCCATTCAGTCAGCATTAGGGTTTTAAACCCTAAACTGAACTTTTTCCATGTAGTCAGCATTAGGGTTTTAAACCCTAAACTGAACTTTTTCCTTTAGTCAGCATTAGGGTTTTAAACCCTAAACTGATCTTTTCCTTAGTCAGCATCAGGATTTTAAACCCTAAACTGAACTTTTCCTTTAGTCAGCATTAGGGTTTTAAACCCTAAACTGAACTCTATTCCATTCAGCCAGTATTAGGGTTTTAAACCCTAAACTGAACTTTTCCTTTAGTCAGCATTAGGGTTTTAAACCCTAAACTGAATCTTTCCCTTCAGTCAGCATTAGGGTTTTAAACCCTAAACTGAACTTTTCCTCTAGTCAGCATTAGGGTTTTAAACCCTAAACTGAACTTTTTCCATGTAGTCAGCATTAGGGTCTTAAACCCTAAACTGAACTTTTTCCTTTAGTCAGAATTAGGGTTTTAAACCCTAAACTGAACTTTTTCCTTTAGTCAGCATTAGGGTTTTAATCCCAAAACTGATCTTTTCCTTAGTCAGCATTAGGGTTTTAAACCCTAAACTGAACTCTTTTCCATTCAGTCAGTATTAAGGTTTTAAACCCTAAACTGAACTTTTCCTTTAGTCACCATTAGGGTTTTAAACCCTAAACTGAACTCTTTTGCATATAGTCAGCATTAGGGTTTTAAACCCTAAACTAAACTTTTCCTTTAGTCAGCATTAGGGTTTTAAACCCTGAACTGAACTTTTTCCATGTAGTCAGCATTAGGGTTTTAAACTCTAAACTGAACTCTTTTCAATTTAGTCAGTATTAGGGTTTTAAACCCTAAACTGAACTTTTCCTTTAGTCAGCATTAGGGTTTTAAACCCTAAACTGAACTCTTTTCCATTCAGTCAGTATTAAGGTTTTAAACCCTAAACTAAACTTTTCCTTTAGTCAGCATTAGGGATTTAAACCCTAAACTGAACTCTTTCCCTTTAGTCAGCATTGGGGTTTTAAACCCTAAACTGATCTTTTCCTCTAGTCAGCATTAGGGTTTTAAACCCTAAACTGAACTTTTTCCATGTAGTCAGCATTAGGGTCTTAAACCCTAAACTGAACTTTTTCCTTTAGTCAGCATTAGGGTTTTAAACCCTAAACTGATCTTTTCCTTAGTCAGCATCAGGGTTTTAAACCCTAAACTGAACTTTCCCATTCAGTCAGCATTAAGGTTTTACACCCTAAACGAAACTCTTTCCTTTAGTCAGCATTAGGGTTTTAAACCCTAAACTGAACTTTTTCCATTCAGTCAGCATTAGGGTTTTAAACCCTAACCTGAACTCTTTCCTTTAGTCAGCATTAGGGTTTTAAACCCTAAACTGAACTTTTTCCATGTAGTCAGCATTAGGGTTTTAAACTCTAAACTGAACTCTTTTCCATTCAGTCAGTATTAGGGTTTTAAACCCTAAACTGAACTTTTCCTTTAGTCAGCATTAGGGTTTTAAACCCTAAACTGAACTTTTCCTTTAGTCAGCATTAGGGTTTTAAACCCTAAACTGAACTCTTTTCCATTCAGCTAGTATTAGGGTTTTAAACCCTAAACTGAACTTTTCCTTTAGTCAGCATTAGGGTTTTAAACCCTAAACTAAACTCTTTCCCTTCAGTCAGCATTAGGGTTTTAAACCCTAAACTGAACTTTCCTCTAGTCAGCATTAGGGCTTTAAACCCTAAACTGAACTTTTTCCATGTAGTCAGCATTAGGGTTTTAAACCCAAAACTGAACTTTTTCCTTTAGTCAGCATTAGGGTTTTAAACCCTAAACTGATCTTTTCCTTAGTCAGCATCAGGATTTAAACCCTAAACTGAACTTTTCCTTTAGTCAGCATTAGGGTTTTAAACCCTAAACTAAACTCTATTCCATTCAGCCAGTATTAAGGTTTTAAACCCTAAACTGAACTTTTCCTTTAGTCAGCATTAGGGTTTTAAACCCTAAACTGAATCTTTCCCTTCAGTCAGCATTAGGGATTTAAACCTTAAACTGAACTTTTCCTCTAGTTAGCATTAGGGTTTTAAACCCTAAACTGTACTCTTTCCATGTAGTCTGCATTAGGGTCTTAAACCCTAAACTGAACTTTTTCCTTTAGTCAGCATTAGGGTTTTAAACCCAAAACTGAACTTTTCCTGTAGTCAGCATTATGGTTTTAAAGCCTAAACTGAACTCTTTTGCATATAGTCAGTATTAGGGTTTTAAACCCTAAACTAAACTTTTCCTTTAATCAGCATTAGGGTTTTAAACCCTAAACTGAACTTTTTCCATGTAGTCAACATTAGGGTTTTAAACTCTAAACTGAACTCCTTTCCATTTAGTCAGTATTAGGGTTTTAAACCCTAAACTGAACTTTTCCTTTAGTCAGCATTAGGGTTTTAAACCCTAAACTGAACTCTTTTCCATTCAGTCAGCATTAGGGTTTTAAACCCTAAACTGAACTTTTTCCATGTAGTCAGCATTAGGGTTTTAAACCCTAAACTGAACTTTTTCCTTTAGTCAGCATTAGGGTTTTAAACCCTAAACTGATCTTTTCCTTAGTCAGCATCAGGATTTTAAACCCTAAACTGAACTTTTCCTTTAGTCAGCATTAGGGTTTTAAACCCTAAACTGAACTCTATTCCATTCAGCCAGTATTAGGGTTTTAAACCCTAAACTGAACCCTTCAGTCAGCATTAGGGTTTTAAACCCTAAACTGAACTCTTTTCCATTCAGTCAGCATTAGGGTTTTAAACCCTAAACTGAACTTTTTCCATGTAGTCAGCATTAGGGTTTTAAACCCTAAACTGAACTTTTCCTTGAGTCAGCATTAGGGTTTTAAACCCTAAACTGATCTTTTCCTTAGTCAGCATCAGGATTTAAACCCTAAACGGAACTTTTCCTTTAGTCAGCATTAGAGTTTTAAACCCTAAACTGAACTTTTCCTTTAGTTAGCATTAGGGTTTTAAACCATAAACTGAACTCTTTTCCATTCTGTTAACATTAGGGTTTTAAACCCTAAACTGAACTTTCCCATTCAGTCAGCATTAAGGTTTTACACCCTAAACGAAACTCTTTCCTTTAGTCAGCATTAGGGTTTTAAACCCTAAACTGAACTTTTTCCATTCAGTCAGCATTAGGGTTTTAAACCCTAACCTGAACTCTTTCCTTTAGTCAGCATTAGGGTTTTAAACCCTAAACTGAACTTTTTCCATGTAGTCAGCATTAGGGTTTTAAACTCTAAACTGAACTCTTTTCCATTCAGTCAGTATTAGGGTTTTAAACCCTAAACTAAACTTTTCCTTTAGTCAGCATTAGGGTTTTAAACCCTAAACTGAACTTTTCCTTTAGTCAGCATTAGGGTTTTAAACCCTAAACTGAACTCTTTTCCATTCAGCTAGTATTAGGGTTTTAAACCCTAAACTGAACTTTTCCTTTAGTCAGCATTAGGGTTTTAAACCCTAAACTAAACTCTTTCCCTTCAGTCAGCATTAGGGTTTTAAACCCTAAACTGAACTTTCCTCTAGTCAGCATTAGGGCTTTAAACCCTAAACTGAACTTTTTCCATGTAGTCAGCATTAGGGTTTTAAACCCTAAACTGAACTTTTTCCTTTAGTCAGCATTAGGGTTTTAAACCCTAAACTGATCTTTTCCTTAGTCAGCATCAGGATTTAAACCCTAAACTGAACTTTTCCTTTAGTCAGCATTAGGGTTTTAAACCCTAAACTGAACTCTATTCCATTCAGCCAGTATTAAGGTTTTAAACCCTAAACTGAACTTTTCCTTTAGTCAGCATTAGGGTTTTAAACCCTAAACTGAATCTTTCCCTTCAGTCAGCATTAGGGATTTAAACCCTAAACTGAACTTTTCCTCTAGTCAGCATTAGGGTTTTAAACCCTAAACTGTACTCTTTCCATGTAGTCTGCATTAGGGTCTTAAACCCTAAACTGAACTTTTTCCTTTAGTCAGCATTAGGGTTTTAAACCCAAAACTGAACTTTTCCTGTAGTCAGCATTATGGTTTTAAACCCTAAACTGAACTCTTTTGCATATAGTCAGTATTAGGGTTTTAAACCCTAAACTAAACTTTTCCTTTAGTCAGCATTAGGGTTTTAAACCCTAAACTGAACTTTTTCCATGTAGTCAACATTAGGGTTTTAAACTCTAAACTGAACTCTTTTCCATTTAGTCAGCATTAGGGTTTTAAACCCTAAACTGAACTTTTCCTTTAGTCAGCATTAGGGTTTTAAACCCTAAACTGAACTCTTTTCCATTCAGTCAGCATTAGGGTTTTAAACCCTAAACTGAACTTTTTCCATGTAGTCAGCATTAGGGTTTTAAACCCTAAACTGAACTTTTTCCTTTAGTCAGCATTAGGGTTTTAAACCCTAAACTGATCTTTTCCTTAGTCAGCATCAGGATTTTAAACCCTAAACTGAACTTTTCCTTTAGTCAGCATTAGGGTTTTAAACCCTAAACTGAACTCTATTCCATTCAGCCAGTATTAGGGTTTTAAACCCTAAACTGAACCCTTCAGTCAGCATTAGGGTTTTAAACCCTAAACTGAACTCTTTTCCATTCAGTCAGCATTAGGGTTTTAAACCCTAAACTGAACTTTTTCCATGTAGTCAGCATTAGGGTTTTAAACCCTAAACTGAACTTTTTCCTTTAGTCAGCATTAGGGTTTTAAACCCTAAACTGATCTTTTCCTTAGTCAGCATCAGGATTTAAACCCTAAACTGAACTTTTCCTTTAGTCAGCATTAGGGTTTTAAACCCTAAACTGAACTCTATTCCATTCAGCCAGTATTAAGGTTTTAAACCCTAAACTGAACTTTTCCCATTCAGTTAGCATTAGGGTTTTAAACCTTAAACTGAACTCTATTCCATTCAGCCAGTATTAGGGTTTTAAACCCTAAACTGAACTTTTCCTTTAGTCAGCATTAGGGTTTTAAACCCTAAACTGAATCTTTCTCTTAAGTCAGCATTAGGGTTTTAAACCCTAAACTGAACTTTTCCTCTAGTCAGCATTAGGGTTTTAAACTCTAAACTGAACTTTTTCCATGTAGTCAGCATTAGGGTCTTAAACCCTAAACTGAACTTTTTCCTTTAGTCAGCATTAGGGTTTTAAACCCTAAACTGAACTTTTCCTGTAGTCAGCATTAGGGTTTTAAACCCTAAACTGAACTCTTTTGCATATAGTCAGTATTAGGGTTTTAAACCCTAAACTAAACTTTTCCTTTAGTCAGCATTAGGGTTTTAAACCCTAAACTGAACTTTTTCCATGTAGTCAGCATTAGGGTTTTAAACTCTAAACTGAACTCTTTTCCATTTAGTTAGTATTAGGGTTTTAAACCCTAAACTGAACTTTTCCTTTAGTCAGCATTAGGGTTTTAAACCCTAAACTGAACACTTTTCCATTCAGTCAGTATTAAGGTTTTAAACCCTAAACTAAACTTTTCCTTTAGTCAGTATTAGGGATTTAAACCCTAAACTGAACTCTTTCCCTTTAGTCAGCATTGGGGTTTTAAACCCTAAACTGATCTTTTCCTCTAGTCAGCATTAGGGTTTTAAACCCTAAACTGAACTTTTTCCATGTAGTCAGCATTAGGGTTTTAAACTCTAAACTGAACTCTTTTCCATTCAGTCAGTATTAGGGTTTTAAACCCTAAACTGAACTTTTCCTTTAGTCAGCATTAGGGTTTTAAACCCTAAACTGAACTCTTTTCCATTCAGTCAGCATTAGGGTTTTAAACCCTAAACTGAACTTTTTCCATGTAGTCAGCATTAGGGTTTTAAACCCTAAACTGAACTTTTTCCTTTAGTCAGCATTAGGGTTTTAAACCCTAAACTGATCTTTTCCTTAGTCAGCATCAGGATTTTAAACCCTAAACTGAACTTTTCCTTTAGTCAGCATTAGGGTTTTAAACCCTAAACTGAACTCTATTCCATTCAGCCAGTATTAGGGTTTTAAACCCTAAACTGAACCCTTCAGTCAGCATTAGGGTTTTAAACCCTAAACTGAACTCTTTTCCATTCAGTCAGCATTAGGGTTTTAAACCCTAAACTGAACTTTTTCCATGTAGTCAGCATTAGGGTTTTAAACCCTAAACTGAACTTTTTCCTTTAGTCAGCATTAGGGTTTTAAACCCTAAACTGATCTTTTCCTTAGTCAGCATCAGGATTTTAAACCCTAAACTGAACTTTTCCTTTAGTCAGCATTAGGGTTTTAAACCCTAAACTGAACTCTATTCCATTCAGCCAGTATTAGGGTTTTAAACCCTAAACTGAACTTTTCCTTTAGTCAGCATTAGGGTTTTAAACCCTAAACTGAATCTTTCCCTTCAGTCAGCATTAGGGTTTTAAACCCTAAACTGAACTTTTCCTCTAGTCAGCATTAGGGTTTTAAACCCTAAACTGAACTTTTTCCATGTAGTCAGCATTAGGGTCTTAAACCCTAAACTGAACTTTTTCCTTTAGTCAGCATTAGGGTTTTAAACCCTAAACTGAACTTTTCCTGTAGTCAGCATTAGGGTTTTAAACCCTAAACTGAACTCTTTTGCATATAGTCAGTATTAGGGTTTTAAACCCTAAACTAAACTTTTCCTTTAGTCAGCATTAGGGTTTTAAACCCTAAACTGAACTTTTTCCATGTAGTCAGCATTAGGGTTTTAAACTCTAAACTGAACTCTTTTCCATTTAGTCAGTATTAGGGTTTTAAACCCTAAACTGAACTTTTCCTTTAGTCAGCATTAGGGTTTTAAACCCTAAACTGAACTCTTTTCCATTCAGTCAGTATTAAGGTTTTAAACCCTAAACTAAACTTTTCCTTTAGTCAGCATTAGGGATTTAAACCCTAAACTGAACTCTTTCCCTTTAGTCAGCATTGGGGTTTTAAACCCTAAACTGATCTTTTCCTCTAGTCAGCATTAGGGTTTTAAACCCTAAACTGAACTTTTTCCATGTAGTCAGCATTAGGGTCTTAAACCCTAAACTGAACTTTTTCCTTTAGTCAGCATTAGGGTTTTAAACCCTAAACTGATCTTTTCCTTAGTCAGCATCAGGGTTTTAAACCCTAAACTGAACTTTCCCATTCAGTCAGCATTAAGGTTTTACACCCTAAACGAAACTCTTTCCTTTAGTCAGCATTAGGGTTTTAAACCCTAAACTGAACTTTTTCCATTCAGTCAGCATTAGGGTTTTAAACCCTAAACTGAACTCTTTCCTTTAGTCAGCATTAGGGTTTTAAACCCTAAACTGAACTTTTCCTTTAGTCAGCATTAGGGTTTTAAACCCTAAACTGAACTCTATTCCATTCAGCCAGTATTAGGGTTTTAAACCCTAAACTGAACCCTTCAGTCAGCATTAGGGTTTTAAACCCTAAACTGAACTCTTTTCCATTCAGTCAGCATTAGGGTTTTAAACCCTAAACTGAACTTTTTCCATGTAGTCAGCATTAGGGTTTTAAACCCTAAACTGAACTTTTTCCTTTAGTCAGCATTAGGGTTTTAAACCCTAAACTGATCTTTTCCTTTAGTCAGCATTAGGGTTTTAAACCCTAAACTGAACTCTTTTCCATTCAGTCAGTATTAAGGTTTTAAACCCTAAACTAAACTTTTCCTTTAGTCAGCATTAGGGATTTAAACCCTAAACTGAACTCTTTCCCTTTAGTCAGCATTGGGGTTTTAAACCCTAAACTGATCTTTTCCTCTAGTCAGCATTAGGGTTTTAAACCCTAAACTGAACTTTTTCCATGTAGTCAGCATTAGGGTCTTAAACCCTAAACTGAACTCTTTTCCATTCAGTCAGTATTAGGGTTTTAAACCCTAAACTGAACTTTTCCTTTAGTCAGCATTAGGGTTTTAAACCCTAAACTGAACTCTTTTCCATTCAGTCAGCATTAGGGTTTTAAACCCTAAACTGAACTTTTTCCATGTAGTCAGCATTAGGGTTTTAAACCCTAAACTGAACTTTTTCCTTTAGTCAGCATTAGGGTTTTAAACCCTAAACTGATCTTTTCCTTAGTCAGCATCAGGATTTTAAACCCTAAACTGAACTTTTCCTTTAGTCAGCATTAGGGTTTTAAACCCTAAACTGAACTCTATTCCATTCAGCCAGTATTAGGGTTTTAAACCCTAAACTGAACCCTTCAGTCAGCATTAGGGTTTTAAACCCTAAACTGAACTCTTTTCCATTCAGTCAGCATTAGGGTTTTAAACCCTAAACTGAACTTTTTCCATGTAGTCAGCATTAGGGTTTTAAACCCTAAACTGAACTTTTTCCTTTAGTCAGCATTAGGGTTTTAAACCCTAAACTGATCTTTTCCTTAGTCAGCATCAGGATTTTAAACCCTAAACTGAACTTTTCCTTTAGTCAGCATTAGGGTTTTAAACCCTAAACTGAACTCTATTCCATTCAGCCAGTATTAGGGTTTTAAACCCTAAACTGAACTTTTCCTTTAGTCAGCATTAGGGTTTTAAACCCTAAACTGAATCTTTCCCTTCAGTCAGCATTAGGGTTTTAAACCCTAAACTGAACTTTTCCTCTAGTCAGCATTAGGGTTTTAAACCCTAAACTGAACTTTTTCCATGTAGTCAGCATTAGGGTCTTAAACCCTAAACTGAACTTTTTCCTTTAGTCAGCATTAGGGTTTTAAACCCTAAACTGAACTTTTCCTGTAGTCAGCATTAGGGTTTTAAACCCTAAACTGAACTCTTTTGCATATAGTCAGTATTAGGGTTTTAAACCCTAAACTAAACTTTTCCTTTAGTCAGCATTAGGGTTTTAAACCCTAAACTGAACTTTTTCCATGTAGTCAGCATTAGGGTTTTAAACTCTAAACTGAACTCTTTTCCATTTAGTCAGTTATTAGGGTTTTAAACCCTAAACTGAACTTTTCCTTTAGTCAGCATTAGGGTTTTAAACCCTAAACTGAACTCTTTTCCATTCAGTCAGTATTAAGGTTTTAAACCCTAAACTAAACTTTTCCTTTAGTCAGCATTAGGGATTTAAACCCTAAACTGAACTCTTTCCCTTTAGTCAGCATTGGGGTTTTAAACCCTAAACTGATCTTTTCCTCTAGTCAGCATTAGGGTTTTAAACCCTAAACTGAACTTTTTCCATGTAGTCAGCATTAGGGTCTTAAACCCTAAACTGAACTTTTTCCTTTAGTCAGCATTAGGGTTTTAAACCCTAAACTGATCTTTTCCTTAGTCAGCATCAGGGTTTTAAACCCTAAACTGAACTTTCCCATTCAGTCAGCATTAAGGTTTTACACCCTAAACGAAACTCTTTCCTTTAGTCAGCATTAGGGTTTTAAACCCTAAACTGAACTTTTTCCATTCAGTCAGCATTAGGGTTTTAAACCCTAAACCGAACTCTTTCCTTTAGTCAGCATTAGGGTTTTAAACCCTAAACTGAACTTTTTCCATTCAGTCAGCATTAGGGTTTTAAACCCTAAACTAACTTTTTTCCATTCAGCCAGTATTAGGGTTTTAAACCCTAAACTGAACCCTTCAGTCAGCATTAGGGTTTTAAACCCTAAACTGAACTCTTTTCCATTCAGTCAGCATTAGGGTTTTAAACCCTAAACTGAACTTTTTCCATGTAGTCAGCATTAGGGTTTTAAACCCTAAACTGAACTTTTCCTTGAGTCAGCATTAGGGTTTTAAACCCTAAACTGATCTTTTCCTTAGTCAGCATCAGGATTTAAACCCTAAACGGAACTTTTCCTTTAGTCAGCATTAGAGTTTTAAACCCTAAACTGAACTTTTCCTTTAGTCAGCATTAGGGATTTAAACCCTAAACTGAACTCTTTCCCTTTAGTCAGCATTGGGGTTTTAAACCCTAAACTGATCTTTTCCTCTAGTCAGCATTAGGGTTTTAAACCCTAAACTGAACTTTTTCCATGTAGTCAGCATTAGGGTTTTAAACTCTAAACTGAACTCTTTTCCATTCAGTCAGTATTAGGGTTTTAAACCCTAAACTGAACTTTTCCTTTAGTCAGCATTAGGGTTTTAAACCCTAAACTGAACTCTTTTCCATTCAGTCAGCATTAGGGTTTTAAACCCTAAACTGAACTTTTTCCATGTAGTCAGCATTAGGGTTTTAAACCCTAAACTGAACTTTTTCCTTTAGTCAGCATTAGGGTTTTAAACCCTAAACTGATCTTTTCCTTAGTCAGCATCAGGATTTTAAACCCTAAACTGAACTTTTCCTTTAGTCAGCATTAGGGTTTTAAACCCTAAACTGAACTCTATTCCATTCAGCCAGTATTAGGGTTTTAAACCCTAAACTGAACCCTTCAGTCAGCATTAGGGTTTTAAACCCTAAACTGAACTCTTTTCCATTCAGTCAGCATTAGGGTTTTAAACCCTAAACTGAACTTTTTCCATGTAGTCAGCATTAGGGTTTTAAACCCTAAACTGAACTTTTTCCTTTAGTCAGCATTAGGGTTTTAAACCCTAAACTGATCTTTTCCTTAGTCAGCATCAGGATTTTAAACCCTAAACTGAACTTTTCCTTTAGTCAGCATTAGGGTTTTAAACCCTAAACTGAACTCTATTCCATTCAGCCAGTATTAGGGTTTTAAACCCTAAACTGAACTTTTCCTTTAGTCAGCATTAGGGTTTTAAACCCTAAACTGAATCTTTCCCTTCAGTCAGCATTAGGGTTTTAAACCCTAAACTGAACTTTTCCTCTAGTCAGCATTAGGGTTTTAAACCCTAAACTGAACTTTTTCCATGTAGTCAGCATTAGGGTCTTAAACCCTAAACTGAACTTTTTCCTTTAGTCAGCATTAGGGTTTTAAACCCTAAACTGAACTTTTCCTGTAGTCAGCATTAGGGTTTTAAACCCTAAACTGAACTCTTTTGCATATAGTCAGTATTAGGGTTTTAAACCCTAAACTAAACTTTTCCTTTAGTCAGCATTAGGGTTTTAAACCCTAAACTGAACTTTTTCCATGTAGTCAGCATTAGGGTTTTAAACTCTAAACTGAACTCTTTTCCATTTAGTCAGTATTAGGGTTTTAAACCCTAAACTGAACTTTTCCTTTAGTCAGCATTAGGGTTTTAAACCCTAAACTGAACTCTTTTCCATTCAGTCAGTATTAAGGTTTTAAACCCTAAACTAAACTTTTCCTTTAGTCAGCATTAGGGATTTAAACCCTAAACTGAACTCTTTCCCTTTAGTCAGCATTGGGGTTTTAAACCCTAAACTGATCTTTTCCTCTAGTCAGCATTAGGGTTTTAAACCCTAAACTGAACTTTTTCCATGTAGTCAGCATTAGGATCTTAAACCCTAAACTGAACTTTTTCCTTTAGTCAGCATTAGGGTTTTAAACCCTAAACTGATCTTTTCCTTAGTCAGCATCAGGGTTTTAAACCCTAAACTGAACTTTCTTTTAAACCCTAAACTGAACTTTTTCCATGTAGTCAGCATTAGGGTTTTAAACCCTAAACTGAACTTTTTCCTTTAGTCAGCATTAGGGTTTTAAACCCTAAACTGATCTTTTCCTTAGTCAGCATCAGGATTTTAAACCCTAAACTGAACTTTTCCTTTAGTCAGCATTAGGGTTTTAAACCCTAAACTGAACTCTATTCCATTCAGCCAGTATTAGGGTTTTAAACCCTAAACTGAACCCTTCAGTCAGCATTAGGGTTTTAAACCCTAAACTGAACTCTTTTCCATTCAGTCAGCATTAGGGTTTTAAACCCTAAACTGAACTTTTTCCATGTAGTCAGCATTAGGGTTTTAAACCCTAAACTGAACTTTTCCTTGAGTCAGCATTAGGGTTTTAAACCCTAAACTGATCTTTTCCTTAGTCAGCATCAGGATTTAAACCCTAAACGGAACTTTTCCTTTAGTCAGCATTAGAGTTTTAAACCCTAAACTGAACTTTTCCTTTAAGTCAGCATTAGGGATTTAAACCCTAAACTGAACTCTTTCCCTTTAGTCAGCATTGGGGTTTTAAACCCTAAACTGATCTTTTCCTCTAGTCAGCATTAGGGTTTTAAACCCTAAACTGATCTTTTCCTTAGTCAGCATTAGGGTTTTAAACCCTAAACTGAACTTTTCCTGTAGTCAGCATTAGGGTTTTAAACCCTAAACTGAACTCTTTTGCATATAGTCAGTATTAGGGTTTTAAACCCTAAACTAAACTTTTCCTTTAGTCAGCATTAGGGTTTTAAACCCTAAACTGAACTTTTTCCATGTAGTCAGCATTAGGGTTTTAAACCCTAAACTGAACTTTTTCCTTTAGTCAGCATTAGGGTTTTAAACCCTAAACTGATCTTTTCCTTAGTCAGCATCAGGATTTTAAACCCTAAACTGAACTTTTCCTTTAGTCAGCATTAGGGTTTTAAACCCTAAACTGAACTCTATTCCATTCAGCCAGTATTAGGGTTTTAAACCCTAAACTGAACCCTTCAGTCAGCATTAGGGTTTTAAACCCTAAACTGAACTCTTTTCCATTCAGTCAGCATTAGGGTTTTAAACCCTAAACTGAACTTTTTCCATGTAGTCAGCATTAGGGTTTTAAACCCTAAACTGAACTTTTCCTTGAGTCAGCATTAGGGTTTTAAACCCTAAACTGATCTTTTCCTTAGTCAGCATCAGGATTTAAACCCTAAACGGAACTTTTCCTTTAGTCAGCATTAGAGTTTTAAACCCTAAACTGAACTTTTCCTTTAGTCAGCATTAGGGTTTTAAACCCTAAACTGAACTCTTTTCCATTTAGTCAGCATTAGGGTTTTAAACCCTAAACTGAACTCTATTCCATTCAGCCAGTATTAGGGTTTTAAACCCTAAACTGAACTTTTCCTTTAGTCAGCATTAGGGTTTTAAACCCTAAACTGAATCTTTCCCTTCAGTCAGCATTAGGGTTTTAAACCCTAAACTGAACTTTTCCTCTAGTCAGCATTAGGGTTTTAAACCCTAAACTGAACTTTTTCCATGTAGTCAGCATTAGGGTCTTAAACCCTAAACTGAACTTTTTCCTTTAGTCAGCATTAGGGTTTTAAACCCTAAACTGAACTTTTCCTGTAGTCAGCATTAGGGTTTTAAACCCTAAACTGAACTCTTTTGCATATAGTCAGTATTAGGGTTTTAAACCCTAAACTAAACTTTTCCTTTAGTCAGCATTAGGGTTTTAAACCCTAAACTGAACTTTTTCCATGTAGTCAGCATTAGGGTTTTAAACTCTAAACTGAACTCTTTTCCATTTAGTCAGTATTAGGGTTTTAAACCCTAAACTGAACTTTTCCTTTAGTCAGCATTAGGGTTTTAAACCCTAAACTGAACTTTTTTCCATTCAGTCAGTATTAAGGTTTTAAACCCTAAACTAAACTTTTCCTTTAGTCAGCATTAGGGATTTAAACCCTAAACTGAACTCTTTCCCTTTAGTCAGCATTGGGGTTTTAAACCCTAAACTGATCTTTTCCTCTAGTCAGCATTAGGGTTTTAAACCCTAAACTGAACTTTTTCCATGTAGTCAGCATTAGGGTCTTAAACCCTAAACTGAACTTTTTCCTTTAGTCAGCATTAGGGTTTTAAACCCTAAACTGATCTTTTCCTTAGTCAGCATCAGGGTTTTAAACCCTAAACTGAACTTTCCCATTCAGTCAGCATTAAGGTTTTACACCCTAAACTGAACTCTTTCCTTTAGTCAGCATTAGGGTTTTAAACCCTAAACTGAACTTTTTCCATTCAGTCAGCATTAGGGTTTTAAACCCTAAACCGAACTCTTTCCTTTAGTCAGCATTAGGGTTTTAAACCCTAAACTGAACTTTTTCCATTCAGTCAGCATTAGGGTTTTAAACCCTAAACTGAACTCTTTTCCATTCAGTCAGTATTAGGGTTTTAAACCCTAAACTGAACTTTTCCTTTAGTCAGCATTAGGGTTTTAAACCCTAAACTGAACTTTTCCTTTAGTCAGCATTAGGGTTTTAAACCCTAAACTGAACTCTTTTCCATTCAGTTAGTATTAGGGTTTTAAACCCTAAACTGAACTTTTCCTTTAGTCAGCATTAGGGTTTTAAACCCTAAACTGAACTCTTTTCCATTCAGTCAGTATTAGGGTTTTAAACCCTAAACTGAACTTTTCCTTTAGTCAGCATTAGGGTTTTAAACCCTAAACTAAACTCTTTCCCTTCAGTCAGCATTAGGGTTTTAAACCCTAAACTGAACTTTCCTCTAGTCAGCATTAGGGTTTTAAACCCTAAACTGAACTTTTTCCATGTAGTCAGCATTAGGGTTTTAAACCCTAAACTGAACTTTTTCCTTTAGTCAGCATTAGGGTTTTAAACCCTAAACTGATCTTTTCCTTAGTCAGCATTAGGGTTTTAAACTCTAAACTGAACTCTTTTCCATTCAGTCAGTATTAGGGTTTTAAACCCTAAACTGAACTTTTCCTTTAGTCAGCATTAGGGTTTTAAACCCTAAACTGAACTCTTTTCCATTCAGTCAGCATTAGGGTTTTAAACCCTAAACTGAACTTTTTCCATGTAGTCAGCATTAGGGTTTTAAACCCTAAACTGAACTTTTTCCTTTAGTCAGCATTAGGGTTTTAAACCCTAAACTGATCTTTTCCTTAGTCAGCATCAGGATTTTAAACCCTAAACTGAACTTTTCCTTTAGTCAGCATTAGGGTTTTAAACCCTAAACTGAACTCTATTCCATTCAGCCAGTATTAGGGTTTTAAACCCTAAACTGAACTTTTCCTTTAGTCAGCATTAGGGTTTTAAACCCTAAACTGAATCTTTCCCTTCAGTCAGCATTAGGGTTTTAAACCCTAAACTGAACTTTTCCTCTAGTCAGCATTAGGGTTTTAAACCCTAAACTGAACTTTTTCCATGTAGTCAGCATTAGGGTCTTAAACCCTAAACTGAACTTTTTCCTTTAGTCAGAATTAGGGTTTTAAACCCTAAACTGAACTTTTCCTGTAGTCAGCATTAGGGTTTTAAACCCTAAACTTAACTCTTTTGCATATAGTCAGTATTAGGGTTTTAAACCCTAAACTAAACTTTTCCTTTAGTCAGCATTAGGGTTTTAAACCCTAAACTGAACTTTTTCTTTAGTCAGCATTAGGGTTTTAAACCCTAAACTGAACTCTTTTCCATTTAGTTAGTATTAGGGTTTTAAACCCTAAACTGAACTTTTCCTTTAGTCAGCATTAGGGTTTTAAACCCTAAACTGATCTTTTCCTTAGTCAGCATCAGGATTTTAAACCCTAAACTGAACTTTTCCTTTAGTCAGCATTAGGGTTTTAAACCCTAAACTGAACTCTATTCCATTCAGCCAGTATTAGGGTTTTAAACCCTAAACTGAACCCTTCAGTCAGCATTAGGGTTTTAAACCCTAAACTGAACTCTTTTCCATTCAGTCAGCATTAGGGTTTTAAACCCTAAACTGAACTTTTTCCATGTAGTCAGCATTAGGGTTTTAAACCCTAAACTGAACTTTTTCCTTTAGTCAGCATTAGGGTTTTAAACCCTAAACTGATCTTTTCCTTAGTCAGCATCAGGATTTAAACCCTAAACTGAACTTTTCCTTTAGTCAGCATTAGGGTTTTAAACCCTAAACTGAACTCTATTCCATTCAGCCAGTATTAAGGTTTTAAACCCTAAACTGAACTTTTCCTTTAGTCAGCATTAGGGTTTTAAACCCTAAACTGAATCTTTCCCTTCAGTCAGCATTAGGGATTTAAACCCTAAACTGAACTTTTCCTCTAGTTAGCATTAGGGTTTTAAACCCTAAACTGTACTCTTTCCATGTAGTCTGCATTAGGGTCTTAAACCCTAAACTGAACTTTTTCCTTTAGTCAGCATTAGGGTTTTAAACCCAAAACTGAACTTTTCCTGTAGTCAGCATTATGGTTTTAAACCCTAAACTGAACTCTTTTGCATATAGTCAGTATTAGGGTTTTAAACCCTAAACTAAACTTTTCCTTTAGTCAGCATTAGGGTTTTAAACCCTAAACTGAACTCTTTTCCATTCAGTCAGCATTAGGGTTTTAAACCCTAAACTGAACTTTTTCCATGTAGTCAGCATTAGGGTTTTAAACCCTAAACTGAACTTTTTCCTTTAGTCAGCATTAGGGTTTTAAACCCTAAACTGATCTTTTCCTTAGTCAGCATCAGGATTTTAAACCCTAAACTGAACTTTTCCTTTAGTCAGCATTAGGGTTTTAAACCCTAAACTGAACTCTATTCCATTCAGCCAGTATTAGGGTTTTAAACCCTAAACTGAACTTTTCCTTTAGTCAGCATTAGGGTTTTAAACCCTAAACTGAATCTTTCCCTTCAGTCAGCATTAGGGTTTTAAACCCTAAACTGAACTTTTCCTCTAGTCAGCATTAGGGTTTTAAACCCTAAACTGAACTTTCCTCTAGTCAGCATTAGGGTTTTAAACCCTAAACTGATCTTTTCCTTAGTCAGCATCAGGATTTAAACCCTAAACGGAACTTTTCCTTTAGTCAATATTAGGGTTTTAAACCCTAAACTGAACTCTATTCCATTTAGCCAGTATTAGGGTTTTAAACCCTAAACTGAACTTTTCCTTTAGTCAGCATTAGGGTTTTAAACCCTAAACTGAATCTTTCCCTTTAGTCAGCATTAGGGTTTTAAACCCTAAACTGAACTTTTTCCTTTAGTCAGCATTAGGGTTTTAAACCCTAAACTGAACTTTTCCTCTAGTCAGCATTAGGGTTTTAAACCCTAAACTGAACTTTTTCCATGTAGTCAGCATTAGGGTCTTAAACCCTAAACTGAACTTTTTCCTTTAGTCAGCATTAGGGTTTTAAACCCTAAACTGAACTTTTCCTGTAGTCAGCATTAGGGTTTTAAACCCTAAACTGAACTCTTTTGCATATAGTCAGTATTAGGGTTTTAAACCCTAAACTAAACTTTTCCTTTAGTCAGCATTAGGGTTTTAAACCCTAAACTGAACTTTTTCCATGTAGTCAGCATTAGGGTTTTAAACTCTAAACTGAACTCTTTTCCATTCAATAAGTATTAACTCAAACAACCCCCCCCCCAAAAGTTCATCTTATTTTTCATAGGATCTTTTTTATGTAGTTGTGGAATTAAATGCTTTTTCATGATTATCTGTAGCTAACCTTGAAATTTCTTTTATATTTTCAAGTGTGTATTCTAAGTATTTAATATCTTTAGTTTTTTGATATTCTTCTATATTTTTTTCTAATATTATTTTTGACATATTTATATGTTTTAGAATTTCTAACCAGTACTTAAAATATTTGTAACTATCAATTTTTGATTTGTTCATATTAATACTGAGATGTATACCTGTTGATACATATATCCATGGTTTCTATATTTCTGAAAAATAAACATTTATATTAAGAAACAAATCATGAAAAATAACACTGACATTAATAGTACAAACCCGCAAAACAGTGAAACAATCAAAATAACTAAGAAATCGCAGAAAATTAGGAAGAAACTAAAGAAACTATATATAGAATATGAATACTTAAGTATCACAAAAATAAACAAAGCTAGGCTGTCCAAATTAATCGATATAATATCTAAAACAGAATATAAATATGTTTGTTATCTAAAGGATAAAAGATGAATAAAGAAGAATTCGCATTAGAAGAGAAAACATATGAGAATCCAGAAGGATTAAAAATAACAATAATATTTTCTAACTTAGGAAGAAGATATAAAAAAATAGGAAATAACCTAAACTTAATGTTAGAAAAAGAAACTGTAAAACTAGAGGATAGTTTAACCGCCATGGTTAGAATAACAAAAGAAAACGAAGAAATAGATAGAAAACGAGAGATTAAAGAAATACAACAGCAAGCTAAAGAAAAAATACAACAGATAGAGGAAGTAAAAAACACTAAAATAACAGAATTAGAAAAAGAATTAGAGATGCTAAAACAGATGTATGCAAATAAACTAAAAGAAAAGGAAAAACGTAAAGAAGAAGAAGAAGAACTAAAACTAACAAATGAGATAGAAAGATTCAAATTACAGTTAGAAGAAGTACAGGAGAGTCCATCAAAAATAAGTATAAACGAAATAAATGACCAAAGTGATAAAGACACAGAACTAGGAGAAAACTATTCAGAAACAAGTGAAACATACACAGAACTTATAGAAAAAACAGAAAAGATAAAAATAAACCCAGAAATAAATACAGGAGATATGAACGAAGATAAACCAAGCATATCAGGAATAAAAAATCCAAAACAATTAAACCCAACCTATTACAGAGTAAGTTATGATGCATATGACAGAAACAAAACATTATGGGATAAAAGGTTAAATAAGAAATGGGCACCAAGACAGATAACTGAACAATATAATTTTTTAGATCTAGATTGTGTAGCAGATATAAATAAAACAATACAATTATGGATAGGATATATCTCAAAACAACTAATAGATAATAAAATAACAATAACGGAAACACCAGGATATATAGAAAGAACATTAATAGGAACTGTAAAATTATGGTTACAAAATTTATCAAGTGAAAGCTTAGACACATTAAGGAGTAATAAAAAACTTGACGGTACAACTACAACAACAGTTACAGATATATTAAATAAATATGAAATAGCAATAAGAAATGAATTTAGTAGTATGACAACAGAAGTAGAAGAACAAAATAAAGAAAAAATTACAAATAGAAATTTAATGACAAAATTAGCAATATGTAATATGTGTTATATAGATGAATATACTTGTGCATTTAGAGACTATTATTATAAAGGAACATATAGTCCAGATGAAAGTAAAGAGATAAGAAAATTATATTTTACAAAATTACCAGAACCCTTTAGCTCAAAAATAATAAAAAGTTGGAACGAAGCAGGACTAGCAGATACATTAGGAGTAAGGATAAAATTTCTACAAAACTGGTTTATAGAATTATGTGAAAAATATAAAGAAAACATGAAAATGGAAAAAATATTAGTAAAAAATTTGGCATGTTGCAAAAGTAGAATAGCACCCCAATTTGGCTGCACAGATAAATATTACAAAAAAGAAGGAAAGAAAAAGAAATTTAAATCAAAATATTCAAAGTATAAATATAGGAAACCAAGAAGAAGATATTATGTAAAAAATTATAAACATAAAAAACCATATAGGAAAAAGAAAAAACTAACAGAATGTACTTGCTATAATTGTGGAAAGCTAGGACACTTAGCCAAAGATTGTAAATTACCAAAAAACCCAAAGAAGAAACAAATTACCGAAATATTGATAGATAATGATAAATATACACAAGTAGAATATGTAGATTATGAATTAAGCAGTGAAGACAGCATATATGAGATATCAGAAAACGAGTTCTCTGAAAATGAAATAAACAAGGATATAGAAGAGTCAGATGAAGAAAATTATGACTGAAAAAGATATACAAATTATACAACAAGAAGAACACCAAGATGAACAATCTTCAGAACAAAAAATAATATTTGACGCTAATATATTTGAACAAATAAAAGGAAAAGAATTGGATCTAAGTATAGACAAAATATTAGAAGTACCAACAATAAAGAATTGGTTTAAAAGACAAAAAGAAGAATACTATGTAGTAAGCCAAAGAGAACATATAATAGATTGTAAATACATCAAAGGTAAAGCACAAATACCAATTTTAAATAAAAGACTACTAAATAAAGAAATACAAGATATAAAAGCAAAAAATCCAATAAAATATGTACACTTAGGAGGAACGGAGATCCTAATAAAAGCATGTTTTAGGGAAGGAATAGATACCCCTATAGAAATATACTTGGCAGATGATAGGATTGTACAACCTATAGAAAAGAGTATAATAAGTGCTGTAAGAGGTAACTTAATATACCAAAAATTTAAATTTATAGTAAGTGCTAACTATTCAGTAGCAGTAGATGATAAAAATATAGATAAATCATTAGTATTATACTGGAAAATGTCTGGAATAGAATTAGCACCAGGAAGTAAAATATTCACAGCAAGATGTAAAAATCTATATGTCTTAACAACAAAACATAAGATAACAGCTAAAAATAAAATAAATAAAATAAAAATAGAAAATCCATTCGAAAGAATAGTATCAGTTATAGACAACAATGATTACAGTTATACAGAAATAGACATGGATGAAGATTTAGAAATAGTAAAAGAAAGATTAAGCACATCAAAACGAATAAATAATGAAATGCCAGAAACATCATCAAGAAGTACATCAAGAAGTACATCAAAAAGAATAAATTATACCACTCCACAAAAATTAATAGAACAAAAAATAGAAGAAATAAACCCACATCATTATTATATAACAGGAATAATGGACCAAAGAAAATATTTAATACTAATAAATACAGGGCAGGAAGAGAATTATGTTATAAGAGAACTAATACCAGAACAAGAGATAGTAACAATAGAACAACAAAATTCAGAACTACCAAAAGCGTTAAGAAAAAACGAAGAAACAACTGAAAAAGAATTAATTATTGGAGGAATACCAATATTAATAAATTTTAAAATATATCAAGGAGATAAAAATATTACACTAGGGATAAAATGGTTAGAAAAAGTCAAACCATATAAATTAGAAGATAGGCAATTAACAATAAGTTATGAAAATAAGAAAATAATAATAAAAAGAACTTTGATATAATGCCAAAGATATACATACTTTCCAAAATAATAGTAGAAGGATATTATAATAGATATTATACACCTATGGTGGATACAGGAGCAGAAGCTAATATGTGTAGACATAATTGTTTACCAGAAAGTAAATGGGAAAAGCTAAAAACCCCCATAGTAGTAACAGGATTTAATAATGAAGGAAGTATGATAACATATAAAGCAAGAAATATAAAAATACAAATATGGGATAAAATATTAACCATAGAAGAAATATATAGTTACGAATTCACAAATAAAGATATATTATTAGGAATGCCATTTTTAGATAAATTATACCCACATATTATAACAAAAACACATTGGTGGTTTACTACCCCGTGTAAACAAAAATTAGGAGCAAAAAGAGTAAATAATAAAGTAAGAAAAACAACACCCTGGATTAAAGGAAGTGAAAAGATTACCCAAAAATTAGAAAATGTAATACAAAGTAACCATAATATAGAGATAATCATTTTCTCAATAAATAAGATAAAACCACTACAAGATAAACTAGAATTACTATATAATGATAATCCACTCCAAGGATGGGAAAAACATCAAACAAAAATAAAGATTGAACTAATAGATGAAAATAGCATAATAACACAAAAACCTTTAAAATACAATTTTAATGATTTAACAGAATTTAAAATGCATATAAAAGAATTATTAGATAATAACTACATACAAGAAAGTAATAGTAAACATACTAGCCCAGCATTTATAGTAAATAAGCATAGTGAACAAAAAAGAGGAAAAAGCCGTATGGTTATAGATTATAGAAACTTAAATGCAAAAACAAAAACATATAATTATCCGATACCAAATAAAATACTAAAAATTAGACAAATACAAGGATATAACTATTTTAGTAAATTTGACTGTAAATCAGGATTTTACCATTTAAAACTAGAAGATGAATCTAAAAAGTTAACAGCATTCACAGTACCACAAGGATTTTACGAATGGAACGTATTACCTTTTGGATATAAAAATGCACCAGGTAGGTATCAACATTTTATGGATAATTACTTCAACCAATTAGAAAATTGTATAATATATATAGATGATATATTGCTATATTCTAGAACAGAGAACGAACATATAAAACTACTAGAAAAATTCATACACATTGTAGAAATATCAGGAATAAGTTTAAGTAAAAAGAAAGCAGAAGTAATGAAAAATCAAATAGAATTTTTAGGTATACAAATAGATAAAAACGGAATAAAAATGCAAACCCATGTAGTACAAAAAATAATTAACTTGAATGAAACACTTGATACAAAAAAGAAGTTACAATCATTTTTAGGATTGGTTAACCAAGTAAGAGAATATATTCCTAAATTAGCAGAAAACTTAAAACCATTACAGAAAAAATTAAAAAAGGACATAGAATATCATTTTGACGAAAAAGATAAAATACATATACAGAAGATAAAAAATATGTGTAAAAAATTACCAAAACTATATTTTCCAGATGAAAAGAAACAATTTACATATATTGTAGAAACTGATTCTAGTGATCACAGCTACGGAGGAGTTCTAAAATATAAATATGATAATGAAAAAATTGAACACCATTGTAGATATTATTCCGGATCATACACGGAACCACAATTAAAATGGGAAATAAATAGGAAAGAACTATTTGGATTATATAAATGTTTGTTAGCATTTGAGCCATATATTGTTTATAACAAATTTATAGTAAGAACAGATAATACACAAGTAAAATGGTGGATAACTCGGAAAGTACAGGATTCAGTAACTACAAAGGAAATAAGGAGACTTGTATTAAATATACAAAATTTTACATTTACAATTGAAGTAATACGGACTGACAAGAATGTTATTGCAGACTACCTATCAAGACAAAGGTACCCAAACAGATGAAAGCCAAGAATCAAAAGACATATTTACAATCCTTACTACTCTATCCTTACAGATGGAGAGTATGGGAAAAAGATTACAACAGCTAGAAAGTCAGCAGCATGACTATAAAAATGCGGAGCTAAGTCAATCGGAAGACTCTAAACTTCCAGAGGTAGAAGGAGACGTTGGGAAACTCCAAAAAACCCATAACACAGTTGCTTTATATACAGCTGCAGGTACAAGCAAACAAGTTAGCAAAAAGCCACATATCAATGTAAACCTAAATACCGTATTTGATAAGCCATTTACATCAAAAAAGCCAAGAGAAGCAATAGTTATAGCCCCACAAACTTCAACCTATGCTAATAGCCTACACCACAACAAAAAGGTATATAACCATATTACTCAAACATATATTGAGAATATATATAAAATCCAGACATTTCTGAACCTAAACCCTAGATCAACAACTACTACAGATCCAACACAAGATTATGTAACCCAAAAACTACAGGGATATAATAGGCTTATAGCCCAGCCAAAAACAAAAGCAAACCTAGTAAAAACATGTTACAACTACGGACTACTTAGCACAGTATATACCCATGACGGAGAAGAAATAATTGGAATACCAGAGCTATACAAAGCATTTGTCACCTTCAAGAGAATTACAAAAGGCAACCTATTCTTCATCAAATTCTATACAGCACCAGCGGAAATACTATATGATGAAATAAAACCCATAATACAGGTGATAAAAATAGGACTAACACGAGATATGATAATACCGGAAGAGATAGAGAAACAACCGGAGATACAGAAAATGGAGATACCAAGTTTCTATGCTAATAAAAGAATAATTGGTATAGCAACTATTATTCAAGAACTAGCTAACAATTATCTACAAGGAAATGCTATCTGGAGCTACTATTCCAGAGACCAATTGATGATATATGCCAACTCGAAGGAACTACGACAAGGAGATATGGATGAAGTCCAGAAATGGATTTTATCATTATTAAAACCAGAAATGCAACCAACTACCAGAGCATTGAAAAAAGAATTTATTTCAAACGAGTTATTAACAAGATACTGCAAACTAGTAGGACACAAATATCCAGACCACATATGTTCAAAGTGCAACGGAGATGATAACTATGTACCAGAAGTCCAACTAGAATGAAGGTATCAACAAGAAGACAAAAGAAGAAGACAGCTACTGGAAACATATAATGTAAAGTAAATAGTACTAGTCGCATTCATGAACAGTAAAGGTCGTTCATGAATAGTAAGAGTCATAAAGTAAATAGTATATGTCATAATCATGAACAGTAAAGGTCGTTCATGAATAGTAAGAGTCATAAAGTAAATAGTATATGTCATAATCATGAACAGTAAAGGTCGTTCATGAATAGTAGGAGTCATTTGTAAACAGTAAGAGTCGTTTTAATTTTCTTTATATAGAATGTAAATCCGAGGAAGGAGGACATCCTCACCCTTACCTTCTCTCTCTAATATTCTCTCTTATCTTCTCTCTTGTAAGAAATATCTGAGTTAATTACAAGTATCTAAAACAGCTATGGAGCATTCAAACGAGTTACAAAACCAGGTAAGTTTATTTATAATCATGTTTAACTAAACTCTTATATTCCTTATAATCTCTTAAAAATCATAATTGTTTATCATGTTATAGTACTGTTATAAAGAACATCTTGAGAAAGTTTGCCTGTCTAATAATGCTGAGAGTAGTTAAGCCCAGACTATGCCATCCTAAAGTGGAAACCAGTAGGCAAGGAAGCCGTTTAGGGGAGTACACAGAGTTGAGGCGCTGTTAGGGTAAATGATTGAAGCATGAAAAACATGGTAGTGACCAGAAAAGATTGTTCAGTATAACTTATTAAAATATGATAAACTCTATGATAAACAAAGAGGTTAGAGGGAATATGTTTAGTAAACACATGATAAGGATAAATAATAAATCTAAATGAACAACCACACGTATTTATTAGAAGAAAATATTGACTACAAAATACTTATGTTATATATCTTTAAGAGACTTAATAACGATGTTAAAAGAAAAATTTACGATATTTTAGTTACTTTTGAAATAATATATGTAATGGAACAAGCATTTACGGAACTAATTGTATCACATGAAATAGATATATTAGATCTATATGAACTAGATTTATATTCAGACTAATGATCACATATCAAGTTAATAAAATCTTTTTATAAATGAAACATAACACTTTTCATTATATAAGATTCTATAATACCCAGAAATGGAAACTTCTTAAAAACCTCAGTAACATAAATAGAAAAATAGATTGTGTTAAATACAATATTAAAACCTGCAAAGATATTATTAGATATAATAAATTACGTAATAAAGCTTTACTAACTATAGAAAATGAAATTGAATTTTATGAAGATAAACTTGAAAGTTATCAACACAGAAAAGAAATAACACTGAGAAATATAGAAACCATGGATATATGTATCAACAGGTATACATCTCAGTATTAATATGAACAAATCAAAAATTGATAGTTACAAATATTTTAAGTACTGGTTAGAAATTCTAAAACATATAAATATGTCAAAAATAATATTAGAAAAAAATATAGAAGAATATCAAAAAACTAAAGATATTAAATACTTAGAATACACACTTGAAAATATAAAAGAAATTTCAAGGTTAGCTACAGATAATCATGAAAAAGCATTTAATTCCACAACTACATAAAAAAGATCCTATGAAAAATAAGATGAACTCAAACAACCCCCCCCCAAGGGTTTTAAACCCTAAACTGAACATTTTCTATGTAGTCAGCATTAGGGTTTTAAACTCTAAACTGAAATCTTTTCCATTCAGTTAGTATTATGGTTTTAAACCCTAAACTGAACTTTTCCTTTAGTCAGCATTAGGGTTTTAAACCCTAAACCGAACTCTTTTCCATTCAGTCAGTATTAGGGTTTTAAACCCTAAATTGAATTTTTCCTTTAGTCAGCATTAGGGTTTTAAACCCAAAACTGATCTTTTCCTTAGTCAGCATCAGGGTTTTAAACCCTAAACTGAACTTTCCCATTCAGTCAACATTAGGGTCTTAAACCCTAAACTGAACTTTTTCCTTTAGTCAGCATTAGGGTTTTAAACCCTAAACTGAACTTTTCCTGTAGTCAGCATTAGGGTTTTAAACCCTAAACTGAACTCTTTTGCATATAGTCAGTATTAGGGTTTTAAACCCTAAACTAAACTTTTCCTTTAGTCAGCATTAGGGTTTTAAACCCTAAACTGAACTTTTTCCATGTAGTCAGCATTAGGGTTTTAAACCCTAAACTGAACTTTTTCCTTTAGTCAGCATTAGGGTTTTAAACCCTAAACTGATCTTTTCCTTAGTCAGCATCAGGATTTTAAACCCTAAACTGAACTTTTCCTTTAGTCAGCATTAGGGTTTTAAACCCTAAACTGAACTCTATTCCATTCAGCCAGTATTAGGGTTTTAAACCCTAAACTGAACTTTTCCTTTAGTCAGCATTAGGGTTTTAAACCCTAAACTGAATCTTTCCCTTCAGTCAGCATTAGGGTTTTAAACCCTAAACTGAACTTTTCCTCTAGTCAGCATTAGGGTTTTAAACCCTAAACTGAACTTTTTCCATGTAGTCAGCATTAGGGTCTTAAACCCTAAACTGAACTTTTTCCTTTAGTCAGCATTAGGGTTTTAAACCCTAAACTGAACTTTTCCTGTAGTCAGCATTAGGGTTTTAAACCCTAAACTGAACTCTTTTGCATATAGTCAGTATTAGGGTTTTAAACCCTAAACTAAACTTTTCCTTTAGTCAGCATTAGGGTTTTAAACCCTAAACTGAACTTTTTCCATGTAGTCAGCATTAGGGTTTTAAACTCTAAACTGAACTCTTTTCCATTTAGTCAGTATTAGGGTTTTAAACCCTAAACTGAACTTTTCCTTTAGTCAGCATTAGGGTTTTAAACCCTAAACTGAACTCTTTTCCATTCAGTCAGTATTAAGGTTTTAAACCCTAAACTAAACTTTTCCTTTAGTCAGCATTAGGGATTTAAACCCTAAACTGAACTCTTTCCCTTCAGTCAGCATTAGGGTTTTAAACCCTAAACTGATCTTTTCCTCTAGTCAGCATTAGGGTTTTAAACCCTAAACTGAACTTTTTCCATGTAGTCAGCATTAGGGTCATAAATCCTAAACTAAACTTTTTCCTTTAGTCAGCATTAGGGTTTTAAACCCTAAAATGATCTTTTCCTTAGTCAACATCAGGGTTTTAAACCCTAAACTGAACTTTCCCATTCAGTCAGCATTAAGATTTTAAACCCTAAACGGAACTCTTTACTTTAGTCAGCATTAGGGTTTTAAACCCTAAACTGAACTTTTTCCATGTAGTCAACATTTGGGTTTTAAACTCTAAACTGAACTCTTTTCCATTCAGTCAGTATTAGGGTTTTTAACCCTAAACTGAACTTTTCCTTTAGTCAGCATTAAGGTTTTAAACCCTAAACTGAACTCTTTTCCATTCAGTCAGTATTAGGGTTTTAAACCCTAAACTGAACTTTTCTTTTAGTCAGCATTAGGGTTTTAAACCCTAAACTGAACTCTTTCCCTAGTCAACATTAGTGTTTTAAACCCTAAACTGATCTTTTCCTCTAGTCAGCATTAGTGTTTTAAACCCTAAACTGAACTTTTTCCATGTAGTCAGCATTAGGGTCTTAAACCCTAAACTGAACTTTTTCCTTTAGTCAGCATTAGGGTTTTAAACCCTAAACTAAACTTTTCCTGTAGTCAGCATTAGGGTTTTAAACCCTAAACTGAACTCTTTTCCATTCAGTCAGTATTAGGGTTTTAAACCCTAAACTGAACTTTTCCTTTAGTCAGCATTAGGGTTTTAAACCCTAAACTGAACTTTTTCCATGTAGTCAGCATTAGGGTTTTAAACCCTAAACTGAACTTTTTCCATTCAGTCAGCATTAGGGTTTTAAACCCTAAACTGAACTTTCCATTCAGTCAGCATTAGTGTTTTAAACCCTAAACCGAACTCTTTTCCATTCAGTCAGTATTAGGGTTTTAAACCCTAAATTGAATTTTTCCCTTAGTCAACATTAGAGTTTTAAACCCAAAACTGATCTTTTCCTTAGTCAGCATCAGGGTTTTAAACCCTAAACTGAACTGTCCCATTCAGTCAGCATTAGGGTTTTAAACCCTAAACTGAACTCTTTCCTTTAGTCAGCATTAGGGTTTTAAACCCTAAACTAAACTTTTTCCATGTAGTCAGCATTAGGGTTTTAAACTCTAAACTGAACTCTTTTCCATTCAGTCAGTATTAGGGTTTTAAACCCTAAACTGAACTTTTCCTTTAGTCAGCATTAGGGTTTTAAACCCTAAACTGAACTCTTTTCCATTCAGTCAGCATTAGGGTTTTAAACTCTAAACTGAACTCTTTTCCATTCAGTCAGTATTAGGGTTTTAAACCCTAAAATGAACTTTTCCTTTAGTCAGCATTAGGGTTTTAAACCCTAAACTGAACTTTTTCCATTCAGTCAGCATTAGGGTTTTAAACCCTAAACTGAACTTTTTCCATTCAGTCAGCATTAGGGTTTTAAACCCTAAACTGAACTCTTTCCTTTAGTCAGCATTAGGGTTTTAAACCCTAAACTGAACTTTTTCCATTCAGTCAGCATTAGGGTTTTAAACCCTAAACTGAACTCTTTCCTTTAGTCAGCATTAGGGTTTTAAACCCTAAACTAAACTTTTTCCATGTAGTCAGCATTAGGGTTTTAAACTCTAAACTGAACTCTTTTCCATTCAGTCAGTATTAGGGTTTTAAACCCTAAACTGAACTTTTCCTTTAGTCAGCATTAGGGTTTTAAACCCTAAACTGAACTCTTTTCCATTCAGTCAGTATTAGGGTTTTAAACCCTAAACTGAACTTTTCCTTTAGTCAGCATTAGGGTTTTAAACCCTAAACTGAACTCTTTTCCATTCAGTCAGTATTAGGGTTTTAAACCCTAAACTGAACTTTTCCTTTAGTCAGCATTAGGGTTTTAAACCCTAAACTGAAGTCTTTCCCTTCATTCAGCATTAGGGTTTTAAACCCTAACTTGATCTTTTCCTTAGTCAGCATCAGGATTGTAAACCCTAAACTGAACTTTCCCTTTAGTCAGCATTAGGGTTTTAAACCCTAAAGTGAACTCTTTCCTTTAGTCAGCATTAGGGTTTTAAACCCTAAACTGAACTCTTTTCCATTCAGTCAGTATTAGGGTTTTAAACCCTAAACTGAACTTTTCCCTTCAGTCAGCATTAGGGTTTTAAACCCTAAACTAAACTGTTTTCCATTCAGTCAGTATTAGGGTTTTAAACCCTAAACTGAACTTTTCCTTTAGTATGTATTAGGGTTTTAAACCCTAAACTGAACTTTTTCCATGTAGTCAGCATTAGGGTTTTAAACTCTAAACTGAACTCTTTTCCATTCAGTCATTATTATGGTTTTAAACCCTAAACTGAACTTTTCCTTTAGTATGTATTAGGGTTTTAAACCCTAAACTGAACTCTTTTCCATTCAGTCAGTATTAGGGATTTAAACCCTAAACTGAATTTTTCCTTTAGTCAGCATTAGGGTTTTAAACCCAAAACTGATCTTTTCGTTAGTCAGCATTAGGGTTTTAAACCCTAAACTGAACTTTTCCATTCAGTCATTATTATGGTTTTAAACCCTAAACTGAACTTTTCCTTTAGTATGTATTAGGGTTTTAAACCCTAAACTGAACTCTTTTCCATTCAGTCAGTATTAGGGTTTTAAACCCTAAACTGAATTTTTCCTTTAGTCAGCATTAGGGTTTTAAACCCAAAACAGATCTTTTCGTTAGTCAGCATTAGGGTTTTAAACCCTAAACTGAACTTTCCCATTCAGTCAGCATTAGGGTTTTAAACCCTAAACTGAACTCTTTCCTTTAGTCAGCATTAGGGTTTTAAACCCTAAACTAAACTTTTTCCATGTAGTCAGCATTAGGGTTTTAAACTCTAAACTGAACTCTTTTCCATTCAGTCAGTATTAGGGTTTTAAACCCTAAACTGAACTTTTCCTTTAGTCAGCATTAGGGTTTTAAACCCTAAACTGAACTCTTTTCCATTCAGTCAGCATTAGGGTTTTAAACTCTAAACTGAACTCTTTTCCATTCAGTCAGTATTAGGGTTTTAAACCCTAAAATGAACTTTTCCTTTAGTCAGCATTAGGGTTTTAAACCCTAAACCGAACTCTTTTCCATTCAGTCAGTATTAGGGTTTTAAACCCTAAATTGAATTTTTCCCTTAGTCAACATTAGGGTTTTAAACCCAAAACTGATCTTTGCCTTAGTCAGCATCAGGGTTTTAAACCCTAAACTGAACTTTCCCATTCAGTCAGCATTAGGGTTTTAAACCCTAAACTGAACTCTTTCCTTTAGTCAGTATTAGGGTTTTAAACCCTAAACTAAACTTTTTCCATGTAGTCAGCATTAGGGTTTTAAACTCTAAACTGAACTCTTTTCCATTCAGTCAATATTAGGGTTTTAAACCCTAAAATGAACTTTTCCTTTAGGCAGCATTAGGGTTTTTAACCCTAAACTGAACTCTTTTCTATTCAGTCAGTATTAGGGTTTTAAACCCTAAACTGAACTTTTCCTTCAGTCAGCATTAGGGGTTTAAACCCTAAATTGAACTCTTTTCCATTCAGTCAGTATTAGGGTTTTAAACCCTAAACTGAACTTTTCCTTTAGTCAGCATTAGGGTTTTAAACCCTAAACTGAAGTCTTTCCCTTCATTCAGCATTACGGTTTTAAACCCTAACTTGATCTTTTCCTTAGTCAGCATCAGGATTGTAAACCCTAAACTGAACTTTCCCTTTAGTCAGCATTAGGGTTTTAAACCCTAAAGTGAACTCTTTCCTTTAGTCAGCATTCGGGTTTTAAACCCTAAACTGAACTCTTTTCCATTCAGTCAGTATTAGGGTTTTAAACCCTAAACTGAACTTTTCCCTTCAGTCAGCATTAGGGTTTTAAACCCTAAACTAAACTGTTTTCCATTCAGTCAGTATTAGGGTTTTAAACCCTAAACTGAACTTTTCCTTTAGTATGTATTAGGGTTTTAAACCCTAAACTGAACTTTTTCCATGTAGTCAGCATTAGGGTTTTAAACTCTAAACTGAACTCTTTTCCATTCAGTCATTATTATGGTTTTAAACCCTAAACTGAACTTTTCCTTTAGTATGTATTAGGGTTTTAAACCCTAAACTGAACTCTTTTCCATTCAGTCAGTATTAGGGTTTTAAACCCTAAACTGAATTTTTCCTTTAGTCAGCATTAGGGTTTTAAACCCTAAACTGAACTTTTCCTTTAGTCAGCATTAGGGTTTTAAACCCTAAACTGAACTTTTTCCATTCAGTCAGCATTAGGGTTTTAAACCCTAAACTGAACTCTTTCCTTTAGTCAGCATTAGGGTTTTAAACCCTAAACTGAACTCTTTTCCATTCAGTTAGTATTAGGGTTTTAAACCCTAAACTGAACTTTTCCTTTAGTCAGCATTAGGGTTTTAAACCCTAAATTGAACTCTTTTCCATTTAGTCAGTATTAGGGTTTTAAACCCTAAACAGAACTTTTCTTTTAGTCAGCATTAGGGTTTTAAACCCTAAACTGAACTCTTTCCCTTCATTCAGCATTAGGGTTTTAAACCCTAAACTGAACTTTCCTCTAGTCAGCATTAGGGGTTTAAACCCTAAACTGAACTTTTTCCATGTAGTCAGCATCAGGATTTTAAACCCTAAACTGAACTTTTCCTTTAGTCAGCATTAGGGTTTTAAACCCTAAACTGAACTCTATTCCATTCAGCCAGTATTAGGGTTTTAAACCCTAAACTGAACTTTTCCTTTAGTCAGCATTAGGGTTTTAAACCCTAAACTGAATCTTTCCCTTCAGTCAGCATTAGGGTTTTAAACCCTAAACTGAACTTTTCCTCTAGTCAGCATTAGGGTTTTAAACCCTAAACTGAACTTTTTCCATGTAGTCAGCATTAGGGTCTTAAACCCTAAACTGAACTTTTTCCTTTAGTCAGCATTAGGGTTTTAAACCCTAAACTGAACTTTTCCTGTAGTCAGCATTAGGGTTTTAAACCCTAAACTGAACTCTTTTCCATTCAGTCAGTATTAGGGTTTTAAACCCTAAACTGAACTTTTCCTTTAGTCAGCATTAGGGTTTTAAACCCTAAACTGAACTTTTTCCATGTAGTCAGCATTAGGGTTTTAAACTCTAAACTGAACTCTTTTCCATTCAGTCAGTATTAGGGTTTTAAACCCTAAACTGAACTTTTCCTTTAGTCAGCATTAGGGTTTTAAACCCTAAACTGAACTCTTTTCCATTCAGTCAGTATTAGGGTTTTAAACCCTAAACTGAACTTTTCCTTTAGTCAGCATTAGGGTTTTAAACCCTAAACTGAACTCTTTTCCATTCAGTCAGTATTAGGGTTTTAAACCCTAAACTGAACTTTTCCTTTAGTCAGCATTAGGGTTTTAAACCCTAAACTAAACTCTTTCCCTTCAGTCAGCATTAGGGTTTTAAACCCTGAACTGAACTTTTTCCATGTAGTTAGTATTAGGGTTTTAAACTCTAAACTAAACTCTTTTCCATTCAGTTAGTATTAGGGTTTTAAACCCTAAACTGAACTTTTCCTTTAGTCAGCATTAGGGTTTTAAACCTTAAACTGAACTCTTTTCCATTCAGTTAGTATTAGGGTTTTAAACCCTAAACTGAATTTTTCCTTTAGTCAGCATTAGGGTTTTAAACCCTAAACTGAACTCTTTCCCTTCATTCAGCATTAGGGTTTTAAACCCTAAACTGAACTTTCCTCTAGTCAGCATTAGGGTTTTAAACCCTAAACTGAACTTTTTCCATGTAGTCAGCATTAGGGTTTTAAACCCTAAACTGATCTTTTCCTTAGTCAGCATCAGGATTTTAAACCCTAAACTGAACTTTCCCATTCAGTCAGCATTAGGGTTTTAAACCCTAAACTGAACTCTTTCCTTTAGTCAGCATTAGGGTTTTAAACCCTAAACTGAACTCTTTCCCTTCAGTCAGCATTAGGGTTTTAAACCCTAAACTGAACTTTTACTCTAGTCAGCATTAGGGTTTTAAACCCTAAACTGAACTTTTTCCATGTAGTCAGCATTAGGGTTTTAAACCCTAAACTGAACTCTTTTCCATTCAGTCAGTATTAGGGTTTTAAACCCTAAACTGAACTTTTCCTTTAGTCAGCATTAGGGTTTTAAACCCTAAACTGAACTCTTTTCCATTCAGTCAGTATTAGGGTTTTAAACCCTAAACTGAACTTTTCCTTTAGTCAGCATTAGGGTTTTAAACCCTAAACTAAACTCTTTCCCTTCAGTCAGCATTAGGGTTTTAAACCCTAAACTGAACTTTCCTCTAGTCAGCATTAGGGTTTTAAACCCTAAACTGAACTTTTTCCATGTAGTCAGCATTAGGGTTTTAAACCCTAAACTGATCTTTTCCTTAGTCAGCATCAGGATTTTAAACCCTAAACTGAACTTTTCCATTCAGTCAGCATTAGGGTTTTAAACCCTAAACTGAACTCTTTCCTTTAGTCAGCATTAGGGTTTTAAACCCTAAACTGAACTCTTTCCCTTCAGTCAGCATTAGGGTTTTAAACCCTAAACTGAACTTTTACTCTAGTCAGCATTAGGGTTTTAAACCCTAAACTGAACTTTTTCCATGTAGTCAGCATTAGGGTCTTAAACCCTAAACTGAACCTTTTCCTTTAGTCAGCATTATGGTTTTAAATCCTAAACTGAACTTTTCCTTTAGTCAGCACTAGGGTTTTAAACCCTAAACTGAACTGTTTTCCATTCAGTCAGTATTAGGGTTTTAAACCCTAAACTGAACTTTTCCTTTAGTCAGCATTAGGGTTTTAAACCCTAAACTGATCTTTTTCCATGTAGTCAGCATTAAGGTTTTAAACTCTAAACTGAACTTTTTTCCATTCAGTCATTATTATGGTTTTAAACCCTAAACTGAACTTTTCCTTTAGTCAGCATTAGGGTTTTAAACCCTAAACTGAACTCTTTTCCATTCAGTCAGTATTAGGGTTTTAAACCCTAAACTGAACTTTTCCTTTAGTCAGCATTAGGGTTTTAAACCCTAAACTGAACTCTTTTCCATTCAGTCAGTATTAGGGTTTTAAACCCTAAACTGAACTTTTCCTTTAGTCAGCATTAGGGTTTTAAACCCTAAACTGAACTCTTTTCCATTCAGTCAGTATTAGGGTTTTAAACCCTAAACTGAACTTTTCCTTTAGTCAGCATTAGGGTTTTAAACCCTAAACTGAACTCTTTTCCATTCAGTCAGTATTAGGGTTTTAAACCCTAAACTGAACTTTTCCTTTAGTCAGCATTAGGGTTTTAAACCCTAAACTGAACTCTTTTCCATTCAGTCAGTATTAGGGTTTTAAACCCTAAACTGAACTTTTCCTTTAGTCAGCATTAGGGTTTTAAACCCTAAACTAAACTCTTTCCCTTCAGTCAGCATTAGGGTTTTAAACCCTAAACTGAACTTTCCTCTAGTCAGCATTAGGGTTTTAAACCCTAAACTGAACTTTTTCCATGTAGTCAGCATTAGGGTTTTAAACCCTAAACTGATCTTTTCCTTAGTCAGCATCAGGATTTTAAACCCTAAACTGAACTTTCCCATTCAGTCAGCATTAGGGTTTTAAACCCTAAACTGAACTCTTTCCTTTAGTCAGCATTAGGGTTTTAAACCCTAAACTGAACTCTTTCCCTTCAGTCAGCATTAGGGTTTTAAACCCTAAACTGAACTTTTACTCTAGTCAGCATTAGGGTTTTAAACCCTAAACTGAACTTTTTCCATGTAGTCAGCATTAGGGTCTTAAACCCTAAACTGAACTTTTTCCTTTAGTCAGCATTATGGTTTTAAACCCTAAACTGAACTTTTCCTGTAGTCAGCACTAGGGTTTTAAACCCTAAACTGAACTGTTTTCCATTCAGTCAGTATTAGGGTTTTAAACCCTAAACTGAACTTTTCCTTTAGTCAGCATTAGGGTTTTAAACCCTAAACTGAACTTAGGGTTTTAAACCCTAAACTGAACTCTTTCCTTCATTCACCATTAGGGTTTTAAACCCTAAACTGAACTTTCCTCTAGTCAGCATTAGGGTTTTAAACCCTAAACTGAACTTTTTCCATGTAGTCAGCATTAGGGTTTTAAACCCTAAACTGATCTTTTCCTTAGTCAGCATCAGGATTTTAAACCCTAAACTGAACTTTCCCATTCAGTCAGCATTAGGGTTTTAAACCCTAAACTGAACTCTTTCCTTTAGTCAGCATTAGGGTTTTAAACCCTAAACTGAACTCTTTCCCTTCAGTCAGCATTAGGGTTTTAAACCCTAAACTGAACTTTTACTCTAGTCAGCATTAGGGTTTTAAACCCTAAACTGAACTTTTTCCATGTAGTCAGCATTAGGGTCTTAAACCCTAAATTGAACTTTTTCCTTTAGTCAGCATTATGGTTTTAAATCCTAAACTGAACTTTTCCTGTAGTCAGCACTAGGGTTTTAAACCCTAAACTGAGCTGTTTTCCATTCAGTCAGTATTAGGGTTTTAAACCCTAAACTGAACTTTTCCTTTAGTCAGCATTAGGGTTTTAAACCCTAAACTGAATTTTTCCATGTAGTCAGCATTAAGGTTTTAAACTCTAAACTGAACTTTTTTCCATTCAGTCATTATTATGGTTTTAAACCCTAAACTGAACTTTTCCTTTAGTCAGCATTATTGTTTTAAACCCTAAACTGAACTATTTTCCATTCAGTCAGTATTAGGGTTTTAAACCCTAAACTGAATTTTTCCTTTAGTCAGCATTAGGGTTTTAAACCCAAAACTGATCTTTTCATTAGCCAGCATCAGGGTTTTAAACCCTAAACTGAACTTTCCCATTCAGTCAGGATTAGGGTTTTAAACCCTAAACTGAACTCTTTCCTTTAGTTAGCATTAGGGTTTTAAACCCTAAACTGAACTTTTTCCATGTAGTCAGCATTAGGGTTTTAAACTCTAAACTGAACTCTTTTCCATTCAGTCAGTATTAGGGTTTTAAACCCTAAACTGAACTTTTCCTTTAGTCAGCATTAGGGTTTTAAACCCTAAACTGAACTCTTTTCCATTCAGTTAGTATTAGGGTTTTAAACCCTAAACTGAACTTTTCCTTTAGTCAGCATTAGGGTTTTAAACCCTAAACTGAACTCTTTTCCATTCAGTCAGTATTAGGGTTTTAAACCCTAAACTGAACTTTTCCTTTAGTCAGCATTAGGGTTTTAAACCCTAAACTGAACTCTTTTCCATTCAGTCAGTATTAGGGTTTTAAACCCTAAACTGAACTTTTCCTTTAGTCAGCATTAGGGTTTTAAACCCTAAACTGAACTCTTTTCCATTCAGTCAGTATTAGGGTTTTAAACCCTAAACTGATCTTTTCCTTAGTCAGCATCAGGGTTTTAAACCCTAAACTGAACTTTCCCATTCAGTCAGCATTAAGGTTTTAAACCCTAAACGGAACTCTTTCCTTTAGTCAGCATTAGGGTTTTAAACCCTAAACTGAACTTTCCCTTTAGTCAGCATTAGGATTTTAAACCCTAAACTGAACTTTTTCCATTCAGTCAGCATTAGGGTTTTAAACCCCAAACTGAACTCTTTCCTTTAGTATGCATTAGGGTTTTAAACCCTAAACTGAACTTTCTCTTTAGTCAGCATCAGGGTTTTAAACCCTAAACTGAACTCTTTCCTTTAGTTAGCATTGGGGTTTTTAAACCCTAAACTGAACTTTTTCTAGTCAGTCAGTATTAGGGTTTTAAACACTAAAATGAACTTTTCCATTCAGTCAGTATTAGGGCCCCAACCCTAAACTAAACTTTTCCCCAGTTAGTCAGTATTAGGGTTTCAACTCTAAACTGAACTTCTCCCCAGCTAGTCAGTATTAGGGCTCCAACCCTGAACTGAGCATTTTTACCTTATGGCAATATTAGGGATCCAATCCCGAAGTTGCATTTTGTGGTTCAATCCCTTCATCAACTTTGTAAACTTCCCGGCAACAAACTCACGAAATTTTCCTAGTAGAACTGGGGCAGAAAATTTTGTTCGTTTGTTTTTCCCCACAGGTCTGACCTCGAGACACATGGATGGAGACGACCCACAAGATGAGTCTCAACTCAGAATAAAAGAAGAAAAAGACAAAAAGAAGATGCGTCGAGATATTCGAAAAGGCGAAGGGCGGATCGTTCAAAGGTTCGATCAAGGTCCCGAGTTCTACCAACCCCGTCTTACTTAGTGTCGCAGAAATAAATAGGCGCCTACAACTTGCAAGCATCAAGATTCAGATCGGAGTCTACAAGTAGAATCACCTAAGACCCAAGATCAAGTCGCCAAAGGATCATAGATAGGAATCTTGTAACTAGCAGTTGACATGCATACGTAGTTAGTATAGTTTCAATTTTCCTTTGTTTGTAATAAGGGAGTCGGTAAGCAGCAACAGCAGCGGAAACAGCAGTAACGGCAAGAATTGCAGTCCCATGGTAGTCCCAACTACCAAAGCTTCCCGAACTACCTTGACCTGATTCCTGTTTAGCCCAGGATATGTAGGAAATCTTTGAAGCAAAGATTCGGTCAGATATTTAAAAACATGCTTCACACGGAGTAATCCAATAGGCAAAAATCGCTCATATCCGCTCACTTTATCTTTGCACGAAAACTCTTCGTGTTTCCGAACAAAGAGGGGCAGCTGTGAGCACGTGATTTTTGTTTTACGCGACAATCACTCCAAAAGAAACAAAAATAATAGCAATTGGTCTTGCTGTACAATTTTTGGATTTTTACGTGGTATGTTGTTAATTATTTATGATTTTCGCCCATTTTATTTTTATTAAAACAAAATACAAAAAATGTTGTCATGCGTAGTTTGAACCGTAATTCGGTTATTAAATGGAAAATCATAAAATATGCATTTTGTCCTGATTGTTGCCTTGTTTAATTTTACCTACTTTTAACATTTTAATATGCGTGAATAATTGTATTAAGTGTTTAATTAATGGAGTTTAATTTTGTTTAATTAGGTTTTTGTTTTAAAAATGAAAAATAAAAGAAAAAGAGTGCAAAATTGGCCTGAAATCAGGTTTGGGTTTATTCCCATTCAAAATCCGAGGCCAAAATCGAGCCCAAAGCATGTGCTTGCCCCGGTCCAGACCAACTGACCTCAAGAGCGTCCAAACGACGTCGTTTGGATCTGGTCTGATCTGGGCCGTTGATCTCAGAATGATCAACGGCCAAGATCACATTCCCTATACCCACGAACAAACCCGACCCATTCCACCCGGACCGACCCAACCCCCTTTAGGTTGAAACAACACCGTTCCTTACCAGCCAAAAGATCCTGACCCTTCATCTCACTCCATCCGACGGCCAGGAATCGACCACTCACTTACTATATAATCCCATTCCTTTACCCCACGCCCCTAGCCAGACCCCCTACCTTTCATCGTCCTCACCACAAACCCCGGAACCCTAGCCGCCCCCATTTCCCTTCACCAAAAACCCGGTGGCATGAAATCCGGTGGCCCTCACCTTAACACCATAGATGCACCTCACCATCCTGAACCCAAATCCACCAGCCACTTAGCTCGAATCCCCTCCCACCTTCTCGAATATTCATTTGAAGATTCGAGTTGGAACCTGACTTACACCGATTGACCCCAGTTTCACACCAGACAGTCCCCGGACCTCCCTCGTGACCAAACCATGCTTGGTTTGGTCCGAATCTAACCAGGGAAACATAAATCCCAGATCTGCTTTTAGGAGCCCTAGGGTTCCTCGTGACTGATCTGTGTCTGTTTGAGCCAAGTGATTAGGGTCTAATGGACCTTAATCGAAGTGTTTCTCATTTGAGAACACTTCGATTAAAGTCCGTTCAACCCTAAGAAAGATCAATTCGAATCCGAGTTAGGGTTTGCTGATTTTCAAGATTTCAGGTATTTTTGTGTTCTTTTCTATCAGTTCATGAGTTTTGTTGTAATTGAATGTTTGTTTATTGCCCCAAAATGTTAGTTGATTTTATTTCTGAATTTTTGGTCGACTGTGTCCTGTCCACCTTGCCTGAACCTCTATGTTTGATCGAGTCTTTCCTCTATTCTCTGATAATGTGTATATGTGTATGAGCTGTGAAATCAATTGAACTTTGAAATTGACTGGTTAATTGATTCACCAGTACAACTTTTGTTTAGTCAGTACAATTTGAATTGTAGGTTGATACTGTTAGAGTTCTGATCATTATTTTCGATTGTACATGTTATGATTAGTATAGTCGAGTTGACATATGTCGTTGATTAATTTCAGTTGTTCGAATGGTAACAATTTGATCTATTGCCTGCTGGAACTTTGTTTGAATCAAAGTAAGAATCAAGTATGGCTACTTATAGTTGCTGTATTTGAATCTGAAAATGAAAAGATTGGATTGTTAGCTGCAATCTGAATTGGTGGCATGTGCATTTGTGCACAACATGTGCATAAAGGCCCTTTGAGATGAAGAATAACTTGACAGCATGTGCTGTCAGGTTATATTCCTGCTGCCCATGTCTACTTTTTATTTTAATAAGGTGATTAAAAGGGGTTTGTCAGGGAATATCATGGAGGGTTTATACTTAAATAGTTGAGTGGAAACTGGACAGACCACATGTGGGGGGGGGGAGGTTTCTGATGGTTGAACAGGCTGTGAATAGTTTGGGTTTAGGATAAAAGGAAGCAGAACTTCCATTAAAGAGGGGACTAATTTTGGAGACTAAATTTTAAAAAAGAAAAAGGCAGACAAATTTTTAGACTGAACTCAGATTCTTTCGAGATTTGATTGTTTAGATATATACAGACACACACACAAGAGAGAAAAACAGATAGAAAAATCAGAAACTGTTTCTTCCTATTGTTGTTTGGGCTTCATTTGTTTTCAGCCTTTTGAACCAATTCTGATTCTTTGAAGTTCCAATTGAGTCTATTGGTTGAGTGTTTTCATTGGTTTATTATTGGTTTTGGTCTGCCTGGAGTTCTGATTCTACTCCATTGTGTGCTGCTGTCATCTGGCTACCTTTCCTATCGGCTGTAGTTGCCATTCTTGCATTCAAGCTTGTTCTGCTGTTACCTGTCGTTACTGATGCTGTTTCTATTGCCATTGTTACTCTGCTGACTTCCCTTCTTCTTCAACTGTAAACACTTCCAGGTACACAACTTCTAAAACCATGTGTTGTTGAAAGCTTGAAGTTTTGAAGCAGAAATAAAGAAACGAATGTTGTTTAATTCACGATGCTTATGTTCGAAATATAGCCATAGTTTAAATGATAAGTTGGCCTGCATTTGTTTAACTTCAAACTGCAATTGCTCTGTATGAATTAACATACATTCTGATTTGAGATGAACTATTAGATAGCATTTGTTTGTTAGATCAGATGTGTTTTAATGCATATAACCATTGGATTTTGTTTTAGTTATGACATTATAACATGGAATCATGGCAAGCATCTGTATGTGTTTGGTCTAGACCTCTGAACTGTCAAATCTGTTGCATTTGATTCCGTTTGACTTCAGGATGAATGTACCCCAAACAATTTCTCATGTGGTTACGTTAACAGTTCGACCATGTACGCCAACTCTCTTGTTAGATTACTTGTTCCGATATAGGCTCGATATGGGTTTCGATATAGATTCACTATTTCGAAATAATGAGACGACTTTTGAGGGAAACTAATAGGCATTTTTGAGTTTAATTAGTAGTAGTTTTCCTAATAAAACAGCCGATTCCATTAATCAAAGCCCAAATAAGCTAGTTTTAAAATTCAAATTTGAAGGTCGTTTAATGTAAGTTTAGTATATGTTATTAGTTTGTTTGCCATCTCCCTTAGCCAATTAACAAGCGTATTCACTCGTTGAAGACAAGTCATGAGGTAACTCTCATAAACAACCAATCACGTAATAAAACAAAAATTCGGATTCGGCAAACATATTAAAGATTTAGTATGTAGTTGTTTAAACAAGTAAATTTGGTATCCTCTTCCTTTTATTTTTTAGAGACAAACGTAATAGAAAAATATAGTCACTATAGGTTTATCCTTTAAATAAAATTGAGACGAGCCTCGACAAACAAAAATGAACAAGCTGCGGGGCCCTCTAAATGTATATACTAAAATACTTAGAATTCGGGACAGGCCGTTTAGCGAATTTTACGGCCTTCCCAAAATAACAGTACGTTAGTTGCTCTAGGTGCGACTTAATTAAATTACATTCTTAAATTCGGGTGCACATTGATGTGACCCAAATCCAAATCTCAACGGAGTCTAAATGTGTGGACGACCATGGGAGCATTGATTGTGACGTGGTTCGAGATGCATTTTCACGACGTTGCAATCCTATAAAAAATAAAAATGACAATAATAAAAGCGGTTTAAACTTAATAAAAGCACATAAGTCACAACATGTATTTAAATCAGATATTTAGCCATTATAACAATTTAAGCAACCGTGCTAGAACCACGGGATTCGAGGGTGCCTAACACCTTCCCTCGGATCAACAGAATTCCTTACTTAGAATTTCTGGTTCGCAGACTTCATTTGGAAAAGTCGAAAAATTTCCTCGATTTGGGATTCAAGATAAACCGGTGACTTGGGACACCAAAAGCCAAACCTTTCCCAAGTGGCGACTCTGAATTAAATAAATAATCCCATTTCGAATATTGTCACTTAAATTGGAAAAACTCCCTCGCGCATTTTTTTTCCCTTCGGGGCGGGCCGCGCAAAAAGGAGGTGTGACAGGGAGTAACAGATAAAAATGAAATATCGAAAAAAAACAGAAGAAACTCCGGTTCCCATGATATATATATATATATATATATATCGTGCCACACGATCCCAATTTTCATATACCACGTGGTAGGCGTACCACTCATTCCCATTTCATCTTTATCACAGTGCGCAATATGTCACCGGCAACGGAGGCCAATAACAAATAATCACTATAATTTGTGGTAGGCGTACCACTCGATCCCATTTCGTAAAATCATACGTGGACGGCGTGCCACATGATCCCATAATATCATATATATAAGTGGACGGCATGCCACACGATCCCATAATATCATATAAAAGTGGACGGCGAGCCTCACAATCCCATAATATCATATATAAGTGGACGACGTTCCACACGATCCCATAATATCATATATAAGTGGACGGCGTGCCACACGATCCCATAATATCATATATAAGTGGACGGCGTGCCACACGATCCCATATTATCACATATAAGTGGACGACGTGCCACACGATCCCATATTATCACATATAAGTGGACGTCGTGCCACACGATCCCATAATATCATATATAAGTGGACGGCGTGCCACACGATCCCATAATATAGTTCATAATATCTGACTTCATATAGTAGACCCCTTCAGGGGAGAATAACAACTCAATACCTTTAACCCGGCAAGGGTACAGCTAACAGCCCAAAATATCCCGACAAGGGAGAATATATATATCAGTCTACACATCCCGGCAAGGGAGTATTCACAACACATTCTCCTTTTTAAATCCATTCTTCCTCAACTAACACATTCATGTTCGAGCTAACGCTCCAAAAGTACACCAATCACAATTTTACCTCAACCGTTCACATTATATGAAACTCATCAAATAAACAAGGAGCTTGTGTCACATTATTCGAATTAAAAGCAATCAAGACTCACGGTCATGCTAGACTCCGGTGCATAGATAACCGTCACCATGCCTATACACCGTACTCCACATTAGCAAGTAGCAAATATCATCCTAATCCTATTCCCTCAAGCCAAAGTTAGAACAAACACTTACCTCGAATGCTCCAAACTCAACTCACGCTTCTAGTATAGCTTTACCTCTTGATTCCACCACCAATCCGCTCGAATCTAGTCATAAGTTACTTAATCACATTAATAATTACTAAATGAATCACTCCCCATGCATGAAAATAAATTTTACAAGGTTTTTCCCAAAATGGTCAAAAATACCCCCAGACCCACGTGGTCGAAACTCGAGGTTCAGATCAAAACCCGGTTACCCATTCTCCCACAAATCCAAATATATGTTTTGTTTTGAAATCGGACTCCAAATTGAGGTCCAACTTCTCAATTTGTAGAAAACCTAGGTTCTACCCAAAACACCCAATTTCCCCATGAAAAATCTTTGATTTGAAGTTGAAATCATGTTAAAAGATGTTAAGAAGTGAAGAAATTAAGTTAGAAATCACTTACCAATGGTTTTGGAGAAGAAAAGTTATTTGGAAAATCGCCTCTTAGGTTTTGGGTTTTTGAAAAGTGGAAAAATGACTGAAAGTCCCGAATATATATACTTTTTGTTGGGGGCTGGCGCGGACTGCGCAGAAATGTACCGCGGTCGCGCCGAGGGAGGGAAGAAGTGGGCTTTCTCTTAACCCACCCAGCGCGGACCGCACTGATTTGGTGCGCGGCCGCGCTGGTCGACCCTTTGAACTCCACCACGCGGACTGCACAGAAAAGCATCGCGGCCGCGTTGCTGCCAGCGCGGACCGCGCGGAAATGACCGCGGCCGCACTGGGGCCTGCAACATCTGAACCTACATTTTTTTTAAGCCTAAGACCTCCCGGGCCCCACTCAAAACTCACCCGAGCCCTCGGGGCTCCAAACCAAACATTCATATGATCTCGAAAACACTTTACAGACTTACTCGTGCGATCAAATCGCCAAAATAACATCATATACATACGATCAAGCCTCAAAACACATGATTTTCTTTCAACTTTCATAAAACTCAAATTCCCCATTTTAAGTCCGAAACACGTCATATGACGTCCGTTTTTAGCCAAACTTTACAGATAGTGCTTAAAACATATTTAAGACTCGTAACGGGCGTCAGAAAAAAATACGAGCCCGATACCATAGTTTTCTGATCAATTTTCTTCTTCATTTTCCTTAATAAATTTCAGGAAACAATTTCACACAAAAATTCATTTCTCGGGCTTGGGACCTCGGAATTTAATCCTAGGCACATGCCCAAGTCCCATATTTTTCTACGGACCCTCCGAGACCGTCGAATCACAGGTCCGGGTCCGTTTACCCAAAATGTTGACCGAAGTCAATATTATGCATATTAATATAAAAAACCATCAATTTTTTCACATAATTCACATATTCTAACATAAAAACTTTCCGGCTACGCGTCCGAACTGCGCACGCAAATTGAGGCAAATAAAAGCGAGGTATTTCAAGGCCTCGGAAGCGCGGAACAAGGAAGAACTACGGTGGTGACCCTTTGGGTCATCACATTCTCCACCTCTAAAACAACTGTTCGTCCTCGAACGGACAAAAGAAAGAAGTACCTGAGTCGGGAAATAAATGAGGATAACGGCTCCGCATATCGGACTCGGACTCCCAGGTCGATGCCTCAGGAGGCTGACCTCTCCATTGAACATGCACCGAAGGAAAACTCTTCGACCTCAACTGTCGAACCTGCCGGTCTAGAATAGCCACCGGATCCTCCTCACATGACAGATCCTTGTCCAATTGGACAGTGCTGAAATCTAACACGTGCGATGGATCTCCGCGATACTTCCGGAGCATAGATACATGAAACACGGGATGCACAGCTGACAAGCTAGGTGGCAAGGCAAGTCTATAAGCCACCTCTCCCACACGATCAAGAATCTCAAATGGACCGATGAACCTAGGGCTGAGCTTGCCCTTCTTCCCAAATCTCATCACGCCCTTCATAGGCGATACACGGAGCAATACCCGCTCCTCAACCATGAAAGCAACATCTCTGACCTTGCGGTCTGCATAACTCTTTTGTCTGAACTGAGCTGTACAAAGTCTATCCTGAATAATCCTGACCTTGTCCAAGGCCTCCTGAACCAGATCCGTACCCAATAATTGAGCCTCTCCCGGCTCAAACCATCCAACTAGAGACGGACATCGCCTACCATACAATGCCTCATACGGAGCCATCTGAATGCTGGACTGGTAGCTGTTGTTGTAGGCGAACTCTGCTAAAGGCAAAAACTGGTCCCACGAGCCTCCAAAATCATTGACACAGGCTAGGAGCATGTCCTCAAGAATCTGAATAGTCCTCTCGGACTGACCGTTCGTCTGGGGATGAAATGTTGTACTCAACTCAACTTGGGTGCCCAACTCTCACTGAAACGCTCTCAAAAAATGAGAGATAAACTGCGTACCCCGATCCGAAATGATAGATAGCGGCACCCCATGAAGGCGAACAATCTCCTTGATATAAATCTCGGCTAACCTTTCGGACGAATAGGTGGTTGCAACAAGAACAAAATGCGCTGACTTGGTCAGCCTATCAACAATGACCCAAACTGCATCAAACTTCTTTCGAATCATCGGAATTCCAGTAACGAAATCCATCGTAATCCTCTCCCACTTCCACTCGGGAAGTGCAATCGTCTGAAATAGACCACCAGGTTTTTGATGCTCATACTTAACCTGCTGACAATTCATACACCGAGCCACATGCGCAACGATGTCTTTCTTCATCTTGAGCCACCAATAGTGCTACCTCCGATCCTGATACATCTTCGCGGCGCCCGTGTGAATATAATACCGAGAACTGTGGGCCTCCGCTAAGATCAACTATCGAATCCCATCAACATTGGGCATACAAACTCGCCCCTGCAATCTCAATACGCCGTCATCATCTAAGGTTACTTTCTTGGCACATCCATGCTGCACCATGTCTCTCAAGATACACAAATGGGGATCATCGAATTGCCGATCACGGATACGCTCCAATAACGAAGAACGAGCGACCGTGCAAGCTAATACTCGACTAGGCTCAGAAATGTCCAACCTCACAAACTGATTGGCCAAAGCCTGAACGTCCAAAGCAAGCAGTCTCTCACCGACCGGAATATAAGCAAGACTGCCCATACTGGCTGACTTCCTACTCAAGGCATCGGCCACCATATTGGCCTTTCCCGGGTGATATAAGATAGTGATGTCATAATCTTTCAACAATTCCAACCACCTCTTCTGCCTCAAATTCAACTCCTTTTGCTTGAACAAATACTGAAGACTCTTATGATCCGTGAACACCTCACACGTCACACCATATAAGTAATGCCTCCAGATCTTCAAGGCATGAACGATGGCTGCCAACTCATGATCATGCACTGGATAATTCTTCTCATGGATCTTCAACTGCCTCGAAGCATAGGCAATGACTTTGCTATCCTGCATCAACACTGCACCAAGTCCAATACGAGATGCATCACAATAGACTGTATAAGGACCTGAACCTGTGGGCAAAACCAATACCGGTGCCGTAGTCAAAGCCATCTTGAGCTTCTGAAAGCTCACCTCATACTCGTCTGACCACCTAAACTGGGCACCCTTCTGGGTCAATCTAGTCATAGGGGCTGCAATGGATGAAAAACCCTCCACGAACCGATGGTAGTAACCTTCTAACCCCAGGAAACTCCGAATCTCCGTAGCTGAAGCTGGTCGAGGCCAGTTGTTGACTGCCTCTATCTTCTTCGGGTCTACCTGAATACCCTCTGATGATACGACATGACCCAGGAATGCAACCGAACTCAACCAAAACTCGCACTTTGAGAACTTGGCATACAACTGACTATCCTTCAGGGTTTGAAGAACCGCTCTGAGGTGCTGCTCATGCTCCTCCTGACAGCGGGAGTATATAGGAATATTTTCAATGAAGACTATCACGTACAAGTCCAAATAAGGTTTGAACACTCAGTTCATCAACTCCATGAACGCTGCTGGGGCATTAGTCAATCCAAATGACATGACCAAAAACTCATAGTGCCCATACCGAGTGCGAAATGCTTTCTTAGGGACATCAGACACCCTAATCCTCAGCTGGTGGTAGCCAGATCTCAAATCTATCTTTGAAAACACCCTCGCACCCTAAAGCTGGTCGAATAAATCGTCGATCCTCGGCAGTGGATACTTGTTCTTAATCGTCACCTTGTTCAATTGCCGGTAATCAATGCACATCCTTATCGAGCTATATTTTTTCTTCACAAATAGCACTGGTGCACCCCACGACGAAACATTGGGTCTAATGAAACCCTTCTCAAGCAAATCCTGAAGCTGGTCCTTTAACTCTTTCAACTCGGGCGGCGCCATACGATACGACAGAATGGAAATGGGCTGAGTGCCCGGCGCCAGATCAATACAAAAATCAATATCCCTATCGGGCGGCATGCCTGACAGGTCTGAAGGGAAAACCTCGGGAAGCTCCTGAACAATAGGAACAGAATCAATAGACGGGACCTCAGCACTAGAGTCGCAAACATATGCCAGATAAGCTAGACACCCCTTCTCGACCATGCATCGAGCCTTCACAGAAGAAATAAAGATGCGAGTGGTATGACCTGGGGTCCCTCTCCACTCTAGTCGGGGTAAATCTGGCAACGTCAAGGTCACGGTCTTGGCATGGCAATCCAAGATTGCATGATACGGGGACAACTAATCCATCCCTAATATGACTTCGAAATCCACCATATCCCTGAGCAACAAGTCAACACGGGTCTCAAGACCCCTGAATACCACAACACATGAACGATGAATCTGGTCCACCACTATAGAATCCCCCACTGGCGTAGACACATATACATGAATACTCAAGGCCTCACAAGGCATAACCAAATAGGGTGCAAAATAGGATGACACATATGAATACGTTGATCCAGGATCAAAAAGCACAGAATCATCCCTATCACAGACCAGAATAGTACCTGTAATCACAGCATCTGATGACTCAGCCTCTGGCCTGGCTGGCAAGGCATAACAACGGGCAGGGCCCCACCTCTTTGAATCATATCCCTGGGACGATCTGCTGCTGGCTGACCCCTACATCTAGCGGTCTGAGCTCTACGTCTAAGACCTCTACCTCCACCTCTATGTCCTCTACCCCCACCTCTAGTTGGCTGGGCAGGCCGTGGGGAAACTGGTGCTTGGATCATCGGGCGAGGACCCTGCTTCTGCGAACTGCTGGAAGCTTGAGGGCAATATCTGGCAATATGACTCACATCACCGCAAGTATAACAAACCCTCGACTGCTGAGAATAACGAAGTGGTGGTGCACTGATAGGTGCTAATGGTGAACTGAAGAGCTGCTAGTCAGAATACTGCGGCTGAGGACCACGACCATCTGGTGTGCCATGAGAAGCCTGGAGAGCTGACTGAAAGGGCCTCGAAGGATGGCCTCTACCATAAGAATCCCGACCTCCAGACGAGGTACCACTGAATCTACCAGAATGACGGGGCCTCTTATCAGACCCATGACCACCTCCCTGAGCAAGTGCCATATTTCTCCGGCCGGCACCATCTGCCGCCTCCTAAAATGAAATCTCACTACCAGCACTCATGTCCCTCTGAACACGGATCGGCTGGGCCAACCCATCAATAAACCTCCGCACCCTCTCTCTATCGGTGGGGAGTATCATAATGGCATGATGAGCAAGATCAATAAACCGGGTCTCATACTGGGTGACTGTCATAGGACCTTGATGGAGACGCTCAAACTGCCTGCGAAGAGCATCTCGGTGAGTAACTGGAAGAAACTTGCCCAGAAATAACTTTGAAAACTGATCCCAGGTCAATGATGGTGACCCTGCTGGCCTAGCTAAACAGAAATCCCTCCACCAAGTCTTGGCGGATCCTGCCAGATGAAAAGTGGCGAAGTCGACCCCATTGGTCTCTACAATGCCCATAGTCCGTAGAACCTTAGGACAACTGAATATGAAATCCTGAGCATCCTCTGAGGGGGTGCCACTATATGTGGTTGTGAAGAGCTTGGTGAAATGATCAAGCCTCACAAAGCATCCTCGGATATAGCTGCACCATCGCTCGACTGAGCCACAATACCTGGCTGGGCTGCCATAGCTGGCTGAACTGCCACGACTGGCTGAACTACTGGAAACTGAGCCTGAGGAGCTACCGGCTCTGGAGTATGAGTGGCGGGAGTCTGAACTCCTCCCCCAGCCTGAGATGTGGCTGGATCTACGGGAAGCATACCCGCTCTAGAAATGCCCTCCATAAAGCCTACCAGTCGGACCAAAGCGTCCTGAAGCACTGGAGTGGCTATGAAACCCTCTGGGACCTGAGTTGGGACATGAGCTGGGCCCACTGGAGCTGCTAGAGCTGGAACCTTCTCGTCATAGTCAATATAAGGCTCCACCTCTGGGACTACTGCTCGGGGCTGAGCTCTGCCCCGACCTCGGCCTCTGGCACGGCCTTGGCCTCGCCCGCTGCCCCTGATAGGAGCTACTGCTGGGGGCTCGGGCTGCTGCGCGGTAGAAGAGGAAGCACGTGTCCTCGCCATCTACGAAAGAACAGAGTGGAAAGACAATCAGTACTTGAGAAACAGAATCGCACGACAAGAATGAACAAGGTGAAGTCTTCCTAACTCAGTAGCCTCTGCGGGATAAATACAGACGTCTCCGTACTGATCTCTCAGACTCTACCGAGCTGTCCGTGAGTTGTGAGACCTAAGTAACCTAGTGCTTTGATACCAACTTGTCACGACCCGGATTTCCCACCATCGGGTGTCGTGATGGCGCCTACTATCGGAGCTAGGCAAGCCAAATATTTAAAACACCTTTCCTGCTTTCTTTCAAACAATATAATAAACGAGACAAAATTTAAGCGGAAGACTTTAAATCTAAAGCAACTGAAAACCAAAAGTGCGGAAGTTTAATACACATCACTACCCAAGGTCTGGTGTCACTAGCTCACGGACTACTACAGAATACTACAAACAATGTCTGAAAGGAAATACATCATGTTTGTCTGATACAAGATGAACAAACGAAAAACATGGAAAGGGACTTCGACCTGCAAACGCCAGCTGTGCTACCTCGAGAGTCCCTGGACTGAAGATAGCTCCCAGAAGTCCTACTGTTGTGGTCCGTAAGCTGCTCCCTGATCTGTGCACAAAAATGCACAGAGTGTAGCATCAGCACAACTGACCCCATATGCTGGTAAGTGCCTGGCCTAACCCCGGCGAAGTAGTGACGAGGCTAGACATGACCTACCACAATTAACCTGTACAGATATATATACAAGTGCAAGAAAACAATAACAAGATAATACAAAGTAAAGCTAGGAGGAGACATACTATCGGGGAGTAACAGATAAAAATGAAATATCGGATATAAACAGAAGAAACTCCGGTTCCCATGATATATATATATATATAGTGGACGGCGTGCCATACGATCCCATAATATCATATATAAGTGGATGGCGTGCCACATGATCCCAATTTTCATATACCACGTGGTAGGCGTACCACTCGTTCCCATTTCATCTTTATCACAGTGCGCAATATATCACCGGCAACGGAGGCCAATAACCAATAATCACTCTAATTTGTGGTAGGCGTACCACTCGATCCCATTTCGTAAAATCATACATGGATGGTGTGCCACACGATCCCATAATATCATATATAAGTGGACGACGTGCCATACGATCCCTTAATATCATATAAAAGTGGACGGCGTGCCACACGATCCCATAATATAATATATAAGTGGACGGCGTGCCACACGATCCCATATTATCACATATAAGTGGACGGCGTGCCACACGATCCCATAATATCATATATAAGTGGACGTCGTGCCACACGATCCCATAATATCATATATAAGTGGACGGCGTGCCACACGATCCCATAATATAATTCGAAACATCTGATTTTGTAAGGTGAGTCCCATTAGGGGAAATCAACAACATATCACTCTAACCCGACAAGGGTTCAACTAACAGCCCAAAATATCCCGACAAGGGAGAGTATATATATTGGTCTACACATCCCGGCAAGGGAGAAATCACAACACATTCTCTTTTTAAATCCCTTCTTCCTCAACTAACGCATTCATGTTCGAGCTAACGCTCCAAAAGTACACCAATCACAATTTTAAAAGCAATTAAGACTCACGGTCATGCTAGATTCCGGTGCATAGATAACCATCACCATGCCTATACACCGTACTCCACATTAGCAAGTAGAAAATAACATCCTAATCCTATTCCCTCAAGCCAAAGTTAGAACAAACACTTACCTCAAATGCTCCAAACTCAACTCACGCTTCTAGTATAGCTTTACCTCTTGATTCCACCACCAATCCGCTCGAATCTAGTCATAAGTTACTTAATCACATTAATAATTACTAAATGAATCACTCCCCATGCATGAAAATAAATTTAACAAGGTTTTTCCCAAAATGGTCAAAAATACTCCCGGACCCACGTGGTCGAAACTCGAGGTTCGGACCAAAACCCGGTTACCCATTCTCCCACGAATCCAAATATATGTTTTGTTTTAAAATCAGACCCCAAATTGAGGTCCAACTTCTCAATTTGTAGAAAACCTAGGTTCTACTCAAAACACTCAATTTCCCCATGAAAAATCTTTGATTTCAAGTTGAAATCATGTTAAAAGATGTTAATAAATGAAGAAATTAAGCTAGAATCACTTACCAATGGGTTTGGAAAAGAAAAGTTGTTTGGAAAATCGCCTCTTAGGTTTTGGGTTTTTGAAAAGTGGAAAAATGACTGAAAGTCCCGAATATATATACTTTTTGCTGGGGGCTGGCGCGGACCGCGCAGAAATGTACCGCAGTTGCGCCGAGGGAGGGAAGAAGTGGGCTTTCTCTGAACCCACCTAGCGCGGACCGCACTGATTTGGTGCGCGGCCGCGCTGGTCGACCCTTTGAACTCTACCATGCGGACCGCAGAGAAAAGCACCGCGGACGCGTGGCTGCCAGCGCGGACCGCGCGGAAATGACTGCGGTCGCACTGGGGCCTGCAACATCTGAACCTGCATTTTTTTTAAGCCTAAGACCTCCCGGGCCCCACTCAAAACTCACCCGAGCCCTCGGGGCTCCAAACCAAACATTCAGATGATCTCGAAAACACTTTACAGACTTGCTCGTGCAATCAAATCGCCAAAATAACATCATATACATAGGATCAAGCCTCAAAACTCATGATTTTCTTTCAACTTTCATAAAACTCAAATTCCCCATTTTAAGTCCGAAACACGTCATATGACGTCCGTTTTTAGCCAAACTTTACAGATAGTGCTTAAAACATATTTAAGACTCGTACCGGGCATCAGAACCAAAATACGAGCCCGATACCATAGTTTTCTGATCAATTTTCTTCTTCATTTTCCTTAATAAATTTTTGGAAACAACTTCACACAAAAATTCATTTCTCGGGCTTGTGACCTCGGAATTTAATCCCGGGCACATGCCCAAGTCCCATATTTTTCTACGGACCCTCCGGGACCGTCGAATCACATGTCCGGGTTCGTTTACCCAAAATGTTGACCGAAGTCAATAATATGCATATTAATATCAAAATTCATCAAAATTTTCACATAATTCACATATTCTAACATAAAAACTTTCCGGCTACGTGCCCGAACTGTGCACGCAAATCGAGGTAACTAAAAACGAGGTCTTTCAAGGCCTCGGAAGCGCAGAACAAGGAAGAACTACGGTGATGACCCTTTGGGTCGTCACATATATACATATATTAATTGATATAAGTTGAGACGTTTTAATTCATTGTTAATATATATATATATATATATATATATATATATATATATATATATATGCATATGACTGGGTCATAAGTCGATAAATCAATTTACAAGTGTATCAATACCTAAAAGAACTCGTACCTATGTTCCGAGCATTTCATGTTCTTATATATATTGTCACGACCCGGATTTTCCACCCTTGGGAGTCGTGATGGCGCCTACTAATGAGAGCTAGGCAAGCCAATCCTTAACTGCTTACTTCATTAACAATTACTTCTTTTAACAATTATCAGCGATAGCATGAAAGCAACGGAATTAAATAAATAAACGGAAGACTTAAGTTCTAAGAGTGCTCTAATAGTGCTAAATACAACCGTTTGAAAATATGGAACCGGACCCATAATATGGGACGTGGGCATATGCTCGAAATCGAATTCCGAGGTCCCAAGCCCGAGTTATGAATTTTTAAGTGAAATGTTTTTCTGAAAATGTTTAGAGAAAATGGAAATGAAATCTAACTAAAAAGCAATGGTATCGAGCCCGTATTTTGGTTCCGACACCAAGTACGAGTCTTATATGTGCTTTGAATCACTCCTGTAATGTTTGGTCAAAAACGGACGTCGGTTGACGTGATCCGGACCCAAATTGGGAAAAATTGATGTCTAAAAGGAAATCTGAGAAATTTCATGGATCTTGGGGCTCAATTCGATGTTCATGATGTTATATTGGTGATGTGATCAAACGAATATGTTCGTAGGGTGTTTTTGAGGTAGTGTTCATACTTTGTTTAGAATTTCGAGGGCTCGAGTGAGTTTCTAGTAGGTTCCGGGATGCCTTAGGCTTTAAAAAATCAGATGGTCGTGAAGGGGCAAGTTCGGCCGCGGTCTCTTTTGCGCGGTCCGCGGTGGGTGCTTCGCGACCGCGGTCGGCTTTGCGCGGTCCGCGAGGGTGATAGATCCGCAGGCCTTCAGGAAGCCTGTGCGGTCGTAGTCCTTCTTGCACGGTCCACGGTGGGAACTTCACAGGGGTATAAATACACGTGAATTTCAGTTATTTTACACTTTTCAAAACCCCAAAATATAAGAGGCGATTTTCCAAAAAACTTATCTTCTCCGAAACGATTGGTAAGTGATTTCTAACTTATTTTCTTCACCTTTTAACATCTTTTAACATGATTTCAACTTCAAATCAAAGAGTTTCATGGGGTTGATGTGGGTAGAACCTAGATTTTTCTAAAATTAGGGATTTGGACCTCAATTTGAGGTCTAATTTCAAAACAAACCATATATTTAAACTTTTAGGGGAATGGGTAATCGGGTTTTGGTCCAAACCTCGGGTTGCGACCACGTGGGCCCGGGGGTGAATTTCTACTTTTGGGTAAAACTTTGGAAAACTCATTTTCATGCATTGGGGTTGATTCATTTAGCATTTATTAATGTGATTAAGTAACTTATGACTAGATTCGAGCGGATTGGTGGTAGAATCAAGAGGTAAAACTATAATTGAAACTTGAGTGGTGTTCAAGGCATCGAGGTAAGTGTTTGGTTTAACCCTAGCTTGAGGGATTAGGAGTTAAGTCATATTTGCTACTTGCTTCTTGTTGAGTACGACGTATAGGCATGGTGACGAGTATCTCTATGTTGGTGTCAAGCATGACCATTGGTCTTAACCTGAAAATTGTTGTGTTTTTGAATGACACCGTGTATACTTTAATTAATGATCCTCTATGATTACGTATTTCCATTAATTGAACTGAGTACGAGCAAAGTGAGATTGGTTATAGCTGATTCTCCCTTGCCGGGATAACTATTTCGATATTCTTGTTCCCTTGCCGGGAAGTTATTATATTACTTATGTTCCCTTGCCGGGATTTCTTGTACTTGTGTGATGAACTGAAATGGGAGCGGGTGGTACTCCTACCACAAGATATTATGAAATGGGAGCGGGTGGTACACCTACCACAAGATTGATGATATGGGAGCGGGTGGTACGCCTACCACAAGATTGATGATATGGGAGCGAGTGGTATGCCTACCACAAGATATTATGAAATGGGAGCGGGTGGTATGCCTATCACAAGATATTATGAAATGGGAGCGGGTGGTACGCCTGCCACAAGTTATCATGAAATGGGAGCGGGTGGCACGCCTACTACAAGATATAATGAAAAGGGAGCGGGTGGTACGCCTACCATTACTTGTTTATTTTTCCGCCATATATTATATAACTTTACAGGTTTATCTGGAGTTTGGTCCTAGCATCGTTACTACCTCTCCGGGGTTAGGCTAGACACTTACCAGCACATGGGGTCGGTTGTGCTGATACTACGCCCTGTGCTCTTTTGCACAGATCCAGGTTTTGGACAACAGTAGTAGCGCGGGAGCCAACCTTTAGTCTAGTGAGACACTAAGGTAGCCTTGCAGCCGTTCGCAGGCCCGGCGTCTCCTCTATCTTTTATTTTCGTCTGTTATCTCATATATTCGAGACAGACAGTTAATATTTTCTTTCAAACGGTTGTATTTAGCACTCTTAGAAATTCGTGAGTAATGTGAAACCAGTTCTTGGGTAGAGGCATATGTTGATTCTCATATTATTGTTTAGTTTTCTTTAAACTTATGTCTTCCTCTTATTTATTTAATTCCGTTGCTTTCATGATATCGCTGATAATTGTTAAAAGAAGTAACTATTAATGAAGTAAGCAGTTAAGGATTGGCTTGCCTAGCTCTCATTAGTAGGCGCCATCACGACTCCCGAGGGTGGGAAATCCGGGCCGTGACAAGTTGGTATCAAAGCTCTAGGTTGCATAGGTCTCACAACTCTCGGACAAGCTCAGTAGAGTCTGAGGGATCGGTATGGAGACATCTGTATTTATCCCCAGAGGCTACCGAGTTAGGAAAACTTCACTTTTGTTCTTTCTTGTCGTGCGGATTTGTTCCTCAAATGCTAATTGAACTTCTACTCTGTTCTTCGCAGATGGAGAGAACACATGCTTCCTCATCTACTGCTCAGTAGCCCGAGCCCCCTACAGAAGCTCCCACTAGGGGAAGAGGGCGAGGCCGAGGCCGTGCTAGAGGCTGAGGTAGAGGTAGAGCTAAGCCCCGAGCGGCATCACCAGTGGTGGAGCCTCAGGTTAATTTTAAGGAGGAGGTTCCAGCCCCAACAGTTCCGGTGGGCCCAGCTCAGGTCCCAGAGGGGTTTAACGCTACCCCAGCTCTTCAGGACGCTCTGGTTCGATTGGTGGGCCTTATGGAGAGTGTCACCCGAGCAGGTTTGATTCCTGTAGCACCAGCCGCTTCTCAAGCTGGAGGAGGGGCTCAGAATCCTACTACATGCACTCTAGAGCAGGTAGCTCCCCAGATTCAGGTTTCAGCGGTTTAGCCAGCGATGGCAGTTCAGCCGAGTGTAGTGGCTCAGACCGGCGATGGAGCAGCTATGTCCATCGATGCTTTGTGGAGACTGGAAAGACTCATCAAGCTCTTCACTACTACTTTTAGCGGAGCTTCTTCTGAGGATCCCCAGGATTTCCTATACAGCTGCCATGAGGTTATCAGGAACATGGACATTGTTGAGACCAATGGGGTTGATTTTGTTGCATTTCGCTTATCTGGATCCGCCAAGACTTGGTGGAGGGATTATTGCTAAGCGAGACCAGCCGGATCGCCATCTTTGACATGGGAGCAGTTTTCAGTGTTGTTTATGGAGAATTTTTTCCCCGTGATGCAGAGAGAAGCCTATCGGAGGTAGTTTGAGCGCCTTCAGTAGGGTTCCATGACGGTCACTCAGTATGATACCAGGTTCATCGATCTAGCTCGCCATTCTCTTGTCATACTCCCAACCAAGAGAGAGAGAGGGTGAGGAGGTTTATTGATGTTCTTAATCAGCCGATTCGTCTTTAGATGGCCTAGGAGGCCGAGAGTGAGATTACATTTCAGGAGGCGGCGAATGTGGCACGTAGAGTTGAGATGGTTCTGGCACAGGGAGATGGTCATAGGTCGGATAAGCGGCCCCATCATTCAGGTTGATTCAGTGGTACCTCGTCTGGAGTTAGAGATTCATATGGTAGAGGCCGTCCTCCTAGGCCCTTTCAGTCAGATCTTTAGGTCTCCCATGGTACTTCAGGTGGTCGTGGTTCTCAGACGCACTATTCTGATCAGTAGCCTTATAGTGCACCATAAGCACCTATCAGTGTACCACCGCTTCAGAGTTTCCAGGGTCGTCAGCCCCAGCAACCAAGGGCTTGTTTTACTTGTGGTGACATGAGGCACATTGTTAGGTATTGCCCTCGAGCTTTGAGCAGTTCTCCGCATCAGGGTTCTCGTGCTATGATACATGCACCAGATGTCCCACAGCCTGCCCAGCCAGCTAGAGGCGGGGGCAGAGGTGTTAGAGGTGGAGGTAGAGGTCCTAGAGGTGGAGCTCAAGCCGCCAGAGGTGGAGGCCAACCAGCAGCAGGCCGTCCCAGAGAGGCAATTCAGGGTGGTGGGGCCTAGCCCCAATGTTATGCACTTCCAGCCAGGCCCGAGGCTGAGTCTTCAGATGCAGTCATTACAGGTATTATACTGGTAAGTGATAGAGATGCTTCAGTGCTATTTGATCCAGGGTCTACGTATTCGTACATGTCATCTTATTTTACCCTATACCTCGTCTTGCCTAGTGATTCATTGAGTATTCCTGTTTATGTGTCTACACCGATGGGTGATTCTATTGTGGTCGACCGAGTTCATCGTTCCTGTATTGTAGTGTTTGGGGGTCTTGAGACCCGTGTTGATTTGTTGCTTTTAGACATGGTCGACTTCGATGTTATATTGGGATTGGATTAGTTATCCCTGTACCATGCTATCTTGGATTGTCATGCCAAGACCGTGACCTTAGCCTTACCGGGTTTTCCCCGTTTAGAGTAGAGAGGGACCCCTGGACATTCTACCTATAGTGTTATCTCTTATGTGAAGGCTTGGCGTGTGGTCGAGTAGGGGTGTTTGGCCTATTTGGCTTATGTTCGCGATTCTAGTATGGAGGCCCGTTCTATTGATTCTGTACCCATTGTTTGGGAGTTTCCTGAGGTTTTTCCTTCAGACCTGCCGGGTATGCCGCCCGACAGTACTATCGACTTTTGCATTGATCTGGATCCAGGCACCCAGCCCATTTCTATCCCGCCTTATCGTATGGCCCCGCTGGAGTTGAAAGAGTTAAAGGACAGTTGCAGGATTTTCTTGAGAAGGGTTTCATTAGACCTAGTGTTTCGCGTTGGGGTGCGCCGGTGTTGTTTGTGAAGAAAAAGGATGGTTCGATGAGAATGTGCATTGATTACCGGCAATTGAACAAGGTTACGATCAAGAATAAGTATCCACTGCCGATGATTGATGATTTGTTCGATCAGCTTCAGGGGGCCAAGGTATTTTCAAAGATTGACTTGAGATCTGGCTACCATCAGCTGAGGATTAGGGCATCTGACGTCCCTAAAACAGTTTTTCGCACCCGGTACGGGCATTATGAGTTCTTGGTTATGTCATTCGGGTTGACCAATGCCCCAACAACGTTTATGGAGTTGATGAACCGAGTGTTCAGGACTTATTTGGACCTGTTCGTGATAGTTTTTATTGATGATATTCTGATATACTCCCGCAGCCAGGAGGAGCATGAGAAACACCTCAGAGTGGTTCTTCAGACTCTGAAGGATAGTCAGCTATATGCTAAGTTCTCGAAGTGTGAGTTCTAGTTGTGTTCAGTGACATTCCTGGGTCATGTTGTATTAGCAGAGGGTATTTAGGTTGATCCAAAGAAGATTGAGGCAGTCAAGAACTAGCCTAGACCAGCATCAGCTATAGAGATTCGAAGTTTCTTGGGATTAGCAGGCTACTATCATCGGTTTGTGGAGGTGTTCTCATCTGTTGCAGCCCCGATGACCAGGTTGACCCAGAAGGGTGCCTAGTTTAGATGGTCGGACGAGTGTGCAGCAAGCTTTCAGAGGCTCAAGACAGCCCTGACTACGGCGCCGGTGTTAGTTTTGCCCACAGGTTCAGGGCCTTACCTTCATTTGTGGTAGAAGTTATAGTGCTAGCTTCCTTATTATTCCCTGTTATTTCTTTTAACTACTATCCCCGAAGCATGTTCCCCTTCCCCAGCTTTGACTGCTCATTAATTGTGTTCTTTTCCGCCATATATTATATAACTGTATAGGTTTATCTAAAGTTTTGTCCTAGCCTTGTCACTACCTCGCCGGGGTTAGGCCAGACACTTACCAGCACATGGGGCCGGTTTTGTTGATACTACACCTTGTACTCTTTTGCACAGATCTAGGTTTTGGATAATAGCAGTAGCGCGGGAGCCATCCTTCAGTCCAGTGAGACACTGAGGTAGCCTTGCAGCCGTTCGCCGGCCCGACGTCTCCTCTATCTTTTATTTCCGTCTGTTATCTCATATATTCGAGACAAACAGTTTATATTTTCTTTCAAACAGTTGTATTCAACACTCTTAGAAGTTCATGAGTAATGTGACACCAATTCTTGGGTAGAGGCATATGTTTATTCTTGCATTATTGTTTAGTTTTCTTTAAACTTAAGTCTTCCACTTATTTATTTAATTCCATTGCTTTCATGCTATCGCTGATAATTGTTAAAAGAAGTTATCGTTAATGAAGTAAGCAGTTGAGGATTGGCTTGCCTAGCTCTCATTAGTAGGCACCATCACGACTCCCGAGGGTGGGAAATTTGGGTCGTGACAAGTTGGTATTAGAGCTCTAGGTTACATAGGTCTCACAACTCACGGACAAGCTCAGTAGAGTCTGAGGGATCGGTACGGAGACGTTTGTATTTATCCCTTCGAGGCTACCGAGTTAGGAAAACTTCACTTTTGTTCTTTCTTGTCGTGCGGATTTGTTCCTTAAATTCTAATTGAACTTCTACTATGTTCTTCGCAGATGACGAGAACAGGCGCTTCCTCATCTACTGCTCATCAGCCCGAGCCCCCTACAACAGCTCCCACTAGGGGCAGAGGACGAGGCCGAAGACGTGCTAGAGGCCGAGGTAGGGGCAGAGCTCAGCCCCGAGCAGCGGCACCAGTGGCGGAGCCTTAGGTTGATTTTGAGGAGGAGGTTCCAGCCCCAATAGTTTCGGTGGGCCCAGCTCAGGTCCCAGAGGGGTTTATCACTACCCAGTCCTTCAGGACGCTCTGGTTTGATTGGTGGGCCTCATGGAGAGTGTCACCCGAGCAGGTTTTCTTCTTGTAGAACCAGCCACTTCTCAGGCTGTAGGAGGGGCTCAAACTCCTGCTACACGCACTCCGGAGCAGGTGGCTCCCCATATTCAGGTTCCAACGGTTCAGCCAGTGGTGGCAGTTCAGCCGGGTGTAGTGGCTCAGACCGGCGATGGAGCGGCTATGTCCGCCGATGCTTTGTGGAGACTAGACAGATTCACCAAGCTCTTCACTACTACTTTCAGTGGAGCTCCTTCTGAGGATCCCCATGATTTTCTATACAGCTGTCACGAGGTTATCAGGAATAATGGGCACTGTTGAGACCAATGGGGTTGATTTTGCTGCATTTCGCTTATCTGGATCCGCCAAGACTTAGTGGAGGGATTATTGCTAAGCGAGACCAGCCGGATCGCCATCTTTGACATGGGAGCAGTTTTTAGTGTTGTTTCTGGAGAATTTTTTCCCCGTGACGCAGAGAGAAGCCTATCGGAGGTAGTTTGAGCGCCTTCAGTAGGGTTCCATGATGGTCACTCAGTATGATACCAGGTTCATCGATCTAGCTCGCCATTCTCTTGTCATACTCCCAACCAAGAGAGAGAGGGTGAGGAGGTTTATTGATGGTCTTATTCAGTCGATTCTTCTTCAGATGGCTAAGGAGGCCGGGAGTGAGATTATTTTCAGGAGGCGGCCAATGTGGCCCATAGAGTTGAAATGGTTCTGGCGTAGGGAGGTGGTCATGAGTCAGATAAGCAGCCCCGTCATTCAGGTAGATTCAGTGGTACCTCGTCTGGAGGTAGAGATTCATATGGTAGAGGCCATCCTCCTAGGCCCTTTCAGTCAGCTCTTCAGGTCTCCCATGGTACTTCAGGTGGTCGTTGTTCTCGGACGCACTATTCTGATCAGTAGCCTTACAGTGCACCATCAGCACCTATCAGTGCACAGCCGCTTCAGAGTTTCCAGGGTCGTCATCCCCAGCAACCGAGGGCTTATTTTACTTGTGGGGACACGAGGCACATTGCTAGGTATTGCCCTCGAGCTTCGAGCAGTTGTCCGCATCAGGGTTCTCGTGTTATGGTACAGGCACCAGATGTCCCACAGCCTACCCAGCCAGCTAGAGGTGGGGGCAGAGGTGTTAGAGGTGGAGGTAGAGGTCCTAGAGGTGGAGCTCAAGCCGAAGGAGGTGGAGGCTAACCAGCAGTAGGCCATCCCAGAGAGGTAGTTCAGGGTGGTGGGGCCCAGCCCCGATGTTATGCACTTCCAGCCCGGCCCGAGGCTGAGTCTTCAGATCCAGTCATTACAGGTACTATACTAGTTTGTGATAGAGATGCTTCAGTGCTATTTGATCCAGGGTCTACGTATTCGTACGTGTCATTGTATTTTGCCCCGTACTTGGTCATGCCTAGTGATTCATTCAGTATTCCTGTTTATGTGTCTACACCGATGGGTGATTCTATTGTGGTCCACCAAGTTCACCGTTCTTGTATTGTAGTGTTTGGGGGTCTTGAGACCCGTGTTGATTTGTTGCTTTTAGACATGGTCGACTTCGATGTTATATTGGGAATGGATTGGTTATCCTCTTACCATGCTATCTTGGATTGTCATGCCAAGACTGTGACCTTAGCCTTACCGGGTTTGCCCCATTTAGAGTGGAGCGGGACCCCTGGGCATTCTACCCGTAGTGTTATCTCTTATGTGAAGGCTCGGCGTATGGTCGAGAAGGGGTGTTTGGCCTATTTGGCTTATGTTTGCGATTCTAGTGTGGAGGTCCCTTCTATTGATTCTGTACCCATTGTTCGGGAGCTTCCCGAGGTTTTTCCTTCAAACCTGCCAGGCATGCCCCCCGACAGGGATATCAACTTTTGCATTGATCTGGCTCCGGGCACCCAGCTCATTTCTATCCCGCCGTATCGTATGGCCCCGCCTGAGTTGAAAGAGTTTAAGGAATAACTGCATGATTTGCTTGATAAGGGTTTCATTAGACCCAACGTTTCGCCTTGGGGTGCGCCGGTGTTGTTTGTGAAGAAAAAGGATGGTTCGATGAGAATGTGCTTTGATTACCGGCAATTGAACAAGATTACGATCAAGAATAAGTATCCACTGCCGAGGATTGATGATTTATTCGATCAACTTCAGGGTGCCAAGGTATTTTCAAAGATTGACTTGAGATCTGGCTACCATCAGTTGAGGATTAGGGCTTCCGACGTCCCTAAAATAGCTTTTCGCACCCGGTATGGGCATTAAGAGTTCTTGGTTATGTCATTCGGGTTGACCAATGCCCCAACATCGTTTATGGAGTTGATGAACCGAGTGTTCAGGCCTTATTTGGACCTGTTCGTGATAGATTTTATTGATGATATTCTGATATATTCCCACAGCCATGAGGAGCACGAGCAGCACCTCAGAGTGGTTCTTCAGACTCTGAAGGATAGTCAGTTATATGTTAAGTTCTCTAAGTGTGAGTGCTGGTTGAGTTCAGTGACATTCCTAGGTCATGTTTTATTAGTAGAGCGTATTCAGGTTGATCCAAAGAAGATTGAGGCAGTCAAGACCTGGCATAGACCATCATCAGCTACAGAGATTTTGAGTTTCTTGGGATTAGCAGGCTACTATCGTCGGTTCATGGAGGGGTTCTCATTTGTTGCAGCCCCGATGACCATGTTGACCCAGAAGGGTGCCCAGTTAAGATGGTCGGACGAGTGTGAGGAAAGCTTTTAGAGGCTCAAGACAGCCCTAACCACGACGCCGGTGTTAGTTTTGCCCGCAGGTTCAGGGCCTTACCTTCATTTGTGATAGAAGTTATAGTGCTAGCTTCCTTATTATTCCCTGTTATTTCTTTTAACTTCTAACCCCGAAGCATGTTCCCCTTCCCCAGCTTTGAGTGCTCATTAATTGTTTACTTTTCCGCCATATATTATATAACTGTACATGTTTATCTGGAGTCTGGTCCTAGCCTCGTCACTACCTCGCCGGGGTTAGGCCAGACACTTACCAGCACATGGGACTGGTTGTGCTGATACTACGCCCTGTGCTCTTTTACACAGATCCTGGTTTTGGACAGCAGTAGTAGCGCGGGAGCCAGCCTTCAATCCAGTGAGACATTGAGGTAGCCTTGCAGGCGTTCGCAGGCCCAACGTCTCCTCTATCTTTTATTTTCGTCTATTATCTCATATATTAATGAAAACAGTTTATATTTTCTTTCAAACGGTTGTATTTAGCACTCTTAGAAGTTTGTGAGTAATGTGACACCAGTTCTTGGGTAGAGGCATATGTTGATTCTCGCATTATTGTTCTGTTTTCTTTAAACTTAAGTCCTCCGCTTATTTATTTAATTTTATTGCTTTCAATGTTCACGCATTGAAGATTTGGAGGCATTCAGTGTTGATGCAGGATAGCAAGGTCATTTCCTATGCTTCGAGGCAGTTGAAGGTTCATGAGAAGAACTATCTAGTGCATGATTTGGAGTTGGCAACCATTGTTCACGCATTGAAGATTTGGAGGCATTACCTGTATGGCGTGGCATGTGAGGTGTCCACGGATCATAAGAGTCTTCAGTATTTGTTCAAGCAAAAGGAGTTGAATTTGAGGCAAAGGAGGCGGTTGGAGTTGTTGAAAGATTATGACATCACTATCCTATATCACCCGGGAAAGGCCAACGTGGTGGCCGATGCTTTGAGTAGAAAGTCAGTTAGTGTGGGCAGTCTTACTTATATTCCAGTCGGTGAGAGGACACTTGCTTTGGATGTTCAGGCTTTGGCCAATCGATTTGTGAGGTTGGATATTTCTGAGCCTAGTCGAGTATTAGCTTGCACGGTCACTCGTTTTTCGTTATTGGAGCGTATCTGTGATCGGTAGTTTGATGATCCCTATTTGTGTTTCCTTAGAGACACGGTGCGGTGTGGGGGTGCCAAGTAGGTTACCTTAGGTGATGATGGAGTTCTGAGATTGCAGGGTCGAGTTTGTGTGCCTAATGTCGATGGGCTTCGAGAGTTGATTTTAGAGGAGACCCATAGTTCCCGGTACTCTATCCATCCGGGTGCCGCGAAGATGTATCAGGATTTGCGGCGGCATTATTGGTGGCGTAGAATGAAGAAGGATATCGTTGCCTATGTGGCTCAGTGTTTGAATTGTCAGTAGGTTATGTTCGAGCATCAGAGGCCTGGTAGTCTATTTCAGAGGATTGAGCTTCCCGAGTGGAAGTGGGAGAGAATCACTATGGACTTCGTTACTGGACTTCCGTTGACTCGGAAGAAGTTCGATGTAGTTTGGGTCATTGTTGATAGGCTGACGAAGTCAGCCCATTTCATTCCTATGGTAATCTCCTATTTGTCCGAAAGGTTAGCTGAGATCTATATCCGAGAGATTGTTTGTCTTCATGGTGTGCCGATATCTATCATTTCGGACAGAGGTACGTAGTTCACCTCGCGTTTCTGGAGAGCAATTCTGGGAGGGTTAGGCACCCAGGTTGAGTTGAGTACAACATTTCATCCTCAGATGGACGGACAGTTCGAGCGGACTATTCAGATATTGGAGGATATGCTCTGAGCTTGTGTTATTGACTTTGGAGGTTCATGGTATCAGTTCTTGCCTTTAGTAGAATTTGCCTACAACAACAGCTACCAGTCGATTATCCAGATGGCTCCTTATGAGGCTTTATATGGTAGGCGGTGTCGATCTCCGGTTGGATGGTTTGAGCCAGGAGAGGCTCGGTTGTTGGGTACAGATTTTGTTCAGGAGGCCTTAGACAAGGTCAGGATCATTCAGGATAGGATTCGTGTAGCTCAGTCCAGGCAAAAGAGCTATGCAGATCGTAGGATTTGAGATGTGGCTTTTATGGTTGGTGAGCGAGTGTTGCTCCGAGTGTCTCCTATGAAGGGCGTGATGAGATTTGGGAAGAAAGGCAAGCTTAGCCTTAGGTTTATTGGTCCATTCGTGATCCTTGATCGAGTGGGAGAGGTAGCTTATAGACTTGCATTGCCGCTTGGCTTATCTGTGATGACCCGGCCCATCGTCACATGAGTTACTGCCCCGTTTCCCCCATTTTATGCTTCCTCATGTTTCGTTATCGGTATTCGGTGTGTTAGAGTTGAATCGGATTGGTTTTGATATGAAATGAGACACTTAGTCTCTTTAAGGAAGACTTGTTTTAGAAAAGTCAACTGGATGTTAACTATTGAGTTATAGGGCTCGGATGTGATTTTCGGTGATTCGGTTAGCTTTGGGGGTTGATATGTGTCTTAGGAGTGTGATCGAAATTGATTTTAGAGGTCCGGAGTGGAATTAGGCTCGAATTGGCGAAGTTAGTATTTTGGCGAATTCCGATTGGTAGGTGAGATTTTGATACGGGGGTCGGAATGGAATTCAGAGAGTTGCAATAGCTTCGTTAGATGATTTTAGATGCGTGTGCAAAAATTCAGATCATTCGGAAGTGTGTTGGTCAGGTTTTTGATCAAATGCGTATTTTGGAAGTTTTTAAGAAATTTAGGCTTGAATCCGATGTAATTTGATGGTTTTGGTGTTGTTTGTGGTGTTTTGATGATTGGAACAAGTTTGAATGATGTTTTAGGACGGGTTGGACCTTCTGGTTGAGGTCCTGGGAGCCTCGGGGTGATTTCGGATGGCTAACGGGAATTTTTGAAGTTGGAAAATGCTTCAGAAATGCAGCAGTCAGTGCAGAGCAATTTTGCTCTAATTCGATCGCATAGCAAGGGCTGCGATCGCATAGAAGGATTTTCGGGGCTGTTTGGTTGTGCTATGCGATCGCATAGCAGGTGTTGTGATCGCACAGTGTAAAGCTAATCCGGGATTTTCGTGGAAATTTGTTCAATGCCATTGCAGGAGCAGGTGTGCGATCGCATAGGCTAAAATCATTGTGCTATGCGATCGCAAAGGATAGGATGCGATCGCATAGGGTTAATTCTTGAGTTGCAGATTTTGGTCTATGCAATCGCATAGAGTTAGCTACAGTGATCTGGGCAGCACGTTAAAAATATTTCATCCGCGAACCCAAACCCATTTCCTCCATTTTTGAGTAACCTTGAGAACTTTTGACGAGGTTTAAAGAGGGTTTTGACTGGGAATCAATTGGAGGTGAGTCCTATGGCCTAGAAACATCATTTAATTGGGGATTCAACACTTAAATTCATTTAAAATTTGATTAAAAATGGAAGAATTAGGGCTTGACTTTTTGAATGTAAATTTTGGGTTTGAGGGAGCAATTGAGCTCGGATTTTGGTAAATTTGATATGTATAGACTCGTGGCGAGATAAGGAATCTGGTGATGTGAATTTTCTGATTTTTCGAGAAGTGGGACCGGGGCTCAGGTTTTGCCAACTTCGTGATTTTCAATATTTTTCGAGTCTTTTCGATTGAGTTGTATTCCCTTAGCCTATTGTAACGTATTACTTATGGTTTTGATCAGATTCGATGCTCGAAGAGGTTGATTTGCGAGGCAAGGGAGTAGCGAGCTAGGATTTCGGCCTGCTTGAGGTGAGTAATGGTTATAAATGATGTTTTGAGGGTTTGAAACCCAGGATTTGCACAACGTGGTGCTATGTTGAGATGAGACACACGCTGTATGATGAGCGTGGGGTCTGTTACTACTGGGGATTTGGACTCGGTCCATCCCTCTTGCTGCACTACTCTACGACACTTTTGACTGAGACTTAATTAATATCATTATATTATGGGCTAGTTGCCATGTTTGGGGCCTTTTGCCGATCTGTAGAACCCTTAGGGGGCATTTGTATTGGTTGACCTCACTTTTCTTGTCGAAATCATACCCTCAGTCATGTTCTTAACTGATAAACATAATATGAACCAGCTTTAGAAATTATTAAATCCTAATTAGAGTAACGTGTGGGTTGAGAACCCCGTCTTATCTTAGGGTGCCCGAGAGGCCAAGTCTATGTTGACTGAGAGGGGTCGAGAACCCCATTGTGAGGGTATTAGTGGATCGGACTGTACGTCACAGTAGTATATTATATGGATTGGACTACACGCCGCAGTAGTATATTATATGGATCGGACTGCACGCAGCAGTAGTATATTATATGGACCGGACTACACGCCGCAGTAGTATACTATATGGATCGGACTGCACGCCGCAGTAGTATATTATATGGATCGGACTGCACGCCGTAGTAGTATATTATATGGATCGGACTGCACGCCGCAGTAGTATATTATATGGATCGGACTGCACGCCACAGTAGTATATTATATGAATCGGACTGCACGCCACGGTAGTATATTATATGGATCGGACTGCACGCCGTAGTAGTATGTTATATGGGTCGGACTGCACACGGTAGTAGTATAGCGCTTGGGCTGAAGGAGCCCCTCCGGAGTCTGCACACCCCTAGTGAGCGCGGTCGACTATTATTATTATGGATCGGGCTGCACGCCGCAGCGGTATATATATTTATTGATTCGGTTATCGTGAGGAGTATATGAATTGAGAACTGAGGATAAGAACGAATAAATGAACTGAAATGCTTGAGGAGTTGATTTGTACTGATTATATCTGTTTTACCTGGTTTAAAGAATTTCACATTATTTCCTTATTCACTGCTGCATAAATGATTTTACTGTTTGATATAGAACTGTTTAATGCCTTTACGCTATTTCATATTTTCAGCCATTATTTATTGTTATTACTCACTGAGTTAGAGTACTCACTTTACTCCCTGCACCATGGTGCAGATACAGGTATCTCGGAGGCATAGTTTGAGCCTTCTGCTGCTATTCAGCTTATTCCGGAGTCATCGAGGTAGCTGCATGGCGTCTGCAGGACCCGATTTCTCCCCTTATCCCCTTTATTTTCCGCATTCTAGACAACTCTATGTATAGGTTGCTACACAGACTTGTATTAGAGGCTCTTGGCTCGTGACACCAGATCGGTGGGATGTATAGTGATATTTTATGGATTTTCCGTACTGTTTATCTGTTGCTAGAGAGTTATAATCACGTTAATTTGGCAATAAATCCTATTAATTGTAATGAATTCTACATAAGGGATAGTGAGTGACGAATTGGTCGAGTTGGCCTAGCAACGTGTTGGGCGCCGTCACGACCGGAGATTTGGGGTCGTGACAAGTTGGTATCAGAGCCTAGGTTACTAGGCCTCGCGAGTCTTGAGCCGGTTTAGTAGAGTCTCGCGGATTGGTACGGAGACGTCTGTACTTATCCTCGGGAGGCTGCAAAACCTGTTAGGAAAATTCCACATTCTTGAAATTCTTGTCGTGCGAACTCGTTGATCCAAATACTAAATTTCTCTTTATTCTATTCTCTCACAAATGGTGAGGACTCGAGCTACCGGATGCGCCGGACGACCACCAGTACCACCTACTGAGGCTGCTAGAGGCCGTGGACGCGATCGTGGTAGAGGCAGAGCAGTAGGGGCAGCACCTGTGGATCCTTTAGTTGCCCAGCTCAGGACCAGGCTCCAGCAGCACCAGTGCAGGCACCAGTTCTGCCCATTGTGATACCGGGTCTCCAAGAGACATTGGCTCAGATATTGACAGTTTGCACAGGCCTGGCTCAGGCAGTTTCAGCCACCACAGCAGAAGCTACTTCACAGGCCGGGGGAGGCAATCAGACCCCCGCTTCTCGCATGCCTGAGCAGGTAGTGCAGGGGTTATAGACTCCAGAGGCACCTCCAGCTCAGCTAGTGGTACCCGTTCAGGAGTACAGGGTTCCAGTTATGCCAGACGATAAGCAGCGTCGTCTCGAGAGGTTCAGTAGACTTCAGCCTCCTTCTTTTAATGGTTCTCAGGGCGAGGATGCCCAGGGTTTTCTCGACAAGTGTCAGCGTATGCTTCGGACAGCAGGTATTCTTGAGTCCAGCGGTGTGGCTTTTACTACATTTCTTTTTACTGGAGCGGCCTTCACTTGGTGGGAGGCGTATGGGCGGCGTAGGCCGGCAGGTGTAGCACCTTTGACTTGGCAGGAGTTCTCCACTCTCTTCTTGGAGAATTGGATACCGTAATCTCAGAGGGAGGAGCTGCGTAGACAGTTTGAGTGGCTTCGCCAGGGAGATATGACTGTGTCTCAGTATGAGGCGAGATTTTCTGAGTTGGCTCGTTATGCCTCATGGATAGTTCCGACTGATCGGGAGAGGATTATGAGGTTCGTGGATGGTCTTAATTATCACCGTCGTATTCTGATAACTCAAGAGAGAGTTCTGGGTATTTCCTTCGAGGATGCAGTTGATATTGCTCGTCATATTGAGACAGCTCACCGTCAGGATAGGGAGGCCAAGAGGCCTCGAGGTTCTGCCAGTTTCAGTGGCGCTTCTTCAAGGGGCCAGTTCCAGTAGGGTCGGGGTCGTTCTTTCAGGCCCTCTCAGTCAGCTTGACCCGAGTACCGAGGTGGATCTTTTGGTCGTGGTTATCATGGTTCTCAATAGAGTCAGCCATCTCTCAGTGCTCTTCCAGCACAGAGTTCGTCTCGTGCTCCATCTGCTCAGGGTTCATTCAGGTCGAGTGCATCAGCTAGCCACTCTGGCACGCGGGGTTCCCTTCAGTCCTAGTTCACAGCACCCGGGAGTTGCTATGAGTGTGAAGAGTTCGGGCATATGCGGAGGAAGTGTCCCCGCCATGCTGCTAGATCATCTCAGCAGAGGGGTCAGCCCTCGACTTCTGCTCCAGTTACTTCACGACCCGCCCAGCCAGCTAGGGGTGAAGGTAAGGCAGCCAGGGGTCGCCCTAGAGGGGGAGGTTGACCAGGGGGCGGTCAGGCCAGTTTCTATGGACTTCCTAGCTGGCCAGATGCTATTATATCAGATGCTGTAATTACAGGTATTGTTTGAGTCGGCCACATAGATGCCTTGTATTATTTGATCCCGGTTCCACCTTTTCTTATGTGCCATCATACTTTTCTCGTTATCTGGGTACGCCCCGTGAGTTTCTTGCTTTACCTGTTCATGTATCTACCCCAGTGGGCTATACTGTCGTTGTAAACCGTGTGTACCGGTCATGTGTGGTGACTATTGGGGGTCTGGAAACCCGAGTGGATCTATTCCTATTGAGCATGGTGGATTTTGATGTCATTTTGGGCATGGATTGGCTATCTCCATGCCGTGCTATTCTAGTCTGTCATGCTAAGACAGTCATTTTGGCTATACCGGGTGTTCCGAGGATCGAGTGGCGTGGCGTGACTGACTATGTGCCTAGCAGGGTGATTTCTTTTCTAAAGGCCCAGCATATGGTTTCCCGATGGAGTTGAGACTCCTAGCATTGATTCGGTTCCAGTTGTGAGGGAGTTTCCCGATGTGTTCCCTGCAGACCTGTCGGGCATACCACTAGACAGGGACATTGATTTTGGTATTGACCTGGCGCCGGGCACTCAGCCCATTTACATTCTTCCATATCGTATGGCACCGGCAGAGTCAAAAGAACTAAAGGATCAGCATCAGGAACTCCTGGATAAGGGGTTCATTCGGCCTAGTGTATCCCCGTGAGGTGCACCGGTTCTATTTGTGAAAAAGAAGGATGGCACAATGAGAATTTGCATTGACTACAGGCAATAGAACAAAGTAACAGTGAATAACAAGTATCCCCTGCCCCGTATCAATGATTTATTTGACCAGCATCAGGGGGAAAGGGTATTCTCCAAGATTGATCTTCGTTCAGGCTATCACCGGTTGAAGATCAGGGATTCAGATATTATGAACACTGCTTTCAAGACTAGATATGGGCACTATGAGTTTCTTATTTTGTCTTTTGGGCTGACTAATGCCCCAGCCGCGTTTATGCATTTGATGAATAGTGTATTTCGGCCATATCTGTATTCGTTCGTGATTGTTTTTATTGATGATATATTGGTGTACTCGTGTTGGCCTAGACCGTACTTAGCCACAGAGATTCGTAGCATTCTTGGGTTAGTAGGCTATTATCGCCGGTTTGTTCAGGGATTTTCATCCATTGCATCGCCCTTGACCAAGTTAACGCAGAAGGGTGCTCCGTTTGTATGGTCGGAGGAGTGAGAGAAGAGCTTTCAGAAGCTCAAGATAGCTTTGACCACAGCGCCGGTATTGGTGTTACCATCAGCTTCAGGTTCTTATACTATCTATTGTGATGCTTCGAGAGTTGGGATTGGTTGTGTGTTGATGCAGGAGGGTAGAGTTATTGATTATGCTTCTCGTTAGTTGAAGCCCCATGAGAAGAACTACCCCGTTCACGATTTGGAGTTGGCTACCATAGTTCATGTATTGAAGATTTGGAGGCATTACTTGTATGGCGTATCTTGTGAGGTGTTCACTGATCATCGCAGTCTTCAACATCTATTCAAGCAAAAGGATCTTAATTTGAGGCAGCGGAGGTGGTTGGAGTTTCTTAAGGATTATGATATCACTATTCTGTATCATCCGGGAAAGGCCAATGTGGTGGCCGATGCGTTGAGCCGGAAGGCGGTTAGCATGGGGAGTTTGGCGTACATTCCAGTTGGGGAGAGACCCTTTGCAGTTGATGTTCAGGCATTGGCCAATCGGATGGTGAGATTAGACATTTCAGAGCCTAGTCGGGTGTTGGCTTGTGTGGTTTCTCAGTCTTCCTTGTATGACCGCGTTAGAGAGTGCCAATATGATGATCCACATTTGCTTGTCCTTAAGGATAGAGTTTAGCATGGTGATACAAGAGATGTTACATCGGTGATGACGGTGTGTTGAGGATGCAGGGCCGGATTTGTGTGCCCAATGTGGATGGGCTTAGAGCGTTGTTTCTGGAAGAGGCCCATATCTCGCGGTATTCTATCCATCCGGGTGCCGCGAAGATGTATCAGGATTTGAGGCAGCACTATTAGTGGAGAAGAATGAAGAACGATATTGTGGGATTTGTAGCTCGGTGTCTCAATTGTCAGCAGGTGAAATATGAGCATCAGAGACCGAATGGCTTGCTTCAACAGATGGTTATTCCCGAGTGGAAGTGGGAAAGGATCACTATGGACTTTGTGGTTGGACTTCCTCAGACTTTGAAGAAGTATGATGTTATTTGGGTGATTGTGGATCAGCTGACCAAGTCCGCACACTTCATTCCTGTGTGTACTACCTATTCTTCAGAGCGGTTGGCAGGGAATTATATCCGAAAGATTGTTCGGTTGCACGGTGTTCCGGTTTCTATCCTCTCAGATAGAGGTACTCAGTTTACTTCGTAGTTTTGGAGAGCCGTGCAGAGAGAGTTGGGTACTCAGGTAGAGTTGAACACAATATTTCATCCTCAGACGGACGGACAATCCGAGCGCACTATTCAGATACTGGAGGACATGTTACGCGCCTGTGTTATTGATTTCGGAGGTTCTTGGGATGAGTTTCTGCCGCTTGCAGAGTTTGCCTACAACAATAGCTACCACTCGAGTATTCAGATGGATCCGTATGAGGCCTTGTATGGGAGATATTGTAGATGTCCAGTTGGTTGGTTCGAGCGTGGCGAGGCTAGGATGTTGGGAACAGACTTGGTTCAGGATGCCTTAGAGAAAGTGAAGGTGATTCAGGAAAGACTTCGTACAGCTCAATCACGTCAGAAGAGTTATGTGGACCGGAAGGTTCGAGATGTGTCCTATATGGTTGGTGAGAAGGTCTTGCTGAAGGCTTCGCCCATGAAGGGTGTTATGAGGTTTGGGAAGAAAGGCAAGTTGAGTCCGTGGGTTTTTTGAGGTACTTAGGAGGATTGGGGAGGTGGCTTATGAGCTTGGTTTGCCACCCAGCATGTCAAGTGTGCATCCAGTATTCCATGTTTCTATGCTTCGGAAGTATGTTGGGGACCCGTCTCATGTTTTAGGCTTCAGCATGGTCTAGTTGGATGATGATTTGACCTACGATGTGAAGCCAGTGGCTATTTTGGGTCGACAGGTTCGGAGATTAAGATCAAAGGATATCGCTTCGGTGAAGGTGCAATGGAGAGGTCGGCCCGTGGAGAAGGCTTCTTGGGAGACCGAATGGGAGATGCGGAGCAGATATCCTCACCTGTTTGAGGCTCAAGGTATGTTTTTTGACCCGCTTGAGGACGAGCGTTTATTTTAGTTGGGGAGGTTGTGACGACCCGGCCTGTCATCACGTGAGTTACTACCCCGTTTCTCCCATTTTATGCTTCTTCATGTTTTGTTATCGGTATTCGGTGTGTTAGAGTTGAATCGGATTGGTTTTGATAGGAAATGAGACACTTAGTCTCTTTAAGGAAGGCTTATTTTGGAAAAGCCAACTGGATGTTGATTATTGAGTTAGAGGGCTCGGATGTGATTTTTGGTGATTCGGTTAGCTTCGGGGGTTGAAATGTGGCTTAGGAGTGTGATCGGAATTGATTTTGGAGGTCCGGAGTGGAATTAGGCTCGAATTGGCAAATTCCGGTTGGTAGGTGAGATTTTGATATAGGGGTCGGAATGGGATTCCGAGAGTTGCAATAGCTTCGTTAGATGATTTTGGATGTGTGTGCAAAAATTCAGATCATTCGGAAGTGTGTTGGTCGGGTTTTTGATCAAATGCGTATTTCGGAAGTTTTTAAGAAATTTAGGCTTGAATCCGATGTAATTTGATGGTTTTGGTGTTGTTTGTGGTGTTTTGATGATTGGAACAAGTTTGAATGATGTTTTAGGATGGTTTGGCACTTTTGGTTGAGGTCCCGGGGGCCTCGGAGTGATTTCGGATGTCTAACGGGAATTTTTGAAGTTGGAAAATGCTGCAGAGCAAAGCAATTTTGCTCTATGCTATCGCATAGAAAGGGATGCGATCGTATAGAAGGATTTTCGGGGCTGTGTGGTTGTGCTATGCGATCGCATAGCAGGTGTTGCGATCGCACAGTGTAAAGCTAATCCGGGATTTTCGTGGAAATATGTTCAATGCGATCGCAGGAGCAGGTGTGCTATCGCATAGGCTAAAGTCATTGTGCTATGCGATCGCAGAGGATAGCATGCGATCGCATAGGGTTAATTCTGGAGCTGTAGATTTTGGTCTATGCGATTGCAGGGGCTTGAATGCGATCGCATAGAGTTAGCTACAGTGATCCTGGCAGAATGTTAAAAATATTTCATCCGCGAACCCAAACCCATTTCCTCCATTTTTGAGTAACCTTGAGATCTTTTGACGAGGATTAAAGAGGGTTTTGACTGGGAATCAATTGGAGGTGAGTCCTATGGCCTAGAAACATCATTTAATTGTGGATTCAACACTTAAATTCATGGAAAATTTGATTAAAAAGGGAAGAATTAGGGCTTGACTTTTTGAATGTAAATTTGGGGTTTGAGGGAGCAATTGAGCTCGGATTTTGGTAAATTTGATATGTATAGACTTGTGGCGAGATAAGGAATCCGGTGATATGAATTTTTTGATTTTTTGAGAAGTGGGCCCGGGGCTCGGGTTTTGCCAACTTCGTGATTTTCGATATTTTTCGAGTCTTTGATTGGGTTGTATTCCCTTAGACTATTGTAACGTATTACTTATGTTTTTGATCAGATTCGATGCACGAGGAGGTTGATTTGCGAGGCAAGGGAGTAGCGAGCTAGGATTTCGGCCTGCTTGAGGTGAGTAATTGTTGTAAAAGATGTTCTGAGGGTTTGAAACCCCGGATTTGCACAACGTGGTGCTATGTTGAGATGAGACACACGCTGTATGATGAGCGTGGGGTCTGTTACTACTGGGGATTTGGACTCGGTCCATCCCGTTTGATGACTTTACGGAACTTTTGACTGATACTTAATTGATATCATTATATTATGGGCTAGTTGCCATGTTTGGGGCCATGTGCCGATCTGTAGAACCCTTAGGGGGCTTTTGTATTTGTTGAACTCACTTTTCTTGTCGAAATCATACACTCAGTCATGTTCTTAACTGATAAACATAATATGAACCAACTTTAGAAATTGTTAAATCCTAATGAGAGTAACTTGTGGGTTGAGAACCCCGTCTTATCTTAGGGTGCCCGAGAGGCCAAGTCTATGTTGACTGAGAGGGGTCGAGAACCCCATTGTGAGGGTATTTGATATGCTATGGATCGGACTGCACGCCGCAGTAGTATATTATATGGATCGGACTGCACGCCGCAGTAGTATACTATATGGATCGGACTGCACGCCGCAGTAGTATACTATATGGATCGGACTGCACACCGTAGTAGTATAGTATATGGATCGGACTGCATGCCGCAGTAGTATATTATATGGATCGGACTGCACGCCGCAGTAGTATATTATATGGATCTGACTGCACGCCGCAGTAGTATATTATATGGATCGGACTGCACGCCGCAATTGTATACTATATGGATCGGATTGCACGCCGCAGTAGTATATTATATGGATCGGACTGCACGCCGCAGTAGTATATTATATGGATCGGACTACACGCCGCAATAGTATATTATATGGGTTGGACTGCACGCCATAGTAGTATAGCGTTTGGGCTGAAGGAGCCCCTCCAGAGTCTGCACACCCCTAGTGAGCACGGTCGACTATTATTATTATGGATCGGGCTGTACGCCAGGGCGATATAGGGATCGGGCTGCACGCCGCAACGGTATATATATTTATTGATTCGGTTATCGTGAGGAGTATATGAATTGAGAACTGAGGATAAGAATGAATAAATGAACTGAAATGCTTGAGGAGCTGATTTATACTGATTATATCTATTTTACATGGTTTAAAGAATTTCACATTATTTCCTCATTGCTGCGTAAATGATTTTACTGTTTGATATAGAACTGCTTAGTTCCTTTACGCGATTTAATACTGTCAGCCATTATTTATTGTTATTACTCACTGAGTTGGAGTACTCACTGTACTCCCTGCACCATGTGGGCAGATAGAGGTATCCCGGAGACATAGTTTGATCCTTCTGCTGCTGTTCAGCTTATTCCGGAGTCATCGAGGTAGCTGCATGGCATCCGCAGGACCCGATTTCTCCCCTTATCCCCTATATTTTCCGCATTCTAGACAACTCTATGTATAGGTTGCTACACAGACTTGTATTAGAGGCTCTGGGTTCGTGACACAAGATCGGTGGGATGTATAGTAATATTTTATGGATTTTCCGTACTGTTTATCTATTGCTATAGAGTTATAATCACGTTAATTTGGCAATAAATCCTATTAATTGGTAATGAATTCTACATAAGGGATAGTGAGTGACGAATTGGTTGAGTTGGCCTAGCATTGTGTTGGGCGCCATCACGACCAGAGATTTGGGGTCGTGACATTATCAGTCGTGCATCCAGTATTTCATGTGTTCATGCTTCGGAAATATCACAGTGATCCATCCCATGTGTTAGACTTTAGCACTGTCCAGTTGGACAAGGATTTGTCATATGAGGAGGAGCTGGTAGCTATTCTAGACCGACAGGTTCCCCAGCTGAGGTCGAAGAGTTTTCCTTCGGTTCGTGTTCAGTGGATAGGTCAGCCCCCTGAGGCATCGACCTGGGAGTCCGAGTCCGATATGCGAGACCGGTATCCCCATCTTTTTGCCGACTCAGGTACTTCCTTCTTCTGTGCGTTCGAGGACGAACGATTGTTTTAGAGGTGGAGAATGTGAAGACCCAAAAGGGTCATCACATGTTTCTAATTGAAATCTGTGTTTCCGAGGCCATGAAAACCACATTTAGAGTCGCCTCAATTTGTGTGCGCAGTCCGGGCGCGTAGCCGAAAAGCTTAAATGTGAAATCTTGTGAAAATTGCTAAGTTTTGACCTCGAAATGAATAAGTTTGACTCCGATCAATATTTTGGGTAAACGGACCCGGACCTGAGCGTATTCCCGGAATCGAATTCCGGGGTCCCAAGCCCAAGTTATGAATTTTTAAGTGAAATTGTTCTCTGAAAATGTTTAAAGAAAATGAAAAGGAAATCTGACAAGAAAGCAATGGTATCGAGCCCGTATTTTGGTTCCGGTGCCCGGTACGAGTTTTATATATGTTTTGAATCACTCCTGTAAAGTTTGGTAAAAAACGAACGTCATTTGACATGATCCGGACCCAAATTGGGAAAAATTGATGTTTAAAAGGAAATCTGAGAAATTTCATGGATCTTGAGGCTCAAGTCGATGTTCATGATGTTATATTGGTGATGTAATCACACGAATATGTTCGTAGGGTGTTTTTGAGGTAGTGTGCATACTTGGTTTAGAATTTCGAGGGCTCGGGTGAGTTTCTAGTAGGTTCCGGGATGCCTTAGGCTTTAAAAGATCAGATGTTGCAGGTTCAGGAATTTTGACAGGTCTTTGAACCCTTTTGTGCGGCCCGCGAGGAAATGTATGCGGCCGCGGTCGGCTTTGCGCGGTCCGCGCGGGGCATAGATCCGCAGGCCTTCGGGAAGCCTATGCGGTCACGGTCCTTCTTGCGCGGACCGCGGTAGGAACTTCATAGGGGTATAAATACACGTGAATTTCAGTTATTTTACACTTTTCAAAACCCCAAAACATAAGAGGCGATTTTCCAAACAACTTTTCTTCTTCGAAACGATTGGTAAGTGATTTCTAACTTATTTTCTTCACTTCTTAACATCTTTTAACATGATTTCAACTTCAAATCAAAGATTTTCATGGAGAAATTGGGTGATGTGGGTAGAACCTAGGTTTTTCTAAAATTAGGGATTTGGACCTCAATTTGAGGTCCGATTTCAAAACAAACCATATATTTAAACTTGTGGGGGAGTGGGTAATCGGGTTTTGGTCCGAACCTCGGATTGCGACCAAGTGAGCCCGGGGGTGAATTTTTACTTTTGGGTAAAACTTTGGAAAACTCATTTTCATGCATTGGGGTTGATTCATTTAGCATTTATTAATGTGATTAAGTAACTTATGACTAGATTCGAGCAGATTGGTGGTGGAATCAAGAGGTAAAGCTATAATTGAAACTTGAGTGGTGTTCAAGACATCGAGGTAAGTGTTTTGTTTAACCCTAGCTTGAGGGATTAGGAGTTGAGTCATATTTTCTACTTGCTTCTTGTTGAGTATGACATATAGGCATGGTGACGAGTATCTATACGTTGGTGTCAAGCATGACCGTGGGTCTTAATTTGAAAGTTGTTGAGTTTTTGAATGACACTGTGTATACTTTAATTAATGATCCTCTATGATTAAGTATTTCCATTAATTGAACTGAGTACGAGCAAAGTGGGATGACTATTTCGATATTCTTGTTCCCTTGTCGGGAAGTTATTATATTACTTATGTTCCCTTGTCGTGATTTCTTGTGCTTGTATGATGAACTGAAATGGGAGCGGGTGGTACGCCTACCACAAGATTGATGAAATGGGAGCGGGTGGTACGCCTACCACAAGATATTATGAAATGGGAGCGGGTGGTACGCCTACCACAAGATTGGTGATATAGGAGCGGGTGGTACGCCTACCACAAAAGTGATGATATGGGAGCGGGTGGTACGCTTACCACAAGATTGATGATATGGGAGCGGGTGGTACGCCTACCACAAGATATTGTGAAATGGGAGCGGGTGGTAAACCTACCACAAGATATTATGAAATGAGAGCGGATGGTAAGCCAACCACAAGTTATCATGAAATGGGAGCGGGTGGTACGCCTACCACAAGATATCATGAAATGGGAGCGGATGGTACGCCTACCACGAGATAAAATGAAATGGGAGCGGGTGGTACGCCTACCACGAGATATGAGAAATGGGATCGGGTTGCACGCCTGCAACAAGAGGAGACTGAAAGTGAAAGTTGCCTTTATTTTCTTCATTTGTGATAGAAGTTATAGTGCTAGCTTCCTTATTATTCCCTGTTATTTCTTTTAACTGCTATCCCCGAAGCATGTTCCCCTTCCCTAGCTTTGACTGCTCATTACTTGTTTATTTTTTCGCAATATATTATATAACTGTACAGGTTTATCTGGACTCTGGTCCTAGCCTTGTCACTACCTCGCCGGGGTTAGGCCAGACACTTACCAGCACATGGGGTCGGTTGTGCTTATACTACGCAAAAATTCATAACTCATGCTTGGGACCTTGGAATTCGATTCCGGCATACGCCCACGTCCCATATTTTCCTACAGACCCTCCGGGACCGTCAAATTACGGGTCCGGGTTCGTTTAACCAAAATGATGACCGGAGTCAAACTTATTCATTTTGAGGTTAAAACTTAGCAATTTTCACAAGATTTCACATTTAAGCTTTCCGGCTACGCGCCCGGACTGCGCACATAAATCGAGGCAACTGTAAATGAGGTTTTCAAGGCCTCGAAAACACAGATTTCAATTAGAAACAGGTGATGACCCTTTTGGGTCATCACACACACACACACACACACACACACACACACACACACACATATATATATATATATATATATATATAGAGAGAGAGAGAGAGAGAGCTTATATACTATACTATATTATACTATATATATCGAATATACCTTGATGCATAATAAACTTTACAATATATATAGTATAGTGTATTATATAATACACTTAGTATATATATACTATACTAGACTATGCACTAAGTATTAGTGCATTAGCTAATATTATATCGAATATAGCTTATATATATACATATATTAATTGATATAAGTTGAGACGTTTTAATTCATTGTTAATATATATATATATATATATATATATATGCATATGAGTGGGTTATAAATCGATAAATCAATTTACAAGTGTATCAATACCTAAAAGAACCCGTCCTTGTGTTCTGAACGCTTCATGTTCTTATATATATATAATTGTTAAACATTAGAACTGGGTCCCAGGTTAGCGACAAAAGTTGGTCTCTATTATTTTAAGCGACCAACTTTGGTCGCTAAATTTGAATTATATTTTTTTATATTTTATAATTTTTTAAATAAAAATATAATTATTAAAATTTTATAACTGGGTCCCATTTTTGGCGACCAAAGTTGGTCGCTATCTTCTTACCCCTTAATTGGCGACCAACTTTGGTCGCTAATTTTAAATTATATTTATTTATATTTTATAATTTTTTTAAAATAATATTATAATTTTATAAGTGGGTCCCCCTGTAGCGACCAACATTGGTCGCTAATCTCATTATACCTTTGACCAAGCAAGTCTGACCAGGCCGGTCAATATTTTGCCGAAATTAACGACCAAGTAGCGACCAACCTTGGTCGCTAATCTATATCAAATAATTATTTTATTATTTTCGCCAATTTAGCGACCAACTTTTGTCGCTTTTCTTTACAGACCAACTTTGGTCGCTTTTTTCCGGAATTCTAGTAGTGAATCATGTAAAGAATAAGTAAATATACAATGGTCAAATAAGGCAAGAACGATTAGTTAAGGTCATAAACATGGAAAAAACCAAGAATCATGCACACGAATTTTAACGGAGCAAATCACTCAACAATTCAGGAAAGAACGTACCAATTCCCATAAACAAATAGGTTGAGTAAAGCTTTTAAGAACACAAAAAATTAGACGGAAAATAATTCGAAACCCTAATTTAAAAATACTTAAAGAAGAAAAACTTGAAAGCATGTCAACACACAGAGATTCGAACAAACAGAAATCATAGAAACCAAAACCTAAAGTATCGGAGTGTTTTAGAAAACCGTTTAGTAGTAGCGGAGTAAAAGAACCTAAAAGAATAGCCATGGAGGTTTTAAAATACTTAAGATACCCAGAGGTTCGACTAACAAACAACAAGGAAACAAACCCTAATATAACAAAAATGTTCAGAAATCGATTAACGAGTAAAGAAATAAGGGAGCTTTTTAGGAAAATCAACGATGAACTCAGGATCGCTTCAGATCTATGGAGATCTGAACAGATTCAAGTCAAAATATTAGGTTTGTTGAATAAAGGAGAAATGGTAAAGAGATTCCGGCCTTTGAATCAAGGATTTGAACAGTGAGACTTTGATAAAAATTATTCACGAACCATAAACGGACTTTTGAAGAGCTTAAATCGAGATCTGGACCAGATCTCTTCGAAGTCCTTCCACGAAATCACATAATCAAGTGACCAAAGGAGCTAAGAGACAAGTAGAGGCCTCGTACAACCATGGGAAGCCATAGATCAGACAGGGGTCAAAGGGATTAGGGCTGGTTTTGGGTGGCGGCGGCTAGGGTTAGGTTTAGGTCTTAGAGAGAACGGAGAGGAGAGGGTTTCAGGGCGGTTGTTTGGTGAGAATGGCCAGGTTTGGAGGGTCATTTGGAACTAAAAAAGGAAAGGGGGTAATGGTGGTCGTTGATCTCTTTGATCAACGACCAAGATTGAAAGGATTTGGGGCCGGATTGGACATTATAGGTTTGGACTGGGTAGATTTGTGCTGGTTTAATTGAATTAGGGTTAAAATTGGGCTAGGTAATTAGGCTAAATCCGAAAATAAGAGGGCCATTTGTTAAATACCTTACTTAATAGATAAAATAATTTTTAAAAATAACTACTAGGCTATAAAAAATAATTTTCATGCCTGGAAATAGTTAAAATAATTACCTAATATTTTAAAAATATAAATGGTTGTTTTCTGGCAACATAATGTAATAATGCACACATAGGCTATAATTGCAACCTAAAAATATAAATGTGGCTATTTGTGCAATAATTGAAACTTAGTACAAATCCAAATGATAAAATCAAGCCACAAAATTATTATAAAAAATATTTGTAATGCAATCTATGATTGTTTTATAAAATAAATGCTGGGATAAATTAATTAAAATATTTTTAAAATGCAGAAATTATATGAAAAATACTAATTGATGCACATGCATAGTTTTAAAAATGTTATTTAAAAAATTGGGTATCAACATGGAGATTATGGGGATTATGCTATTTCACAAGTGATGACTAAATTCATGAAGATGAGAGGGGAAGCAAGTCGAAGAAAATGAATTTTAGTAAAGTTTGACATTTTGAGATAAAATACGGCCTGAGCAAAAATACTCAGTACTTATGGACTTGTACCATACAAAGTACCCCCATGGACATGATAGTAAGATGTACAAGGTAGGTTAAAAGTGAGTAGTATTTTAAGTAAGCTGAGATAATTCTTGATTATGTGGCTAATTGGTTAATTACCAGATAACGGGACATTACCTAATTAATTTTTGGATAAGGATGAGCCAAAAAACAATGTGGCAGCATTTCAAGATTTAGCCAAGTGAATCTTAAGTCATGAGGTTTGGTGTCACAATTAGAAGAATATTTGACTTAATCATTAGGGAAGTGGGGCCCACACCCAATTATGAAATAAATCTCTTAAGATGACAATCCAAGGTTGGTGACTACATGAAGCATGGATGAGAACGTTACTGCTTCTTCAAAATCATAAAGTTTGCATTTTAATCTTTGGTATGTTTATGCAAACAAAATCTCCTAGCATCTTAGCAACGTAAGATGTTGCAACTTTAAGGGAGTACAATGCAATCTTTCGCAAGAATATCGTATGAATTTTTTCCTACTCCGATCTCGCCATTACGTGATTTGTGCAATTGACGTATATTAAAGGGATTGTCAAGAGAATCGGCTCTAGGAATGGTAAGTCTATCCCTTCTTTCTTTTGGCATGATCAATACGATACAAATGAAACGAGCAAAATACGCAACTTTCATAAATGACTCTATTCATAGAAATACTAGGGGTGCCTATATTCTTGATTCCCCATGTGTCATATTATTCTATCATATATTCATGGGTCTCAGAAAAATACGAAAATTGAAAAGAATTTACTTTATGAAGTTACTCAAAGGCGAAATGGTCTTATGACATTTCGAAAGATTTTAACGTACTTTTTATGCATTGCATTCATGTACATTGACCCATGACCATATGGCATTATATACACGTATATATGTATGTATATATATGTGTATAGGATATGAGAAAAGGTTATGACGTTATATACACACCACCACCTGATCAGCTGGTATACATTGATGATTTTGCCTATAGTGGCCAAGATGATATGATGGGATGCCCTCAGAGGCTGATGATGGTATGAAACATGTACCTATGCACGACATGACATTCATATGAATATGCATGATACTATAATTATTTTATGATTTACAAAGTTATTCAGACTTACAGGTGGAGTCATTTACTCTATATTTCCTCCATGTATGTTATGCACTTATTTATGTGCCTTACATACTCAGTACATTATTTCTACTGACGTCCCTTTTTGCCTGTGGACGCTGCGTTTTATGCCTGCAAGTCCCGATAGATAGGTCAAGAGCCCTCTAAGTAGGCTATCAGCTCAGTGGAAGATGTTGGTGCGCTCCATTTGCTTCGAAGTTGCTTGTTTGGTTAGTATGAGTTAGATGTGTATTGTTTAGTATGGCGGGACTCTGTCCCGACCTTTATGAAAATTATGTATTCTTAGAGACTTGTAGACATATGTCATGTACGTAAAAGACTGTATGGCCTTGTCGGCCTATTTTCAGTGTTCAAGTGGTTATTTTGGTCTTAGAGGCCCATATCTTTTATGTATAAGTTGGCATTACCTGTTGTATTCAACCTATTTCACGGCAGCCTCTCCGACTCAGTTATTTATGATAGTATGACATAAAAAGATACGTTATGTTGTTACTCGGTTTGGGTCGGGACAGAAGTGGTATCAAAGCAGTTCTGTCCTAGGGAGTCTACAAGCCGTGTCTAGTAGAGTCTTGTTTATGGGTGTATCATACACCACACTTATAAGTAGGAAGCTACAGGGCATTCAGGATTGTCACTCTTTCTTCTTACTCTTGATCGTGTGGTGGAGCTCACTTATAAGAATTCAAATTCCGAAGAACTATTTAATTCGTAATAAGACGATACCTACATCCGGAAAGAACGTTGGAAAGAGAGATAGTTGTGGAAGAGTTGAGTTAGAGGAACTCAATTTTTGTATCATGCTCATGATGGATTGATATGAGGTATTCAGCAAATCATGTGTATACTAAGATGTGTAAGCTTCTTGATAAGGATCCCTAAGGCAAGAATTCCTATCCGCTTTTACAAAAAAAAGGAAAAAGAGAATCAGAATGTAGACATAAGCTCCAGCAAGTAACAGAAGCAAGGTGAAAAAAAGGTACGAGGTACCCAGTTAACGAAGATTATCGGTATTTTCAACTCAGGCAGAGAGATATAAGGATTTTGAGTTACCTTCAATAGTAACAGAGGTATATACAAATGGTCGCACCCATTCCAGATATGCCCTATGGGGGTTAACAAAAGTAGTATAATAAGAGGACGGGATATCAAGGTCCGACTGGGGTTAGAGTAACCCAAAATGATGGATGAATTGTTTGCGTCAGTTGACATTTTTGAATGATACTGCAAATGTGCTAATAGATCTCTTTATGAGACACCCAGATGGTGCACTCTAAAATAGTACAGCTAGATATGAGTACTTCAAAGATAGGCACTAGAAGCCTTGAAGGGATAAATATTACTTTAGTATGGCTCCCGTCCCTAGTAGAACGAGAATGCTTGGCAACCCGAAGAGCCCATGGATGAAGCAACGAGAGATAAAAGCAAAAGAATGTCATGTTGATGTTTTCAAAAGAAAGTGATAGTCAGAAGATTAACATGGAAATAAGAAGAGAGATAAGAAAGCATTATGAATAAGGTGTGATACGAAAGGTGATGGGCCTTAAGACAACAAAAGGGTATACGCCATACAGTCACATCCTCATTTCGAGAAATAAGTTCACGACTGTAACGTGATTAAGAGAAGTAAAAGTTAGACCCTAGAGTAATAGAAATCGGTATGGACTGGTGAATAAGATAAACTAAACATGAATAAGGAACTGAGTGATTTGATAATAGTCAGCCTCATGAGAATTTCAGATTGCATTCTAGCAATAATAGAATGGACAATAGAAGAAGATCCACGATGTATTCAGGAATGGCCATTCAGTGAGACGCTTCCCTAAAGCAAGCAATGTGAGCAAAGTTAAGTTTAAGAGACTATATGTGCTAGTTACACTAGATGTCACCATCGCGAGTGAGGAATTTTGTTATCCTTGGTACAAAAGGATTACCGTAAGTAAGTAAGGGTCATCGATGATGTGAAAGAACGCCAAAGATGAAGAGGGAAAACATCTATAGGCAAGTTGTCATAGCTCCAAGTCTTAGTACTCCCCTAAATGAAGGAATATGGAACGATTAAGGAAGAATGCAATAAAAATGAGAAAGGGATGAGATTGCACTTATCGAAATGTTACAGATATGCTATGATTGCTAGACGTTATGTAAGCACAAAGTCAAAAAAAGGGGGAGTAAGGGTTCCTACCCTGGATATTATTGATAGATAAGGAGCCAAAACATGAGGTAAGTTAAGACAAGGAAATAACCCAAGAAATATTACGCAGAATATGGATATGCGAATGGACCGACGAGTAATTTGTAGTTGATTCAGGAAGAGCCAAGTCATGACTAGATAAGAAGATACAGACAAATCAGCAGATCTTGCAAGATAAATGTAGTAAACTCAACATAGAGAATTCAGCCTTGCAGTAATGTCATTATAATACTTGAGATATATTCAAATAGGAGTCGGGGTAGTTAAAGGTACCGTATGAGTGTTACAGGGACAAAAGAGAGTGCCACTGGGAAGACATTCAAAATATCAGTTCAGAAGCAACCCCACAAGCACAAGGGCATAGAGATAAATAACTACGGATAAGTATATGTAAGGAAGAACATCATAAGGTCCGTCGAATATACAATGTAATAAGCTCACAGCTTTACAAGAGTCAGAGGATCTTCCCTAAGTACTACAATGAAAGATTAAGCTAAGGAAAATAAGGAAGAAGGCTTCAATTTAAACTCAGTGACCTAAAGAGGAAATGGTCTTATAACAATAGTCTCACAACAACAGTGTAAGCACTACAAAGGAAAGTGGCACCTACCGTGACTAATGAACGGGAAGTAAAATTAAAAGTAATATTCGAGATCATATGAGTTGTATGAAAACTCTAGCATGTATGAGAACTAAGATGAGCTATGTATGGGCGCGACAATAGGGCAGAAAGACCAGGAAAAGTAATAGCTTACGTTGAAAGAAAGTTAAAATGGGACGAAAGAAAATTAATGGATCAATAATCCAGAGTTGGCTACATTATGAACTCACTTAAGGGTTTGGAGTTTTATACACGCAGCATATACAGCCGTAGAAGATTCTGGTATACGTTAAAAGAAAGAAGTGAGTCCAGGTCATAAATGAAGGATTAAATTATTAAAGGGTTGTATCATGCATATTTCTCAAACCCATGAAAGGATAAACATGATAAATAATACCATGAACCACATATCGGAAGATAGCTTAAGCCTATATAAAGGTTGATTCGAGGGAAGAAGAATGTCACGACCCCGGTTCACCCTCCATGAACCATCGTGATGGCACCTAGTCTCTACGACTATGTAAGCCTAACAATGCGAAAAATAAACCAATTTACGGAAGAAAACAATTAAAGACCGAAATAATGAAGTAAAATAGCATTTAAAAATGTCCATCGGCATACACAATATCAACTCTCGAAACTACTAACGTCTCCCAAAACCAGAAATCTCATGATCACAAGCCTTTCAATGTCTACAAGCATCTCACTCCAAAATGTCTAACAAGGAAACAAAAATACAGAAGGGCTAATACAAAAGGGAGAGTAGAAAGGGACTCTTCGATCTGTGTACATGGTAGATAAACCTCGGAGTCTCTTCAAGCACCTCATCTCAAGCGTGATAAGTCTGAGTAGAAGTACCTGGATCTGCACATGAAAAACATGCGCAGAAAGGGCATGAGTACACCACAACGCTACTTAGTAAGTGCCAAGCCTAACCTCGGTCGGGTAGTGATGAGGAAGGTCAGGGACCTACTGAGGTTAAATAAAATATAAGGTTTAACAGTATAGAACAAAACGGTATAAATGAGTGAAACAGTAAAAGTAACACAGGATATAAAGGACAGCAACAACTACCACAGAGGCAAAGAAAACATAGAAAGAAATACAGCTCAACACAAAGATAACAACCGGGATCTCCCAGGATACCGTCCTTTAGTCCCAAATGTAAATATCCAGTAGATCTCCCGGGGTACCGTCCCATAGTCCAACTCATAATACGAGGGGATTTCCCGGAATACCGATACGTAGACCCAAATGTAAATACTCAGTACAGGGAGAATCTACCAGGTGCAGTCTCGTAGTTCCAATGTAAATGTGCAGTGGGATCTCCCGGAATACCATTGCGTAGTCCCAAAGTTAACATACATGGGGATCTCCCGGGAAACCGTCTCGTAGTCCCAAAGTAAATGCACAGCAATAGTAAGAAGAGTACATAGTTCAATTCAAGTTCCATGCAAGGTAAAACAGGTATTTCTAACCTTGCATGCTGCACGTAATCCAAATAAGGCAATTTGAACAAGTAAGGCAATTAAGTCAATTAGGCATGCTTTCCTAAGCTAACAACAGACTTAAATTGCAAGTAGTATAAACAGGAAAGGAATAATACTAGTAATTACTTAAAGAAAACCAGATTTTTCAACAATTAGCACAAGTACGCACTCGTCATCTCACGTACAAGGCATTTCAATTATCATTAATACAAAATTCTAAGAGGAAGGTCCCCCACACAAGGTTAGGCAAGCCACTTACCTCGAACCGGCTCAAAGTCAACCCGAAACCACATTCTTGCCATGAGTACTCGACTCCAAATGGCCCAAATCTATTCAATTCAATTGCATAATGCAAATAACACTTCAAGTAACTAATTCTACAAAGAAATTCTAAGCTAATACGCGAAATTAGATAAAATGACCAAATTGTCCCTCTGTCCCACGTCTCGGAATCAGGTAATATTTACATTTCCAGAATCCTCACACTCTCACGATTTTAGTCATACCAAAAGTACCAAAATTGGCATCAAATGGTCCCTCAAATCGTCACTCAAAGGTCTCTAATTAATCAAGCACTAACCCCTAATTTACCACTAATTTTCCTTAAATTTTCATGCTTATAATGATAAAAATCATCTCAATAACGAGTTTAGGGACCGAAGACCTTACCCTAATGAATTTCTCTGAAAATCTCCGTTGAAAATTCTCCCCAAGGCTTCTTCCCGTTTGAAAAGAGGTGAAAATAACTCAAATTCGTGAAGGCAAGTATTTATATGTTCTGCCGCGCTAATCTGCTTCTGCAGTAATGGGACCGCTCCCACTTTTGTGGAACAAGGGTCTCATCTACGACAAATCACTAACTTAGCTTTTCCGCATCTGCGACTCCCCATGCGCATATGCGATACCGTTTCTGCGGTAAATCTCCCGCTTCTGCGGTAAATCTCCCGTTTCTGCGGTAAATCTCCCGCTTCTGCGGCTCCTGCTAGTTCTCCCCATTTCCGCTTTTGTGGCTATGCACCTGCGGGACCCAACTGCAGGTGCGGTTATGACAGAAGATCAGCAGCTGAAGCTGCGCAAACAACTCCCAATTCTTCCGACAACCTTCCGAAACCATCCCAAGGGCCCCAGGACCTCCACCAAAGGCGCAACCAAGTCCAATACCACTGTCCAAACTTATACCAATCCTTAAAACACCTAAAACAACATTGAAATGACGAATCAACCATGGATTCAAGCCTAAGAACTCCAAAACTCTCAATTTACGCTTTCGATCAAAAAGTCTATCAAACCTAGTCCGAATGACCGAAATTTTGCACACACGTCACATTCAACACTACGAAGCTACTCCAACTTTCGGAATTCCATTCCAACCCTCAGATCAAAATCTCACTATCAAACCGGAAACTTCAAAATTCGACTTTTGGCATTTCAAGCCTAAATTAGCTACGAACCTTGAAAACATAATACGAATACGCCCCTAAGCCCAAAATCACCCAACGGAGCTAATGGATCCATCAGAATTCCATTCCGAGGTCGTCTTTACACTGTTCCGACTACGGTCAAATTTTCAAAACTTAAGCTCTCATTTAGGGACTAAGTCTCCCAAAACTCTATGAAACTCAAAACCGAATATCTCGACAATTCAAAATAGCAGAAATAAACACGGGGAAAGTAGTTAATAGGGGATCGGGGCATAAATTCTTAAAACGACCAGCCGGATCGTTACATCCTCCCACACTTAAACATTTGTTCGTCCTCAAACGAACATAGAGACATACCTGAAGTAGTGAAAAGATGAGGATAATGGTCGCGCATATCCCGCTAGGTCTCCTAGTCGCCTCCTCGACCGGCTGACCCCGACACTGAACCTTCACGGATGCAATGTTCTTTGACCTCAGCTTTCGAACTTGCCTGTCCAAAATCGCCACTGGCTCCTCAACATAAGATAGATCCTTGTCCAACTAGACTGAACTGAAATAAAACACGTGCGACGGATCCTCGTGATACCTCTAGAGCATCAAAAGATGAAATACCGGATGAACTCCTACCAATCTGGGAGGTAAGGCAAGCTCATAAGCAACCTCCCCAACACGCCTGAATATCTCAAAAGGGCCGATAAACCTCGGACTCAACTTTCACTTTTTCCCAAATCTCATAACGCCCTTCATAGGCAAAACCTGAAGCAAAACCTGCTCTTCAACCATATAGGAAACATCACGAACCTTCCGGTCCGCGTAACTCTTCTGTCTGGACTGGGTTGTACGGAGTCTATCCTGAATAACCTTAACCTTCTCCAAGGCATCGTGAACCAAGTCTGTTTCCAATAATCTGGCCTCACCCTGTTCAAACTAACCCATCGGGGATCTACACCATCTACCATACATAGCCTCACACGGTGCTATCTGAATGCTGGAGTGATAGCTGTTGTTGTAAGCAAACTCCGCTAGTGGCAGGAACTGATCCCAAGACCCTTCAAACTCAATCACACATGCACGCAGCATATCCTCAAGAATTTGAATAATGCGCTCGGAATGTCCGTCCGTCTGAGGGTGAAATGTTGTGCTCAACTCCACCCGAGTACCCAACTCATGCTAAACGACCCTCAAGAACCGCAATGTGAACTGAGTACCCCTATCGGAAATGATGGAAACTTGAATAGCATGCAGACGAACAATCTCCCGGATATAAAGCTCCGCCAACCGCTTTGAAGAATAAGTAGTACACACAGGAATGACGGACTTGGTCAGCCAATCCACAATCACCCAAATAGCATCGAACTTTCTTAAAGTCCGTGGGAGCCCAACTACAAAGTCCATGGTGATCCGCTTCAACTTCCACTCCGAGATCTTTATCTGCTGAAGCAACCTACCTGGTCTCTGGTGCTCATCCTTAACCTGCTAATAGTTGAGGCACCGAGCTATAAATCTAACTATATCTTTCTTCATTCGCCTCCACCAATAGTGCTGTCTTAAATCCCGATACATCTTCGCGGCTCTCGAATGAATGGAATACCGCAAACTATGGGACTTCTCTAGAATCAACTCACGAAGCCCATCAACATTGGGTACACAGATCCGACCCTGCATCCTCAATACCCCGTCATCACTAATAGTCACATCTATGGCATCACCATGATGAACCTTATCCTTGAGGACAAGAAAATGAGGGTAATCATACTAACGCTCCCTGATATGATCAAAATAAGGAAGACTGAGAAACCATGCAAGCTAGAATCCGACTAGGCTCCGAAAGATCCAATCTCACAAACTGGCTAGCTAAGGCCTGAACATCCATCGCCATAGGCCTCTCCGTTGGTGGTAAATAAGCCAAAATCCCCAAACTCTCTACCCGACGACTCAAGGCATCGGCCACCACATTGGCCTTGCCTGGTGTGATACAAAATGGTGATATTATAGCCCTTCACAAGTCTAACCACCTCCTCTGGTGCAAATTTAGATCCTTTTGCTTAAACAGGTGCCGCAATCTCCAATGATCAATATAAATCTCATAAGGAACTCCGTACAAATAATGGCGCCAGATCTTCAAGGCGTGAACAATGGCAATTAACTCTAGATCATGGATAGGGTAATTCTTCTCATGTACCTTCAAGTGTCTGGACGCATAGGCAATCACCGTACCGCCCTCTATTAACACCGCTCCAAGGCCAATCCTCGAGGCATCACAATAGACCGTATAAGACCCCAAACCTGAAGGCAATATCAAAATTGGGGTTGTAGTCAAAGCTGTCTTGAGCTTCTAAAAGCTCGCCTCACACTTTTCCGTCCACTAGAACGGAGCACCCTTCTGGGTTAGCCTGGTCATAGGGGCTGCAATCGATGAAAACCCCTCAACAAAACGACGATAGTAACCCGCTAAGCCAAGGAAAGTGCGGATCTCTGTAGCTGAGGATGGTCTGGGCCAACTCTACACTGCCTGTAATTTTTTCAGATCCACCTGAATACCCTCACTCGATACCACGTGGCCTAAGAATGCCACGGAATCCAACCAAAACTCACACTTCTTCAACTTAGCATATAACTTCTTTTCCCTCAATGTCAGGAGCACTGTCCTCAGGTGCTGCTCATGATCTTCCCGACTCCGGGAATACACCAGAATATCATCAATAAAGACAATGACGAACGAGTCAAGATACGGCCGGAACACGTTGTGCATCAAATACATATAGGCTATTGGGGCAATGGTCAACCCAAATGACATAACAAGGAACTTGTAATGACCATACCGAGTCCTGAAAACAGTATTCGAGATATCTGGCTATTGAATCTTCAATTGATGGTAACCTGAGCGCAAATCAATCTTAGAAAACACTCGTGCGCCCTGAAACTGGTCAAATAGATCATCAATACGAGGCAAAGGATAACGGTTCTTCATTGTAACTTTATTCAACTAGCGATAATCAATGCACATACACATAGAACCATCCTTTTTCTTCATAAACAAGATAGAAGCACCCCCAAGGTGATACACTGGGCCTAATAAAACCCTTGTCAAGCAATTCCTGTAATTGATCCTTTAACTCCTTCAACTTAGGAGAAGCCATATGATTCGTAGAAATAGAAATGGGCTGAGTGCCCGGCAACAGATCAATGCCAAAATCAATATCTCTATCGAGCGGCATGCCCAAAAGATCAACTGAAAATACATCAGGAAAATCCCGTACTACTGGAACTGAATCAATTGAAGGGGTATCAATACTGACATCTCTCACATAAGCTAGATATGCGTCACACCCCTTCTCAACCATATGTTGAGCCTTAAGGAAAGAAATAACTCTACTAGGAGTGTGATCTAAAGAACCCCTCCACTCAACATGCGGTACACCTGGCATAGCCAGCATCACGGTTTTGGTATGACAATCAAGAATAACATAATGGGGCAACAACCAGTCCATGCCCAAGATAATATTAAAATCTACCATGCTGAGTAACAATAAATCGGCTCTAGAATCAAAACCATTAAGTGCAACCAAACATAACCGATAAATGCGGTCCACAACAAGAGAATCTCCCACAGGAGTAGAAACATAAACGGGGAACTCAAAGAATCCTAAGGTACACCCAAGTGCGGAGCAAAATAAGAAGACACATAAGAGTAACTGGAGCCTGGATCGAATAGAACCGATGCATCTCTGTGACAAACCTATATAATACATGTGATGACAGAATTGGAGGCAATAACATCGGTACGAGTAAGAAAGGCATAGTATCTGGCCTAGCGACCTCCCCTCTAGGGTAACCTCTACCTCCCCGGCCTCCTCTTCTAGCTGGCTAAGTAAGTGGTTAGCAACTGGAGCTGTAACCATAGCCTGAGAACTCTACGGGGAACATTGTGGTTGAGAAGTCTGTGGAGGTGCACCCCTCCTAAGTCTGGGGAAATCCCACACCATATGGTGTGTATCACCACACTCAAAACGAGCTCTAGGAGGATGTGGCGGCTGTGATAGGCTCGGTCCAGGTTTGCTGGATTGACCACTGAAAGCCCCCTCGCGCAGGAGGCGCACTAGATACTAAAGGTGCATAATAAGGCTCCTAGGGCCTAGGAGGAGCTGAAATACCACTGGCTACTGGAAGAGTTGAATGAATAAGGTGGCTCATATAACCCCTACCATGACGACCTGTAGCTAGGGCACGGGTACCAGAATAATGGCCCGACTCCCGAGACCTCTTGGCCTCCCTCACCTCTATCTCCCTAGCATGCATACCCTCAATACACCTAGCAATGCTCATTACCTACTGATGAGAAATATCAATCTACAACTCACAAGCCATGCTAGACCTTATACTGGGAATAATCCCCTCAATAAACCGGCGAACCCTCTTGCGTACAGTAAAAACCAAAGCCGAGGCATGTCTAGCCAAACTGGTGTAACGGACAGCATACTCCGAGACAATCATAGCACCCTATCACAAATGCTCAAACTCTGCGTGCCATGCGTCTCTAAGGATCTGAGGAACAAACTCTCTCAGGAACATATATGAAAACTGAGTCCAAGTCAGTGAAGTTGCCTCGCCCGGACTGTCTAGCTCATAGGTGTGCCACCACACATAGGCAGCTCCTCGAAGCTGGAAGGCAGTGAAAGAAACCCCACTCGATCCTAATATACCCATAGTGCGGAGGATACAGTGATAATCCTCCAAAAATCCCAAGGCATCATCGGAGGCAAATCCACTAAATATAGGAGGATCATACTTCTTGAACCTCTCAAGTCTCCGCTCCTCATCCTCTGAAGCCGATGCCCTATACTCGGGCTGACCTAGGATTGCAGGCGGTATAGGAATAATCCCTGGGACCTGATCTACATGCACTCACTACTTAGGAATGCGGGTGACGGGAGTCTGTGCTCCACCCCTGGCCTGAGATGTGGCTTCAGCAAGGAGAAGCAACCCTGCCTAAGCCAGAGTGGTGTACATGCTCATAAACTGCGCAAGAGCCTCCTTGAGAGCTAGAGTAGTAGAAGTAGGCGTATCAGGTGCCTGGACACCAGTTGGAACTGTTGGTGGTACCTCAGTGGCAGTTGCGCAGGTGCTTTGGCTGTACTACGTGCGCGTCCTCGGCCTCTACCCCGGCCCCGGCCTCTAACGGCTGTAGTAAGGGGGAGGGTGCCTGATCATCTCGGGTAGCACATGTCCTCACCATCTATGAGAGAATAAAAGATAGAAGTTTAGAGTATTGACATCAAATCTTACATGATGAAGAAATCAAATGAAGTGGAATTTTCCTAACAATTACATAGCCTCTCGGAGATAAGTACAGACGTCTCCGTACCGATCTGCGAGACTCTAATAAACCGGCTTATGATTCATGACTGCTATGAACCTAGGGCTCTGATACTAACTTGTCACGACCCCTATTATCCCTCTATGAACCATCGTGACGGCTCCTAGTCTCTACGACTATGTAAGCCTAACAATTTGGAAAATAAACCAATTTGCGAAAGAAAACAATTAAAGATCGAAATAGTGAAATAAAATAGCGTTTAAAAGTGCCAATTGACATACACAATATCAACTCTCGAAACTACTAACATCTCCCAAAACCCAGAATCTCATGATCACAAGCCATTGAATGTCTACAAGCATTTAACTCCAGAATGTCTAACAAGGAAACAAAAATACAGAAGGGCTAATACAAAAGGGAGAGCAGAAAGGGACTCTTTGATCTACGGACGCGGCAGATATAACTCGGAGTCTCTTTAAGCACCTCGTGTCAAGTGTGATAAGTCTGAGTACAAGTACCTGGATCTGCACATGAAAACATGCGCAGAAAGGGCATGAGTACACCACAATGGTACTTAGTAAGTGCTAAGCCTAACCTCGGTCGGGTAGAGACAAGGAAGGTCAGGTCCCTACTGAGGTTAAATAAAATATAAGGTTTAATAGTATAGAACAAAATGGTATAAATGAGTACAACAGTAAAAGTAACAACTAGCACAAAGGCAAAGTAAACATAGAAAGAAATACAGCTCAACACAAAGATAATAACCGGAGATCTCCCAGCATACCGTCCTGTAGTCCCAAATATAAATATACAGTGGTTCTCCCGGGGTACCATCCCGTAGTCCAACACATAATACGATGGAATCTCCTAGAATTCCGATCCTTAGTCCCAAATGTAAATACTCAGTACACAGGGAATCTACCTGGAGCAGTCTCGTAGTTCCAATGTAAATGTGCAGGGGGATCACCCGGAATACCGTTCTGTAGTCCCAAAGTAAACATACAGGGGGATCTCCCGGGATACCATCTCGTAGTCCCAAAGTAAATGCACAGCAACAACAAGAAGAGTACACAGTTCAATTCAAGTTCCATACTAAGTTAAAATAGGTATTTCTAACCTAGCATGTTGCACGTAATCCAATTAAGCCAATTTGAACAAGTAAGACAAATAATTCAATTAGACATGCTTTCCTAAGCTAACAACAGGCTTGAATTGCAAGTAATATAAACAGGAAAGGAATAATACTAGTAATTACTAAATGAAAACCGGATTTTTCAACAATTAGCACAAGTACACACTCGTTACCTCACGTACAAGGCATTTCAATTATTAATAATACCAAATCCTAAGGGAAAGGCCCCCCACAAAAGGTTAGGCAAGCCACTTACCTCGAACCGGATCAAAGTCAACTCAAAACCACGTTCTTGCCACGAGTACTCGACTCCAAATGTCCCAAATCTATTCAATTCAATTGCATAATGTAAATAACACTTCTAGTAACTGATTCTAAAAAGAAATTCTAAGCTAATACGCGAAATTAGGTAAAATGACCAAAACGCCCCTAGAGCCCACATCTTGGAATCGGGTAAAATTTACATTTCCAAAATCCTCACGCTCTCACAAGTTCAGTCATACCAAAAGTACCAAAATTGAACCTCAAATCGTCACTCAAAGGTCTCTAATTAATCAAGCCCTAACCCCCAATTTACCATTGATTTTTCTTAAATTTTCATGCTTATTATGATAAAAATCACCTCAACAACGATTTTAGGGACCAAAGACCTTACCTCAATGAATTCCTTTGAAAATATCCCTTAAAAATGCTCCCCAAGGCTTCTTCCCGTTTGAAAAGAGGTGAAAATAACTCAAATTCGCAAAGGCAAGTATTTATATGTTCTGCCCAGCTAATCCACTTCTGCGGTCCCACTTTTGCAGAACAAAGGTCGCATCTGCGACAAATCACTAACACAACTTTTCCGCACCTACGACTCCCCATGCGCAGATGCGGTACTGCTTATGCGGTAAATCTCCCGCTTCTGCAGCTCCTACCGGTTCTCCGCATTTCTGCTTTTGTGAAGATATTTCTTCTTCCGCGGCTACGCACCTGCAGGACCCAACCGCAGGTGCGATTATGACAAAAGATCAGCAGCTGAAGCTGCTCAAACAACTCCCAATTCTTCCGACAACCTTCCGAAACCATCCCCAGGGCCCCGGGACCTCCGCCAAAGGCACAACCAAGTCCAATACCATTGTCCAAACTTCAAAACACCTAAAACAACATCGAAACGACGAATCTACAACGGATTAAAGCCTAAGAACTCCAAAACTCTCAATTTACGCTTTCAATTAAAAAGTCTATCAACTCTCGTCCGAATGACCTGAAATTTTGCACACATGTCACATTCAACACTACGGAGCTACTCCAACTTTCAAAATTCCATTCCGACCCTCGGATGAAAATTTCACTATCGAACCGGAAACTTCAAAATTCGACTTTCGACATTTTAAGCCTAAATTAGCTACGGACCTCCAAAACACAATCCGAACACGCCCCTAAGCCCGAAATCACCCAACGGAGCTAACGGAACCATCAGAATTCCTTTCCGAGGGAGTCTTCATACTTTTCTAACTATGGTCAAATTTCCAAAACATAAGCTCTCATTTAGGGACTAAGTGTCCCAAAACTCTTCGAAACTCAAAATCAAACATCCCAGCAATTCAAAATAGCAGAACTAAACGCGGAGAAAGCAGTGAATAGGGGATCGGGGCATATATTCTTAAAACAACCGACCGGGTCGTTACAAGGAAACTGAAGAGTTATATCAACTAAGTAATCATGAGTCTGATTATTGGACCCAGAAAATTAGAAACATCGTGATCGAGAACATTGTAGGATCTTCCTTAAAATCAGAGGTATGTGAGATATAGTACAACAATCATAGTCTATAATGGCTCTACGATAAAACCAGTAATAATAAGTCAGTATGAAGCTCCCACCGGATTGTAATATTGTAATAGAGCTTCAAGTTGTGGTGTGAATCATACCTATGTGGAAGGGAGGTTATGAAAGAGATAGAAAATATGATACAAGAATTTAAGTAAGTATGGTAAAGGTGAACAATGTACAAGATACTCAAATGCAGAAGGTTGTGAATAGTCCATACTTTGGATAGAAGAGTATAAGCATGGGGATCCAATAATCGGGAATAAATAGTGGCATCATCAGTGACATGTCTTCCAGCCTATAATTTCTAAGTACTAAGAGATCTAGTTAAGAGATTAGAGAAGAGTTGGAAATGATGTGATGTCTCGCTTGACATTCCAAAATAACATAAGGAAATCTATGGTGTAAGCAAGTCGAAGGAAAGTTGCGAGTAGTATAAATGAATATGTATATGTCGCAAGCTAAAGTATGGTAGAGCGACAAAGTTTTAAGAAAACATGAGTAAGGATGAGGAAAGGCAAGTGAAAAGGTGACGAGAATGGATAAGTCCTCAGGATTAAGTCCATGAAAACAAGAGAGATAATGGTTTCCCTAAGTTATTGAAAGTTCAGTATTGCCTGAATGAACTCAAAGGAGTCTAAGATTAATAGCATTTAGAAAGAATGAAATGCTGACCTAGTAATAAAATGAGGGTATAATTGTGACAGACAAAGGAGGAAGTTTGGGCCTTTGTTTGAATAATGATTTGAAGAAAAAAAAAGAGAAGAGAAGGAGAAAAGATTTCGCTGGCAGCATGAGATTAGGATACCCCCATAAGGTGAATCACATTGAGACACTATGAAATACGATTATGGAAATCACTTTAAATATTCCTCAACGCAGCGTAAGCCCTAGCGGCAATATATTACGTAAGAAGTTTCAAGTGTTCAAGCAAAGGATTGTAGATCAACATTGAGATGAATCAACAATGGATGGATACAAGTTACAAAGTATTACATGAGATTAGGCCATGATTCTTAAGATGAACGGTAATGAAAGATTATTAAAGGACTGAGATTTATACCTAAAAAATAGGCAACAAAAGTAACTGAGATCTTGGTAAGCATACCTCAGTAACAATAAATTGAAGTAAACTTTATGGTATAATATAACCCATGTAGATACAAAAAAGTCATGCGAATGGATAACTAGATCTGTGAAATAAGGTATAGCCATATTCGCAAGTTCTACAAAGTATCGAGCAAAGAACTTCAGTACACCTATAGATGCCCAGAGAGGCATCCTATTAAGCCTTGTACATGTTTACAAAGTAAGTCCTAGAGATTGGCTAAAAGCTGAAGGAAAAAGGAGAGAAGAGTCGCATAGGCACACTCACAAGGTCAGTATCATGGAGGTTGCATGATAGAAGGTGGCAACAGTTACGAATTGGAAGGAATTTGATCACAAATCATGGCGAGGGAAAGAGGCCTATAGGGGGGAATGCCTTGGCTTTACGATTTATTCACAGAACAACTGCCTAAATGGCAAGGAGAGTATTAAGAGATTCACAAGAGCTATAAGTTATGAAAATGATAAGAGCATTAGTCAACATTCGAGGACGAATGTTCCAAATGGGGGAATGATGTTACGCCTCGCAATATTACGTCGATATTACGTCCTGTAGTATTATATTACAGTGATGTTACGTCCTGTAGTATTATATTACAATGATGTTACACCTTGCAGTATTACATTACGATAATATTACGCTTCGTAGTATTAAATTATGATGATGTTGCACCATGTAGTATTGTATGTTAAATTTGTCGTAAGGTAATTGACATCATTCCAAGGAAAGGATAATTCGGAGATTATAAAGATTATGCTATTTCACAAGTAATGAGTAAATTCATGAAGATGAGAGGGGAAGCAAGTTGAAGAAAATGAATTTTGTTAAAGTTTGACATTTTGAGATAAAATACGACCTGAGCTAAAATACTCGGTATTTATGGACTAGTACCATACAAGGTACCCCCATGGCCATGATAGTAAGGTGTATAGGGTATGTTAAAAGCGAGTAGTATTTTAAGTAAGCTGAGATAATTCTTAATTATACGGCTAATTGGTTAATTACCGGATAACGGGACATTACCTAATTAATTGTTGGATAAGGATGAGCCAAAAAAAAACGTGGCAGCATGTGATGACCCTAAAGGTCATCACTTGTTTTAGAAATAAATTCTGTGTTTCGAGGCCTTAAAAACCTCTTTATGTCTCACCTAGATTTGCGTGTGTAGTCTGGCGTGTATCCGGAAAGCCCTTATGTTAAAATCCATTAAGAAAGATAAATTTTGCTTTTAAAATGAATTTAAGTTGACTTCGGTCAACATTTTAGTTAAACAGACCCATACCCGTGATTTGACGGTCCCGGAGGTTCCATAGAAAAATATGGGACTTGAGAATATGCACGGAATCAAATTCCGAGGTCCCAAGCCCGATAAATTTTGGAAATGAAATATGTTCGAATTTGATGGTATTGGCCCCGTATTTTTGTTCCGGAGCCTGGTACAGGTCTTATATGTTATTGAAGTTGAGCCTAATTTGATAAGAAACAGATGTCATATGACGTGATTCGGAACCTTAGTTGTAAAATTTGAAACTTTTAAAGTTCTTGAGATTTTCTTTGATTTTGGTCTAATTTCATAGTTGTTGATGTTATTTTGATGATTTGATTGCACGAGAATGTTCGTATGATGGATTTAGGTTAGTGTGTATGTTTGGTTTGGAGCCCCGAGGGCTCAGGTGACTTTTGGATAGGCCACAGATTGAAATTTGGACTTAGAAAGTTGTTGGTATGTTGCAGGTCTACAGGCTTCGCATTTGCAAAGCCTGGCTCCCACTTTTGTATCGCAAATGCGATATAGGTCCCTAGCAAATGCGAAGGTGATCGGAATTTGCACTGGGTCACAAATTCGACAAAATCTTCGCATTTACAAAGTTAGCAGGTTTTGAAGGGATTCGCAATTGCGAACCTTGGTCGCAATTGCGACATCTGCGATCTGCAAATTCATAACTTAGCCGAAAATCTTTCATTTTTCAGACCTTTTCAAAACCTAAACACCTTTGGGCGATTTTTCAAAGAAAAGTACTCTTCCAAATCGATTGTAAGTCATTTCTAACTCATTTTCATTAATGTTTAACATCTTTTCACATGATTTCAACTCAAAATCAAGGGATTCCATGTGGGAAAATGGGTGTTTTGGGTAGAGTTTAGGTTTTTCAAATTTTGGGGATTTGCACCTTGATTTGAGGTCCGATTTCAAAACAAATTATATATTTGGGTTCGTAAGTAAATGGGTAATCAAGTTTTGGTTCGAACCTCGGGTTTTGACCATGTGGTCTCGGGGTCGAATTTTTACTTTTTTGGAAAAAACTTTAGAAAACCTATATTCATGCATTGGAATTGATTCATTTAGCATTTATTGATATAGTTAAGTAAATTATGGCTAGATACAAGCGAGTTGGTGGTGGAAACAAGAGGTAAATCGGTAGTTGAGGCTTGAATTGTGTTCGTGGCATCGAGGTATGTGTTTGGTCTAACCTTAGCTTGAGGGATTAGGAGTTGTGTCCTATTTGCTATGTGTTAGTTGTTGAGTACGACGTATAGGCATGGTGACGAGTATCTATACTTTGGTGTCACGCATGCCCGTGAGTCTTATACTATGATTAATGTGACTCCGTTTGTAATGTTCATGTGTTATGTGATGATTTCTATTGTTGAGCAAGGCTTGTGGAAGTAATAGTGGTATTTTAACATTGAAGAGTGTTGGCTCAAGTTGTAAAATGATTTGTGGAAGTATAATTGGCAATTGAACCTTATAGAGCATTGGTTCAAATTGTCAATTGAGTTGTGAAGTAACTGTGAAAAAGAAAAGAGGATTATGATATTGTCTCCCTTGCCGGGATGTTATTGTGTTAATGTTATCTACCTTGTGAGGATGTTATTGTTTGATATTGGTTTCCTTTACAGGGATATTATTGTTGTACTATTGGTTTCCCTTGCCGGGATATGATTGTTGTACTATTGTTTTCCCTTGTCGAATTTTTATTGTGAATTTGTTGATTTCCTTGCCCTATTTTCTTTGTGATTGTTGTTTGGGGTGAAGACGAGTGTTAAAGCACAAAGTGTGATGCCTTGTATTATTTTGGTGAGAGAGTGTTAAAGCACGAAGGGTGATGCCGTGCATGATATTTGTGAGAGAGTGTTAATGCACGAAGGGTGATGTCGTGCCGCACGGTGTACCATTTTGTGCCTTTATATGAGTGATAATGCACAAAGGATCATTCCATGCCATGATTATGTCAGGTAAAATCACAAAGGGTGATATCGTGCCATTTATGTTGATTTTATGGTGAGGATGAGAGTAAAAGCATGAAGGGTGATTCCATGTACTTGGCTTTGCTTTCCTGATTTCTACTGATAATTGAGTTATGGTGTCCTTTACATTTAATTGTTATTTTCTATTGTTACTTGTTGTTTCCCCGCATCATGATTCCCCCTTCCTATCTTTAATTGCAATGTTTTGCTCTATTTTTCGCTGATGCTTTAACTGCATAGGTTTATTTGGTAGTCTGGTCCTAGACTCGTCACTACTTCTCCGAGGTTAGGCTAGGCACTTACAAACACATGGGGTCGGTTGTGCTGATACTACACTCTAGACTGTGTGCAGATCCCGATGCAGTAACTTTCAGACCACAGTGAGGGTGCTATCTTCAGTCCATTCAGGAGACCCGAGGTAGTCCCGCAGGTGTCCGCAGTCCTTGGCGTCTCCTTCTATCCTTTCATCTTGTTTCATTTATGTATTTTCAGGACAATATTGTATTTATCTTTCGGACTCTTATTTGTAGTAATCCTAGACCGTCTGTGAAATTGTGACACCAATTCTGGGTAGTCTTTGTTTAAGGAATTGTAATACAAATATTTAAATGGTTTTATTTTGTTCTTCTGCTTAGTTAAATTCCATTGTTTTATCAAATGTTGGTTATTAACTGTTAAAGGATTAAATGGGAAAAGGTAAATAATTCAAATGGTCGGCTTGCCTAGCTTTTACTAGTAGGCGCCATCACAACTCCCGTGGGTGGGAAATCCAGGTCGTGACATAGCATTTCAAGAATTAGCCAAGTGACTCTTATGTCATGAGATTTGGTGTCACAATTAGAAGAATATTTGCCATAGTCATTAGGGAAGTGGGGCCCACACCCAATTATAAAAAAATCTCTTAAAAGCACAAAACCAAGATTGGTGACCACATGAAGCATGAATGAGAACGTTATTGCTTCTTCAAAATCATAAAGTTTGCATTCTAATCTTTGGTATGTTTATGCAAACAAAATCTCTTAGCATCTTAGAACCGTGAGATGTTGCAATTTTAAGGGAGAACGGTGCAATCTTTCGTAAGAATATCATATGGATTTTTCCCTACTCCGATCTCGCCGTTACGTGATTTATTGCAATTGACGTATATTAAAGGTATTGTCAAGAGAATCGGCTCAAGGTATGTTAAGGCTATCCCTTCTTTCTTTTGGCATGATCTATACAATACGAATGAAACGTGCAAAATACACAACTTTCATAAATGACTCTATTCATAGAAATACAAGGGCTGCCAATATTCTTGATTCCCCATGTGTCATATTATTCTATCATCTCTTCATGGGTCTAAGAAAAATACGAAAATTGAAAAGAATTTATTTTATGATGTTACTCAAAGGAAAAATGGTCTTATGACATTCTGATATATTTTAACGTACTTTACATGCATTGCATTCATGTACATTGACCCATGACCAGATGGCGTTATATATACGTATATATGTATATATGTATGCATATGGGATATGGGAAAAGGCTATGGCATTATATACGCACCACCAACTGATCATATGGTATACGTTGATGATTTTGCCCAGAGTGACCAAGATGATATAATGGGATGCCCTCAGAGGATGATGATGTTATGAAACATGTACCTATGCACGACATGACATTAATACATATATGCATGATACTATAATTATTTAATGATTTACAAAGTTATTCAGACGTGCAGGTGGAGTCATTTACTCTATATTTCCTCCATGTCTGTTATGCTTATATACTCAGTACATTATTCGTACTGACGTCGCTTTTTGCCTGGGGACGCTGCATTTCATGCCTGCAGGTCCCGATAGACAGGTCGAGAGCCCTCCAAGTAGGCTATCAGCTCAGCGGAAGATGTTGGTGCGCTCCATTTGCTTCAGAGTTGTTTGTTTGGTTAGTATGAGTTAGATGTGTATTGTTTGGTATGGCGAGACTCTGTTCCGACCTTTATGAAAATTATGTATTCTTAGAGGCTTGTAGACAGATGTCATGTACTTAAAAGATTTTATGGCCTTGTCGGCCTATGTTCAGTGTTCAAGTGGTTATTTTGGTCTTAGAGGCCCATATGTCTTATGTATAAGTTGGCATTACCTGTTGTATTCTACCTATTTCATGGCAGCCTCTTCGACTAGATTATGTATGATATATGACATGAAAAGATACGTTATGTTGATACTCGGTTGAGTACGGTAACGGGTGACCGTCGTGGCCCATCGGTTTGGGTCGTGACAAATGATGCCAAAATTTGACGAGTGCAAAACACACACTTAAATTTTTCTTGCTAGTTAAATATTGTATAGTATAATATGAAATCCACATGGATTGGATTTAAGCAGTATTCTCGTAGTTTCTAGCTTGATTGCAATCCAATATGATCGACAATTGAGATTCATATGATTTATAACTTAACTTAACTAAGAGTCTAAAGCAATTGACTAATGATAATCGAAACCAAGATAAGCAAGGAAGTTATCAGTAGGGGAAAATAGGGATTATAGGATAGGTGCAAGATAATTATTGGGATCTACTCTAGATAATTCACTTCTAAAATTCAAGTGAGTCTCTCGAATTACTCAATTATTAGTTTAAACGTTCAATAAAAACTCCTCTCTCAATTAAGTCTTAACCTCACGAGATGAACAAATTTAAGCACGTGAAGATATGCAAGAATGTGTAGTGGATTGGTCTTTAGGAGAAACTCTGTTGATCGCATGAACAAGTGAATTTAGATGCAATAATTAAATCACCCAAAACGCTTCAATACATAAAACTAGAGTTATAATCCAAAAACAATCATCAATACACCAAATCCATCAAGACCTAAAGAGAACTACTCCATAGATATGGATCAATTCATCACAATAATAGTTAAAATATAAGAAAATATAAAACAATCCAATTCGGGGTCTTGAGTGAGGAAGGAATGATGAAATCTTTGTGCTTTTTGTCCCTCCAACTCCTCCTTAGATTCCTTAGGTCTACAATATGTCAAAAATCCATAAAATAATATTTTTTTATGTATTTATACCAAGTAGGATCGGGCCCAGATAAAAACACCTTATCCTAGCCAAAATAGTACATTGGCTCTATAAAAATTGCACATGCGCGATCCATGGGGGGGAAGCGTCACACAAGGTGCTTGTGGGGAATTTCTGGGAGCGTGAAAATTCAACAGGCAGTACAAATGCACAACCATGGCACCCTACACGCCGCTCCATGCGCTGCAACTGTGGAGATTTCTCAAAGTACAGATTGTTCTTGTTTTTTGACGTCTAGACTTGGTCCTCGACCCCCTAACACGACCCCGGCTTAATCCCTTGGGATTTTTATCAGAGTTCAAAGCTCCAAATAGATCTAATTAGTTCCACAACATATACATAGCTCGAAATCACACCTACAAGTCATAAACAAACACAATTAGTGCAAAACACTAGCGATTAAAGCTCAAACACAATTAAAGTGCAGTGAATTAGTGTGCGATAAGCGCCTAAAACACGTAATTATAGCCTATCATCATTGTACAAAAGGGATGAGCAGCTAATAATTCTTAAGGAGGATCTAAGGAATGTCAAGCATGAGCTAGACAGAACTTGTAAATGGAACAGGTCCTCCGATGCACTTTCATGGCTACAAGAACACCATAATAGTAAGAGAAGAGGAATTGGATTTGGGAACCCTGCACCTTAGTGGGATACCAAAAGCAAGTACCTCACACTTCCTGAGAACAAGATTTGCACACACTGTAGTAAAACAGGTCACTATAAAAGTGAATGCACTGCAAAAGCAAAGGCAAGTCAAAAGAACAAAGAATTTGCTCAAAGGGAGAATAGGCTACCAAGTTGGGCTAAAAAGAATTTGATTCATCCATTTGCCTATAGAATGGGGACCCAAACTAGTTTGGGTTCTTAATACTTACACCTAATTTCCTTTTGCAGGTCGACGTGAAGGGGAAAAGCCAAATATGGTACATGGATAGTGGCTGCTCAAATCATGTGACAGGAAGCAAGAACAAATTCCTTTCACTTGATGACCTTAAATAATGTAATGTCTCCTTTGGAAATGGGAAGAAATGTGTGATCATTGGGGTTGGAAAGGTAGGTAAGACTGATTCTCACTCTATTTAAAATATCTACTTGATAGATGGACTGAAGTACTGTCTAATAAGTGTATCACAATTGTGTGATAAAGGTAACATGGTAGCATTCACCTTTACAAAATGCTTTGTGATTAATCTTACCACTGACACGATGGTTTTGTAGGGAAAAAGAGTGAATAACATATATGTTGTGAAACTGTCCTCACTTTCAGATAATGAACTCACTTGCTTAAATGTGTTCGATAATTATCCCCTCCTTTGGCACAAGGTACTTGGACATGCCGGTCTAAGTCAACACAACAAACTAGTCTCTAAGGACTTGGTGATAGGACTTCCTAACATTAAATTCAAGGAAGATAATGTTTGTGAGGCTTGTGCAAGGATGAAGCAGGTAAGATCCTCTTTCAAAGGCAAGAAAATGGTAAGCACCACCAGGACGATGGAATTGGTCCACATGGATCTTTATGGACCAATAAGAACATTGAGCAGATGTGGTAAGATATATGCTATGGTGCTTGTTGATGATTACTCTAGGTTTACTTGGATTTTGTTTCTAACATATAAAGATGAAGCATTTGACATGTTCACTTCTTTTGTTAGAAAAACTCAGAAACAACTAGGTAATCAACTTGCATCAATTAGGTTTGATCATGGTACTAAATTTGAGAATGCTGAATTTGGTGAATTTTGTGATAAGCATGGCATAAATCATAATTTTTCTTCTCCTAGGACTCCACAAAAAATTGAATAGTTGCAAGTATGAATAGGTCATTGGAAGAAATGGCTAGAACTATGCTTCTTTCTAGTAAACTACCCCATAGTTTTTAGGCAGAAGTTGTGAACATTGCATGCCATATCATAAATAGATACATGACTAGACCTCTTGTTGAGAAGACTCCCTATGATTTACATAAAAAGAGAAATCCAACTATATCCCATCTTAGGGCATTTGGATGCAAGTGCTTTATTCATAATGTTGGTAAAAACTCCCTAGGTAAGTTTGATACCATAAGGGATGAGGGAGTATTCTTGCCATATTCTTCACATAATAAAGCTTATAAGATTTGTAACAAAAGAACTATGTGTGTAGAAGAAAGTGTAAATGTGATTTTTGATGAAACTAACATTCTTTCTGAGAGAGAACATGATGATGAAGCAGTTGGGCTGGTAAGAAACTCAAATGAAACCAAATCCTAGACTGAAGTTGCACCAGATGAAGGAACAGGTGATGGAACAGGTCATTCCACCCACGACAACTTGACAGGAGGAACTGAACAATGAGGAACTAATCCTCAAACCTCAAGGGAACCTGTCCATGAACCTATTCCTCCACAACAAAACATTGAAGGAACATCTAGGGGAAATCAACTAGTTGTGAAACCTTACAAGTACCAAAGTTCTCATCCCATTGAGATAATTACCTATCCAATCTTTGGAATCAAACTTTGAAGAATCTTTGTGCTTTTGATGCTTTTTTATCTCTTATTAAACCTAAAAATATTGTTGAGTCTTTACAGGATGCAGACTAGGTAAATGCAATGCGAGATGACTCAACCAATTTGAGAGAAGTCAAGTCTAGCATCTGTTACCAAGACCCAAGGATAGATCAGTAATTGGCACAAAGTGAGTCTTTAGAAACAAACTTGATGAAGATAGAACAGTTACAAGGAACAAGGCAAGATTGGTGGTTTGAGAATATAGTCAAGAGGAGGGCATAGACTATGATGAGACCTTTGCTCCAGTTTCAAGATTGGAAGCAATTCGACTCTTATAGCCTTTGTTGCTTACATGGAATTCACTCTCCATCAGATGGATGTCAAGAGTGCCTTCCTCAATGGCTATCTAAAGGAAGAAGTGTTTGTCAAGCAACCTCCGGGCTTTGAAAGCAAGGAATGTCCCGATCATCTGTACAAGATTGAGAAGGCACTTTATGGGCTCAAGCATGCTCCAAGAGCATGGTATGAAAGATTATCAAAATTCTTGCTTGAGCATGGCTACAAGAGAGGTAAAATTAACAATACTTTATTCTTGAAACAAAAAGTTAATGATATCTTGGTAGTTTAAATGTTTGTTGATGATATAATCTTTGGAGCAACTACTAATAAGTTAAGTAATGGATTTGCTAAACTAATGAGGAGTGAATTTGACATGAGTAAGATGGGTGAGTTTAATTTATTTTTAGGCTTAAAAATTAAATAAAATTCACATGGAACTATGATCCATCATCAGAAGTATGTGAAAGAGTTTCTTAAAAAGGTTTAAAATGGAAGATTCCAAAGAAATTGACACTCTTATAGCAACAACCACCAAATTAGATGTAGATGAACCTGGTTCAACTGTTGATCAGAAGTTGTATAGGGGAATGATTGGCTCTTTGTTATATCTCACTGCTAGTAGACCTGCCATTGTTTTTAGTGTAGGCCTTTGTGCTAGATTTCAGTCAAATCCAAAGGAGTCTCACTTGACTTCTGTCAAGAGGATGTTGAGATACCTAAAAGGAACCACTAACCTTTGTCTATAATATCCAAAAGATAGTAATTTCAACTTAGTGGGATATGCAAATGATGATTATGCATGTTTTCTTGTTGATAGAAAGAGTACCTCAAGTATGACACACTTTCCTGGCTCATGTCTTGTGTCTTTTGCCACCAAAAAGCAAAATTATGTGGCCTTATCTACTGTTGAAACTGGGTATGTCATGTTGTGATCAATTGTTATGGATCAAACAACAATTAATGGACTTTGGAATTGATATAGTTGTATCCCCATCTTTTATGATAACACTATTTCAATTAGTATGACCAAGAATCTAGTTCATCACAAAAGAACTAAGCACATAAATGTTAGGCATCACTTTTTGAGGGATAACTATAAAAAGGTTTTGATCACTGTGGAATTTTGTGCTACTGACAAACAAATAGCTGACATCTTCGCAAAAGCTCTAAGTAAATATCACTTTGAAAAGAACGTGCAAGAATTAGGTATGATTAAGATCACCTAAAAGAAACCAGTTCTAACTCAAAATTTTGGTGAGGAAATTTGTGAATTTTTGTACATAATTAGATTAGATTTTGCTCGGTCTCATACTTTCTCTAGTATACTCTTATACCATGTGCCAAAAAAAGGTCTCATTAATCTCTACTTATATTATCTTTATTTTATTAGAAAATTTAGTCTTACACAAAAGATTTCTCAGTGAAGAACCAAATTCATCAATATTACATGGTACGTACTCTCCACTCTGCATATTTTGAAATAATTATCTTTGGACTATGATCAAAAGGAAAGTCCTATTTAATCATAATCTCTTTGAGCATATCTATTAAGAAATGAACCAGTTTCATCCAAATAGAATCCCAAAATGCAATAAGTGCCTAGATTCTAGGGAGAGTCTTTAACATTTTTTTAAATTGACTCCTCGTTTGATTAGACTTCTGAGCTTCTGAAAAAGTTGTTGTTACCCAATTAAACTCCTCGTCTTTATATTGATTAGGCCTTATTTGTTTCTTCACTTCTAAATTTTCAACCGCCATACAATTCTCTCTATCTTATCTCATCTTCTAAGAACACACATACTCATCTTCTCTCATCCTCTAACTATCAATGGCTAACGTATCTGGAAATCCCTCATCACCACCCAAAGAATCCACACCTACACCTTTAACCACACCTCTCTCTAAGAAAGGATGATTCAAGATACTTGCTTGCAAGACTGTGGTAGGGAGTGAATTATCCATAAAGTTAGATAAACAATTGAAAGCAAGCCAAGAGCAAGAACCCCAAAATCTGAAGAATCATTCAAGTTTGCTATTGAGGAGGAAGAAACTTTTTCATCTGAAATATAGCATGTAACATCTATCGTTAAAATAACATTTGAAGTAATATTTGTGGTTGTGCAAATCTGGAAAAGTAGATTTGTTCTGGTAGGAATTGTGGCTGGGGTTGAGATCACTGAGCCTGGGAAAATTGGTTGTAAAAGTAAAAGGAGGGAATAAAAGGAGACTTAGGGTGCTCAAGGTGATGTGAGGGTAATGGGAAAAGAAGTGGCTGAATCTTCACCCACTCATGTTGGTTTGACTGAAGAAACATGAGCAATGATAGTATAGAGTAAGGAATCTACTGGAGAATAAGAAAGTGTGAGAGAAAAATGGGGAAGTGGGTCTAGAAAAGCTGATGAGGGGTTGGTTAGATTAGGGAAGAATGTTTAAGAACCTGTTACATATGTGCAGGAACCTCTTGAAGACTTATTGAGAAGAGTGTCTGACAGTTACAATATTAAAAGGAAAAAGAGTTCAAGAGTTAAGTACCTGGTACTGCTAGAGCAAACAAGAAGAGAAAGGCTGCCTCTTCTATCCCTATAGAGACTTCTCCCACAAGAGGAAGAGCTATAAGGAGTTAGAAGAAGCAGAGCGAGGCTGAACTTGAGAAGTCCTTGAAAGAAAGAAAAAGAAAAGTTGCTACAAAGGGAAAGAAGAAGGTGGTTGAGCTTGTTGAGGCAGTTGAAAGTGAGGAGATAGAACTGGTCCTTCGTGACAAAGAGGAGGCAGAAGAGGTGAAGGTTGTGACTCCAAAAGCAAAGAAAATTAAGACTTTCAAAAAGAAGTCTCCTTCGAAGACAAAGTCAGCAGAACCTTCTACCTTGGCAAAAAGAACTAGGTCTGCCTTGAACTTTAGAAAAGTGAAAGTAGTGGAGGAAGAAGAGAGTGAAAAAGAAAAAGAATCTGATGCATATAAGGACAAGATGGTTATATTTGGAAAAAGAACCATCCTGAAAGGAAGACTACTCAGGGACTTGGAGGAGGAAGGCATGATGATGCTACTGGAAAAGTTATAACTGCAGGGTTAGAAAGACATGGCCCTTCAGATGGATTGAAATCTTGCAAGAACCGAGATTGTGGAGTTCATGGAAAATTATGAGATCAAAAATGATAGAGTCACCAGTGTGGTGAAGGGGGTAATAGTAAGCTTTGATGACAAGGAATTGGGAGAGATTCTAGGTGTACCTACTGAAGGGTACAATGATTAAAAAGCTCAAATGGCCAAGTCTAGAGAGTCTCCCTACCTCCTTTTCAATTACATGGAAGTTTGAGGACAATAGAAAAGAGCTTCAGCCCAAGGCTATATACAAAAGTGAGATGAAGCTACCCCACAAAGTGTTGTTTGAATTTTAAACAAGGTTGTGCTGTCCAGACATGAGGGAAGGCACATTGCCACATTCATGGACCTGGTCCTTATGGAATATTTGGAAAATGGAAGGCAAATCAATTGGCCTGGGTTTATCATCTATCTTTCTTGAAAAGGTTCCGACTGGCATCAAAACTCATGCCCTACCCTATGGTTTTATTCTCACAATTGTACTTGCACACTTCAAGGTACCCATCAACAAATAGGAAGTTGGTACAAGCAAGGATCACTTTGGGGAAAACACTTTGATTTCATCTGATTATGAAGTCCACACCACTCCCAAAGAACCTAGTTCATCCAAGAAGGTACCTGTGAACAACATAGTGCGAGCTTTGGTGCAAGAGAGTAGGGCTAAGGATGCTGAGATAGAGAAGCTGAAGAAGAGGCTGGCTGAAGTAGAAACTAAGATGCATGCTCTTAGTGGTGAGCTTGCAAAAGATAAGTAGAAGAATGATGGCATTCTTCATGCTATCCTGAAGCTACTTCAGGCTAGAAACCAAGAACTTGGTCCTTCCCAGCCTTGAAACCTTCCAAGATTAATTAGACAAACCAGTGACCTGGATGGGATTATTTTTGTTCTTTTCGCTCATGATTTAGTATTTTTATTTCTCTTTATACTTTGTGGGTGACTAGTATCAATGACAATCAATTGTTTTTGTACTCTAACTGTTTGTTGATTCTTCATAGATGGCTAATATCACTAGATTGATAAATGATGCTTGACTCCATGATTGCATTTGAAATAGCCTCTGTAGCCATGAGTAATTTCTATTAGAATCTGGTTATCTAACATAATCATGCAACTTTTCAATGATTCCAAAAAGGGGAAGATAGGTTGTGCTTTTTACTTTGGACTGTGATGTTTATAACCTAATGAACCTAGTCTTTGATGATTTGTGACTTTAAAATGGAAAGTGTTCTAACATTATGTCGATGTTGAGATGAGTTGACACAAGGCCTATGCTTATGAAAAGCACAAAGTTTGTCATCATCAAAAAGGGGAATTTGTTTGCCCAAATGAAGTTTGTTTTGGTGATTGATAAAGGAACTCAAGCATGAACCAGGTCCATACACAATATACACAGACAAAGGAAAATTCAAGCACAAGGCATGCATGTGAAGGATATAAGGTTAAGTGGTTATATCTGATATCTCCTAAACAAAAAGGTTGCATAAGTGATAGGGAGAAAGACTCCTTACTCGAGAGAACTCTATCCTAGATAAAGGATGTAACACCTCGTACATTCAGACTAGGTGTTGATATGTTAAATGGGTATTAATTTGATATTTTAGACATATGAATTCCTAGAGGGATGATTATTGATGAAAATAGTTGTTTCAGAATCAAGATGGAGAGTGAGGTGTATAAAATTTGAGAAAATTGACTAAGTTTACAAAAGGTCCGTCTTCCAGCAGCAGTTAGTGAAAATTTATAAGGAATTTGGGAAAACTCAAAAGATGAAAGTTCTAGGCCTTTAAAATAAATTTCCAATGATATATCATGGAGCCAAAACGGATTTCTGTGCAAAATGTTATGTGCATTTTATAGAACAGTGAGCAATATGCGCTCTCCGAGCACGGCCGCACACCTGTGGCAATGTTAATGCCATTTTACGCGGTCAGGTGCGTGGCCAGGCCTACAGGTGCGCAGGGGCACACTTAGGGGGTCATTTTAAAGCCCTACTTCATCCCCCACAACCCCAAAATATAAAAACTTGCTCTAGGAAGGGGAGTTCTCAAAAATATAAATCCTTAAAGGTCCCTCCACCATCCAAGGTAAGTTCTAATGATGATTCTAAGTTGATTTCAATTCCCCAATACCTTATTAACATGGGTAAACCTTCCAAATCATTAGATATTCGATTAGGGCATCATTGTTGAGAGAAGGAACCTTTGAACTCGAATTCAATGAGACTGAACTTCAAAATGGTAATATCTTCACCCTCTAATTGATTTTAGCATTGTATTAATGATTATAGACTCTAATTCATGAGATATGAGTTGATAGGTTTGATAGAAAAGCATGAACAATTATAGGTTTGGTTTTTTGATGTTGATTATAACCATTTGAGACTTTAGAATTTATCTAGGAGTAAGAGAATGAGTTATTGGGTGTAGAAACACCATTAGTAAGGGCTATGAAGCTTTATGCCACCAAGTGTTTAAGAAAATGCCAAAGTGACCAAAACATCAGTATTATTGCTAATATGGAATCTCTTTGACTTGTATTGATATATATTAAAGTTTAAAGGGTTGACAAACGTTGTATTACGCTCAAGAGCAGGAAGTTAAGTTATATGAGGCTAACTCTATATGTTTGGGAATGTTAATGATTCTCCCTACACTATGTTTCTTTTACGACGTTACTAATTGCCTATGAAATATAGTTTAGCCTAGTTCTTTGAACAGTTGTAGAACTTCTATTTTCTAGCTTCATAACTCGTTCATGATTTTCATTCTGAATGTTTAAGCTTAGTGCGTATTCAATATAGACTTGGGTTTGATTCCCCCGAGGCTTAGTATATGTTCACCGTGAAAATGGTAATTACAATTAAATTTGATTTTGTGGTTCTAAAAATACGTGATCTATTATTATGCCAATTTTTTTGGGCAATAGATGCTAAGTGAGGTACTTCGAATCAACATAAGAACCTAAAAACAAGATGTTAACCAAACCGAATAGCTGTCAATCAGGGCCTCGAGCTTACTTATTCGGGGCCTCGGGGTCGAGTCGGATGTCCCGCTGAGGGTGATCGAGGGACGACTAATAGTTATAATAAAATTAATGATGACTCTTTATGGCCAATGATAAGAAATAAATGATGAACAATAAATATAACACAATGAATGCAAGCAATAAATTGAAGCAATGAGATCAAGAGAATATGTTAGAGAGTAGAGAGAATATACTTGTGTATTTAGTATTGAGAAACAGATGATTACAAAATGACAAGGATCCCCATTATATATGAGGGGAAATCCTAACATAGTACAAATACATTTATTACAAAGATATGGAGATGGACAGCTAGTTGATGTCATGATTCGGGCCTGAACTTAGCTCACTAGACTTTGTCAGTTGTAGTTATGCGCCTTGGTAACTCCCCACTTTTTCATCATAGCCGTTGGTTTATACTGCCTCGAGGTCGAGCGTCGATTGCCCTCGAGTGTGAACCTCGACCATAGTCTCGAACCTGTGAAATATGCTTACGAGGCATCGCAACGATGAAAAATTGGACCCTCCAATTTTACTGTATACAGATAGTCCCTGTGTTTCTTAGAGTGAAAGTGATAAGAAACGACCTTGAATTCCTACCCCTCCATTACTTCCGTAACGACGACAGTCATAGGGTGACAAAAGATGGCATACACAAATCCCTTGAAAGCCTTAGTATTGATTACAGTGGTTGGTTGTCCCTTGGCCTCCTTCAACATGCGTGTGGGGCCTCTATAAATACTTCTCTTCTCGTTCTTCATAACTCACTACACCACCGAGCCCCTAAAAAAGTTCCTTCTACCTTCACTTTTGTTCTTTCTTCGAAATGAAATTTCCCTTTATCCTCTGAAATCTTTTAGGAATGGCGAAAACTTTAGCCTCTGCTTCTCAAGAGAACGTGACCTCCTCCTCTGCGCTTCCATCTAAATGAAAAGCGGAAATGCGTCCTCGTGTATCTTTTGCAACAACATATGATTTCAAGGTTGAGAGACCTTCTTCGAATCCGGGGTGTCGTGAGCCTGTGTCTTAGTATATTAGCTAAATAACAGATGTCGAAAGGGTGATGATTGATTGTCGCTGGGGAAATGCGGTGCTTGTGGAGATCCCTTCTTTGGAGGAGGATATAACGACATACAAAGCCGATTTTCTCAGTGTATATACTTACCTATTTACCCTTGGGTGGGTGGGCCATCCTTGCCTCCGATAGACCCTGTGATTCTTAACTTCTTCCAATGGTATGAAGTGACCCTCGGCAAAATTCACCCTTCATTTTGGCGCATTGTCTACATGATCAGGTACTACATGAATATGATTGAGGAGATACCCTTCACCCTCGATCACCTGATTAGTATGTACAACCCCCGTCTCTTCCGTGGGGGTATGATTAAGCTCCATTGCCGAGAACGGAGGGTGGATGAGCCGCTTTGTTTGAGTTAGGACTTCAGACTGATCCTGGTGGAAAGGATTCCATTCCCCGAAAGGTGGAACATGGAACGTAAGTAGATATGTTATCTAGTATTTCTTTGCTTCTTTTTAGGTCCATCTTTCCACATGCCCAATTTCTTCGGCTAATGCAGCCATGAAAATTTACCCAGGCGTGGTCACAGACCTCTCGGGCTGGGTCAGTCAGCTAGACTCAGTTTGTCCATATGCTGAGCGAGTGTGGCATGATCTATCCCAAGCTCGATGGGAAGCCAAGGACCATGGTGAGCCTTTACTCCAGATGTTGTTGTACTCTTTAATTTGAATTGCTGCTAACAGTGTCCTTACTCCCTGTGCTACCTCTTGAATTCGTGTAGGTCTGGGGGAGGTCCCCTTGATGAAAGAAACATCGCTTGGTGAAGAGGGTACCTCAGGACCTGATGAAGGGAGGGAAAGACAAAGGGAATCATCTAATGAACCTTCAGAATCCAAGAAGACCAAGGAGGAAGAAACTAAGGCCAACCCGACAGCCCTAACTCCAGAAGTAGCGGGAACTCCCCGAGTTGAAGGTAAGGTGGAAAAATAATTTCTTGGAAGCGCCTGAGGGAGGGGAAAACCTGATCGACCCTTATGTCGCAGAGATGGTGGCTCCCGAGTCGGACCTTGATGTTATAGCGGTCAAACTTCGGGCTGGAGAGGGCACTGAGGGAGTATCGGGTCATATCCCCGAGCCGGATGAAGCCCTGCAGGGACAAGAGATAGCCCCAAATGACCCTACTGGTGTTGTTGTCGTGAGTGATTCCCATCATGGAATGACCTTACCTCCTAAGGAAATGCAAGATTCCCCGAATGAAGAACCTTCCAATATGGGGATGCCTATCGAAGATAGAGATGCACTTGAAAGGCCTTTAGCCTCTCCCGAGGGAATTCCCAAGCTCGATGCTTCACCCATCTTCGGCGAGATGAGTAGGCTTTGTGAGCAGGTAGTTTTTGTAAATCTTGCCGGCCATTCTGATCTTTTGTCTTTCTAACTTGTCTTTTTCATGGCTCCAGGCCAGGGCGCTTTATAATCATACCTTTGCCTGGTTTTAGGCTGAGGTGACCCGTCATGAGCGTGAGAAGTCTCATCTTGTTGAACAGGTTATCTAGTTTTTGTTTGCTATTGTCTGAATGTTTTCTAGATCCCAGTGTATTAACATCTTGGATCTGATTCGTGTAGTTTGAGAAGGAAGGTTCCTTGTTGAGGGAGGAGGTCCGAGCCAGAGACTCTAAAGTCCTCAAACTCAAACAGCACGTGAGAGAGATAACCTCTGAGAGGGATACCTCCAGGAAAAGATGGCCTTAGTCAGGCATCAGCTTCATGATGCAAGGGCGAATAGTGATAAATATAGAGGTCTCCATTCTGAGTTAGTTGTTGCACTATTCGGGATCAAAATCGAAGCTTAGACGCTCATATCTTTGCACAAAGAGGATGTAGTTGTAATAAACGCTCAAATTAGGAGAGCCTGAGGAGGCCGAACTGAAATTGAATCGAGCCGTGGAGCATGCTCGGTTAGAATCTCTGAGGCAGACTCTCAAGGACATATACGTGGGTTGTATCAATTTGTCTGTTGAGCTTGAGAAGGTGAAGACCTTAGAGAAGAAAGTTGATGCTTTGTTTGCTTCTGGAGGTGTGCTGGGTAGCGGCTTAGAAGATGATGAGAATGAAGGCAGAATCCTTAGAGGGGAATAGGCCATTGAAGGTCATGGGAATGTAACCGAAACTGTTGGGGCACAACCTCCGGCGGAGCCATCAAAGATGTAGGCTCTGTGATAGATTAGGGTTCTGTTTGGCTCATTCCTTGTAAGGGTTTTTTAGAAGCCTTGTAAACGTACCATTGCGAGCGATATGTATAAAAGGCTTTCCATTTTTATCACTTCTTTTCTCCTTTGTCTTGTGTGATGTTTTTGATAATCGATCCGGGATCTTATACCTTGTGTTAGACCCTCGGGTTTTTGCTATTACTGAGTGACTCGTAATGGTCGAAAGTTAGTCCCCGAGTGTTCTCGGGTTAGACCTAGCTTTTATATGTTGGGCCGTTGTGACCTTCGATTTTAGTGCTAGAAATAGTGGCTCTTACGCTTTGGGTCGGTGCGACCTTCTGTTTTAGCACTAACGATAGTGGCTCTTACGCTTTGGGTCGGTGCAACCTTCAATTTTAGCGTTGGCGATAGTGGCTCTTACGCATTTGGTCGGAGCGACCTTCGATATTAGTGCTGGCGATAGTGGCTCTTACGCTTTTGCTCTTAGGCATATTTAGTTAATTGTTTTGAGTTCAATCTCCGAATCGGATTTCGACTCGAGCTCATTTGACACTCAAGTTTTCGAATTATAAAGCTAGCCATTAGGCTCATACGCGTGGGGTCGGACCTCTTGTATGGGCTGGCGACAGTGGCTCTTACGCTTTAAGTCGATGCTACCTTTTATATGAGATTATGTTAGTGGCTCTTATGCTTTGGGTCAATGCAACCTCTAATATAGGCTTTGTTTTTCCCTCGTTAAGGATTTTTAAAATTGTCTTTGCCTAACTCTTTGACGGTTTGATAAAAACCTCGATTATGAGTCATTTATTTGGCGATGAACGAGCACCTCGGGAGGTTTGGCTCAACGAATGAGTATCTTAAAGCCTGTATTAAGGAGTTGACATGGTCTAAGCTCTTTTGCCTATGTCGAAGGTAGCCTGTTTAACCGGTTCTTTTCGAAGTATATTCGAAGTAATTAAAAGCTTGTGATTTTATAGCGACAGTCGGGCGTCCCTGAGTCGCATTCGTTTGGGTGGTACAGCCTTGTGACTGTAGTCATTTGTGTTTGGTCGGAGCCTTTCAGTCCCCGAGTGAAGTAGTTTCAGCGTCTATATCGAGGGTATATGTCACGACCCCAACCCCGGTCGTGATGGCGCTCAACACATTACTAGGCACTCCTGACCAACTATCAACCACAACCCATTTTCTTATAGAGTCCAATATCCGCTAACACAGTTTATTTGCCAAATTAACGTAATAAGGTTTTGAAACAGCAAGCTAAATATGCGGAGCGTCAAAAGATAATACTACTACATAGCCCACACCGATCCGGTGTCTTAAGTCTCGAGCCTCTAATACTAGTTCAGTAGCCTACTACACAAACAGTCTAGGAATGTAGAATACAATAGAAAGGAAGGGAGAAATCAGGGCTGCGGATGCCATGCAGCTACCTCGATACTCCGAGAGAATGTTGATCGACTGGAAAGCTCTCACTCAGCCTCTAGAACACCTGGATCTGCACGCAAGGTGCAGGGAGTAATGTGAGTACTCTGACCCATTGAGTAATAAGCATAAATAATGACGGAGAGTAAGAAATCACGTATACACTGGGTAATGTATAATGCGGTAGTTAAACAAGTAGTATAAAAGCAATAAACCAATGAAAAGCGGAATGAGATAATTCTACAACAGATAAGCAGTTAAGTGACAGACAATTAAAGAAAAATAAACACATAGAACAGTACCAACCCCTCGGTCTCTCTCTCTCATATCACAACTGGGTACCCGTGCTCATTGGGGGTGTGCAGACTCCGGGAGGGGCCCCTTACAGCCCAAGCGCAATATCAAGGCATCTCGTGGCATCAAATCTAGGCCCTCGGCCTCATATCAATATCAGCCACCTCGTGGCATATATATATATCTCAGGCCCTCATCCTCAGATCAGTATCATTGTATCCTCACATCTGGCCCTCGGCCATACTCAGTCTAGAAACAACATAAGCCCCTCGGGCATTAGTAAAACAGTAGTCCTCAGCCCAAAACATCATTTAAAATATCATTTTAGTTCCAAAACCGAGTAAAAAGTGGCTGAGTTGTAAAATAGTGGAAAACAGTACGACTGAATTCAAGTAGTAAGTCAAAACAATGAGGAAATAGTGATAAAAATCCCTGTAGGGTTCAAATAGTTGGCATGAAGCCCAAATATGACAATCAGTCCAAATAATGATGATAACAAATAAGTTTTAATCAAATACGCGGTAAATTCATCAATCGGGATGGGACAAGCCACAATCCCCAATAGTAAACGACCCTACGCTCATCATCAAGCGTGTGTCTCACCTCAATATAGCACTACGATGTGCAAATCCGGGGTTTCAAACCCTCAGGACATCATTTACATTCATTACTCACCTCAAACCGGCTAAATCCCTAGCTCGGGACGCCTTTTCCTCTCAAATTGGCCTCCTCGAGCGTCGAATCTGACCAAAACCAAAATGAATACGTCACAATATGCTAGGGGTACAATGCCCAAGCGAAAACAATCAAAAAATATCAAAAATCCCGAAATTAGTAAAACCCGAGTCCCGATCCCACTTCTCGAAACTCAGAAATTTTTACATCATTAGATTCCTTATCTCCCCACAAGTTCATAAATATCAAAAAAACCAGAATCGGAGTTCAATTGACCCCTCAAATCCTTAATTTAAGACCTCTTAAACTCAAGCCCTAAACTTCCATTTTTAGTCTATGAATTCCTTAAATGTCAGTCCTAATTCATGAAATACCACCATATAAGTGTGTTTTAAGTCCAAAATCCTTACCTTATCGAAGTTTCCTTGAAATCTCTCTTCAAAATTGCCCAAAAACTCTAAGTCTGAAGTTAAAAATGGTTAAACCCTTCAAAAATCACGAAGAAGAAACATATATACCTTCTGCCCAGACATAACCGCATCTGCGGTCAATTAGCCGCTTCTGCGGTACTGCTTCTGCGGTCATATCTCCGCATCTGCGGAATTCCACTTAATGGACCAACACCGCATCTACGGTCCATTCGCCACTTCTGCGGCTCTGCAGGTGCGGTACCCCTCCGCATCTGTGGTTCCAGGCCTTCTTCAGCCTTTCCGCTTCTGCGATCCAATCAACGCATCTGCGATACCGCACCTGCGGTCCCCAAACCGCAGGTGCGAAAACACCAGAAGCAGCAGAAAAATCTGCAATCCCTCAAGTTCCAAACTTCCTGTTAGCCACCCGAAATCACCCCGAGGCCCTTGGGACCTCAACGAAAAGTACCAACACAACCCAATACCTCATTCAAACTTGTTCCAATCATCAAAAGACTTCAAACAATGCCAAATCCATCAATTCACACCGAATTCAAGCCTAAGTTTTCTAAAAACTTCCGAAATACGTTTTCGATCAAAAACCCATCCAAACCACATCCGAATGACCTGAAATTTTACACACACATCCCAAATGACATAAAAAGCTACAGAAACTCTCGGAATTCCACTCCGACCCTCGGATCAAAAGCTCGCCAACCAACCAAAAATCGCCAAAATATTAACTTCGCCAATTCAAGCCTAATTCTACTTCAGACCTCCAAAACCAATTCTGATCACACTCCTAAGTCATAAATCATCTCCCGAAGCTAATCGAACCATCGGAACTCACATCCGAGCCGTTTAGCACATAAGTCAAAATCCTGTTGACTTTTCAACTTAAACCTTCTTAAAAGAGACTAAGTGTCTCATTTTTTACCAAATCTACTCAGAATGCAAATTACTCAATTTGATCACATAAAACACAGATAACGAAGCATAATGAAGCAGAAATGGGGAAAACGGAGCGGCAACTCATGAGACGACTGGCCGGGTCGTCACATCCTCCCCGACTTAAACGAACGTTCGTTCTCGAACGAGTCAAGAAACATACCTGAATCCTCAAATAGGTGAGGATATCTGCTCCGCATCTCCCGCTCGGTCTCCCAGGTAGACTCCTTCACGGGCCGACCTCTCCTCTGCACTTTCACTGAAGCTATATCCTTTGACATCAACTTCTGAACCTGACGACCCAAGATAGCTACTGGCTCCACATCAAAAGTCAAATCATCATCCAATTCAACCGTGGTGAAGTCCAAAACATGAGACGGATCCCCAATATACTTCCGAAGCATAGAAAGATAAAATACTGGATGCACACTTGACAAACTGGGTGGCTACGCAAGCTCATAAACCACCTCCCCAATCCTCCGAAGCACATCAAAAGGCCCAATAAACCGCGGACTCAACTTTCCTTTCTTCCCAAATCTAATAACACCCTTCATGGGTGAAACCTTCAATAAGACCTTCTCACAAACCATATAGGACACATCTCGAACCTTCCGATCCGCATAACTCTTCTGTTGCGACTGCACTGTACGAAGCCTCTCCGGAATCACCTTCACCTTCTCTAAGGCCTCCTGAACCAAGTCTGTCCCTAATAGACTAGCCTCGCCGGGCTCGAACAAAGCAACTGGAGATCTACACCACCTCCCGTACAAAGCCTCATACGGAGCCATCTGAATACTCGACTAGTAGCTGTTGTTGTAAGCAAATTCTGCAAGCGGTAGAAACTTATCCCATGAACCTTTGAAATCAATAACACAAACACGCAACATGTCCTCCAATATCTAAATAGTACGCTCGGACTGCCCGTCATCTAAGGATGAAAAGTTGTGCTTAAATCCACCTGAGTACCCAACCCTCGCTGAACAGACTTCCAAAACTGGGAAGTAAACTGAGTACCTCTATCTGAGATGATAGAAACTGGAACACCATACAACCGAACAATCTCTCGGATATATAACTCTGCTAACCGCTCTGAAGAATAAGTAGTACACATAGGAATGAAGTGCGCGGACTTGGTCAGCCGATCCAGAATCACCCAAATATCATCAAACTTCTTCAAAGTCCATGGAAGTCCAACAACAAAGTCCATAGTAATCCTCTCCCATTTCCACTTGGGAATAACCATCTGCTGAAGCAAGCCACCCGGTCTCTGATGCTCATATTTTACCTGCTGACAGTTGAGACACCGAGCTACAAATCCCACAATATGTTTCTTCATTCTTCTCCACCAATAGTGCTGCCTCAAAATCCTAATACGTCTTCGCGGCACCTGTATGAATGGAATACCGCGAGCTATGGGCCTCTTCCAGAATCAACTCTCTAAGCCCATCCACATTGGGCACACAAATCTGGCCCTGCATCCTCAACACTCCATCATCGCCGATGGTCACATCCCTGTCATTATCATGCTGAACTTTGTCCATAAGGACAAGCAAATGCGGATCATCATACTGGCACTCTCTGATGCGATCATATTAGGAAGACCGAGAAACCACACAAACCAACACCCGACTAGGCTCCGAAATATCCAATCTCACAAACAGATTGGCCAAGGCCTGAACATCAACTGCAAGGGGTCTCTCCCTAACTGGAATATATGCCAAACTCCCCATACTCACTGCCTTTCGGCTCAAAGCATCGGCCACCACATTGACCTTCCCCGGATGATACAATATGGTAATATCATAATCCTTAAGCAACTCTAACCATCTTCGCTGCCTCAAATTAAGATCCTTTTGCTTGAACAAATGCTGAAAACTGCGGTGATCAGTGAATACCTCACAAGATACGCCATACAAGTAATGCCTCCAAATGTTCAATGCATGAACTATGGCAGCAAACTCCAAATCATGAACGGGGTAGTTCTTCTCATGGGGCTTCAACTGACGAGAAGCATAAGCAGTAACTCTACCCTCCTGCATCAATACGCAACCAATCTCAACTCTTGAAGCATTACAATACACGGTATATGAGCCTGAAGGTGATGGAAAAACCAATACTGGAGTTGTGGTCAAGGCTGTCTTGAGCTTCTGAAAGCTCTCCTCACACTTGTCCGACCACGCAAATGGAACACCCTTCTGAGTCAACTTGGTCAAGGGCGGTGCGATAGATGAGAATCCCTTAACAAACCGGTGATAATAGCCTGCTAATCCAAGAAACCTACTAATCTTTGTGGCTGAGGACGGTCTAGGACAACTCTGAATCGCCTCTATCTTCTTTGGATCAACCTGAATACCCTAGTTGGATACCAAATGTCCCAAGAAAGCCACTGAACTGAGCCAAAACTCACACTTGGAGAATTTTGCATAAAGATTCTCCTCCCTCAACCTCAGCAATACAACTCGCAAATGCTCTGCGTGCTCCTCCTGACTACGCGAGTACACCAGAATATCATCAATGAATACTATAACGAACGAATCCAGATAAGGCCGAAATACATTGTTCATCAAATGCATGAACACTGTTGGGGCGTTGGTAAGCCCGAAAGACATAACAAGAAAATCATAATGACCATATATGGTCCTGAAAGCAGTATTAAGAATATTTGAATCCCTGATTTTCAACTAGTGATAACCCGAACAAAGATCAATCTTGGAGAACACCCTCGCTCCCTGAAGCTGGTCAAATAAATCAGCAATACGAGGCAAAGGATACTTGTTCTTAATTGTTACCTTGTTCAGTTGCCTATAATCGATACATATTCTCATTGTGCCATCCTTCTTTTTCACAAACAGAACCGGCGCACCCTAAGGTGACACACTAGGCCGAATGAACCCCTTATCTAAGAGTTCCTGAAGCTGCTCCTTCAATTCTTTGAACTCTGTTGGTTCCATACGATACGGCGGAATAGAAATGGGATGAGTGCCCGACACCAGGTCAATACCAATCTCGATATCCCTGTCCGGTGGCATACCCGGCAGGTCTGCAGGAAATACATCGGGAAAATCCCTCACAACTGGTACAAAATCAATACTAGGAGTGTCAGCTTTAACATCCCTCACAAACACTAGATATGAAAGGCAACCCTTCCCAACCATACGTTGGGCCTTCAAGAATGAGATAACTCTACTAGGGATATAATCAGTCACACCATGCCACTCGATCCGCAGCACACCCGACATAGCCAAAATGACTGTCTTAGCATGACAGTCTAGAATAGCTTGACACGGAGATAGCCAATCCATGCCCAAAATGACATCAAAATCCACCATGCTCAATTGCAATAGATCCACTCGGGTTTTTAGACCCCCAATAGTCACCACACACGACCGGAACACACGGTCTACAATAAGAGTATCGCCCACCAGGGTGGATACATGAACAGGTAAGGCAAGAATCTCTCGAGACGTATCCAAATAATGAGCAAAATATGAGGACACATAAGAATAAGTGGAGCCAGGATCAAATAATACATAGGCATCTCTGTGGCAAACTGAAACAATACCTGTAATGACAGCATCAGAAGCAATGGCATCTGTCATGCCTGGAATAGCATAGAAACGAGCCTGGTCACTGCCTGATCAACCTCCCCCTCTGGGGCGACCCCTAGCTGCCTGGACTTCACCCCTAGCTGGTTGAGCGGGTGGTGAAGTAACTGGAGCAGAAGTAGAGGGCTGACCCCTCTGCTGAGACGAGCTGGCAACACAGCAAGGACACTACCTCCACATATGCCCAAACTCTCCGCACTAAAAATAGCTCCCAGGTGCTAGAGAAGGGGACGGATGGGAACACCCCACTCCGGAGTGACTAGCAGATGCACTCGGTATAGAAGAACCTTGAGCTGACAGGGCGAGAGATGAACTCTAAACTGGGAGGGCACTAAGTGAAGGCTGGCCCTACTAAGACCCATGATGCCCACGACCTGAAGATGCCCTGCGTTACTCTGGACAGGCTGATTGACCTCTACCATGTTGGAACTGGCCCCTCGAAGGAGCACCACTATAACTTCCCAATGCTTGAGGCCTCTTGGCCTTCCTCTCCTCTCGCTCCCGACGGCAAACCGTCTCAATTTCACGCGCGATATCAACCACCTCCTCGAACGTAGCACCCAATACTCTCTCTAGTCATAAGAATACGGAGATGGTAGTTAAGGCCATCCACAAATCTCCTGATCATCTCACGATCCGACGAAATCATCCAGATGGCATGACGAGCCAACTCATAAAACCTCATCTCATACTGGGATACAGACATATCCCCCTACGTCAACCACTCAAACTACCTACGCAGCTCCTCTATGCGGGACTGCGGTACAAACTACTCCAAGAAGAGAGTGGAGAACTCCTTCCAAGAAAGGGGTGCTGCACCGACAGGCCTACACCTCTCAAACTCCTCCTACCACATGAAGGCAGCCCCCGAGAACTGAAAGGTGGTAAATGCCACACCACTAGACTCAAGAATCCCTGTTGTACGGAGCATCCACTGACACTTATGTAGAAAACCCTGGGCATCCTAGCCCTCAGCACCACTGAATGACGGAGGCTGGAGTCTACCAAACCTCTCAAGACGACGCTGCTCATCATCTGGCATAACTGGCACCACAAACTCCTGAGCTGGTGCAACCGGCTGGGCTGGAGATGCCCCCAGCGTCTGAAGTCCATGCACTACCTGCTCAGGGGTGCAAGCAGCGGGGGTCTGATTGCCTCCCCCGGCCTGTGAAGTAGCTGCTGCTGTAGTGGCTAAAACTGCCCGAGCCAGGCCAGTGCAAACTGATAAGATCTGTGCCAAGGCCTCTTGAAGACCCGGGATCATGATGGGCACAGATGGTTCCTGAACTAGTGCTGCTGGAGCATCCATAGCTGGAGCCTGATCCTGAGCTGGGGCAGCTGGTAAATCAACAGGTGCTGCCCTCACTGCTCTACCTTTGTCGCGACCACGACCGTGTCCTCGGCCTCTGGTGGTCTCAGTGGGTGGCACTGGTTGTCATCTACCTCGTCCAGTAGCTCGCCTCCTCACCATCTGTGAGATAATGGAATAATAGAAGTTTAGTACCCGGACCATCAAGTTCGCACGACAAGAATTTCAAGAATATGAAGTTTTTTCCTAAAGGTTCTGCAACCTCTCGAGGATAAATACAGACGTCTCTGTACTGATCTGCGAGACTCTACTAAACCGGCTCTTAACTTGCGAGACCAATGTAACCTAGGCTCTGATACCAAATGTTCATGACCCCAACCTCGGTCGTGATGGCGCCCAACACATTGCTAGGCAAGCCTGACCAACTATCAACCATAACCCATTTTCTTATAAAGTCCAATATCCGCTAACATAGTTTATTTGCCAAATTAACGTAATAAGGTTTTGAAACAGCAAGCTAAATATGTGGAGCGTCAAAAGATAATACTACTACATAGCCCACACCGATCCGGTGTCACAAGTCTCGAGCCTCTAATACTAGTTCAGTAGCCTACTACACAAATAGTCTAGGAATGTAGAATACAATAGAAAGGAAGGGAGAAATCAGGGCTGCGGATGCCATGCAGCTACCTCAATACTCCGAGAGAATGCTGATCGTCTGGAAAGCTCTCACTCAGCCTCTAGAACACCTGGATCTGCACGCAAGGTGCAGGGAGTAATGTGAGTACTCTGACCCATTGAGTAATAAGCATAAATAATGACGGAGAGTAAGAAATCACGTATACACCGGGTAATCTATAATGCGGTAGTTAAACAAGTAGTATAAAAGCAATAAACTAATGAAAAGCGTAATGACATTATTCTACAACATATAAGCAGTTAAGTGACAGACAATTAAAGAAAAATAAACACGTAGAATAGTACCAGCCCCTCGGACTCTCTCTCTCATATCACAACTGGGTAGCCGTGCTCACTGGGGGTGTGCAGACTCTGGGAGGGGCCCCTTACCACCCAAGCGCAATATCAAGCCATCTCGGGGCATCAAATCGAGGCCCTCGGCCTTATATCAATATCAGCCACCTCGTGGCATATATATATGTATCCCAGGCCCTCAGCCTCATATTAGTATCATTGTATCCTCACATCTGGCCCTCGGCCATACTCGGTCCAGAAATCACATAAGCCCCTCAAGCATTAGTAAAATAGTAGTCGTCAGCCCAAAACATCATTTAAAAAATCATTTTATTTCCAAAATTGAGTAAAAAGTGGTTGAGTTGTAAAAAAAGTGGAAAATAGTACGACTGAGTTCAAGTAATAAGTCAAAACAGTGAGGAAATAGTGATAAAAATCCCCGGAGGGTTCAAATAGTTGGCATGAAGCCCAAATATGACAATCAGTCCAAATAATGATGACAACAAATAAGTTTCAATCAAATACGCGGTAAAATCATCAATCGAGACGGACCAAGTCCCAATCCCAAGTAGTAAACGACCCCACACTCATCATCAAGCATGTGTCTCACCTCAATATAGCACTACGACGTGCAAATCTAGGGTTTCAAACCCTCAGGGCATCATTTACATTCATTACTCACCTCAAATCGGCTAAATCTGTAGCTCGGGACGCCTTTGCCTCTCAAATCGGCCTCCTCGCGCGTCGCATCTGACCAAAACTAGAACGAATACATCACAATATGGTAGGGGTACAATGCCCAAGTGAAAACAATCAAAAAATATCAAAAATCCCGAAATTAGCAAAACCCAAGTCGCGGGACCACTTCTCGAAACTTAGAAATTTTCACATCATTGGATTCTTGATCTTCCCACGAGTTCATACATATCAAAAACACCAGAATCGAAGTTCAATTGACCCCTCAAATCCTTAATTTAAGCCCTCTTAAACTCCAGACCTAAACCTCCATTTTTAGTCCATTAATTCCTTAAATTTCAGTCCTGATTCATGAAATACCACTATAGAAGAGTGTTTGTTTTAAGTCCAAAATCCTTACCTTATCGAAGTTCCCTTAAAATCTCTCTTCAAAATCGCCCAAAAACTCTAAGTCCGAAGTTAAAAATGGTTAAACCCTTCAAAAATCGCGAAGAAGAAACATATATACCTTCTGCCCAGACATAACCGCATCTACGATCAATTAGCCGCTTCTACGGTACCGCTTCTGCGGTCATATCTCCGCATCTACAGAATTCCACTTAATGGACCAACACCGCATCTACGGTCCATTCGCCGCTTCTGCGGCTTCGCAGGTGTGGTACCCCTTCCGCATCTGTGGTTCCAGGCCTTCTTCAGCCTTTCCGCTTCTGCGATCCAATCAACGCATCTGCGATACCGCACCTGCAGTCCCCAAACCGCAGGTGTGAAAACACCAGAAGCAGCAGAAAAATCTGCAATCCCTCAAGTTCCAAACTTCCCATTAGCCATCCGAAATCACCCCGAGGCCCCCGGGACCTCAACCAAAAGCACCAGCACAACCCAATACATCATTCAAACTTGTTCCAATCATCAAAACACTTCAAACAATGCCAAATCCATCAATTCACATCGAATTCAAGCCTAAGTTTTCTAAAAACATCTGAAATACGTTTTCGATCAAAAACCCAACCAAACCACATCCGAATGACCTAAAATTTTGCACACACATCCCAAATGACATTACAAAGCTGCAGCAACTCTCGAAATTCCATTCCAACCCTCTGATCAAAATCTCGCCAACCAACCAGAAATCGCCAAAATACTAACTTCGTCAATTCAAGCCTAATTCTACTCCGGAACTCCAAAACCAATTCCGATCACACTCCTAAGTCATAAATCATCTCTCAAAGCTAACCGATCCATCGGAACTCACATCCGAGCCTTCTAACACATAAGTCAACATCCTGTTAACTTTTCCAACTTAAACCTTCTTAAAAGAGACTAAGTGTCTCATTTCTTACCAAATCCACTCCGAACACAAACTACTCTATTTGATCACATAAAATACAGATAACGAAGCATAATGAAGCATAAATGAGGAAAACGAAGTGGTAAATCATGAGACGACTAGTCGGGTCGTCGCAGTATGCCTTTTAGGGGTCTTACAATTTCGATATATAGCCTTAACTTTAAGATCGGGATTATGCCTTTAGTAATGTGTTACAAAATTTACATGCATTTGAGGTCTTACAGTTTTGTTTACTTGGTACAAGTATGTTTCATGCCTTGCTTGAGGTCTTACAGATTTTGTTATTGCTCACTTGGTACAAGTGTAGATCATGCCTTGCTTGAGGTCTTATAGATATTATTGCTACCTTATATAGGTCTTACGAGACCGAGTCTACCCGCATGTGGTCTTATGGACTCGGGCTTTGATAAGTCAATGGAGATGGTGATTGGCGGCAGTCCCCAAGTCATCAAGGATTTCTCGGCTCGGGAGCTATTACTTGTAAACTTGGTATTGCCTCATTGAGGGCTTACAATTTCAAAGTTTCCGACCCAGAGGTCATATGGCCTTGAGTTTTCGACGCTAGTCCCCGAGTGTCTGGGATGTTTTTGGCTCTTGAGCCATTTTGTGATCTTGTTGTTGTTGCCTCATTGAGGGATGACGAGTTTGAAGCTCCAACTCGGGGGTCGTATTGTTTCGATTTGTTGATACCAGTCCCAGAGTATTCGGGGCATTTTTTGGCTCTGGGGACATTTTTTGCAAAAATTTCGAGCTTCCTTGAAATGCAAAATGCTTTTGGGAAGTATTCTTTGATTACTTGGTACAAGTATACGTGTCTTTGTTGTTAAGGGCTCAGTTGTTCTATACGAACATGGTTCGTTTGACCGTTTGGCCCGGTACATTATTTTCCTATCGAGACCCCATTTTGGGTATATTGGCTTCTCCGAGTAGGTGACCTTCCGGGGGGGTGCCCCCCAGTATTTGAGGTTGATTGCAAAAGAAGACTTAAATACTTGTTGGGTCTTCCTCAGGTAGTATATAGGTGTTGCCTCGTTAAAACCCTTGCCGGTAAAACCCTTCTAATGACAAAAACCGATCGAAGGAAAAGAGTGCAACTCATGCTTTTAAGAGCCCGAAGTCCTTGAGCTTGAGGGTGTTTCAAAATCTTCCATTAGACACCTTAGCGTTAGTATCGTTTTAGCATTGATTATGTTACAATTGCTTGGAAGTTGTTTGCCTTCCATGGTACCGAGATTGTAGGACTCTTTGTCGATTACTCCGAGGGCGCGGTACGGTCCTTCCCAATTTTGGCCTAGCTTTCCTTCATTAGGGTTTCAGGTGTTGAGGGTGACTTTTCTTATGACCAAGTCCCCGATTCCGAGATGTCAGAGGTTTGTTCTCCTGTCATAATACATTTCGATCCTTCGCTTTTGGGCGGCCATTCAGACTAGCGAGGCTTCTCGATTTTCATCCAATAGTTTGAGGGCTATAGTCATGTCCTCATTGTTCGATCTCTCAGTGGTGTGTCGGAATATGGCGCTTGGCTCCCCGACCTCCACTGGTATCAAAGCCTCAACACTATAAACTAGAGAGAAAGGTGTTTGCCCTGTGCTTGATTTTGGAGTTGTTTGGTATGCCCATAGCACTTCATGCAATATTTCTCTTCATTTTCCCTTAGCACTTTCCAACTTCTTTTTTATGTTTTGGATGATGGTTTTATTTGTGGACTCGGCCTGGCCGTTTGCACATGGGTGGTAGGTCATTAACAGGATTCTCTTGATTTTATTATCCTCGAGGAACTGTGTTACTTTGCTTCCGATGAACTGCCTCCCATTATCGTATGTTATCTCGGAAGGAATCCCGAATTAGTACATAATGTGGTCCCAGATGAAGTCAATGACTTCTTTTTCTCTTATCATTTTGAAGGCCTGCACTTCCACCCATTTCGAGAAATAGTCAGTCATAAATAAAATAAATTTAGCTTTACCTGGTGTCGATGGTAGAGGTCCGACGATGTCCATTCCCCATTTCATGAACGACCATGGTGATAAGACTGAACGTAGTTGTTCTCTGGGTTGGTGAATCATAGGGGCAAATCTCTGGCATTTGTCACACCTTCGGATGAATTCCTTAGTGTCTTTTTCCATGTTGTCCTAGTAGTAGCCTGCCCTGATCACCTTTAGGACTAAGGAATCGGTGGCGGAATGTTTTACGTAAGTACCCTCATGGATTTCTCAGAGTACATAATCTATCTCTCTTGGCCCCAGACATACTGTTAGGGGGCTATCGAAAGTTCTTCTGTACAGAGTCCCCGAGCAAGAACCGGGCTACTTTGCTTTGCAGGTCCCTCGATTCCTTTGGATCTGTGGGTAATTTTCCGTCTTTCAGATAGTTAATCTATTTATTTCTCCAGTCCCATGTTAGGCTAGTAGAATTAATCTAGGCATGTCCTTCCTCGACCACTAATTTGGACAGCTAAATAATAGCCCCGGGGAGTAGGTCATCTTCTTAAACAGATGATCCCAGGTTTGCGAGGGCATCGGCCTCGCTGTTGTGCTGCCGAGGTATGTGGATCAGGGTTCATTCTTTGAAACGGCGTAATGTAGCTAGGATTTTGTCCAAGTACCTTTGCATCCTATCTTCTCAAACCTCGTAGCTCCCATTTACCTGATTTACTGCTATGAGTGAATCACATTTTGATTCGTCGATCTCAACTCCCAGGCTTTTGGCCAATTCCAGACCTGCAATCATAGCCTCATACTTGGCTTTGTTGTTAGTCAATCTTGCAGTTTTTATACATTGCATGATTATGCCACCCGTAGGCGGCTTTAGGAATATACTGAGTCCATATCCTCTCACATTCATGGCGCTGTCAGTGAATAGGGTCCATACCTGGGAAGATGTGCCCGATTTTAGTAAAAGTTCCTTTTCAACCTCGTTCACGAGGGAGGGCGAGAAGTCGGCAACAAAGTCCGCCAGAATTTGGGACATGACGGCCATTCGGGGTTGATACTCCTATCATACCCCCCGAGTTTGATGGCCCATTTGGCTAATCGGCCCGATAGTTCGGGCTTATGCAATATGCTTTGGAGAGGGTATGTTGTTTCAACGCAAATACGGTGGCATTGAAAATATGGTTTCAATTTTCGCGATGCGCTTTTTAACGCAAGAGCAAATTTTTCTACGTACGAATACTTGGTTTCGGCCTCCCCTAGGGTCCGACTTACATAAAAAATAGGGAATTGCGTACCTTGCTCTTCTCGAACTATCACACTGCTTATCGCTATCTCGGATATGGCCAAGTATAGATACAACATTTTATCCTCTTTTGGCGTGTGGAGAAAAGGCTAACTAGTCAGATATCGCTTCAATTCCTCTAAGGTGTGTTGGTATTCTGGAATCCATTCGAAGTTGTTTTCCTTTTTGAGCAAAGAGAAGAAATGATGACTCCTATCTGATGATCTTGATATGAATCTTCCTAGAGCCACTATCCACTCTGCCAGCCGTTGTACGGCCTTTACATTATTTATCATCGTGATTTTTTCGATGGCCTTGATTTTGTCGGGGTTGATCTTGATCCCCCTGTTCGACACCATGAAGCCTAAGAATTTGCCTGAACACACTCTGAAGGCACATTTCTTGGGATTAAGTTTATGTTGTAACTCCGGAGGATGTCGAATATTTCCTACAAATGAGTCAAATGGTCCTCTGCGCAGGGACTTAACTAGCATGTCATCAATATAAACTTCCATGGATTTGCCTATTTGATGCTCGAACATTTTATTAACTAGATGTTGGTACGTAGCCCCTACGTTTTTCAGCCTGAAGGGCATCACTTTGTAACAGTAGGTACCATACTTCATGATGAACGAAGGCTTTTCCCTATCTTTGGGGTTCATCTGAATTTGATTATACCCCGAGTAGGCGTCGAGAAAGGTGAGGGTCTCGTGGCCGGCCGTGGCATCGATCAGAGGATCGATGTTTATCAATGGGAACAAATCCTTAGGGCACGCCTTATTTAAGTCTTTATAATCTATTCATATTCTTATCTTATTTCCCTTTTTGGGCACTACCACTACGTTGACCAGCCATTCGGGGTACTTTACCTCTCTAATAAACCCTATTTTAAGGAGTTTTGTTACCTCGTCCTTGATCAATGCATGTTTTACTTCGGATTGGGGTCTTCTTTTTCGCTTTACCGGTTTAAATAGGGGTCGACACTCAATCGTTGGGTGGTTATTTCCGACGGGATTCCTGTCATATCTAAGTGGGACCAAGCGAAACAGTCAATGTTATTAATAAGGAATTGAATGAGTTTTTCCTGAGTTCGGGGGTTAATCCCGTTCCCAGGTATACCTTCCGATCTGGGAGATGCTCGATCAAAACAGCTCGCTCCAGTTCTTTAATTGTCGATTTTGTTGCATCCGACTCTTCGGGGGCAACAAAAATTCGAGGAGCAAGGAAATCTTCTTCGTCATCCTCGGGAGTGTGTACGCTCCCAAACTCATCCAAGGTAGAGTGTACAGGATTCGGCGCCCCTGGTAAACCGCGAACATTTCTTTTGTCGCATGTTGTTCTCCATATACGGTTGTTATACCATCCTTTGTTGGAAACTTCATCATTTGGTGTAGAGTTGATGGCAATGCCCTCATGTTGTGTATCCACGGCCTGCCTAGCAATGTGTTGTACCTCATGCCACTGTCGATGACGTGGAACTTGGTGTTTTAAACTGTACCAGATGTATCAATAGGGAGGGCGATCTCCCCTTTCATTACTTCACCGGCCATGTTGAAGCCATGGAGGACTTGGGAGGCGGGTACAACCTGATCGAGCAACCCAAGCTGTTCTACTACCTTTGACCTGATTACGTTGGCCGAGCTGCCTGGATCCACAAGCACATGTTTAATTTGAATGTTACTTAAAAGAAATGAAATTACCAGTGCGTCATTGTGTGGTTCTTACAAGGTCTCGTGATCCTCCTCGCTGAATGCAAGGGTGTTTTCGGTCATGCGGTCTCGAATCGGCCCTTTTATTGTAGTGGATACTTTTATCTGTTTGATGACGAGTCCTTGGGGAATGTCGGTCCCCCCGATAATCATACGAACGACATGCCTAGGTATCTCTCTTCTTGCCAAGTTGGATTTTTCCGAGTTTCCCGCTGAATCTCTTGGCGTGCTCCCTTGTTAATGTAATGACCAGTGTTAACGTATTGGGCGTCGCACGAGGTCGTACCCTTGGAAATCGATTCCGGCATACTCCCAGGGTTTCGCGGTGGCACACCCATGCCTGGAATAACCATACCGCCCTTTCCATAGTTTTTGAGGCTGTTATTTTCAGGTACATTTACTAGTTTAGGCATTTTGACATAAAATCAATGATCTTGGACAATAAAAAGTATGAAAGATAACTTGCGTTATGTAATAAAACAAGCAAGAAAATAATCACTATTATTTTTAGCCCCACGCCAAACTGTTTACCGTGAAAAATGGTAATTACAATTAAATTTGATTTTATGGTTCTAAAAATACTTGATCTATTTGTATGCCAGTTGATTGGGTAATAGATGTTAAGTGAGGTACTTGGAATCAAGATAAGAACTTAAAAACAATATGTTAACCAAACCGAATAGCTGTCAATCGGGGCCTCAACCTTGCTTATTCGGGGCCTTAGGGTAGAGTCGGTTGTCCCGCCGAGGGTGATCGAGGAAGGAGTAATAGTTATAATAAAATTAATGACGACTCTTTATGGCTAATGATAAGCAATAAATGATGAACAATAAATAGAACACGATGAATGCAAGCAATAAATTGAAGCAATGAGATCAAGAGAACATGTTAGAGAGTAGAGAAAATGTCCTTGTGTATTTAGTATTAAGCAACAGATGATTACAAAATGACAAGGATCCCCATTATATATGAGGGAAAATCCCAACATAGTACAGATACATTTATTACAAAGATATGGAAATGGGACAGCCATTTGATATCATGATTCAGCTATGAACTTAGCTCACTAGACTTCGTCAGCTCTAGATATGCGCCTTGGGAACTCCCTACTTTTTCATCATAGCCGTTGGTCTGTACTTCCCCGATGTCGAGCGCCAATTGCCCTCGAGGGTGAACCTCGACCATAGTCATGAACCTGTGAAATATGCTTACGAGGCATCACAACGATGGAAAATTGGACCCTCCGGTTTTACTGTTTACAGTATAAATTACTCAGTATACCATAAACAGTTGAAGAGTTTCAGTGTTGATATTCAATGCAAGGATACATATCTTAGTCTAGTCCTATTTAGTATTCCAATATTATGTTACTCACCATGATACAGTATTCTAGTCTCATGTAACTCAATGTGATTCAGTATTTCACTATCATATATTGCAGTATGATTCTCAGTTCCTGATTTTAAATCCTTGAATTTTGAACACCTGTATTTGCGCTTGAGGCCGTAGATTATATTATTTATGCATACTTGGGCCTAAGGCCGTAGTTTAAGCTTTATGCATGTTTGGGCCTGAGGCCGTAGTTTATATTTTTATGCATTTTTTGGCCTGAGGTCATAGTTATATATACGTTTACTTGGGCCTGAGGCCGTAGCTTTTGCACATATATATATTGGGCCTGAGGCCGTAGCTTATTCAGATAAATAGGTTGTTCATCATTCAGAAGAGGGAGTATTCATATCCTTACTTTCTTTGTTCAGTTCAATCATCAGTTATCAGTTATCTGTTCAGTTATCAGTTATCAGTTATCATTTCAGTTTCAATAGTTATCATTTTAGTTATCAATTGTCAATTCTTAGTTATCAGCTTAGTTTCGATTTCAGCATTTATAATTCTTTCTTTCACTTTTTTTACATACCAATGCAATTCAAATGTACTGACGTACCTTTTTCCTGGGGCATGCATCTCATGATGCAGGTCATGATTAATAGGTTGATGATTCAGAGCTCTAGGATTCTCGTACCAGCTATTTGGTGATCCCTAGTTCTTTTGGGACATTATCATTACTACAGTCTTCAGCATTTTTAGACAGACAGTGTTTTCAGTACTTCATTAAAGGCTTCATAAACTAGAGTAATAGTTAGATAAAGTCTCAGAATTTTCATGTTAAGCTATGTTGGCTGGAAATATGTTTCAGAATTGTATTGGTATTTCCGCACTTTGATATATATCATCCAGACTTTCAGTATATCAGCATGTGTTAGTTTATCTTCTGCATTTAGTATGTTATGATATCACACGTTGATTCAACCAGCCAGTTGGTTCGCTTGATCATAAATAGTCAGGCACCGAGTTTCGTGTTATGTCCAGGCCCAGGTTCGGGGTGTGGCAAAACTTGGTATCAGAGCACTAGGTTCAAGTGTCTAGGGAGTCTATGAAACCGTGTCTAGTGGAATTTCTTTTATATATGTGTGTCGGCCTCTCATTTAAACTATTAATTACCAAGACATCCAGGATTGTCTTATTTCTTTCTACTCTAGATCTTGCCATGAAGCTTAGAGCAATAAAACTTCTCTTCCTATCTAATTCCAAACTTATTGGATGCCCAAACGATGCGCATGAGAAACTTAAGGTTCTAGAGAGAATAATTGCTTATTGGGGTATAATTATGGAGTACAGGTTGGTAAATATGAGACTTGAGAGGATGTTAAAAGTGGGATGCAATGGATAACAGCACATATTAGAGCATAACCTTGTCAGAAAGTACAAAAGCAGTTATCATGTTTTATGGTTATAAGTTTACCTTAGTTACCAGTTATACAATTTTTTAGTTTGCAAGTTTATGGTTATTCAGTATGCCAGTATTCAGTTATATGTTTACCAAATATCAAATTTTTAGTGTATCAAAATTTTCGGTGACTTTTGAGAATACAGTGATGCATATGGGTTCTCAAAGAAAATGTAAGTAATAGTGATTATAAAGAAACCTTCGTATATTTTAGGTTTGGATTAAACCCAAGACTCATCAGACGGTATATGAAGTGATTTATTAGAAGATGGTATACTTTGAAGGATAAGATTGTGCATGGTAGTGTATTCGTATTTGTTTTAGGCGAAATGGCTTCTTGGCCGCCTAAACTTGCACTGAATTTTAAAGCCGATATATGAACTTTCGATTTTTCCATTTTAACACTTCAACTCAACCGATTACTTATAAGTGAACACCTTTGACCTTTGACTATGCTTATGTGGCAGCAACACAACTGACTTGGTCAAAGTGCGTGTTAATCACGCAGAAAAAAAGCGTCGCTCAAATTACTGAACTTAAAAATATTAAACCTGAAGAAGAAAAAGGAAAAGTAAATGAAAGACAAAAATATAAAAAATAAAAAAAAGGCTCGAAACCTAAATCCCTTCCCGTAACCCCTTTCTTATCTTCTTCCTTACCCCCCCCTCCCCCACCCCGACCTCCTTTCTCTTCGTTGCAACTTTGAACAATCCCTTGGCCAGGCTTCATTTCTCCACAAGCTAATTATTTTAGCGTTGGTTAGTCTATCTCATTTTCTTAGTTTGATGACAGGTATGGTGGTGACAATGTTTCCGGCGATCTTCTTTGGCCGGTTGCGACTACGATATTGCTGGAAATTTTCATGGGTGGTAATTAATAGGTGCTCAAGGAGGTCTGTTAATTTTTATTTTGACGAGTGGCACCGAGATGCCATTTTTTCCGATAGAAACCTTATCGGAATGGTTTTGATATTTTTTAGAAGATCTAATGGCTTGTTTGGACTAATTTCTAGATTGAGGTTTGGTTAAGATATATACTAGGATATGAATTGTTCATATTTGAATTTTTACCATTGGAAATAGTGGTTGGGGAAGGGAAGGTTTTGGAGGAGCTATGGTGAAGAAGAAAGGAAAGAGAACAAAAATTAAAAAATTGGTAATTAATTTTAAAAGGGATGGGACCCAGATTTTACAAATGTCAAACAATAAATGGTCTTAGTATCTGACGTGGTATTCACATCAGACAATTGACAAACATGCTCTGAGGGAGGGGTTTATTATAACTATTTTTATCGAGTTGGGGTGCTAAAATGGGAAAACCAAAAGTTCATGTATTGGCTTTAAAATCCGGTGCAAGTTTAAGTGGCCCAAAAGCCATTGTTTTACCTCCCAAAAACACTTCATTTAATTCTTGGAAATGGAGCTACAAGTTGGATGATGATAGTTCAGATACCAGACCCTAACATTGGTCACTATAGTTTTGGATAGAAAAGAGCCTAAGGGTAAAATGCCTAGGAGTCATAAACGTTTGTTATTACCAAAGATGTGATTTTGTACAACTCATGCAAATGACTAGAAGATATGATGTATGCAATGAGAACCAAGAGCAACCAACAGTGAATTTCATGGAACAATTTTAAGTTGTTCATATTTATTCAAATCAAAATTAGAAAGTACCACGTTAGTGAATTATTATAAGAAGCAGCTATTGATGTAAGATAAAAGATATGGCAGTTCTCCCTTGGGTTATGTTGACTAGTGATTATCGCGGATGTTTATAGTATGATATGATTTTGTATGATATAGAAAGTTTGGGGTTAGATATTCTAATTTTGTTTAAGACAGATGAACTTTCTCTAAGTGTGATCCATGTACATGGTTAAAAAAAAAGACAAGTATGCGACCGTAGAACATGGTCGGATGGTGAGGGAAGTTAGAAATAGCCTTATGCTTCACTTTAGGTTTTCAAAGCAGAACATGAACACATGACGCTAGCAGGTGGTTAGTAAATGAATAGTAAGTATGTTTGAGTAGATACAGTGAATTAGCACTTTCAACAGAGCTAGTAGAGGTACAATTTGATTTACTTAATTAGATTAACTCTAGTAAGTGGGTGACAATTTGAAATACCGAACGTGTGTTAGAAGATAAAGAGTTTAAGTTAAATCCGAAGTACAGTAATAGTGGGAAAAACAATCAGCTAGCAATAAGAGAGCAAACTATAGAAGAATAGCCTTTAGGAATTATCGAAATGTGGTTTCTCAAAGATTGACAGTGTAAGCAGAGTTAAATTATTAAGATTATGTATGATAGTTGTGAATACATTAGATTTCCGTTATGTGAATAATTTATTTTTTTCAAAAAAAAATAAGATTTATCAGAAGTAAGTTGGAAGATGAGTCGTCATTGATGTAGAGTGCAAGGAATTGCAGACAATAAGGAAAGTTATTTAGATCCCAAAAAAAGAAATGATTCGCAAGTATAAGACCTTTGGTCTAAGAGGTGATGTGAAAACCATCAGTAAGTCCAGATGGAGATTTGAAACTTGAATAGTTAGCATGGGATATGAAAAAGAAAATCAGTTCGGTAATGAGGAAAAATTGTATAATTACCACAAGGATTATGTCTAGCATGTGTAAGAAACATAAAGTGATTATAATTATCACCGAGCTTAGTTATTGATGATAAAGTAATCACGGAAAAGCTGTAAAATCATGCCTATTTATGTGTTATCAGGGTAGTGCCATTTCACGTGACTCTAAAATTTAGAGTACATGTCAAAGACATAGTTCACAACAATTCTATAAGTGTTTTTAGAAAGTGTTTAAGAAGATAATCAAGTGTGGGAAGTATAACTCATGATTGAGGTGGATACGAGAACTCTAGTGAAAGAAGTTCACCGCTTAGCTTAGCTAGGAGTTCAATTTGCGTACTCCAAAGATAGTAGAGTTATTGTGTAGAATATGACTTGTTCCTCCTTAGTAGCCGAAGTGATGGAGAGATAGTTTGATGATCCCTAATTGTTGTAGATGAAAGAGGGGATTCACAGGCATAAGATGATGGCTTTTAAAGAAGGGGGGATGATGGTGCTTTGAGGTACCAAGACAGATTGTATGTTCCAGACATAGATGGACCTAAAGAGGAAAGATCATGTCAGAAGCCCATAATTACAGGTATTCTTTCCATTTCGGTTCCCCAAATATGCATCATGACCGAGGAGATTTATTGGTTGAATAACATGAAAAAGAACGCCGCAGACTTTTGTCCAATTGTCCAAATTGTCAGCAAGTGAAAGCTGAGCAGAAGAAATCCTAGTGTTTTATCAAAGAATACACATATTTTGAGTGGAGATGGTAAATATGGAATTTATAACAGGATTATCTTGCTCATCTTGAAAGTATCATTTGATTGGGTGATTGTAAATCGACTTACAAAGTCAGCACACTTCTTGCCAGTAAAGACTACAGATTCGGCAGAAGATTATACCAAGTTATGCATTCAGAAAATCGTCTGATTTCATGGGACTCTGTTGTCTGCCATTTCGGATCGTGGTGCTCAGTTTAAAATGAACTTTTAGAAGTTCTTTCAGAAAGGATTAGGCACAAGTTTTTCATCCTCAAAAAGATGGCCAGGCTGAGCGCAAATTCAGAGAGTTGAGGATATGTCCTTAATGTTAAAAGTAATTGGGATGATCACATACCTCTCATTGACGTTTCTAATAATAACACCTACCATTCTAGTATCAATATTGCACGTACGAGACTCTGTATGGGCAAAAGTGTAGATCGCCAATTGGTTGGTCTAATGTTGGTGAAGGGGAGTTGTTAGGACCAAATTTGGTCTATCAGACTATAGAGAAAGATAAGTTGATTCAAGAGCGTTTGAAGAGGACTTAGAGCCGCCAAAAGTCCTAATCGAGCATGCGGCATAGAGACGCAAAGTTTCAAGTTAATTATTGGGTGTTCTGAAAGTTTCACTTATGAAAGGCGTTATGAGATTTGGGAATAAGGGGAAGCATAGTCCCTGTTATATTGGGCCATATAGAATCTTGCAAAGGATCGGTTAATTAGCTTATGAGTTGGAGTTGCCACCAGAATTAGTGGTGGTACAGCCAGTATTTCACGTGTCATGTTATAACATTGAAGTTTCCAGTACTTAGATACTCATGTCAGTTTAGTACTCAGATACTCATGTCAGTTTAGTACTTAGATGCTCATGCCAGTTCAATACTCAGCTACTCATGTCAGTCCAATACTTAGATATCCATGCTAGCTTAGTACTTTGATATTGATGTTAGTTCAGTACTCGAATATTCGTGCCAGTTTAATATTCATATATCCATGTTAGTACAGTATTCACATATCCATGACAGATAAATATTCAGTCAATGCAGTCATTCAATTTAGTATCTCAACAGTTCAGCTATCATGTATTCATTTAGTTTAGTATGCAAGTGTTAATGAAACTTCATGTTTCCACCAGACCCGTTTAAAGTCTGGAGTTAGCAGAAGTTACAGTCAGGACAATCATTCGAGGACGAATGATCCTAGGAGGGAGATAATGTAACACTCCGTACATTCGGACTAGGTATGAATATGTTAAATGGGTATTAATTTGATATTTTAAACCTATGAATTCCTAGTGGGATGATTATTTGTGAAAATAGTTGTTTCGGAATCAAGATGGAGAGCGAGGTGCATAAGATTCGATAAAATTGACTATGTTTATAAAAGGTCCGTCTTCCAGTAGTAGGTAGTGAAAATATGTAAGGAATTTAGGAAAGTTTAAAAGATAAAAGTTGTAGGCCATTGAAATATCTTTTCAAAGATATATTATGGAGTCCAAACGGATCTCTGTGCAAAATGTTATGTCCGTTTTACAAATAAGTGTGTAGTATGCGCGCCCCGAGCGCGGCTGCGCACCTGTGGCAGTGTTACTACCATTTTGCGCAGTCAGGTGCATGGCCAGGCCTACAGGTATGCGGAGGCACACTTTGGGGGTCATTTTAATGACCTAATTCGTCTCGCACAACCCCAAAATATAAAAACATGCTCTAGGAAGGGGAGCTCTAAAAACCCTAACTCCTTAAAGGTTTCTCCACCATCCAAGGTAAGTTCTAATGATGATTCTTTGTTGATTTCAATTCCCCAACACCTTATTAACATAGGTAAACCCTCCAAATTATTAGATATTCGATTGGGGCATCATTGTTGATAGAAGGAACCCTAGAACTCGAATTCAAGGAGATTGAACTTCAAAAAGGTAATGTCTTCACCCTCTAATTGATTTTAGCATTGGATTAATGATAAAAGCATGAACGGATATAGGTTTGGGTTGTTGATGTTGATTATAACCATTTGAGACTTTAGCTTTTATCTAGGAGTAAGAGAATATGTTATTGGATGTAGAAACACTATTAATAAGGGCTATGAAGCTCTATGCCACCAAGTATTTGAGAAAATGTCTAAGTATTATTGCTATTATGGAATCCCTTTGACTTGTATTGACATAGATTAAAGTTGAAAGGGTTGACAAACATTTTATTACGCTCAAGAGTAGCAAGTTAAGGTATGTGAGGCTAACTCTCTATGTTTAGGAATGTTAATGATTATCCCTTCACTACGTTTCTTTTACGACGTTACTAATTGCCTCAGAAATATAGTTTAACCTAGTTCCTTGAATAGTTGTAGAACTTCTATTCTCTAGATTCATGACTCATTCCTGATTTTCATTCTGAAAGTCTAAGCTCAGTGCGTATTCAATATAGGCTTGGGTTTGATTCCCCTGAGTCTTAGTATAGATTACTCAGTATGCCATAAATAGTTGAAGTTTCAGTGTTCATATTCAGTTCAAGAATACATATCTTAGTCTAGTCCTATTCATTATTCTAGTATTATATAACTCGCGTGATCTAGTATTCCAGTATCATGCAACTCTATGTGATTTAGTATTTCACTATCATGTATTGCAGTATGATTCTTAGTTCCTCATTTTAAATCCCTAAATGTTGAACACCTATATTTGGGCCTAAGGTCGTAGTTTATATGCTTTATGGATACTTGGGCCTGAGGCTGTAGTTAATGCTTTATGCATGTTTGGGCCTGAGGCTGTAGTTTATGCTTTATACATTTTTGGGCCTGAGGTCGTAGTTATGTATACGTATACATGGGCCTGAGGCCATAGCCTGTGCATATATATATATATATATATATATATATATATATATATTGGGCCCGAGGCCGTAGATAAACAAGTTGTTCATCATTTAGAAGAGGGAGTATTCATATCCGTACTTCCTTTGTTCAGTTCAATTATCAATTATCATTTCAGTTACCGGTTATTAGTTCAATTATCAGTTATCAGTTATCATTTCAGTTTTAGTTTCAATAGTTATCATTTCAGTTATCAATTATCAATTCTCAGTTATCAGCTTAGTTTTAGTTTCAACATTTATAATTTTTTCTTTAAGTTGCTTTACATACCAGTGCAATTCAAATGTACTGACATCCCTTTATCCTGGGGCCTACATCTCACGATGCATGTAACGATTTACAGGTTGATGATTCAGAGCGCTTGGATTCTCGTACCAGCTATTTGGTGATCCCTAATTCTTTCGGGGCATTATTATTGCTAAAGTCTTCAGTATTTTCAGACAGTCAGTATTTTTAGTACTTCATTAAAAGCTTCATAGACAAGAGTAACAGTTAGACAGAGTCTCATACTTTTTATGTTAAGCTATGTTGGCTTCAAATATGTTTTAGAATTGTATTAGTATTTCCGCACTTTAATTTATATCATCCTGACTTTCAGTATATCAGCATGTATTACCTTGCGCATTCAGTATGTTTTGATATTACATATTGATTCAGCCAGCCAGTTGGTTCGCTCGGTCACATGTAGTCAGGCACCGAGTGTCGTGTTACGTCTAGGCCCAGGTTTGGGGCGTGACAAGGGAGAAGTTAGAAGTTGAAGATAACCAGAACTCATCCATCAAGGAAAATTATAGTATTGGTACTCTAGTTATTTCCTATTCTACAAACTCGATATATTTCAAGATGTTCTCATTTTACAGGTATGCACAAACACTGAAGTTAAATGTAATTTAAGAGCAAAATAGCAAGGTATTTTGCAAGAAATTCTTGTGTGATTCAAGTGTGAGAACCTGAAGCTACATGAACCAGATAGAAGAACCAGTTTCAAGTATTTATCTTTTATTCTAGTTTCATTGTAGTAGGTGTTTTCAAATTGTACCTTTTAGCTTTATCTAGAGGCAATTGTACTAGGTACTCTGAGTATTATATTCAAGTTAGAGTTAACTTGAAGTTGTCGCAGCAGTTAGAGGTTGATTGTCACAATTAGAATTAATCCTTAGGTTTAAAATAATTTTGTAAATGCTGTTTTGGCTCAGTGATTTAGTGAAGTGTTGGAAAAAATCCTACTGAGTAATAGATCGTGGTTTTTTCACCTTTTGAGCCAGGTGTTTTCAACGTAAAAATATTTGTGCTCTTTACTTTTCGCATTTACTATTTTTGCAACAGTAGTATAAGGAACACATAGAAGAACCAAGTTCTTCTATAATCTTTGCATGCGAAAAATTAAACACCAGACAAAGCATCCACCCTTTCTTGTGTGGCATTGAAGTATAAAACATCAAGTAGTTTTGGGGTAATATAGACCACTAAACTCATGAACTCTTCTCAAAGAACTCTCAAAATATTTTCTGAAAATTCTTTTTGTGACCCTTGGCATAAAATATGTTACTTAAATATTTTATGTGATCCCTTGGATGGAGTTTTCTTCCTAACCTGTACATAACAAATCAGCATGTTATTCGGGGGATTTGTATCTATACTCGCGTCACGCTTTAACTTGTGCCCACTTTGTAAAAAAAATTGCAAGCTTACCCACTTTTTCGCGTAATTTCAGCATACGATGTTGAAGTACCAAAAACAATCAAGCAAAACTTCAGCATTCTAGTAGACGGACCTGAAGTAGCAAGTGTACTGAACTAAGTGTGCTGAAGTTTTTGTTTGTAATTGCTGAACATGAGCATAGTAGCTGAAGTTTTTGTTTGGAATTGTTGAACTTAAGCATAGTAGCTGAAGTTTTGTTCTCTATTTGCCGAAGTTTTTGTTTATAATTGCACTAAATAAGCTAAAGTCATTTTGTCATGGATTCATTAGTTTTGTCATTAAGCTTTTTCAAAAAACTTCAACCGAAGATGCTGAAGTTATTTAATCTATATTTAAAATTAGTTTTGATTGTCTTGAAATACCTCTGAATCCCTCGGGTCCTAATCCTAATAGCTCAATAAGTTTATAAATACGACATGGACTTATTCAAGGTCTCGCAGTATGAAATCAAAGTGCGTTAACTCAATTCGAGACTAACGCACTACCCATACCAGCAAGTCCCAAAATATCAAATGAACTTACAGAAAATTTTGAATGATAAAATTAGATACTAAAACTCAAAACGATCGATTGGGTCATTAAATTTTGTATGATAATTTTGACGATATTTCTAGTTTTCTAGAAGTAACAATTTGGTTGTTCATTAACTATTTAAACAAAGTTTAAATAGATTATAAGACGTTTGTCAGCACTAGATTCATAATTTAATTAATTAATTCAGTCTTAAGACAGAGTATTTCTTTTCAGCCAACTTAGTTACTAGAATTACAAGAATAGATAACTTCAGGAATAACCCAACGGATAGTTAGCATGGGTAATCACGTTTGAAACAAAGTGATTCTCAAAATAAATAATTTATTTAAAATTCGACGAAATAGGCTCTAAGCCGCTATCTTGTCCGCGTATTTTCTAATTTTTGTATATTTGTTGTTGAACCTAATTCAAAGTTTAGGAAACCTAAATGTTTAAATTTTGGGTTTTTAGTCTCTTTAATTAATGTGTATATTTACCCTTAAAACGGATAACAATTAAATTTATAAGCGATTTTAAGGATAAGTGGATTGATTTAATGCAAGTAATCAAGAATGTTAAATAAACAAATAAAAGATAAAATCAATAACCAAACCAGTTGTGACGTTGAATCCTGGCTCGCATTGAACAGAACAATAGTTTTTCCCTCGATTGGACTATTCATTCGAAGGCAAATGTATGTGAAGAACTATGATTAAACTAAGAACCTTTCAATATCTAGAAAGTGGAGAAATAAGTTTGTATTACCTTAATATGCGTGTTACAATGTGTGTATTGAATAAAAAACTTTTTCTTTATATAGTAGGGGAGTTTTACCCCTGGTACAATTCTAAAAAAAGGTAAAAATCCTCCTTGTATGTCAATTACTGATATGCTACCGATATCGGGCGAGATCCGCGCCATGATATCCAGTTGTGCACGGATATCACGGCCCTTTGTTAGTCGTGTGCAACCGTTTGTAGTGCTTTCCAAGATCTCAGAGCTCATTCCGAGTTCAGGGGGTATTGTCTTGTCAGGCCTGCTTGCGGGCACTCCGTTCCAGCCTAGATTCAAAGAGTTCTCAAATTCGATCTCTATCTCACTCATACTTCTTACTTCGTTTGACTCACCGGGAGCTCAGGTTTGTTCTCACCCTGAGTTACCTATGTACATATAATCCGCTCGTTTATCAGAGAGTAGGTTCTCCAAAATAATAGAAAACGATAGGTGAACCTCGGTTCCTTCCTTTGTACGTTACAACTGATACAAAGAATAAGCCGAAATGTCTCATCAGTCATGTCGTTCTGACTTCGGACATGTATCAGACATCGGCTGGTCACCTCTGAATGTTAAACGTCGCATAATTACATTTTATCCTAAAAAGCTTCGTCCTTTTGTACTTCTTCCACTTTCTGATCCTAACTTTTATCTTCGAACTCCCTAGGCGGCTATTAACTCTTTCAAATCTTCATCCTTTTACCTTTGATCTTCAAATCTTCATAATTGTTCTTAGGTTTCTACCGAGATATTCATCCTACCTTCAAAACTTCATACTTTTTCCTTCAAACCTTCATACATTTCCTTCAAACCTTCATATCTTCTCTTCAAATCTTCTTATTATCCATATCACAATGGCTAAGACTTCCAAATCAATTCCTCAGCAGGCTGCCTCGTCATCTGCCCTCCCTGCCATAGGTACCGAGGCAGCTATTCCTGAGCTTATTTCTCTTGAAACGACTGCTCTCGAGATGGTTGCTCCTGAAGAAACTGCCGCTGAAGCGGCCCAAAGCCCCCTATGAAGAGCTTTATTCCTGGGGGCTGTTCAATCACAGACGACTTCAAAGTTGAGAAGGCCTCATCCAAACAATACCGAGGTGAAAGAGCATCGAGATATATATGCTCCATCATCAAAGATACCCTACCCATAGTTTGAGAGGACTGTAAATGGAACGGTAAGGACGTGGTAGTCCCCGGTCCCGAGGACGACATTACTACCCATGCGGAGGGGTATTTAAGTGTTTACACTTAACCTTTTACACTGGGCCCGGTATACCCAGTAGTTCTGGCCTTTTGAAAGAGATACGAGATGTCCCTTGGGAAAATCCACCCCGTCTATTTGGAGATTGTGATCCACCTACGTTATTTTGTGAACAACACCTACTCCGTTTGTACTTTCCGCGAATTTTCCGAGGGGGACTAATCACGCTCACTCGCCTGCCCAACAAGGCTCACTTTTCAAGCATCGACGAGGATCGAGACCGAGGCTGGAAGAGGAGCTTTATTTGGGTAAAAACTGAAGATTTGATCCTTACCGAGTTCCTGCCATTTCCTGAGAAGTGGAATGCATCTCGTAAGTGTAGTTTTTCCTCAAGTATCGAGTCACCTTTGTTTCCTATCTCACCATCGGCATTTGTGGTCATGCAGTTGTTGCTCAGGTTCCCAATATGGTCCCTCAGCTCAAGGAGTGGATCGAAGGCATCTGCAAGCAGACGTCGTACTTCGAGTTCTAGTGGCGCAAGCTTTCGAAGGACCGATGGGAGGACTGCTCTCATGGTAAGGCTCTTCTCAGAATAGTTACTATTACCCCCCGTATTTACGTAACGCTAACCTTTTTCTCTTTTCTTTGAAGGTTTTCCTAAGACCACCAAGCTTAGGCCGCTAGAAGGGGACGAGGGTGCGCCCTTGCCCGTTGATCCCTTCATTATGGGACAGCCCAGGGCTACTATGGGGGAGAAGAAGAAGAGGAAAAGAAAGTCTTTATGCTCCCCGGGTCCCGAGGTGAATCCAATAAAGAGGACCACTTCTCGAGCTTGTAAGCTCAAGAAGAGCACTAAATCCTGCATGCCGGATCTGACTCACTTTGTCGATTCAGGGATGAGTCTAAATAAGATGACATCTTTGTCACTTACAGATCGACCCCTGCCGAGGAGCAGGCGACAACCGAGGAAGAGAGCCACGAGGACAATCTCACTCCGGCTTGAGAGGCCAAAATGGAGATGAGGGATGAGACCTCCCGAGAAGCCGCTTCTATTTTGAAGGAGGCAAACGATGTGATTGACATCGCGGAGACGCCCTCCTACACCGAGTCCATGATTGAAGAGGCCCAAGCAGGAAAGGAAAAGTCAAGTGAATGATTTCACGGCACAGATGACCCTCTCTACTCCTTCTTTGATGGCATGGACATGTCCACTTTGGAAGATTTTTCTAGGTTGGGCGACCTGATGATCTCGAAGGAGGATGTGGCTTTTGAAGTTGGCGGGCAGAGTTCGAGCCAAAAACTAGTAAAGCAGTTTCTTGCTCCGCGTATGGACCCCAGCCACAAGAGAACAATCATTCTTATGGTCTTGGAGGACGCTCGAGTTTTATTTGCTCCAGTAGGAATAGCGAGCTACCTCCGATTCCCGGTGAAAGAAGAGGATCAGGCGAAGATGAACGAGGTGAGCACGTTGAGTCTCTTCAACGAGGTGCAGCAGGTGCTAAACCGGGTAAGGAATCAATACTCCCTTGTGAATTCCACTTAGGTTTCAATATCTCTTACTATTTTCGTTGCTTTGCAGGACTTGGTGCTTCACCACGAGAGCTTCCTCATGTATCGCTTTGAAATCAACCAGATCGAGTTCAAGCTCAAGGAGAAGGTTTGGACGAAAGATATGTACAGGTTTTTTAGTGAGAAATAGGACGGGGCCATCAAGGATATTCATGACGACCTGGATAGGGCTCAGAAGGAAGCTTCGACCCTAACGCGGGATCATGCTGACCTTGTCCAAAAGGTAATGTTCTTTGAAGTGAAAAATGAGGAGTTAGTAATGGTAGCTAACAACACAACCTCGCAGGACCAACATTAGATCAACCTGATCGACCAACTCTGAGCCAAGATGAACGAGGTCCAAGCCATGGCTGATGGGTGGAAAAGAAAAATGGACTTGCTAGCTTCGGAAAAAGGAAACGACTAAGGCAAAGCTTGGATCAGTTGAGAACCAACTATGGGTGGCAAAGGATAAAGCTGATAAGTGGTCTCAGCTGAATGACTATCTCCTAGCACAGTTGAGCTCATTCGTCAGATATGGGAAGCCCTCGGTAGAGAATACGAGGCAGTGAAGTCCAAGTTGGATAAAACATCCGTAGATGCCGAAGAAATGGTAGCCCAATGCAAGGCCTATTTGGAGAAAGCCGAGGTCCGCTTGAAGGAAAAGGCTGAATATATGAAGTGGCTATCCTAAAGAGAGACTCTCGAAGAGATCCACGCTCGAGGTTTTGACATGCCGGCTGAGATCGAGGAAGCAAAACAATTTGAGGCCAAGGCGAAGAAGCTTTATGAGCCCGAAGGTGCCAAAGGCTATGAGGGTTCCGAGGGATCCGAAGGCTCCGACGACTTTGAGTCGGGCCCCGGTGAAGACTAGTTGTAGATGCCTTAGTGCTTTTTTAGTTTTTGTCTCATGTTCATATCTTTTTGTTTATTTTGAGGATGTTTTTATTCGGCCTATTTAAATATACTCCGAAATATATACATATATATATATATATATATATATGAAATTTTCCCTTTTTGGCAATATTGTACCTTTACTTTTCCAACATTTTTTGTAATTTCTGTTCATGTAATGTTTCTAATGCCTTAGAAGAGAATCGACTTTAGTTAAACAGCCTTCATTTTTCAGAGGTGTGAACAAGGTCCGACCTCAATACGAGTTTTTTTGCTCGAGGCTATGAAAACTCGGTGTGACCGAAGATTTTTTCAAGATGCTTAATATATTTTTAGATGATGTTTTTGTCGAGGGTAACCTCTTAGTAGGTTTACGTTCTAATAAAGGCCTTACTTTCTGATTATGAGCTTCAGACGTCTCCGAGCCATTTTTAGGGTGGTCATAGCCTTTCATATTTGGGCACCGTCTCATAGGTTTGGTGCCTCCGGGGTTTGATAGCCCAGGTTATCTGAATTTTCATCGGACGACAGTCCCCGAATAGCGGTAGACCTTGGGCTTAATAGTCTCTGAATAGGGATAGCTCTTGGGATCTTAGGATCCTGAATTTAAGAGGCAAGAAAATGCGTAAATATCATGGCAAAACTTTCTTTTATTTCTCAGTGTGTAACATACATGGTCGAAAGCGCATAAACATTTGTATCATGGCTTGAGTGGACTATGTAAGAATGGTTCATATGACAATTTGGATTTTACAGTGAACCCTAACCACCAAGCCTTAGCTTCTAGTATAAAAAATTTTTCTTCTTTACTTGCTAAAAACCTTCATCCTTATTCTGAAGGTAATGGCCCCCAGTATTCTAGGTCGAGCTTGAGAGGTCTCGGATTGTTGACATGGAGCGAATTATCATTGACGCCTTTTTGGGACCGACCTTTGAATCTAAGTTAGCACATTTTATTGTTGCCTCGGTAAAAGCCTTAACGAAAAACCCATTTTGGGATAAAACCGATTCAAGGTAAAAAGAGTGCAACACGTGCTTTCAGACCTAATAGCCACATCCATTCTTGGTCGTTGCCTAAAAGTGTTAATCTGATTCATAATATGATTAAAGAGTATTTGAGATCATATCTTAGCAGTAGTACCGCTTTAAGTGTGTCACATTGTAGTTATTCGGTAGCTGCAAACCGATTCTTACTTTGAGTTTGTATGAGCCTTTATCGGTAATTTGGATGACTCGATACGGTCATTTCCAATTCGGTCCCAGTTTTCCCTAGTTCGGGTTCTGGGTGTGTAATGTTACTTTTCTCAATACCAAGTCCCCGATCTTGAAATGTTGAAGGTTGGCTCTTCGATTGTAGTATCTTTTTATCCGCTGTTTCTAGGTGGCCAACTGGACTAAAGATGCCTCACACCTTTCAAACAATAGTTCCAGGCTCGTGGTGATGGCCTTGCCATTTGACTCTTCGGTCTCATATTAGAATCTGAGGCTTGACTCTCCCACCTCGACTGGTATAAAGGCTTCAACCCCATAGACCAATGAAAACAGAGTGGCCCCGGTACTAGACTTTGAGGTTGTACAATATGCCCACGGGACTTCGGGCAAGATTTCTTTCTATTTTCCTTTGGAATCGGTCAACCTCTTCTTTAGTTATTGAAGTTTGGTCTTGTTTGTTGATTTCGCATGTCCGTCCTACTAGCGTGGAAGGTGTATATAGTATCTTCTTAATCTTGTGATCTTCGAGAAATTTATTTACCTTGCTGCCAATGAATTGTTTCCTATTATCGCACATGACTTCGGCCGGTAACCCAAATCGACATATTATGTGGACCCATATGAAGTGAATGACTTCTTTCTCCCAGACCTTTTTGAATGCTTGAGCCTTGACCCATTTTAAAAAATAATATGAATTGAGCTTTACAGGGTGCCCATGGTAGGAGACGGATGATATCCATTCCCCATTTCATAAATGGCAACGGGGACATGACCGAGTGGAATAGCTCTCCAGTTGATTGATCATTGGTGTGTGTCTCTGGCAATCATCGCATTTTCGTACGAAGTCCTTCGCATCCTTCTCCATTTTGGTCCAATAATAGTCGGCCCTGATTAATTTCCAAACAAAAGATTCTGCCCCCAAATGTTTTCCGCAAGTCCCTTCATGAACTTCTCTCAAGGCGTACTCGGTATCTCTTGGCACCAATCATCTGGATAATGGGCCGTCAAACGTTCTCTTGAACAATGTCCCTTCGACCAAGCTAAATCTGGCAGCCTTGGTATGCAAGGCTCTCCATTCTTTGGGATTAAAGGGCAATTTCCAAGTTTTCAAGTAGTCTATGTACTTGTTCCTCAAATCCGAGGTTAAACTCGTTGAGTTTACATTGGCGTGGCATTCTTCTATCACTGACTTCATGAGCTATATGACTGTTCCCGAACTAAATTCATTGGACCTCTGTCACACCTCCCTTTTCTACCACTGGAAGGGGTATAGGGGAGTTTTTCCAATTAAAGTGACAAAACCGAAATGGAATTATTATTTAAGTTTAGAGTTGCCACTTGGGATAATTTATGGTGTCCCAAGTCACCGGTTTAAAATTCCGAATCGAGGAAGTTTGACTCTATTTTACAGTGCGCGAAACAAAGAAATCTGGGTAAAGAATTTTGTTAACCCGGGAGAAGGTGTAAGGCATTTTCGGGTTTCGTGGTTTTAGCACGGTCGCTCAACAATTATTATCGGCCTAGTTATCTGATTAATTACACATTTTAAAACCTACGTGCATTTTTAACTTTCTAACCGCATTTAATGTTTTTATAAAAATTCCTAATCGCCACATACTGGTTTGTTTTTGAAAATACATCGTAAACCGTGCTACATAAAATGCAGCCGCGGTTCATGACATATTTAATTTTATTTAACATTATTGGAAATTGAAGTCTGGTCACATGAAATGTACACCCGAATTTGGAAATTATATATCGCAACTATGTCACGGGAACCGTACCCGTAGCTACGATGATTCATTATTAGTCGCGCCTAAAGCAAGCTATAATGTTCAAAAGTCATTTCCTAAGTTCGAGATTGTTATAAGGCCAAATTTATGAACAAAATATTATTGGAGGGCAAATAGGCTAGCTAACTTAATCTATTACTTGGCCAGGTTCCTTATGGTCCAAAACCCATCTTATAGCCCATTCTTATTCCTTGCCAAAAAAGAAACAAATCCAATTTTCCATCTACTCGATTAAAATCATTTATTCAAGAAACAAGACTACATATATCCCAATCGAAACAAAACTAATTAAAATAATTTAAATGAATACTAAGGCGTACTACTCAAACAACGTAAAATCACAAATCAATCAACACGCGTACCAATCTATCATAACACAATGAAATGAGAATGAAAATTGAGAAATGCACCTTTTATTGATGAACAAAGCTGAAAATTGCAAATCAATCGGGCTAAACAAAGCAACAATTCTTGAACCGAAACACCGAAATTAAAAATCGAAACCTCGGACAAGAATTTCACAGCGAATATCGGAGGAATCGTAGAATCGTTTATCAGGGAGGTGACCAAACTCTCCATGTTCACGAGAATCATTGTCACCATCTCCTATAGTGCGTTTTTCAAGCTGAAGAAGGAATAGTCTACGTGTACATATATCACTACCACGATTTTTCAGGATAACAAAATGAAAGGGATTACTTAAGCAATTTGTCATGGCCAATCTATAATCCATCTGGATTCGAACTCATTATTATTCACATTCCACTGATCCCTTAGAGCATTTCTACCATGGATTTCCTGGAACTGGAGGCAATAGAAGTCCTTAGGTGGTCTTCAAATTCATGGGCCGTATCAGAATCCGAATTGTTACAATCCATATCCACATGTGTTAGTTCATGCCATATATTAGTTAACATAAATCCAAGAAGGAATTATCTTTGAGATGATAAGAAGTCAATCATATTGGTCTTAAGTGATACAAGAGTGTATAAGGGTGATTAACAAGTATTAGAAGTTAAATGAATCAAGGATGTTGTAACTCGTATTTTCAGGTAAATCTAGCGGTGCTTAATACACTCAAGAGGTCATTTATTAAGGTATTTTAATCATATAATATCCGTATCATAAGTCTTGAAGTCAAACGAGTTATGAAACAAAAGTCGACAAAAGTTGTCGCAACTTAGGTTCATAATTTTACTTAAACATTAGGTCAAATGTTTCTAATCTTTTATACTAATTTACAAGGAATTACGGGGTGATATACCAACCAAATTAAAGATCTATGAGTCTAGTTTCCAACGCATTAAACCGTTCATCTATACGATCTTGGAGTAGAGAGATATTCGCGTTTTCGCGAGACTGCGCCAAGCACCTCTCTATGGGGCCCACTAAAGCGGTTTAAGATATTTGGACCTATATAGGATGCCTCCAACCCGTTTTAAGTCATTTCTTCTCACTCTTTTCAGACTTTAGAACCCTAGTAACATCCTCTCAAGATTCTCTCAAGATTCAAGACCCAAAAAAGGGGCAAACAACACAAATCAAGTGTCGGGAATTCCGTGGTGCTAGTAAGTCTCTTGTTCTTCTTGTTGTTGCTCATTTTTGTGTCATTCCAGCTCGTGTGGGAGGTTGTTTTAAAGGGTTTATGTTCTGTAAATACTTCCTCATGTTCTTAATATCAATCCTAGGTGATTTTAAGCCTTCTAAAGTGATTCTAGTGCCGAAAAACACTAATTGATCGCTAGTTTCGCTTTTTGTTGTTGTAGCAGCATTGGAGGGATATTTCATGGAAATTTAAGGTCAAATTGGAGTTTTTATTTCTTTATAAAGGTAAGGAACCTATTACTCTATATGTATTTAAGATTATCCAAGTTACGGCTAAGTCATTGAAGCTAGAACTTGTGAAATATATATCGAAAGGCTTGGTAGTAATGTTATTGTTTTGTGGACTGTTTTGCATTGCTGTTGGGCTGCGTATTTTAATACTGTTTTGTGGAGTTTTGGAGGAGGAAGGGTGTGGAGAAACACCATATATATATGTAGGGTTATGGGCTGATAGTTATTCGTAACATTTCCAGGTTGTTTGACACGACTACGGTGGTCATCGTATGTATGGAGTGATTAGGCTATGTGTGGACTATTTTGGGAGGCTAAATATGTTTATTATTGATGTTGTTTGGGCTGTTTGGTGACTATTTTGAATGGTGTGAGGTCATATTTATAGGGGAGGTGTTGTCCATTTCATCGTAAAATAGGTTGTGGTCGATACATAATAGTTATGACGCTTAAATGATAACGATAGTATCGTTTCTCTTATTGTAGACTAAGGAGTTTTGACAATTGCATAGCTCGAGATTGGGACAGTATATACAAGGTATGTGAGGCTATCCCTTTCCTTCTTTTGCACGACTCCGATTGTACATAATGTAATGAACGAGTTTCCAAGATAGTCTACTCTTAGAAGCTAGCAGTACTTGCATTGTTTTCCCTCTTATGGAACGATTGATGTTAATGTTGCTTCTCTTATTCTTATGTTATCAATGCTGTTGGTACTTCCTGATTCTTATAAGGTTCATAGTGAAGAGTTAGTCCTAATAACGTGTACAGAGGATACCGACCTTACATACTCAGTACTTTATTCGTACTGACGTCCTTTTATTTGTGGACGCTGCATGTCGTGCTGCAGGTCCTGATAGACAGGCAGGTACAGCTCCCCCACCACAGTAGATCAGCGGTGATTGGCGAGATCCCTTCTCCGGACTTGCCTTGGTCTTGGTATGCAATTTTTGTTATAGACATTATGGGTATGTCGGGGCCCTGTTCCGGCTATGTTGCAACACTTATGTTCTTTTAGAGGCTCATAGACAGGTGTCGACTCATGTATAGTTTGGTATGCCTTGTCGGCTAGTTTTTGTTGTATAGTCTTTCATAGTAGCGTGGTAGCTCATACCTTATATGTAGTTTCTTGATTGTCTGGTCATCCCCTGCTATGTATGTTCATGCCGTCATATTTTATTGTTGGTTGTCCATGATCCAGGTCTACCATTTATATTGATCTCGTCAGCCCTAAAAGATAATAATGAAGGTTAGATGAAATGTACGTTGGTGCTCGGCAAGTGTGGTCGGGTGCTAGTCATGGCCCTCCAGTTTAGGTCGTGACAAACTTGGTATTAGAGCAAGTCTGTCCTAGGGGTTGTCTATGAGCTGTGTCTAGTAGATTCTTGATTATGGATGTGTAGCGCGCCACATTTATAATCAGGAGGCTATATGACATCTAGGGTTGTTACCTTCTTCCTAAATCTAGATCGTGCGTAGAGTTGAGTCGTAAGTGTTCGTCTCTAATATTCACCTTGTTTTTTCAGTGATTCCTTCGACTAGGAAGCAAACGATTAGTAGACGGCTTGACACACCAGCGGGAGAGGGTACAAGTCAGGTGCCCCAAGTCAGAGCTTGACAATGTGAGGCTCAGAGTGAGATGCCCTCTCATACCTCATCTACTCCATCTCCTCCAGAGGATATTAGAAGGCACCCAGCGCCTCCAGTTCCTCCGTCTGGCACTCCAGACCAGGATATGCGGAGTGCTTTGCAGTTATTGACTAGCTTGGTAGCTGCTCAGGCTCAGAGGCAGAATACAGGTGCTGCTGAGAAACCAGTTAGTACAAGAGTTCGTGATTTTATTAATTTAGACCCTCCAGTGTTTACCGGATCAGACCCCAAGGAGGACCCACAGACTTTTATTGACCAGGTTCATCGTACACTTCGGGTTATGCATGTTAGTGATACAGAGGCAGTAGAGTTGGCTTCTTATCGGCTACGGGATTTAGCGGTTCTCTGGTATGATAGTTGGGAGAGATCCAGGGGTCCGAACCCTCCTCCAGCTGTGTGGAAGGAATTTTCTGAGGCCTTTCTTCGTCACTACTTGCCAGTTGAGATACGACGAGCTAGAGCTGATAAGTTCTTGAACCTTAGACAAGGTAATATGAGTGTGCGAGAGTACAGTATGCAGTTTGATTCTTTGGCAAGGTATGCTCCCCATATGGTGGCCGAGATGAGTGATAGGGTGCATATGTTCGTGAATGGGTTGGGACCACATCTGATAAATGAGTGTACGACAGCCTCCTTGGTGGAGGGCATGGATATTTCCCATATTCAAGCTTATGCCCAGAACTTAGAGGATCGTAAGCGCCAGCAGAGGGCAGTTAGGGAGCAGGATAGGGGCCAGCATAAGAGGGCGAGATTTGCAGGGTATTCTGATGACTTCAGAGGTAGTATCAGGCTACAGTTTTTGAGGAGTTCGGCGCCACCTGTAGGTAGTGCTCCTCCACAGTTTTAGAGGCCTCGATATGATCGATCCTATTCTGGTCCAGGTCAGAGTTCGCGGGCATCTGGCTCGCAACATCACAGGGATACTAGTCAGATGAGACCCCCAACACCACATTGTGATCAGTGCGGCAAGGCCCACTTTGGACTGTGTCGTCGAGGTTCTGATGCATGCTATTCGTGCGGGCAGCCTGGCCATATGATGCGGGATTGTCCTAATAGAGGAGGTGATGGTATGGCTCAGCCGACTGGATCTGTGTCTGGTTCTTCCTCATCAGTTCGACCTCCAGCACGGGGTTTTCAGCAGTCGACAGGTCGTGGTAGGGGTAGAGGTGCAGTGCCGAGTTCGAGTGGTGCTCAAAATCGAACCTATGCTCTAGTAGGTCGACAGGATCTCGAGTCGTCTCCAGATGTTGTTACAGGTATTATATCTGTGTTTTCTTATGATGTATATGCGCTGATTGATCCGGGATCTACATTATCATATGTTACACCCTTTGTGGCTAATAAGTTTGGCATTGAACCTGAATTGATAAGTAAACCCCTTGCGGTATCTACTCCGATAGGAGATTCTGTGATTGCTAGAAGGGTATATAGAGGTTGCACTGTGATGATTTGTAGTCGTCAAACCTCGGCAAATTTATTTGAGTTAGAAATGGTTGATTTTGATGTGATAATGGGAATGGACTGGTTGGCCTCATGCTATGCAAATGTTGATTGTCGTACGAAGATGGTTAGGTTCCAATTTTCGGGTGAACCCGTCATAGAATGGAAAGGGAACATTGCTACACCTAAAGGTAGGTTTATTTCCTATCTTAAGGCAAGGAAAATGATCTCAAAAGGTTACATTTATCATCTCGTTCGCGTTAGGGATGCGGAGGCGAAACCGCCTACTTTACTATCAATCCCTATGGTCAACGAATTCCCAGATGTTTTCCCAAATGAACTCCCAAACCTTCCTCCTGAAAGGGAGATTGAGTTTAGCATTGATGTATTGCCTGACACTCAACCGATATCTATTTCTCCATACAGAATGGCCCCGGCAAAGCTGCGAGAGTTGAAGGTGCAGTTGAAGGACTTGCTGGATAAGGGCTTTATTAGGCCTAGCACTTCACCTTGGGGTGCACCAGTCCTATTCGTGCGGAAGAAAGACGGGTTGTTACGGATGTGTATCGACTATCGACAGTTGAATAAGTCTACTATAAAGAACAAGTATCCACTTCCAAGAATTGATGACCTGTTTGACCAACTCCAGGGTGCCAAGTATTTCTCTAAGATTGATTTACGTTCAGGGTATCATCAGGTGAGGGTTAGGGAGAAGGATATTCCAAAGACGGCCTTCCGGACAAGATATGGGCACTTTGAGTTCTTGGTGATGTCGTTCGGGCTAACAAATGCCCCAGCAGCTTTTATGGATCTCATGAATACTATATTCAGGCCCTATCTTGATGTGTTCGTGATTGTATTCATTGATGACATTCTAGTATATTCTCGTTGTGGCAGACGCTCTCAGCCGTAAATCAATAGGAAGCTTAGTACATATTGAGGCAGGTAGATAGGGGTTGATTAAAGAGCTTCATCAGCTAGCCAATATGAGAATCAGATTGTTAGACTCTGATGACGGAGGTGTTACTGTACAGAATACATCAGAATCATCTTTGGTAGCCGAGGTAAAAGCACGACAATATGAAGATCCTATCTTAGTACGATTAAGAGAAAGCATTCAACAGTGTAAAAGTATGGCTTTTGGGATCGGAAAAGATGGGGCACTGAGATACCAGAGCCGATTGTGTGTGCCTAATGTGGCAGGGTTGCGAGAGAAGATTATGAATGAGATTCATCAATCCCGATATTCCATCCATCCCGGCTCGACAAAGATGTATCATGATGTCAAGGAGCAGTATTGGTGGGATAATATGAAGAAGTCTATTGCAGAATTTGTAGCCCAGTGTCCCAATTGTCAACAAGTAAAGATAGAACATCAGAAACCCGGTGGATTGCTTCAAAATATAGAGATTCCGACCTGGAAGTGGGAGGTGATTAATATGGACTTCATTATTGGATTACCTCGCTCTTATCATAAGTTTGACTCCATCTGGGTGATAATTGATCGACTTACAAAATGTGCCCATTTTCTGCCAGTGAAGACAACTTACACGGCTGAAGATTATGCGAAGTTGTATATCAAGGAGATTGTTAGGCTTCATGGTGTGCCCGTATCTATTATATCAGACCGAGGAGCTCAATTTACGGCTAACTTTTGGAGGTCTTTCCAGAAGGGTTTAGGCACACAAGTAAATCTCAGCACTGCATTTCATCCGCAGACTGACGGACAGGCTGAACGTACCATTCAGACACTGGAAGATATGCTACGAGCATGTGTTCTAGATTTTAAGGGGAATTGGGATGATCATCTTCCACTCATAGAATTCGCCTATAACAATAGCTACCATTCCAGTATTAAAATGGCCCCATACGAGGCACTATACGGGAGGAGATGTAGATCACCAGTTGGATGGTTCGAAGTCGGTGAAACAGAATTATATGGGCCAGATTTGATTCACCAAGCTATTGAGAAGGTGAAAGTGATACAGGAGCGATTGAGGACGGCACAAAGCAGGCAAAAATCTTATTCTGATGTCCGACGTCGTGATCTAGAGTTTGAGGTTGGTGATTGGGTTTTCCTGAGGATCTCACCAATGAAGGGTATTATGCGTTTTGGGAAGAAAGGTAAGCTGAGTCCAAGGTATATCGGGCCGTATAAAATTCTTCGACGAATTGGACAGGTTGCTTATGAGTTAGAATTGCCATCCGAATTGGAATTTGTCCACCCGGTATTCCATGTATCTATGTTGAGAAAATGTATTGGAGACCCTTCTCGAGTCGTCCCTATCAAATATGTACAAGTTACAGAGGACCTATCATATGAAGAAGTGCCAGTGGCGATATTAGATCGGCAAGTCCGCAAGCTGAGAACAAAAGATGTAGCTTCCGTCAAAGTATTGTGGAGGAACAAAAATATGGAAGAAATGACATGGGAAGCAGAAGAGGAGATGAAGTCTAAATACCCTTACTTATTCCAGAATGAAGATAACAAGGATGCTGGTGGAAGACAGGATACATTGGAAGGTGAAACGGCTCTATGAGGTAAGCAATAATTTGAGAATACTCCTCCTTAATACAAAATGGTGATATGTAGATAATGTAAATACGCATAATGCTTTGTGTAGCCTTGTGAAGCCATATGTTGGGCTTAATTACTTGCAAGTTTTGCTAGTGACCATTTTATAGGGGAAAATTGATCGGAAATTTCCATTGGAATCCACGATGATTTAAACTCCCCATAAACCCTTACATTCGAGGACGAATGTTCCTAAGGGGGGAGGGTGTTACAACCCATATCCACATGTGTTAGTTCATGCCATATATTAGTTAACATAAATCCAAGAAGGAATTATCTTTGAGATGATAAGAAGTCAATCCTATTGGTCTTAAGTGATACAAGAGTGTATAAGGGTGATTAACAAGTATTAGAAGTTAAATGAATCAAGGATGTTGTAACTCGTATTTTCAGGTAATCTAGCGGTGCTTAATACACTCAAGAGGTCATTTATTAAGGTATTTTAATCATATAATATCCGTATCATAAGTCTTGAAGTCAAATGAGTTATGAAACAAAAGTCGACAAAAGTTGTCGCAACTTAGGTTCATAATTTTACTTAAACATTAGGTCAAATGTTTCTAATCTTTTATCCTATTTTACAAGTAATTACGGGGTGATCTACCAACCAAATTAAAGATCTATGAGTCTAGTTTCCAACGCATTAAACCGATCATCGATACGATCTCGGAGTAGAGAGATATTCGCATTTTTGCGAGACTGCGCCAAACACCTCTCTATGGGGCCCACTAAGGCGGTTTAAGATATTTGGACCTATATAGGATGCCTCCAACCCGTTTTATGTCATTTATTCTCACTATTTTCAGACCTTAGAACCCTAGGAACATCTTCTCAATGTTCTATCAAGATTCAAGACCCAATAAAGGGGCAAACAACACAAATCAAGTGTCGGGAATTCCGTGGTGCTAGTAAGTCTCTTGTTCTTCTTGTTGTTGCTCATTTTTGTGTCGTTCCAGCTCGTGTGGGAGGTTGTTTTAAAGGGTTTATGTTCTGTAAATACTCCCTCATGTTCTTAATATCAATCCTAGGTGATTTCAAGCCTTCTAAAGTGATTCTAGTGCCGAAAAACACTAATTGATCGCTAGTTTCGCTTTTTTGTTGTTGTGGCAGCATTGGAGGGATATTTCATGGAAATTTAAGGTCAAATTGGAGTTGTTATTTCTGTATAAAGGTAAGGAACCTCTTACTCTATATGTATTTAAGATTATCCAAGTTGCGGCTAAGCCATTGAAGCTAGAACTTGTGAGATATATATCGAAAGGCTTGGTAGTAATGTTATTGTTTTGTGGACTGTTTTGCGTTGTTGTTGGGCTGCGTATTTTACTACTATCTTGTGGAGTTTTGGAGGAGGAAGGGTGTGGAGAAACACCATATATATGTAGGGTTATGGGCTGATAGTTATTCGTAACATTTCCAGGTTGTTTGACACGACTACGGTGGTCGTCGTATGTATGGAGTGATTAGGCTATGTGTGGACTATTTTGGGAGGCTCAATATGTTTATTATTGATGTTGTTTGGGCTGTTTGGTGACTGTTTTGAATGGTGTGAGGTCATATATATAGGGGAGGTGCTGTCCGTTTCATCGTAAAATAGGTTGTGGTCGATACATAATAGTTATGACGCTTAAATGATAACGATAGTATCGTTTCTCTTATTGTAGACTAAGGAGTTTTGACAATTGCATAGCTTGAGATTGGGGCAGTATATACAAGGTATGTGAGGCTATCCCTTTCCTTCTTTTGCACGACTCCGATTGTACATAATGTAATGAACGAGCTTCCAAGATACTCTACTCTTAGAAGCTAGCAGTACTTACATTGTTTTCCCTCTTATGGAACGATTGATGTTAATGTTGCTTCTCTTATTCTTATGTTATCAATGTTGTTGGTACTTCCTGATTCTTATAAGGTTCATAGTGAAGAGTTAGTCCTAATAACGTGTATAGAGGATACCGACCTTACGTCACTCCGAAAGGTTTAGAATGTGATTCCATGAGTCGAGCATGCATTATATATATGTATCTATTTTACTCTACCGAGCCACGCTATAGTTGGCCGGGTACGGCACCTATTGTGCAACCACTGATCAGTTGGGTTTTACCGAGCTCCACGTGGCCGGGTACGATTCTACCGAGCCTTATGATGGCCGGGTACGTTTTTTTACCGAGCCTATTATGGCCGGGTACGATATGATGATGATGATGCCCACAGAGGCGAATGTTTTAAGGGTTTATGTATTTATACATATGTATCATGCATTTCATGTAAGTAGCCCTCAGAGGTACTAAGATGTTACAGGTTGTATATTCTCTATCCTTGCTTACATTACTGATCGTATTTATGGTTCCCTGCCTTACATACTCAGTACTTTATTCGTACTGACGTCCTTTTATTTGTGGACACTGCATGTCGTGCTGCAGGTCCTGATAGACAGGCAGGTGCAGCTCCCCTACCACAGTAGGCTGTCCAGTTCAGCGGTGATTGGCGAGATCCCTTCTCCGGACTTGCCTTGGTCTTGGTATGCATTTTTGTTATAGACATTATGGGTATGTCGGGGCCCTGTTCCGGCTATGTTGCAGCACTTATGTTCCTTTAGAGGCTCATAGACAGGTGTCGACTCATGTATAGTTTGGTATGCCTTGTCGGCTAGTTTTTGTTGTATAGTCTTTCATAGTAGCGTGGTAGCTCATACCTTATATGTAGTTTCTTGATTGTCTGGTCATCCCCTGCTATGTATGTTCATGCCGTCATATTTTATTGTTGGTTGTCCATGATCCAGGTCTACCATTTATATTGATCTCGTCAGCCCTAAAAGATAATAATGAAGGTTAGATGAAATGTACGTTGGTGCTCGGCAAGTGTGGTCGGGTGCTAGTCATGGCCCTCCAGTTTGGGTCGTGACAAACTTGGTATCAGAGCAAGTCTGTTCTTCTTTTTAGCAAGAGTGAGATCGAGACATTAAATGGGGGGAAGCACTAAGCTAGGGGTGTAAGAATTAGGAAACTAAAAGTTGATGGCTATCATTTTGTTGTTGTTGTTTTTTTTGGGGTCCTTCTGTCTTAGCTAGGTCTAGTTTGTTTTGTAGGGTTTTTTAGGTAAGGGGCATGGGCTTAGGAATTATGGGCTTGGAAATTATGGGCTAGGTCCGAAAATTAGGCTTAAAAATGAGTTGTTTGAACCCAAATTTTATTCTTTCTCCGTGAACAAGACCAAACTACTACCTCATTTACTAAGTAATCCTACTTAAGTAAAATACTATTAAGATAAGACTAATTGTTAAAACAAACCTCTTTTTGGTATTTTCAATATCATATTAAAATAAAAATAAGGTACTATTTTTTTGTATTTTTTAGTTTTATGAAAGGTATATAAACTAATAGCGACTAAAAAGAAGAAATATTTTGTAATTTCATTTTTTTGATAAAATGAAGTAAAAGAGTCAAAACTAATTGAAATATCTATATTAGGCCTAAACTAAATATTTTACGCTAAAATGGGTTAAATCTTGGGGAGGGTCAAAAATCACATGTCTACAACTGCCCCTCTTTGACTAGAAACACGAAGTATTTTCAGACAAAGAATTACTAGACATGTTTTTTGACCCGACCCTTATTTAGGGAGACAAAAAACCAAGAGAAAGGAGAATGTGATCGAGCCCTGGTATCTGAGCTGCCTACATAACCTTGGCTATAAAGGAATAAGGCCACGTGTTATTCATAAGTTGAAACAGTGATGGAGTATACTGAGGTGGAGAGCCGGTCGAGGTGTCGTTCTGGCGAGGTTCCGGTCCGCAATCCTGTTATTACATCAAAAATCAAAAAATGAAAAAGACTAGCTAAGCCTGTCAACTATGAGTTACAATATTCCTATCTATAAGTCTTATGAAGCTTGATCTTGAGTCTTGAATGGTTCTTCATGTAGACTTTAGATTTGAACCTTGGCGCTTGTTAGCTACATGTGCTAGCTCGTTCTTCTTTAGCTTTTCGGATCAAGACCGGACATGTAGTGCTTATGACTTCAACCACGTCTTGAGCAGTTCACATCTTTCTCTGCTTCTGTATTTTGGATACACGTCTTTTTTCCCTTTTTTTATATTCTGGGATTAAGACTACTTCTGTTGGTCATCTCGGACTGTTGACCCGTATTCTTGCCACAAAATTCAGCTACTTTTAACTTGAATTGAACTCTAAAATGACTTCCCTTGTTCTCCAGGTGGGTGTCTAATTGCTAAAACTTGAACTGTATTCCCTTGTTCCCCAGGTGGGCGCCTAATTTCCCAAAACTTGAACTGTATTCCCTTGTTCTCCAGGTGGATGCCTGATTGTCAAAACATGAACTATATTCCCTTGTTCTCCAGGTGGGTGCCCGATTGCCAAAACTTGAAGTATATTCCCTTTTCTCTAGGTGGGCGTCTGATTACCAAAACTTGAATTGTATTCCCTTGTTCTTCAGGTGGGCGTCTGATTGTTGAAACTTGAACAGTATTCCCTTGTTCTCCAGGTGGGCGCCTGATTACTGAAACTTAAACTATATTCCTTTGTTCTGTAGGTGGGCGTCTGATTGCCAAAACTTGAACTGTATTCCCTTGTTCTCCAGGTGGATGCCTGATTGCCAAAACTTGAATAGTATTCCCTTGTTCTCCAGGTGGGCTCCTGATTGCCAAAACTCGAATTGTATTCCCTTGTTCTCCAAGTGGGCGCCTGATTGCCAAAAACTTGAACTGTATTCCCTAGTTCTCCAGGTGGGCGCCTGATTGCCAAAACATGAATTTTATTCCCCTGTTCTCCAGGTGGGTGCCTGATTACCAAAACATGAATTGTATTCTCTTGTTCTCTAGGTGGGCGCCTGATTGCCAAAACTTGAACTATATTCCCTTGTTCTCCACGTGGGCGCCTGATTGCCAAAACTTGAACTGTATTCCCTTGTTCTCTAGGTTGGCGCCTGATTACCAAAACTTGAATTGTATTCTCTTGTTCTCCAGGTGGGCGCCTGATTACCGAAACTTGAATTGTATTCCCTTGTTCTCCAGGTAGGCGCCTTATTGCCAAAACTTGAACTGTTTTCCCTTGTTCTCCAAGTGGGCACCTGATTGCCAAAACTTGAACTGTATTCCTTTGTTCTCCAGTTGGGCGCCTTATTGCCAAAACATGAATTGTATCCACTTGTTCTCCAGGTGGGCGCCTGACATTACAACAAAACAGACAAAACAAAAGAAACTTTTCTGCCCCAGTTTGGTATCTGGGCATATCTGTGAGTGTTAATTGAATCATGTTACCCAAAAGAGCTCTAAGAATTTTAAAGCTAAATCCCATTATCCTGAAAATTTCAAATTAAATCTCATCTTAAGAGTGAAAACTTTAAAGCTAAATTATATTCCCTAAAGGTAGAACTTACGCCAAATCTTGTTATCTATGAAGGTCTTGAAATTTAACTAGGTGTCATTATCCAGGAGGGTCCTGAGAACCTTTAAAATTAAATCTCATTATCCAGGAGGGCCTTGAAATTTTATTTTTTTTAAAAATTAAATTCCATTATCTAGGAGGGTCCTGAAAGCCGAGAATGAACTTACCTGATCCATGCTCTCTTCTTGGAGGATCTCTGTAGAACGAACAAAATTCCCTGCCCCTGGACCATGCTTTCCTCATGGACGGTTCCTGCAGATCGCACAAATTTTCTTTCCCCTTCTCAAACCGCCTTTGTGCTGACAACATTTGGGCATGACACTTGAAAAATTCATGATTCCAAGCTTTGATTGGGACATAGTCTTTGTCCCTGTTTCAAACAAAGAAAACTGGTAAGTTTAAACATGGTGGTTGGTTTGTGGCCTTGACTTTGAGGTCTATTACTCCTTCACTTGCCATGATAACTTTGATTTCGACATGGAAGACCTTGCTTGTTATTGGTTAACCACTTTCTCTATCAACTTTATCACAGAAAATACCTTTGATCCGTTCAAACCCAACACCCTATATCTGTTGCATTATTCATGAATTGACATATATCGAACCTTTGTGTTTCACATAAATCCCAAAGCACGTTGATTGTTATGAACTCAGTGCGCTTGTTGTTCTTTCCTGACGTATGCCACTGGTCTGTACCTTGGGGTCTATTGCTCCTTCACTTGCCATGATAACTTTGATTTCCACTTGGAAGACCTCGTTTGTTATTGCTTAACCACTTTATCTGTCATCCTTATCACAGAAAATACCTTTGATCCATTCAAACGCAGCACCCTCTATCTATTGTATTATTCATGGACTGACATATATCAAACCTTTGTATTTCACATGAATCCCAAAGCACGTTGATTGTTACCAACTCAGTGCGCTTGCTACTCTTTCTTGACTTATACCATTTTGATGTGCTAGCTAGACCCCACTTTGTGAAATTGGAAAGTTGGTAGTAGATTTTGAAGTCATTTCTCACTTATTCTGATCAAACAGACTCTGGAAGAGGAAGTAAATAAGACAAAAGGAACAGAGTAAAGTACAATGGAAAGAGATGATTCCTAACAAGAAAACTACAAAGTAGAAACTTATCAAATTTGGATACCAACTCTAATGACCATGACATGTACCTTTGGATTAAGTGGCCTAATCTGTCAATCAAATCTGATGTTCAACTCTTGTTATACCCCTAAACCGTGAAACTGGGCTTCAATACTCCGATTATCCAATCTGATTCACGATCCTTATTCGACTTGTAGTGCCAAAAGGGTTTTCACCATCAAGCCTCTCTCATTTTGTTCTTTCTCTCAACTCACCATCGCCTTGTGGTGCCTGTGAAGGTTTTCACCAATAAGACTCTCTCATTTTGTTCTTTTCTTCTTATTTCCTCTGATTCTGTAGATGACAAGGCATTAACCATGGTAAAAATATCATATACTCTTGGCATGTCTAAACTCAGCACTCTCAAAGATATCTGGAAGGTATTTTTGGACTATAATGGGGCTTTTAGATAGGGTTAGAAAGAAAGGATATCATAAAGGCTCAAAATAACTAAGACAACGGGGTTAATTTATTTACAACTTTTGGAATCCATTCTAAAAAAATTACCCCAATTTCTAAAACAAGGTAATTTGGTTCTTTTTTTTCTTTTTCTTTTGATGGAGTTACTAAGAAAGATTGTCCCACTTTCGACTTCGTGGGATTATGAAATATTTATTTGGTATGATCGAACTGTAAGGCTACCTACGTATCTTGTGGTGACAAGAATCTGGTCAAATGTATTTCACAAAGCTACTTTTGTTACTATTTTCCTTTTCCCTTTTTTCCTTTTTTTTTCTTTTTTCTTCTTTATTTTCTTTTTCCTTTTTTTCTTTATCTCTTTTTTTTGAATTTTCCTTTTGCAATGAACTTTCTAAAATAAACCTATGGGGACAATTTTATTCGTATGACTCTAACTTGATTCCAAAAGATGGGAGGTCAAGAAAATTAGCACAGGTTCAAAAAGGGGTACCGAATGGTATAAAGTATTTGGGTAGCTGAAAGAGGGCCTCACAATCTCTAAAAATGCCAAGTATAATACATGCAACTTGAGAATGAAAAAGGAAAATCATGCACAATATTTCTTTTGCAACTTTAGCATTGATATCATTGATATGTCTTCCACCTTTTTTAGTGCATTGTCGAGTACAGAACTCTCATTGGGCGATTTCCTCTTCACAATAGATATCCTCCGTCGATTCGGAGCAAACTCTCTTGACTTTATCTTGTAAATTGAGGTGCACTTGAACTCAGAACGGCTCGCTTCAAACTGGCTGGGATACACTCTCTTGTAAAAATTATTTTCATCCTATTAACTTCCCAAATTATCTGCCTCAGTTTCACACAGTTCGGACTTTAAAAGATCTCAAAATGTCCAAATCTGTACTTATTTCCCTCACGTATCCCTATCATCTTCAAAATTGCTTCATTGCTTCATGACTAAACTAACGTTTAAGACCAGGCCTAGAATTATGCGTGCATGTCATGTCACTAGAGCCAGCAAGAAAAGAACTATAAAAGGAAAAGAGGACTAAACACAAAATGACTAGAAATAACAAATAACAGAAAATTGCATGAGACAGATGGTGAAAGGGTTTGAACAACAAAACAAGCAAACTAAACTGGGTTACAACCCTGGAACAAACCTAGATAACACTAAACGAGTTACTATAACTAAATGAACTAGACAAAATAAAAGGATAGAAGGGTTTGAGTCACAAGACAATATCTGGATTACAACCCTGAAATAACCCGGACAGTAGAAATGACAGCAAAATGAACCACCAAGACTCCTCCCTGGCTAGCCAATAAAGGAGCGTCTTTATAATTACCAAGCTCGGCATCTTATCCACTGAGTTCCACATCAATATTACCAAGACTATTACCAATTTCAATATCATTAACTTTAGTCCGCAAGTTCCCAAGAGAATTCTCATGCTCCCTGTCACCACGCATCATCCCCACAAAGTGTGTGTATCATCATGTGCAGGTAAAGGATTATGCGCGATATGTTGGGTGTTACTGTCCTGGATTACAATTATCCCTAATCGAATCATTCTTTCTATTTCCTTTTTCAAAGCACGACAATCTTCAATATTATGACCTTGGACATTAGAGTGGTACATGCACCGTACAGTAGGATCAAAACCTTTTGCATGTGGGTCCGGAGTATAGCCGAGGAGCGGCTCAATCAGGCCAGAGTGTTTTAACTTTTCAAATAGGCTTGTATATGATTCTCCGATTGGCGTGAAACTATTTCTTTGCCTTTATTTCCCTCCATGCCCCAATTTTCTAGGGTTGTTGGATGCTTGCAAATGTTGTGAAGGCAAAAGTGCATTATGCAGTGTTGGCACTCGCCATGAGGAATGACCCAGTGGTTGGACAGATGACCAAACATTGTTTGGAGGATAATATTGGGGTGAATTATGTGGAGCTCGGGGATATTCATGAGGTCAGCATTGAGGCTGAAAGCGTTTAGCAAGAATGCCCACTGGATCTTGTCGTTGGTGGGTCTCAATGGCATTCTTTCTATCAAACAGAGGACTAACCCGAGCAACTTGTTCGTTCCATCTCAACCAAAACTCCTTAAAAGTTTCTTTGGGTTTCTTTTCCATTTGAGATAGAGAAGAGCGGTCTGGGATAATGTCTTCATTGTGCTGATAGTGCCGAACAAAATCTTGAGCCATGTCACCCCATGTATGCCACCTACTGACATCTTGATGAGTATGTCATTCCAAAGCTGCCCCAGTCAGGCTCTCACTGAAATGCGCTATCAGCAGCTCATCTTTGCCGCCAACACTTCTCATTTCACTGCAATAACCCTTCAGATGGGCTACTTGATCTTCACGCCCATCATACAAGTTAAACTTTGGCATCTTAAACCCTTTCAGCTTTCTGGATATCTCATCTTGCTCCACTGTCATAGCAGGCTTTGCAGTCTCACCGGGAAGATCAAAATGAGGAGCATAAGAGTATGAACCCGAGACCTTGAAAATTGGTTCTAGAACATAGTGTTAGGGCATCGGGGATTTGAACACAGTCTCGCTAGAGGATCGAGGAAAGGTAGCAGGTGGATGAGCTACCAAAACATGAGTGGTCAAAGGAGCAGGATATGAGGTGGTTCTGGGGGGTGGAGAGTGAAAAGGTTGTGGGGATATATCCTGCACTTGTGACAGTGGTGGAATGGTGACAAGGCTTTCAGTGTAGTTAGTGGGAACTGATGGTGGAGGACGCCCACTAATCCAGGCTTGGTATATTTTGGCCATCTGTCCTTTCAACCTTAAGACCTCTTTTTTCAACTCAGATTCTGACCCCAACAACCTCCTTAGGATGATCAATAACACCCGTGTCTAAATCTTTGCTAATCATGGCTGCCTTGCTCTGTGACCTTGTGTTGTATGGATGAGTTACTTAAGAACCACAAACCAACCACCCTTCTGCTCAATGAAGATAACAAAATGGGGTCATCCTCTTAGCATTAGGGCATTTAACAGCTAAAAATATCACATTGCGTGCAATACACCTAGCAACAATTAACGGTTCTAGAATAACGTCGAGGGTCACAAGGTCACTTGGCATCATCCCAATTTTGTTCATTTCAATCTTCTTCTTTCTTTTCTTTTCTAGCACTTCTTGGCTTGCTCATTTTCCTTCCTTTTTTCTTTGTAGTTATCGCTCTTTTCTTTCCTCTCATTTCTCACGTCCCACGACTTCACCCTTTTTTTCTTTCTTTTTTTGTTTTGATTTTTTTTCTTTTAATAAAAAAATGATTCGATCAAACCCTATGTAGGTTGCCTATGTATCATGACACCGCATGAATCAGATCTTTGCGTAGTTTAGGAAGATCGAGAATAAAGTAAAATATAAAAGTAACGCCCTATTCTTAATGAATATCCAGATCTTATCCATCATGTACTTGGCTACAATAAAATATAAAAGTAAAACTATATGATTGTCTTTCTCTCTATTTTTTATTATCTATTGTATCGGAAAAAAATAGATTAGAGAATTACTTAGAAACATAAGGCTTTGAGTTGAACTGAAAAGCCAAATAATTAGAATTAGTGGACAAAATTCGGCAAACAAAAGTTTCACTTTGAGCTATGCATATTAGGCAAACAAAATTTTTACTTTGAGACTCTTATTTATTGTGGGAATCACGGAAGTATTAATGTCTAGACAGAGTATGTGCCCTTCTTAAAAAATCGCATAGGAGCACCAACATGATTCGGTTCAGCTATGGTTGGACAATTTTTCTCTTTCACACTTTCTCAGGAATTAACAGAGTGCAAGGGAATGAAATACTTATTTTCTAAAAAATTTCTTTCCTCAAAAAATAGAATAATATAAATACTTAGTAAAACAATGCATTTTTCCAAAGTTGAAAGCATCTACAATTGCAAATCACTTATACTACAACCAGTGTAACTAGAAATACTCCACGCTTTTGATGAGTAATTCAGAATTTACTTTACGTCGGATTCAATAATAGCAATACACAACAACAACAACAACAAACCTAGTGTATTCCCACAAGTGGGGTTTGGGAGGGTAGTGTGTATGCAGACCTTACCCCTACCTTCAATAGGTAGAGAGGTTGTTTCCGATAGACCCTCATCTAAGGATAGAATGAGAAATAATATATTAAATATTCTAAAGTCCAAATAAAGAAATGTATAATTTTTTATTAAAACTCACAAGATGTTAGTACTAAATGAAGGACACTTTAAATGGATACATATATAGTGGCTTCAATATTCCACCTTACTGTTTTGATGAAATTTTTGAAATTAACTTTCAGAGTATTTTGGGTAGAAAAGAAAGGGTAGAACCATTTGTGGAATACATATATCTATTGAAGATTAGTAATCACCTGCCAAATTATTGAACGATTGTGATATCCAGCAACCATGACATAATCAGCATAGATGAATAGCAATAGACATGAATAAAATATTCAAGAACCAAAAATTAGACAGGGGACATAAAGAAAACTTATGAACTAGAAATACCATCAAGTAATTGATAAACTTCTCACAAAATTAGTATTAAAACTTGAAGTGTAAATCTATTGACCTTTAATATAATCTATTAACTTCGAGAAAATATTGTTTCACATTCATATGAAAGGCAACAGAAAAGATCCATAATTCATATGAAAGGCAACAAAAAAGATCCATAATGTTACACGTAACAACAGAAAAGATCCATTCATATAAAGAACAAGAAATTGGACAATGCTAAAAGAAAAACTTTATGAAAAGTTCCTTTTTGAAAATGGTATTTTCATTATTCGGTGAACCAGCAATCAATAAAGCAATTTGAATAGGGTTCTTACCGATTCTTTTCCGATCAGCAGTAATACGACGCAGCAAGGAGGATGAAGCAGAGAAGGAGCTCATTCAAGAATAGCAGATAAAAAAACCCTAGCCAGATTGGTTACTAGAGAGTGTGCTAAAAATTTGAGAAAAGTTATTAAAAGGGGAAAAGTTTGCCGCGTTTAATTTTGGCAGAAAACTGGAAAGTTTTATGCCACAACCCACAACCCACGAACCTTCTTGATAAAATTTTATGTATTACCAACAAAAAGATTTTGTTGTTGCAAATTCTTTTTATATTTTAAGTTTTTATATTATCTTAAAAGTTCTCCTTTTTGCAACAACTAAAATCAGTTGTTGCCATTTATTAAATTCGGCAACAATACCATAATTGTTGCTAGAATATTTTTAAAATTTAAATTTTATTATCTGAACCATAGAATATGGCAACAAAATTAATACGGTTGCCAACAATAAAAATTTGTTGCAAAAAAGTTTATTCTATAGCAACAAATTTGTGGAATTTTTTCCATTTATCCATTTTTGCCAACAATATTTCAGTTGTTGCTAAAACATTGTTATAAATTCCATATTGTCTTGTAGTGATTTACTATTCCATGCACTATCGGGGAGCGTGACTTTGTAAAAGCCCTTTGTGACAATGGGGCTAGCATCAACTTGATGCCACTTGCCATCTACAAGCAAACGGGATTAGGGATGCCGAGGCCAACAAGCATGAGGTTACAAATGGCCGATCGATCTATTAAGCGACCGGTAGGAATTGTTGATGATGTGATTGTGAAAGTTGGAAAATTCAATTTGCCCGCCGACTTTGTAATTCTTGACTGTGTTGTTGATAAAGAGATCCCTATCATCTTGGGGAGACCATTCCTAGCCACGGGAAGAGCACTCATGGATTCAGAGCGAAATGAAATTAAGTTCCGGGTGAATGATGAAGAAGTCACATTTCAAGCGAGCAAGGGTATGAAATAACCCCAAGAGTATAAGAGCATTTCAGTGATAGATGTGGTTGATGAGGTTGAAGAGGTCGTCGAATTGAAAATGGAAGAACAATGCCTTGGTGAGGCATTAGCGGCTATCTTGGTAAACTTTGATGGTGAGGACATGGATGGGTACATGGAGTCAGTAAATGCATTGGAGGGTCTTGGATCCTATACTTACACTCCGGCAAAGCTTTATCTTGACTTGGAGAATAGGGCCACACCTCCCGCCAAGCCATCAATCATTGAGCCACCACAACTAGAGCTCAAGCCTATCCCGCCGCACTTAAGGTATAAATTTCTTGGCTCTAATGATACTTTACCCGTAATCGTTTCGTCTTTGCTAAATGATGTGCAGGTCAACCAATTGTTGGAAGGCTTGAAAGAACATATGCAAGACATTGGATGGACCATTGCAGACATTCGTGGATTCCCCGCGGGAATTTGTGAACATAAAATCCAATTGGAGAGCGAAACAAAGCCAAGTGTGGAACATCAAAGGCGGTTGAACCCGTCAATGCAAGAGGTAGTAAAGAAGGAGATTATCAAGTGGTTGGATGTCGGGGTAGTTTACCCCATTGCCGACAGTTCGTGGGTGAGCCTAGTACAATATGTGCCAAAAAAGGGTGGCATGACCGTGATCGAAAATGAGAAGAATGAGCTCATTCCAACGCGAATTGTGGTCGGATGGCGAGTTTGTATGGACTATCGGAAACTTAATAGTGCTACTTGCAAGGACCACTTCCCTATGCCTTTTATTGATCAAATGCTTGATTGGCTAGCGGGGAGGTCATTTTATTGTTTCCTTGATGGTTACTTCGACTACAATCAAATCAACATCGCTTTGGAAGATCAAGAGAAAACTACGTTCACTTGCCCGTATGGCACTTTTGCTTTTAGCCGGATGCCATTTGGCTTGTGCAATGCTCCGGCCACTTTCCAAAGGTGTATGATGTCCATCTTCTCCGACATGGTTGAGGACTTTCTTGAAGTCTTCATGGATGATTTCTCGGTGGTTGGTAATTCGTTTGATCACTGTCTTAACAATCTTAGACAAGTGCTTAAGCGATGCGAAGAGACCAACCTTGTGCTAAATTGGGAGAAGTGACACTTCATGGTGGACGAAGGCATTTTTCTTGGGCACAAAATTTCAAAGCATTGTATTGAAGTTGACCGGGCAAAGTTTGAGAATATTTCTAAGCTTCCTCCACCGACCTCCGTGAAAGGTGTTAGAAGTTTTCTAGGGCATGCCGGGTTTTACAGGCGCTTCATCAAGGACTTCTCCAAGATTGCTAACCCCATATGCAAACTCCTCGAAAAGGATGCCAAGTTTGTGTTTGATGAGAACTGTCTTAAAGCTTTTGAGGAGTTAAAGCAAAGGCTCACCACAGCACCCATTATCGTCATGCCCGATTGGCCACTTCCTTTCGAGCTCATGTGTGACGCCAGTGGTGTAGACATTGGAGCAATACTTGGCCAACGTCACAACAAAGTTCTCCACCCGATGTACTATGCAAGTAAAACTCTCAATGGGGCACAAATTACCTACATAGTAACTAAGCAAGAGCTTATTGCTATTGTGTATGCTTTTTAAAAATTCCGGGCTTATTTGTTGGGGTCCAAGGTGGTGGTATACACTGATCATGTGGCTCTTCGATATCTCATGGAAAAGAAGGATGTAAAGCCTCGATTAATTCGACGGGTCTTGTTGTTGCAATAATTTGACTTCAAAGTCAAAGATCGCAAGGGAACTCAAAATCAAGTGGCGGATCATTTGTCAAGGCTTGAGGAAGCAGAGAGACCACAGGGAGATCTTGAAATCAACGATGCATTCCCTTATGGGCACATATTGGCATTATCTAGCACTTTTTCTCCTTGGTATACCGATATTGCTAACTACTTGGTTAGTGACCTTATCCCGGACGGATTGGAATCTTATCAAAGAAAGAAGTTTTTGAGAGACTGTCGGCAATACTATTGGGAGGAACCATACTTGTTTCGTGTTTGTGTTGCCAATATTATCAGAAATTGTGTTCCCGAAGAAGAGGTTATGCCAATTCTCAAGGCATGCCATGACTCACCAGTTGGGGGTCATCATGGAGGAAATCGGACGGCGGCTAAAGTTCTTGAATGTGGGTATTATTGGCCTTCCATATACCATGATACCAATCAAATGGTCAAGGCTTGAGACCAATGTCAACGACAAGGTTCAATCTCCAAGAGGCATGAAATGCCAATGCACTTTGTGATGGAGATAGAGATCTTTGACGTGTGGGGAATCGACTTCATGGGCCCCTTTGTAAGTTCTTGCGGGATGAAATACATCTTGGTAGCTGTGGACTACGTGTCCAAATGGGTTGAAGTAGTTTCCTTACCAAACAATGAGGCAAGGAGTGTGACCGCCTTCTTGAAGAAAAACATATTCACTCGGTTTGGCACTCCTAGAGCCATCCTTAGTGACGAGGGATCTCATTTTTGTAACAAGGCATTCTCGGGGATGCTTGAGAAGTATGGCTTAAAGCACAAGGTGGAAACACCTTATCATCCGCAGTCAAGTGGTCAAGTTGAGGTTTCTAACTGGGAGATCAAGAGCATTCTAGCAAAACCTGTAAGTGCAAATAGGACCGACTGGTTAAGGAAGCTAGATGATGCATTGTGGGCATACCGCACGGCCTACAAAACCCCTATTGGTACTTCTCCTTATCGGCTAGTCTTTGGTAAAACATGTCATCTACTCGTGGAATTGGAACACAAAGCTTTGTGGGCGTTGAAAAGGCTGAACTTAGATTGGGCTGAAGCTGCAAATGTGAGGTTAACACAACTTAATGAAATGGAGAAATTCTGGTTCCATGCTTATGATAGTGCAGCTATGTACAAAGAACGGATGAAGTTTATCCATGACAAGAAGATCTTGAAAAGAGAGTTCAAGACGGGTGATTTGGTCTTGCTCTTTAACTCAAGGCTTAAATTGTTTCCGGGCAAGCTTAAATCAAAATGGTCCGGTCCATTCAAAGTGGTCAATGCCTCTCCTTATGGAGCGGTGCAATTAGAATCAACAGATGGGTCCCGGACATTCAAGGTAAATGGCCAACGCATCAAGCACTACTTGGGCACTGATGGAGAAAAATATTTGGTGGAGCAGCTGGCTCTCAAAGATGGTCCATGCCCGACCATTGAGTGAAACCAAAGGAACATCAACTTCGTCGTGTCGCGACGTTAAATCAAGCGCTTCATGGGAGGCAACCCATGTGTGGTAACACTCTTTTGTTCTATGAATTTTTAGTTTTTGATAGATAGATTTATTTTAGCAATTTAAAGTGTGTGTCAGAGTGCAGAGGGTTCAAAAGATCACAACAATTGGTACGAATGCATAAAAAGTGGAAGAAAAAACACTAGGTGAATTATGTTGCACAAATGCGGTCGCATTTTAGCTATGCGGACCGCACTCTAACTGCAGACCTAAGCAGAGATTTGGGTTAAAATTGTGGTTGAAAATGCGGTGAGGTGGTACATTATGCGGTCCGCATTTAATTTATGCGATCGCATTTTGCACTGCATTTGCCTCCTTTCAGCTTGGTCCTTAACCTCATCGCGTAACACACATGCGGTCGCACTGTGTTATGCGGTGTCCTATCCATCACAGAATCGACAAGGTAAGTCCGCATAATCCTCTCGTCTCTTACTCACTTAAAACAAAACAAAAAAAATGAAAAAAAGGGGGGGAAGAACACGAACGGACTTCGAACCAAATCAAGCTCAAATTGTGTGCAACCAAAGGACTCCATTTGTCATACTCATTGTCCCAATCATCAAACTCTGCTGGTATGTACCCATTTCTCCCTCGTTTTATATTTGATTTCCACTGTAGATTTAGAGATTTTTCGTTTAAATCCTGTGCAAAAATGTGTTTAGATGCTTGTGTAGTTGCTTCTCTGTAGTGTAGATGCTTTTGGGTTGAAAATAATTTGGGGTACGAGGTAGAATGAAATAGGACCGCCATTGTTGAAAGCCTGGGTGGCCCGTGTAAAATAAGGCATCTGTGGCCCGCATTTTGGCCGTACAACTAAACCCTAAATCTTCTGAAGAAGATGATGAAATGCGGTGTCTTTACGATCGCAGATTTAACATGCGGACCGCAAATTCACCGCAGAGTGATACAGAGATTTCTGTTTTGAACCATATAGCCATGTCAATTCTGCAATGGTTATGTGGTCCGCATAGTGGTTATACGACCGCATAACTCACCGCAAAATGAGATCACCAGTTGAGACTACAAGATCTGCGACAAGTCTGCGGTCCGCATTATGGTTTTGCGATCGCAGACCAGATCGCATTTTCTTTCTTGCTTTTGATTCATCTGTATCTTCTCCGTATTGTTAATGATGTCACTCACTCTTCACCATTGTGCAGATATGGGTCAAAAGAGATGCTCATCAAAGCGGCTTCCACCAGTAAGCGATCGCGGATAGAGGACAACGTGCCGAGCCCCTCCCAATCTGAGGCGGAAGAGCTCAGGCCCTCAATCAATATAGAGGCTAAAGAGAGAAGGAAACGAGGTGAAGATTTCCAGCTCCGATTTGGGGTTGATGGGTCTAGGGAGGTATTTAGAAAAGGGCTCACAAAGCACAAAATCCTGGGCGAGAAACAATTGAGCTTGAACGGGCTCAAAGACAAATACCCCCATATCCTGGAAAACATAAAAACACGGAGATGGGAGACCTTCACTGAGCCACCCACGGAGTACAATGAGACCCTTGTGAGGGAATTTTATGCATCCTATGGGGCCTCCAGGACGAAATACCACAAACGCAACAAAGTTTTCACCGACCAAGTGCTTGTCCGGGGAAAGACTATTTTCTACAACATTGAGGCCCTTAATGAGTTCTACGTCAAAGGATGGAGAGCAGGCACAGCTGAGTACACTGAAAAATTCAAAAATAAGGAGAATGAATGTGGATGGATTGCCTCAGTGATAGCAAAAGGGACTCCCGCTTGGGTCGATCCTCAGCACAAGATATATAAGGAAGATCTCACGAGAGAGGGTCATTACTGGCTCAGTTTTGTCACTTCTCGGTTGGTACCAACTCAAAATGAAACTGAAATAGCCATCGAGAAGGCCCTTCTGATTGCTTGCATCATGACTGGTATCAAGGTAGATGTGTGAGCGTTGATCTTCCAAGAAATAGGGATCCGAGCAATGCAGCATGCAACTTCACTTCTGTTCCCTTGCCTGATCACAGCTCTGTGTAAAGTTGTGAAAGTTCCCATCCTGCCAACTGATAAAACTGGTAAGGAAATGAGGGATATTGATATCACATGTATCATGGATATCTCTCGTATCACTGTTGCTGCTGCCCCATCACAGATTTAGGTCCAAGATCCGATTGATCTAGAGCACAGTGACTCCCAGACACCAGTGACTCCTCAGGTTACAGTGGCCCCCACTTCCACTTCCGAGCCTGCTTCTCAGTCCACCACTGTCCAGCCTTCCATCACCATTCCTACTGTCTCGAAGCTTGGTCTACTGGCTCTGCATGCCAATGCCAAAGTAGATCAGCTTTTGAAGACATTGCCAAATCTAATCAAACAAGCCATGACACCCATGCAATCCTCAGTGATGGCCCTCCAATAGCAACAACCAAAATATGAGGATTGTCTACAGCAACTTGAGTTGAGGGTGGAGAAGATAGAGCGGGGTGAAGTTAGTGGGTTGCCTGGACTCAAGAAGGAGGTTGCTTCTATGAAGACCGAGCTCCAAAAGATGCAGAACTTGGAGTTCGATCTATCATCCCTCCTTCCCACAGATGGAGATCAGGTGACAGGCACAGCACCTCCGGACTTAGGTCTTGACTTCACTGCATTGATGACTGATACTGCCCCTCCTACTGCCGGAGCTTCCCAGCCTAAAGCCCCTCCAGCCCATATTGTGATCCATTCTGGGGAGGAGTCCGGAGGTTCTGGTAAATCAGAAGATGAGGAGGAAGATGGTAGCGAGGATGAGGAAAGTTCTGGATATTCAAGTGATGATGGTCCTCAGGATAAAGGAAAGCAGATTGAGGATGCCTCTGTCGAGGATGATATTATTGAGGAGGCTACTATTGCAGAAGTGGAACAAGTAGATATGCAGACAGCGATCCAGCAGTCTCTAGTAGACATGGCCAGCCCTATAGCTCTATCAGTCACCCCGCCATCAGTAGGCAAGAGTAGCAGCTCACAGGCTGCAGCACTAGCTCCAACTCCTGCTTTGGACCAGCCTGAGAGCATTACTCCATCAGGAGAGGTCACTCCTCAGACCGATCTCTCATCGGTCCCAGCTTCCACATCCGAGGGTGACCCCTCCAGTACTCAGCCAGCTACTGACTCCCATAACACTTAGTGTGCCTCAAGGAGCCCCCCTCAAACTCATCTCTCTATTTTTATGCATTGGGGACACTGCATGCTTTTAGTTGGGGGTGGAGGGTAGCATTGTAGATATTTTTGTGATATTGAAAACTGTTGTACATATGCACATCTTTATGTTACAATCAGACTCTTGTACTTATGTGTATTTTGTGTTCTGTATATATTAGTATGACTTCGGTACATGAGTTATGTTCTGAAATTCATGATGATGTTAATATTAGTGTTTGTTTTGTGTTCATAATAGCATTGTGTAAATATGATACCGTTGTCCATATAAAAGAAAAACAACAAAAACAAGTAGATAGTGATTAGGAATCAATTCCTCTTGGTTTTTCTTCTCCCGGTTCTTTTCCAAGGGTGTAATAGTAGAACCAGGATCGTAGAATGAATCATTTTGACCGGTTTGGTGTAATTGCCTAGTATCAAGCATGTGTGTCTGTACATAGCATATACCCTTCCACATATAAAAAAAATATATTGTTTTTGTCGACTTTTCCCGATGATGGATAGATTGACAACTTTCTTAAGGGAATTAGTCTTTGTGATCAACTTTGTGAACTTGAGGCTCGCTCTGTGACTCTATGGCGACCTAGAGTTATACATGTGTCTATGATGAAATCCTTGAGTTACAAAGTGTTAACTCGAAAGCATCAAATTATATGAATGAAATAGTTTGTGTACCATGTGTGTGAGAGTTCTCTGTGTTTATATAACTCTCGTGTTTACTTCTATCATCTAGAACTTGCCCGGTTGGTTTTTCAATGCTAATGATAGTATGTTTGGTTGGAGGGATGATCTTAGGCATTCTTTGTCTTATTTTCTAGACCTTTGTAGCCTTTCAAGTCGACCTGTACATAAATAATATCACTAGTACCCAATTTGAGCCTTTAAGCCTTTTCTTTGGCCAACTCATTACAAACCTCTCCCTTTTTGTAAAATAATCCCCTCTCTTGAACCCGTCCCTCCTTAAACATTGAGAACAAGGCTAAAAGCCTAAGTTGGGGGTGGTGTCGCAGTGGAGATCGGTAAGGTTGTACGTTGAGTTAGGACCACATGCCTCAAAAGTGTTTGTTTTAGATTATTCAAGCTCCAAAAAAAACAAGAGAAAGATTTATGTACAAAAAAAAAGAGAAAATATGTGTATGTATATAAAGTATGGAGCCTTGAATAAAATTAAGAAGAGGTATGTAAGGTGGTTCTATGTTGGAAACTAGATGCAAATGAGGCTATGAGGGTTTGAAAAGAAGCAAAGTAAAAAAAATGGAAAATTGTGAGTAGTGTTCAAGGAGGGTGAAGTCACTTGTACCCAAATGTCTATCCAACCCTTCCCGAAACCTACATTACAAGCTTAAAAAGTCCTGATGAGACCTCCAACCGAACATTCTTGAATAAGTGGTGAATTAAAATAAGGGCAAGCTTATGGTATGAAATGTTGTAATACTTGAAGTTCTTTCTGAGAGTGAGTGTATTTGTAAACTGTCCCTTATTGTTGTCCTTGTAAATATTGTGATTTTGGGACCTTCTTTCTAGTGAGGGTACATGAACTGTGGAGTTAAACAAAAGTTTAGCTTTTATGTCAAATGCAATTGCACTCAGCTGAGGGTAACATTTTGTCGCAATATCTGAGGCTCAAGGTTCACAAGTTGATTAGTTTTCCTTGTATATACTATCAGTTCAGGAAGGGTAGGATAATTATAGATGCATGCTTGAAGTACTAGCAATGAACACCACCCGTAGTCATTGTTGTTTCATGTTTTGTAAATAAAGTCTAGAATAGGCTAAGTTTGTTTTAGTTGCTTGAGGACAAGCAAGAGTTTAAGTTGGGGGTGTTATTGTGCCGGAGAATTTCGGCACATTTCAATACTAACTGCTTAGATTTTAGCTTGTTTTAATGCAATTATCTTCGTTACTTATGTAGTTTTGTTGTTTCTACAGTACATAAGGACTGAGAACCCAAGAACATGGAAAGGGAAGCAAAAAGACAAGAAAAGAGCAAAATGTAGCAAAAATGCTGGTCTGCGATACACTATACGATCGCAGATCAGACATGCGAGCCGCAGAATGCATGTCAAATCGCAGACAAAAAGTAGAGAACTGGGTTAAATCTCAAGTCAAGAATGCGGTCCATTATGCGGCCGCAGAACTAGCATGCGAGCCGCAGAGTGAACCGCAAACCAACCATGAAGGTCACTGAAGGACGAAGATGCGATGCAAAATGCGATCGCATTTCTGCAATGCGATCCACATAATTGGAATGCGAAGAATGTAAACTAGGCTTCCACATCCGAGGGTGACCCCTCCAGTACTCAGCCAGCTACTGACTCCCATAACACTTAGTGTGCCTCAAGGAGCCCCCCTCAAACTCATCTCTCTATTTTTATGCATTGGGGACACTGCATGCTTTTAGTTGGGGGTGGAGGGTAGCATTGTAGATATTTTTGTGATATTGAAAACTGTTGTACATATGCACATCTTTATGTTACAATCAGACTCTTGTACTTATGTGTATTTTGTGTTCTGTATATATTAGTATGACTTCGGTACATGAGTTATGTTCTGAAATTCATGATGATGTTAATATTAGTGTTTGTTTTGTGTTCATAATAGCATTGTGTAAATATGATACCGTTGTCCATATAAAAGAAAAACAACAAAAACAAGTAGATAGTGATTAGGAATCAATTCCTCTTGGTTTTTCTTCTCCCGGTTCTTTTCCAAGGGTGTAATAGTAGAACCAGGATCGTAGAATGAATCATTTTGACCGGTTTGGTGTAATTGCCTAGTATCAAGCATGTGTGTCTGTACATAGCATATACCCTTCCACATATAAAAAAAATATATTGTTTTTGTCGACTTTTCCCGATGATGGATAGATTGACAACTTTCTTAAGGGAATTAGTCTTTGTGATCAACTTTGTGAACTTGAGGCTCGCTCTGTGACTCTATGGCGACCTAGAGTTATACATGTGTCTATGATGAAATCCTTGAGTTACCAAGTGTTAACTCGAAAGCATCAAATTATATGAATGAAATAGTTTGTGTACCATGTGTGTGAGAGTTCTCTGTGTTTATATAACTCTCGTGTTTACTTCTATCATCTAGAACTTGCCCGGTTGGTTTTTCAATGCTAATGATAGTATGTTTGGTTGGAGGGATGATCTTAGGCATTCTTTGTCTTATTTTCTAGACCTTTGTAGCCTTTCAAGTCGACCTGTACATAAATAATATCACTAGTACCCAATTTGAGCCTTTAAGCCTTTTCTTTGGCCAACTCATTACAAACCTCTCCCTTTTTGTAAAATAATCCCCTCTCTTGAACCCGTCCCTCCTTAAACATTGAGAACAAGGCTAAAAGCCTAAGTTGGGGGTGGTGTCGCAGTGGAGATCGGTAAGGTTGTACGTTGAGTTAGGACCACATGCCTCAAAAGTGTTTGTTTTAGATTATTCAAGCTCCAAAAAAAACAAGAGAAAGATTTATGTACAAAAAAAAAGAGAAAATATGTGTATGTATATAAAGTATGGAGCCTTGAATAAAATTAAGAAGAGGTATGTAAGGTGGTTCTATGTTGGAAACTAGATGCAAATGAGGCTATGAGGGTTTGAAAAGAAGCAAAGTAAAAAAAAATGGAAAATTGTGAGTAGTGTTCAAGGAGGGTGAAGTCACTTGTACCCAAATGTCTATCCAACCCTTCCCGAAACCTACATTACAAGCTTAAAAAGTCCTGATGAGACCTCCAACCGAACATTCTTGAATAAGTGGTGAATTAAAATAAGGGCAAGCTTATGGTATAAAATGTTGTAATACTTGAAGTTCTTTCTGAGAGTGAGTGTATTTGTAAACTGTCCCTTATTGTTGTCCTTGTAAATATTGTGATTTTGGGACCTTCTTTCTAGTGAGGGTACATGAACTGTGGAGTTAAACAAAAGTTTAGCTTTTATGTCAAATGCAATTGCACTCAGCTGAGGGTAACATTTTGTCGCAATATCTGAGGCTCAAGGTTCACAAGTTGATTAGTTTTCCTTGTATATACTATCAGTTCAGGAAGGGTAGGATAATTATAGATGCATGCTTGAAGTACTAGCAATGAACACCACCCGTAGTCATTGTTGTTTCATGTTTTGTAAATAAAGTCTAGAATAGGCTAAGTTTGTTTTAGTTGCTTGAGGACAAGCAAGAGTTTAAGTTGGGGGTGTTATTGTGCCGGAGAATTTCGGCACATTTCAATACTAACTGCTTAGATTTTAGCTTGTTTTAATGCAATTATCTTCGTTACTTATGTAGTTTTGTTGTTTCTACAGTACATAAGGACTGAGAACCCAAGAACATGGAAAGGGAAGCAAAAAGACAAGAAAAGAGCAAAATGTAGCAAAAATGCTGGTCTGCGATACACTATACGATCGCAGATCAGACATGCGAGCCGCAGAATGCATGTCAAATCGCAGACAAAAAGTAGAGAACTGGGTTAAATCTCAAGTCAAGAATGCGGTCCATTATGCGGCCGCAGAACTAGCATGCGAGCCGCAGAGTGAACCGCAAACCAACCATGAAGGTCACTGAAGGACGAAGATGCGATGCAAAATGCGATCGCATTTCTGCAATGCGATCCACATAATTGGAATGCGAAGAATGTAAACTAGGCTTCCAGTCTGCGATGAAGATGTTCAAGATGCAGACCGCATACGTGCTCTGCGACAAGAATGCGATCGCATATCAGACCTGAAAGGGCATTTTTGTCCGTTTTCTGTCCCGATTTTGAGTCCACTATAAATAGTTTTATGATGTCTTTGTGGGCTCATCTTGTCTAGTCTTTGAACCACACTCCAAGACATTAATATTCCTCACTTTTGGAAGCTTGTGGGTGAAGATTCTCTATTTTGTAAGCTTTTATGAGATTAAATACTCTTTGGTTTTTGTATTATAGTATGAGTAGCTAACTTTAAATACTAAGGTTGTGGACCCTAAATGGGTGTTATGCTAATGGGTGTTTAACATTGAATATATATATAATGGTTGGTTGATATTTATTTACTTCTCATTCTTCATTTATTGTTGGTGGTTGCAAACATTAACAAGTGCCATTAAATTCTTGCTTTGCTTGGGAAAGTGGGTTAGAATTTGGTAGAAGTAAATATCAATGACTCAAGGCTTTAAACCTTGTTTAATAGAATCGCTTAGGAATAAGTGGGTTTTACTTGGCATATATTGATGGTTCTAAATTGCAACTCTTTTATATTTGGGAAAATTATAAAGAGGAAATACTACTCAACTATTGGGAAATATTGGGTAGTCACTTAGACATCATTTGCATATCAAAAGAACCTTCCATTAGAAATATATCATATTAACACCGATAAGCATTACACTCCACTAAAGGGGACACAACCTTGGTTTTTTTAATCCAACTAATTACTCTATAAATATTCCAATTAGTTGATACTTCCAAACAAACTCAATTCATACTCTTGTTACTATAAAACCATTCTCTTGTTACTGTTAACCGAATAGAGATACGATTTTACTCGAGCAACACACTATACGAGTAACCTTTTCATACCTATTCCCTGTGGGATTCGTCCCCAACCTTGTTGGGTTATTATATTTGACACCGACCGCCTTACACTATTTATTAAAATGTAATTTAAGCGTATCACTTCACACAAGTCAAACTACAATCAACTTTTACAATCTAAACCTCCAACTTCGAGACTACGTGTCCCATTTCACTCCAAAACTCACCCGAAATCAAAATTAAAACCAAACACCCTAACAAGTTACATATCCATAATATAACATAGAGAAAGCATAAATTAGGGGATTGGGGCTAAATACTGAAAACAAACAGCCGGGTCGCTACAAACATGCTCCACAACGGAGTCCTTGGCTAGATCTCCTAAATGAATTGCACTCCAGACGGCTTTAGAGTGTCCGTTGGATGGGTATCCGGATCTATAAACTTTGTTGCATGCACCAAAGGAAACTAAAATATATATAAAATTATTAGTAATTCATATCAAGTATATTTTAATTTAAAATAAATTAATACTATTAAATCTAACATGTGTCACGACGGAAAGCTCACGATGATCTCCTAGCGAAACTGTACCTCGATATGGATCACGTGTATCTGGTGGATGGGTAGCTGATGAACTCTATAATTCAACAGAATATAAAATATGAATATATTTTCGTTAAATACATATTTCAGTTATTAAAGACAAACCTAAGTATCTATTGGAGGGTCTATCGAAGAGTTTGCACAATTTACAAGATAAAGTAGATATCTATCGGAACTACCGAGGGCTAATATTTTTAATATTAAACGACAACACCAAAATAGTAACATTTGATTAAAAGTTGAATAAAAACTAACTTGAGACGCGCCATAGCTTAGTTGTTTATTATCATACATATCTCGCACTGGATGCACCTCCGCAGTACCAGGTGTGCTTGGAAATCATGCTCCAGACCAAAGTAGACATTCTAATAAAATAAAGGAATGCATGCATTCCTGAAGAGTGCACCGAATAGATAATTGTCCGTAAACGAGTAAATAGGCGATTGGCTCGACCGAATGAAGGGCAGCTGAGGTGGATCCTAAATAGGAAATAATTTGGGATCTAATGTTGTCAAAAGATCCATGGTTGGAGCTCGTGAAGCATTGGTACTACTAGCTCGTGTTGCATGTACCTCGCCCTGATCTGCTGGCACATCTACACCCTCGACATTACCCTCATCTCTTAGGTGTTGATTTGCATATACAGCTCCGTCTCTCGTGCCACCGCATCCATTATGTAGTCCTCCTCATCAGTGTTGGCCACCATGTCCTTGTTGGCCACCTTGGCCACGTCTGGCATATCACCATAGGCTGGTAGCATTTTTGGCCATGATGGAATCCTCTAGCGGAATTTAAGTATGGTCAAATGTTAGTCTCTTATTTTTTAGCATGACAGCCAAAGCCCTGCAGCAACTTCTATCATGGCAACCCAATGGTGTAGTAATACCGCATCATCGCCTATAACTTTTTGCATGTACAAACCCATCTAGTGAATATGATATCTGTAGGATTAAAATATTAACCACAAAATTTATAAAAATTCAAATAATATAAGTGATATAAAATATAGCAATTGTGTCACGACCACAATTTTCCTCCGTAGAATATCGTGATGGTACCTAATCTCTAAGACTATGCAAGCCTAACAAACATGCGGAATATAACTGAAATAACAAATAAACTCTCAAATATACAACGATCTTTAATAAAGAAAACTCCAAAACTCAACATATACAATTTCCCAAAACCCGGTGATATCGAGTCACAAGCTGTGCAACGGTGTCATAATCATCCCTTTACAACTGTATCTAATAAAAAGAGGAAGATTTTGTCACGACCCAAACCGATGGGCCGCGACGGGTGCCTGAGTCCTACTTGTCAAACAACCCTAAGCATGTGTCTAAGATATGAACCTGAATAACATCTGCTGAATTACGAAAATAACATACATAAAGGAAACCTGCCAACAAGGCATATGTACGTATATATGCAGAATAAAGTGGGCGAGCCGGCAAGGCTGCTATAGACAACTATACATCCAAAACTGAAAGCCGACATGTCCACATACAACCCAACTAGACATACTGTCTACAAACCTTTAATAGAAACATGATTGTACAAAGACGGGACTGAGCCACGTCATACCCAAATATATATATACAAATGTATCATACCAAAATCAAAAGTAGCTCCGGATCAAGTGGAGCACGCCAACTCTCGTTGATCAGAGATCCTAAGAATGGGGACCATCAGCTTGCCTACCTGCACCTGCGAGCATGAAACACAGGCCCCGTGAAATAGGGCATCTGTATGAAAAATGTACTGAGTATGTAAGGCATGAAAATCAGTACGTAAATGATATAGATGAAACATGGAATAAAGAAATCCATCTGTAAATCTGAATAACTTTGTAAATTCTGAAACATTTATAATGTCATGCACGTGCATACAAATATCGTGTCATGCATAGGTATGGGTGTACATAATATCATCAATCCATTGAGGGCATCCCATCATATCATCTCGTCCAGTGTGGGCAACATCATCAACATATACCAACTGATCAGGTGGTGGTGCATATATAACGCCGTAACCTTTTCCCATATCCTATATACATATATTTACATTTATACGTGTATATAATGTCATCTGGTCATGGGTCAATGCACATGTGTAAATGGGTGAAATGCATGAAAAATACATAAAAATCTCTATATTCCTTCCGGATAAACTTTTTCAACTGCGTATTATTCTAAGACCCATAAACAGAAGATAATAATAATTCACATGGGGAATCAAGAATATATACACCCCTAGTATTTCTATGAATAGAGTAATTTATGAAAACCATGCGTTTGCTCGTTTCTTCAGTATAATTTGGACTATGCCAAAACAAAGAAGGGATGGCCTTAACATACCTAGAATAGAGAAAACTCCGTATAATATTCCGTTGGAAACCTTCATGGATAGAACATAGAACCCTAAAAAAATCAGATTAAGCTAGCTTCTATTTTTTTGAATTCCTTCAACGCAATTTGTTCTTGCTTTTGTAAAATTAATGAACGAAATTTTTGCCTTTGATTCTTTGAAATTTTGAACGAAATTGCTTCTGAACGAAGCTTTTTTTAAAACGAAATTTTGCTTCTACTTCAACGTTTCTTTTAAGCTAAGATTAATACATCAACCATGATCCATGGGGTTCTGATCCTAAAATCAAAATAAGACACCTACTAAAGTCTTATCTTGGTTAAATATTACCTTGGGTGGCCACATGGACTTAAATGACTAAGAGTCATGTTTAGCCATTGTGGCTTTATGCCACGCTTTGGGGGTATAATTTAAAAAAATTTTATCCACTTATTAGTTAACTGGGTAATGTCTTGTTACCCGGTAATTAATCAAAATTACCCGCATAATTTAAAAATTACCATAAATTACTTAAAATTCTACTTATTTTTTATATACTTTATACATTATACTACCGTGGTCATATGGTACCTTGCATGGTACTAGTTCATAATTATCGGGTATTATCGTGTACCCCTTTATCCTTCATAACACTTATTTATCGCTTGTTATAAATAGCGTAAATATGTTAACGTCAAGATAATTTCATCCCCAAGTCTACGTCAATTAACTGAAGATGAAACTTTTAACGTACGAAAACGCGAGGTGTAACATTCTTCCCCCCTTAGAAACATTCGTCCTCAAATGTTCAACTCCCCGTGATATATATAACTTTGGCAGGGTCGCCTTTGTAACAACACCACTACCAACTCTACATGTAGAAGCTTAATAATCCAACACCACACAGGACTACAATTATCAATAACGACAATGGCCTCACATGACCAACAACAATAACCAACAAAAGAATTTGTACACGTACCTTATGGTTATGATGCCTCAGTCGGACCCTTCTCTGGAAGAGGAAATAAGTAGGGATATCTAGACTTCATGTCTTCCTCGGCCTCCCAAGTCATTTCTTCCACATTGTTGTTTCTCCAAAGTACTTTCACAGAGGCTATCTCCTTATTCCGTAGCTTGCAGATTTGTCGGTATAGGATGGCAATTGGAATTTCCTCGTATGACAAGTCCTCTGTAATCTGTACATCATCTGTAGGCACCACTCGGGTAGGATCGCCAATGTACTTCCGTAACATAGATACGTGAAAAATCGGATGGACAGACTCCAACTCCGAGGGCAATTATAACTCATAAGCTACATGGCCCACTCTCTAAATGATCCTATAAGGCCCAATATACCGTGGGCTAAGCTTGTCTTTCTTGCCAAATCTCATCATACCCTTCATAGGTGACACCTTTAAGAATAACTAGTCTTTAACCCCGAACTCTAAATCTCATCGACGCACGTTAGAATATGACTTTTGACGACTCTGAGCTGTCAACAGTCGATCTCGGATCAATTTTACATTTTCTATGGCTTGCTGAACCAGGTCTGGCCTATGTAATTCAGATTCTCCAACATTGAACCACCCTATAGGCGACCTACTCTTCCGTCCTTAAAGAGCTTCATATAGAGCCATCTGATTACTGGAATGGTAACTATTATTATATGTGAACTCAATGAGCGGTACATGATCATCCCAGCTACCTTTGAAGTCTATTACACAAGCTCATAACATATCCTCCAGTGTCTGAATAGTACGCTCAACATGTCCGTCTGTCTGGGATGAAATGTTGTACTAAGACTTACTTGAGTACCCAATCCTTTTTGGAAGGACCTCAAGAAGTTATCTATAAATTGAGCTCCTCTATACGAGATAATAGATATAAGGACACAATACAGTCGTACTATCTCCTTAATATAAAGCTTTGCATAATACTCTAAGAAATATGTAGTTTTAACGGGCAGAAAATAGGCTGACTTTGTAAGCCTATCAATAATCACACATATCGAATCGAACTTATGCTGGGTACGAGGTAAGCCTACGATGAAGTCCATATTGATTACTTCCCATTTCCAAGTCGAAATCTCCATAGCTTGTAATAACCCACCGGGTTTTTGATGCTCAATCTTAACCTGCTGATAGTTAGGACATTGACCAACGAACTCCACTACATCCTTTTTCATTCCGTCCCACCAATATACTTGATATCATGATACATCTTCGTTGCTCCTAGATGGATAGAATAACAAGAATAGTGAGTTTCTGCCATAACCTGCCGACGTAGTCCTGCAACATTAGGGACACATAATCATCCTTGATATCTGTGGACCCCATCTCCGGTAATTTCAAATGGCATATTCTCCTTTTGAAGGGTGGTTTCCCTATAATGAACTAACACAGGATCCTCATACTGGCGTTCCTTTACTTCAGTTACTAAAAAGGATGTTGTAGTATCCTAAATAGTAATTCTAATATCACCTGAGTCCATTAACTGAACTCCAAGATCTGATGAACCTCATGGGCTATTCCCCTCTTTTCTGACTGTAAATACGACAGGCTAACCATAGATCTACGGCTGAGGGCCTCCGCTACTACGTTCGCCTTCCCCGAATGGTATAAAATATCAACATCATAGTCCTTAAGTAGCTCCAACCATCTCCTTTGACGTAGATTCAATTCCTTTTGCTTGAAGATGTACTGGAGGCTCTTATGATCCGTATAGATATCAACATAAATGCCATACAAGTAGTGCCTCCACTTCTTTAGTGCATGAATCACCGCAGTTAACTCTAAATCATGGGTCGGGTAGTTCTTATCGTGCTTTCTTAGTATAGAAGCATAAGCCACAACCTTACCATGTCTCATCATCACACAACTCAATCCAACGCCTGAAGCGTCACAATAGATCACATAACCATCAGTCCCTTCTGGGAGCGTTGGAACCGGTGTTGAAGTTAATCTGTCCTTTAAGGCCTGGAAACTCCGTTCGCAAGCGTCAGTCAATTGAAACTTTGCTCCCTTCTGAGTCAACTTTGTTAAAGGTATTGAAAGGGAAACAATCCTTCTACAAATCTCCTATAATAACCTGCCAAACCGAGAAAGCTACGAACATCTGTCGGTGTTGTGGGTCTAGTCCAAGTCTTTACTGCCTCAATCTTTTGTGTATCCACCCGGATGCCTTCACCCAAAATGATATGCCCAAGGAAAGCTACAGAGTTTAACCAGAATTCACACTTAGAGAATTTGCATACAACTTCCCTTTTTGTAGAACTCTGAGCACAGTACGCAAATTATCTGCATGTTCAGCCTCTGAACGAGAATACACCAATATATCGTCGATAAATACAATTACGAACAAATCTAAAAAGGGCATGAACACACGGTCCATCAAATCCATAAATACTGCTAGGGAATTGGTCAAACCAAATGACATAACACAAAACTCGAAGTGTCCGTATCTGGTTCTAAATGTTGTCTTCGGAATATCTCCCTCCTTAACCCTTACCTTATGGTACCCGGACCTTAATTCTATTTTTTGAAAAACATTTGGCACCTTGCAACTGATCAAATAAATGGTCAATCCTCGGGAGCGGGTACTTATTCTTGATCATCACCTTATTCAATTGTCTATAATTAATACACATCCATAAGGAACCACCTTTCTTTCTCACAAATAACACAGGTGCTCCCCATGGTGATGTGCTAGGTCTGATAAAGCCTTTTTCAAGCAAATCCTTTAGTTGTTCTTTCAACTCTTTCAGCTCTATGGGGGCCATTCTATAGAGAGGAGTAGATATTGGGTGAGTATCTGATAGTATGTCAATGGAAAACTCAATTTATCGCTCTGGCAAAAGACCCGGAAGTTCATCGGGAAAAACATCGGGACACTCATTAACCACTACGATGGACTGAATGGTTGGTGACTCCACTTCCACATCCTGAACCCGAACTAAGTGATAAACACAGCCCTTTATGATCATCTTCCTTGCCTTGAGATAGGAAATGAATCTTCCTCTTAGTGATGTTGTATTACCTTTCCACTCCAAAACAGGTTCCCCTGGAAATTGAAATCGGACTATCTTTGATCTACAATCAACGTTGGCATGACAAGAAGTCAACCAATCCATACCCACTATAACATCAAATTTTACCATATCCAACTCGATTAGGTCCACTACGATAGATCGACTATGAACTACTAATATGTAACCCCTATATACTTGCTTAGCTATCACTGAGTCCCCAACAGGTGTAGACACCTCAAAAGGTATAACCAATTTATATTTTATTCCAAACTTACAAGCAACTAACGGAGTAACGTATGATAAGGTGGAACCTAGGTCAATTAGCGCATATACATCATATGAGGAGACTAATAATATACCTGTAACAACATCAGGCAATGACTCCTGGTCCTGTCATCCTGCCAACACATAAATGCAGTTTTGAGGACTGCTCAAGCTAGATGCTCCGCCTCTTCCTCTACCATGACTCATTGGTGCTTGTGGACCTTGCCTAGGGGGCATACTGATGATGACGAACCAGCTACAGATCCTGCTGGCTGAGCTATGCTTGCATCACCTCTCATCGGATAATCCCTCATAACGTGACCCAGATAACCACAATTATAACAAACACCTAATATCATACAACACTACCTGGTATGTTGCTTACCACATTGAGCACATCATGGCAAGGGCAACCTCATCTGATTTGACTCACTCCTATACTAAGAACCTGAGACCCTAAAATTCTGACCAAACCCTGAATATGAGGAATAATAAAATCTCTTACCTCCAAACTGAGGGGGCGTGCTGACTGATGGATGGGCTAGATACCTCAAGTACTACTACCTCTGACCACCTCGAAAATCACCATAAAGCCCTGAAGACCTCGCTCTCTTATTCTAGGCACTATCATGCTCACAATCGGCCCTCTGTTTCTATTTACACTCTTCTACATCCTGAGCGTATGCCTGAATACGAGAAATATCCATGTGTGGCTGAAGTGAGACTGACATACAATTGTTAAGCAAGTGAGGCTCTAATCCATCATGAACCGGTGAACCCGATCCTCCATCTTAGATATAATAGTGGAAGCATACCTAGCCAACGAATCAAACTGAATATTGTACTCCCGAACACTTATGTTACCCTGTCGAAGGGTCAAGAACCTATCAACTCTAGCCCGCCTAAGCTCTGTTGGCAGATAATGACGAATAAAAGTTTCTATAAACTCCTGCCATACTGTTGGAGGGGCATCCTCACCTCTGGACAATTCCCAAGACTCGTTCCAATTAACTGCAACATCTCGGAGTCTATAGGAAGCTAGCTCAACTGCCTTGGTTGTAGTGTCCTTCATTACCCTTAACATCCTCTGCACTCTATCAATAAGTACCTAAGGGTCCTCATTCGGATCTACCCTAGTGAATACCGGAGGGTCTAAATTAATGAAGTCACGAACCTTCGCAATAATGGACCTATCTATATGACCAATACCTATTTCCTAACGCCGAGCCTACGCGGCTACTAATCGGGTTAATAGTTGAATAACATCTCTCATCTCCTGACCTAGTGCATCCGGCTGAGGTGCTAAATGTACAGGGGCGGGCACTGGAGCTGGTGCCTCTCGGAGATCTACTGGAAAGGGTGTATGTGAAGTTTGAGATGGAACCTCACCATGAGACTCTCCTCGAGCCCTGGTAACTCATGGCGCTCGACTAGTAGTCTCACCAGCCACGGACTTTCCCTTTTGGGCGGCTGTACTTTTTGGAGGCATCGTTGAAAATATAACATATCGTTAGGAACACGAATTCTTGTACGCACGATTTGAGATAAAAAGAAAGGATAACATCCTATATGTCCTGTAGCCTCATGTATATAAGTGTGGTGCACAACACACCCATAAACAAGACTCTACTAGACACAGTCTGTAGACAACCCTAGGATATAACTGCTCTGATACCACTTTTATCACGACCCAAACCGATGGGCCATGATAGGTGCCTGAGTCCTACCTGTCAAACACCCCTAAGCATGCGTCTAAGATATGAACCTGAATAATATCTGCTAAATTACGAAAATAACATATATGAAGGAAACCTACCAATAAGGCGTATGTACGTATACATGCAGAATACAGTGGGCGAGCCGGCAAGGCTGCTATAGAGAACTATACATCCAAAACTGAAAGACGCCAAGGCCATATACAACCCAACTACACATACTGTCTACAGACCTATAATAGAAATATGACTGTACAAAGACGGGACTGAGCCACGTCATACCCAAATATATATACAAATGTATCATACCAAAATCAAAAGCAGCTCCGGATCAAGTGGAGCATGTCAACTTTCACTGATCAGGGATCCTAAGAAGGGGGACCGTCACCTTGCCTACCTGCACCTGAGGGCATGAAACGCAGACCCCGTAAAATAGGGCGTCGGTACGAAAAATGTACTGAGTATGTAAGGCATGAAAATCAGTACGTAAATGACATATATGAAACATAGAATAAAGAAATCCATCTGTAAATCTGAATAACTTTGTAAATTCTGAAACATTATAATGTCATGCACGTACGCACAAATGTCGTGTCATGCATAGGTATGGGTGTACATAATATCATCAAGACACTAAGGTCATCCCATCATATCATCTCGGCCACTATGGGCAACATCATCAACATATACCAACAGATCAGGTGGTGGTGCATATATAACGTCGTAACCTTTTCCCATATCCCTTATACATATATTTACATATATACGTGTATATAACACTATCTAGTCATGGGTCAATGCACATGTATAAATGGGTGAAATGCATGAAAAATACGTAAAAATCTCTACATTCCTTTCGGATAAACTATTTTAAATACGTATTATTCTGAGACCCATGAACAGAAGATAATAATAATTCACATGGGGAATCAAGAATATAGACACCCCTAGTATTTCTATGAATAGAGTAATTTATGGAAACTATGTGTTTTCTCATTTCTTAAGTATAATTTGGACCATGCCAAAAGTAAGAAGGGACGGCCTTAACATACCTGGAGTAGGGAAAACATTGTATAATATTCTGTTGGAAATCTTCGTGGATTGAACTTCGAACCCGAAAAAATTGGATTAAGCTTTTGTTTTTTTTGAAATCCTTGAATGCAATTTGTTCTTGCTTCTGTAAATTTGTGAACAAAATTTTTGCCTCTGATTTTTTTAAATTTTGAATGAAATTGCTTCTGAATGAAGCTTTTTTTGAAACAAAATTTTTCTTATGCTTCAACGTTTCTTTTGAGCTAAGATTAATACATCAACCATGATCCATGGGGTTCTGACCCTAACATGAAATAAGACATCTACTAAAGTCTTATCTTGGTTACATATTACCTTAGGTGGCTATATGGACTTAAATGACTAAGAGTCATGTTTAGCCATTGTGGCTATATGCCACATTTTGGGGTGTATAATTTATAAAAAAAAATTATCCACTTATTAGTTAACTGGGTAATGTCATGTAACCAGGTAATTAATCAATTACCCACATAATTTAAAAATTGCCACAAATTACTTAAAATTCTACTTATTTTTAATATACTTTATGCATTATATTATCGTGGTCATATGGTACCTTGCATGGTACTAGTTCATAATTATCGGGTATTATCGTTCGACCAGTATTTTATTCCAAATTGGTCACTTTCAATGAAACTCTTTTTTTTACTTCGTGTACCCCTTTATCCTTCATATCACTTATTTATCACTTGTTATAAATAGCATAAATATGTTAATGTCAAGATGATTTCATCCCCGAGTCTACGTCAATTAACTAAAGACGAAACTTTTTACGTACGAAAACGTGAGGTGTAACAGATATAGAAGTAGATAGAGGGTTACTCCGAGGCATGCAGACGCCGACAGGTGTACCTTGAAGTCTCCAAGTACGAACTTAACTCACTAATGCCTGGACTGATAGGAGGACCTGGATCTGCACAAAAGATGTGCAAAAGAGTAGCATGAGTACACCACAACGGTACCCAGTAAATGCCAAGCCTAACCTTGGTAGACTAGTGACGAAATCAGGTCAAGGCCCTACTGGAATAAATAAGGGACAGAACGAGTAATTTAACGGTGCAATAATAATAACAATGGAAATGAAACAAGTAAGGAATATGCCAAATTTACTACAAGAATCAAGGCAAATAATGCATCACCAAAGAAAACAAGAAATGTTAAGTCAAGGAAACAAAACAACCAAACACAAGTGAAGTAATAGAGAAGTACCAACAAAAGACACTACCTAGGTACCGCCTCGTAGTCTCAATCACAAAAATAATCCATAATCCTTCCTTATATCGCCGCGGGAGCCTTGCATTTAGTTTTGAAAAGTATTTTGCCGAAATCACTTCCTATTTTAGCCCACCTTATCACACCGTGTGGCTTCAGGTAGTTCCCGTACTAGAAACATGCTTATCAAGCCCACCTTATCTCACCGCATGCATTTCAGCACCAAAACCTTATACCACCGCATGTGTATCAATATCACGACGTATCACATATCACACCTCAAGTGCCCAATATCACAACTTACCAAAAAACCAATAACAATAGTTTTTCACAATAAGTAGCCTGTGGCTAAATCACAATTGCACAAGAGTAACAACAATGACAACCGAAAGTGAATAACTCAACAAGAATAGTATTTCACAACTTAAGACCTTACCTCAATGTGAATCATTTTAAAACTCAATGCCACTTTCAACAACAAGATATTCCAAGAATGACAACTTCAAGTAAAGAATTCAACGGTTAAATTATGAATATGGAATAAAGGAAACAAGAACTTCAACTAAACATATAGAGCAATTAACAAGTAAGAGATAAGACAAATAGAGCATGTGAAAATAGACTAATGATGATGAAGATAACATGTCAATATAACTCAATTAAGGCATGAAAGGAATCTACATAGCTAAAACCGGTAAATTTCCAAATTTAGCCCATGTACACACTCGTTACCTTACGCACACAGCTTCCACATATCACATTTATCACAAACAACACCAATCCTAAGGGGTAATTCCCCACACAAAGTTAGGCAAGACACTTACCTCAAAACACATTAACTCAATCCACTAGTAGGCCTTTGCCTCGATTATCCAACTCCGAACGACTCGAATCAAGCCAAACCAACTTCATACTATAAATATAAACTATAGGAAACTATTTCAAACAATAAAGTTACGATCTTTGCAAAGAAATAAAAAGTCAACTAGTCCCGCATCTCAAAACCCCACCAAAATTACAAATTCTGAAACACTCATTTGATAATGATTCCAACCATATAAGCAGTACAAAAGTCCGACCTTGTATCGCCTTTGAAATCCCAAAATTTTAGCCTAAGAAGTTTTCATTTTTCCTCAAATTTTTAACTCAAATCAATAATTAAATGATGAAATTAACAATAGATTCGTGTAACTTAACTAAAATCGAGTTAGAATTTCTTAACCCAATGATTTTCTTGCAAATCTCCAAAAAAGTGCCACAAACAAAGCTATCTAGGTCCAAAACTGGATTATGAAACTCAAACCCTCGAAGACCCTTTTTCTGCCCAGCAATCCTCGCATCTGCGGGCCTAGGGTCGCACCTATGATGCTGCACATGCGGAAAATGCATCCCACGTGCAGTTCCAACTTAACTTAATAGGTTCAGCTTTTTTGTACAATAGCTCGCACCTGTTAGCCCGCTTATATGAAGAAACGATCGCATTTGCGGTCACGCCCAAGGCTGCTCCCCAAATTTCGCTTTTGCGTAGGCAGTACCTACTCCAGCGGAAGCACACATGCTAGCCCATACCTGGATGCATCCTTTTGCTCCTACTTTTCACCACTCGCATTTGAGAGTCTGCACCTGCGGCCAATCCCTCCGCATGTGCGAGGATACTAAAAGGATGGAAACTTCAGCAATGGGACTAAGTCCAAACTTGTACTGGATTCAATCTGAATCACATCCAAGGCTGGAGGGACCCCATTCGAATATACCAACAAATTCCAAATACATAATGGACCTACTCGAGGCCAAAAATCACATCAAACAACATCGATTCTATGAATCGAAACCCAATTTAAGCCTATGAATTTATGAACTTTCGAATTCCAAAAACTAAGGCCGATTCATAACAAAACAACTCCGATTGACTTCAAATTTTGCACACAAGTCATAAATGACATGACAGACCTATTCCAACTTTCGAAATAAGGATTCGACCCTGATATCAATAAAGTCAACTCCCGGTCAAACTTTCCAACCTTCCAAACCTTCAACTTTCTAACTTTCATCAATTCACGCCGAAACGACCTACTAATTTCCAAATCAATATCTGAACATGCTCGTATGTCTAAAATCACCATACGAAGCTATTGGAACCATCAAAACTCTATTCTAGAGTCGTCTATACATAAGTCTAACTACGATCAACTCTTTCAACTTAAAGATCCAACTTAGGGACTATATGTCTCATTCTATCCCGAAACCAAAACCAAACACCCCCGGCAAGTCACATAACCATAATATAACATAGAGGAGGCAATAAATAGGGGATTGAGTATAAAATACTCAAAATAACCGACTAGGTCGTTACAATTTGATATTAACATACTAATGTTGCGTGCCTCCCTAGGTATAGAATGTATCATCTATCATCTCGAAGCATGGATTTCCAGTCAAAGTGCACGTGATACAGTGATATCAGTTCATATACTCGTCATCAAGAATAACATTGTCATATGGAGGAGCCTGTTGAATTCTATAACACCCCTTTATCCCACTTCTTGATCTAGTCCTTGATTCATGCGAAGAACACCTTATTAGCTTTACTTTGGCTTTCCTAATCGTGATATGTGAGTGCTTGATTGGAATGATCAAGTATACGATGCGCATATCTAAACTTTTGTAATACACGTTTGGTTGAGTGATGCTTCACAAAATCAAGATAGATGAGTGGAACTGCTAATCCCGAAGATAGAAAGCATATGATCTTCTTCTCTTGTGTCGAAGTATAGTGTAGTGTATTGTAGTTAGCTCTTGCCTCATAGAAAGAGTGTTACAATATCATCAGTCATGCTATTTAACTGAGCCCTTTATAGCTCAAGAAATTGGCATGCCTCGACATCACGTTTGATCCCCTCAATCCACTTTCTCACATAAGGAGCGATGGTAGTGGTGGCACCTTTGGCACCCGTGAATGAGGACGGGAAGTGGGCTGAGCAGGAAATAATCTCTCCCAACCCATATCTAAGCGTCATCAAATGATTAATTTAAGAATTAGTATTTTTAATATATATTTACGTTACAATCATAATTGAGCTCTCAATTTATAGCTGTATCTAAGGAAGGAGGTCCTAGGATCATGCCCTCCTTTAATGTCAATTGTGAGGGCCATTGATGAAGATATAACGGTGGACATAAATGCCAAATTCCCTGTAACGGTCCATCACCCTTAATGCCTTAATGCTACAAAATATTCCTTATTAAATGCTACTGGGCGCAGAGCATTTAATACACATTTATGATCGTTATTCCTTCCAATGATAAGCGGAATAACTGCATTCGGTGGCCATCTCTGTCTTGGATTCCATGTATCCTTACTTTAGATGATCATGTGTCATATCATATTTTTTTCCTATATAGATAGTCCCCCTGCTTTTTGGTGACATAACCTTGTGTTACCAGGAAGTTCGTGGAAATACTCCTTTTGGTTGGAATTACTATAACTCCCTTCGCAGGCTTCTAACAGTTGATAAGACACACATTTCTCCGCATTTAATGCCCTAAACATGCGTCATCTCACAATTTTGAACATTTTTCGCTGGTTATCGAGGTAATCATGGCCATGAATTTAGCCGCCAAAATTTTAATCATACGCATCAACCTTCTCCTATACATTTCATAATTTTTTGAGCTTCCCTTCTGATTTGTATCTTTTATTCTCCATCTTTTCTCTAATTTTCTCCAAACAAATACATTTTCTCCTTCATTTTGTTCAATGGCTTCTTCTTCCAAACACGCTAGTTCTTCAAAGAACAAGAGCAAGGCCGAGGACTCTGATCCTCCAACGGTAGGTTCCTTCATCCCAAGAAGACTCAGAACCATGAAGGATCTTGAAGAGTAATTCCCTACTGCTAACCCTCGTACATGGGCAGTTAGTAGGTATCCTTCTTCCATTCGTCCTTCTAGCATGCCTATTGGGAAGGAAGACTGTCGCTGCAATGAGTTGGACATCATTGCGCCTGATCTATCGGATGAGTGACCCTTCCCAGGAAAGGTTTTACATATTTTTACACATATCCCTTTACTTTGGGTGCGTTTTCTTTCAGTGGAGAGCTTGATTCCGTTATTGCGGAGTTTTGCCTTCGCTACCAAGTGTGCTTCACACAGGTAAGTCCTTCAGTGTGGAGGATGGTTGCCTGCCTTCGATGCTTGTGCCAGGAGACTGGAGAAGAGCGAACATTAGCTTGTATGATGAACCTTTACTCTCCCAAGATTTTCTGGGGAGGTATGATAAACCTCTAAGAAGGTAGCCACCGTGCTCTGTTGACTAGCATGGATGACGATAATGATCGTGGGTGGATGGAAAGGTTCGTTTCATTTGCCACCAATAACATCATTCCGTCAATGGTTTCATCCTTTTCGGCCTCTTAGAACCGTACTCGTAAGACCTCCATTTAATATATTTTCTCTCATTAAATATTCTTTCATGGTCGTATTGATTCTTTTTCCTTTGTATGTTTCATCAACTCAATGGACCCCACAAATGGTGGAAGGCTTGGACTGGTAGGTTTAGAAGATATTGGATATTACAATGCCCGAAACTCATTTGGGGAAAGAACTGGCCCTAAAGTATAGGTGGGAGGCCATAAATCATGGTAATTTAAACTTACTTTGCTTTCATTTTTATGTGGAGAACTTGGTTGAACCTTTCTGACTTGTTCATGAAATTAGGTCTACCCATGGGCTCTGTTGCTGTCCCCGAGGAGGATGTCTAGGATGATCCTGCTGATGCATCAAGGCTGCTTCGGGAGGCACTTAATTGAACAAGTATCTTCGAGCCTGCTTCGAGCACAAATGTTTTACCATAGAGTCCCCGACAAGAGAACAAGAAACCAAAAAGAAGGCGTTCTTCTGTGATCAAGGATAAGAATAAGAGGCAAAGACTATTTCCCCTGAGTCATCTCCGGAAGTCGTGATTACTTGCCCTCCTACCGGGTCGGTCATAGACATTGTGGTGGTTGATGATGATAGAGAAGTCAGTGATGATGGCGCTTCTCTACACAGAAGGCGACGTTCATTATCAACTCAATAGAATGCTCCATTTGCTGAGTTAACTACTCCAATCGAGGACGACGTCTTGGTGCTCTGGGGGCTTTGATTTGGTATTCAATGCCAACTCCTGCTATCGGGTCCCAACTGTTGTGCCCGATACTATGGGGCTGAGTACTGGGTCCTTGCACCCTTCAACTCTATCAGTTTCATCCCCATATTTACCAGCAAAGCAACTGTTACATCGCTTCCATCTTCATCCACTTTCCCACCAGCAGCTGCTATATCATCTCCACTGGCCATATCCGATCATGAAGGAGATGTTCCTCCTCCCCAGTCCCTAGTTCATATGAATTTAGGGCAAAATTATGTTGCCTCTTCTGAAGATCGGCAGAGGAGGAGGAATGTTACCCTCTCGGTCTCTACCGGGTGAAACTTGCTTTCCAAACTAGTAGAGTTTGCTATCTATCTGAAGCCTTTGGCTTCATAATAAGTTTGGGAAAAGATCCAAGCACTCTCGGGGGAATGTTTGTTAAACAATGTCATGCACAATGCCGCAGCAGTGTGTTCCTTTCTTCCTTTGTAATTTCTTCTAATTTTTCATGAATGTATTATAAGTTTTGCTTCTATTGATTTGTAGGCCAACTTTATTGCTTCCGGGGGCCTTCAGAGGTTGATTCATGAGAAACAGGAGCTTACTTCTAAACGAAATTAGCTTTTGGCGGTACGGGACCAGACTGTTCTTCGCCTCTCGAAACGGGAAACCAAAGCCACTGAGGCCGTTATTTTGGAGGCTCGTTTGCAGCAAAATAATCAAGAGGTGGTAGCCCTTAGCCAAGAGATTCACCCGCTTAGGGTTAGATTTGATGAAGCCAAGGCTAAATGGGCTAAAGTCCAGGACCCCATTCATGTTACAATCGAGGGCGAGGCTGCTACTGCCAAAAAGGTGATTGAATTAGAAGCAGCCTTGGACTCAAAAATTGAAGAGCTTGCTTCTATGCAGGCGAAGTGTGCCCAGTTGGAAGAGAAGTACAGAAAAACTATCGATCATAATAGGCTCTTTAGTTCAACTGTCTGCGACCTTGATAGTAGCCTTCAATCTATTAGGTCCGCCTGGAAAAGCCTCTCTGATGAGGTAACCCAACTCAAAGAAAAACTCAAGCACTAAGCGGCCTCCCTCATTGTTGAATAAACTTACGTCAGGTGCAGCATAAGGAGAAAAACCTTGGAAGAGGCCAAAGCAGGCATCCTTGACATTGATGCCGAAATTGCTAGGACTCGAGAGCTTGAGTTGGCTGCTAAAAATGGACTCCCACCAAAGTCTGATGCTTCAGGTTCTTCTGGTTCCGGTTCTGAGTTTTCAAGAAGTAAAGAGGAATAGGTGGATGATGATGGTGAAGACCAAACTGGGAAAAATGTCGAGCCATCGGCGGGCCCACCTATATCTCTTGGGGATGTGGACACTTCTCTTCCTCCTGGTTCCAGAGATGTTGCAGTTTAGCTTTTCCTTTCTTTTTCTGATTCTTTACTTTTTGGCATGTTCTTGTAAATAAAAACATATTTCTGCTCAAATATTGTTTGAGTCTTACTTTTGCCTAAATATCCATGCGAGCCTTCAACCTTTGTATTTGCTTAAGAATTTTGTGCATGTTTTCATTTTGCGCTTTGCTATGTGTAGTCTCATATGCACTCTCCTAGAAGTACTTTGGTTCCGAGCATTAACCTTTTTACGTGAGGGTTTCTTTAAGTTTATGTGCAAGTATACTTTTTTGTGTCCTTTCGTGTATGTCTTCGGGTGCATTTTTTCCCGAAGGCATTTTAATTCCGGGCATAAATTCTTCTAAAACCAACCCTTTAACGTGAGGGTTTTCATAAGAGAGGGCTCTCTTATATTTACAGTGCTCTTGAAGAGGACGTCTCATGTTCATTACAGCACTAGCATTTGAAGTACTTGTTTAACATTCAAATGAAAAAGTTAGTTCATCGTTCAGACAATAAACAAGATAAAAACAAAAGGATTTCATTTCATTTAATTCCTTCTATTTTCAAAAGTACAAAAGTATTTGTTATGCTAAAACTAAATTGCCATTACTTGTAGATATCTTATACAACTTATTTCTATGGGGCTGGCTGTGCAGTCCCCGGTCCCGATGATGCATTTATGCTTCTGGATTTTCATTCAAGGTCGACGTGGTAGCCACTGTTGTCGTATCCTCATATCATCCCCCGTCCAGTGTTCGAATGCAAAGAATGCGATTGGAACACTAGAAGTTTTGTGCCTTTAAAGATTCCACCAATGAATTGCAAGATAATCCTTAACTCGGAAACATACCTTACTTCCCCTTAGGAATCCATGCTATCGAGAAAAATACTAACTAACAATCCTCTAGTGGTTTGTGTTCGTGAATGATGAGGTAGCCTTTGTCCGATAGCAAACTTAACTTTTGAGTGGGAATTTGCTATCGAGCCAAAGATTATCTAATCGTCCCCAAGTGGAAGCCTGCTTTTTGCCTTGCTATCAAAGGTATTATTGCTTTTGTCTTCATAGTATGCTTTCTATTGCTGCCTCATTAAAAGCCTTGCTAGAAAAATACAATTGGGACAAAAACTGAACGAAGAAAAAAAGAGTGCAGCACATATTAGTCAAATGTAGATGAGATTTTCTCCCAATTTACTTCAAATTGTGGGTTGATATACCTACCAAATTGAAGATCTATGAGTCTAGTTTCTAACGCATTAAAATGTTTGTTGATACGATATCGGAGTAGAGATATATTCGTATTTTTGCAAGACTGCGCCAAGCAGCTCTCTATGGGACCCACAATGGTGGTTGAGATATATTGATATATATATATATAAAAAAGATGCCTCAACCCTTTTTAACTCATTATTTTTCAGTATATTCAAACCCTAGACACATAAAAACACTCTCTCAAGGTTCTCTCATGATCCAAGACCCAAACAAAGGGCAAACAACACAAATCAAGTGTCAGGAATCCCGTCGCGCTAGTAAGTTTCTTGTTCTTCTTGTTGTTGCTAATTTTTGGGCGGTTCCAGCTCATGTGGGATGTTGTTTTAAGTGGTTTATGTTTTGCAAAATACTCTCCCAAGGTTTTCTATAAACCCTAGGTTATTCAAAATTTTGCAAACAGTTACACTATATTTCAACATCAAAATTTTGACCCAGCTTCCCCGCGTTGAGTTCTTGGGTATTTTGAGTAACTTTCCTCAGAACCAAATCTCCTACTTTGAAATAACGTAAATTGGCTCTCCAATTATAATATCACTCCATTCTCTATTTTTGATCTGCCATACTTACACGCGCCAAGTCCCTGCATTCCTCGAGCAACTCCAAGTTGATTAAAATTACTTCGTTATTTGATTCTTCATCTGCCTGAAAATATCTCAAGGTGGGTTCCCCTACTTCCATCGGTATTAGAGATTATGCTCCATACACAAGGGAAAAAGGAGTATCTCATGTGCTTGACTTGGTTGTTGTTCGGTAGGCCAATAGAACTCTGGGTAATTCTTTGGATTAATTGCATTTTGGCGCTTCCAACCTTTTCTTGAGGTTTTGAATAATCACTTTGTTTGTTGACTCCGCTTGACTGTTTGCGCTCAGATGATAAGGGGAAGAGGTGATCCTCTTTATCCTCAAATCTTCAAGGAACTTTGTAATATTTGCGCCGATAAATTGTGGCCCATTATCGCATGTTATCTCTTTTGGTATTCCGAACCTGCAAATTATATTTTCCCATAGGAAGTCGACCACTCCGCGTTCTCTTAGCTTATGATAAGGACCTACTTCCACCCATTTAAAAAAAATAGTCACTTAGAATTAAAATAAATCATACCTTTCCAGGAGTCGATGGCAACGGTCCGACCATGTCCATCCCCCATTTCACGAACGGCCATAGGAACAAAACCGAATGTAAGGGTTCTGCCAGTTGATGTACTGGTGGTTAGTAGCGTTGGCACTTATCACATTTTTGTATGAAGTCTTTGGCATCTTGCTCCATGCGGGACCAGTAATATCCTGCCCAAATTAATTTCAACACCAAAGAATATGCGCCCGAGTGGTTGCCGCATATACCTTCATGGACCTCTCTCATGACATAATTAGCTTATGAAGCTCCTAAGCACCGGGCCAATGGGCCTTGGAAGGATTTTCTATACAATTGGCCTTTCTTGAAGCTATAACATGCACTCATGATGCTTTGGGGTCTTTGGCCAACTTTCTGTGTTCGAGATAGTCGATTATCTCATTTCTCTAGTCCCGGACCAAACTAGTCGAATTCACCTCATAGTAACCATCTGTATCCAGGACCGAATTTATCTGTTGTATTACCGTCCCTAATTCTGATCCCTTGATTTCTGTCGACGAGCCCAAGTTTGCCAATGCATATGCTTTCGTGTTTTCCTCCCTCGTGATATGAGTAATTGACCACTCCCAAAATCATGCCAATAGACCTTGACCTTTACCACATATTGTTGCATACATTCCTCTTTGGTGTCAAAGATCCCATAGACCTGATTTAGCACCAACTGTGAATCATATTTGATTTCGATGACCACGGAGAGAGGTCCTAGGGCCAATTCAAGACCTTCGATCAAAGCTTTATACCCTGCTTCATTTCTAGTTAAAGGGATCGTTCAAATGGCTTGCCTTAAGGTTTCCCCGAAGGCATGATTAAGACTATTCCGAGTCGAGAACCTTTTATGTTGAAAACTCCATCAACAAATAAGGTCCAAACCCCCGATGTCGATTTCGACACCATTACTGCCTCCTTGATTTCCAGAAGCAATATTCCCGGACTGAAATCGGCCACGAAGTCAGCCAAGACGTGCGACTTAATTACAGTCCTCAGTTTATATTCTATGTTGAATTTGCTCATTTTCACAGCCTATTTGGCCAACCTACCTGAGATCTCGGGTTTATGGAGGATGTTCTGCAAAGGGAAAGTAGTCACCACAGCTATCAGTTGGTATTAGAAGTAGGGCCTCAACTTTTGAGCGGCAACTACGAGATCTAAGGACAGTTTTTCCAAATGTGGGTAGCGAGTTTATGCTTCCGTTAAGATTTTTCTAACATAATAAATGGGAGATTGCGTACCTTCATCCTCTCAGAATAAAACTGCACTAATCGCAACTTCTAAAACCGCGAGGTAGACTAGCAATGTTTCACCTTTATTTGGTTTCGAGAGCAACGGAGGGCTTGACAAGTACTTCTTTAAGTCCTTCAAGGATTGATGACACTCCAGTGTCCATTCGCAATTATTTTTCTTTTTGAGCAATGCGAAGAAGTGATGACATTCGATCAGGAAATGAACCTGCTCAAAGCTGCTAATCTCCATGTGAGCCTGTGGACTTATTTTATGTTTGACAATTGATCTGGTATATCCTCTATGGCCTTAATATTCTCATGGTTTAACTCAATTCCCCTTTATAAGACCAGGAATCCCAGAAACTTACAGAACTGAGCCCGAACGCGCACTTCTCGGGGTTAAGTTTCATGTTATGCTTTCTCAGGATGTCGAATGTTTCTTGCAAATGCTTAAGGTGGTCACCTGCATTCAAAGACATAACGAGCATATCGTCTATATATACTTCCATAGATTTTTCTATTTGTTTTTCGAACATCTTATTCACGAGCCATGGATAGTGGCTCCAGCATTTTTCAACCAGAATGGCATCACATTGTAACAATATGTACCAAAATTCGTTATAAACGAAGTCTTTTCTTGATCTTCTGGGTTCATCTTGATTTTATTGTACCCATAGTAAGCATCGAGGAAACTCATTAACTCGTGCCCAACCGTGGCATCAATCAATTGATCGATATTTGGCAATGGGGACGAGTCTTTCGGGCACGCCCTATTAAGATCCTTGTAGTCTATGCACATGTGAAATTTTTTTTTTTAGGAACTACTACTATATTAGCTAACCAATCTGGATATCTTACCTCTCGGATTGAACCGATATTGAGTAAGCAGGTTACCTCTTCTTTGATGAATTTATTCCTGGATTCAGCAATAAGGCACTTTTTTTGTCTTACCGGAGGTATGTTGGGATCTAAGCTTAACTTGTACACGGCTACCTCCGTCAGGATACATATCATATCCTTATGCGACCATGCAAAATAATCGGTATTAATTTTAAGAAATTCAATAAAATCATACCTGAGCACCGGGTGCAGTCCTATTCCCAAATGGAGTTTCCTTTCTAGGAATTCTTCGAACAATGCAACTTGCTCTTGTTCTTCCGCTGTGGACTTCATTACGTCCGTCTCTTTTGGAACTTGGAATTACCTCGGCACCTAATATTGTTCTGATACCTCTATCCCCGGGTTAACTTCCTTTAGTTAGGGGGTAGGTACCAATTCTTGTAATTACTATGTCGTGCACTCCTTTCCTTTGCTACTGGAGACCAAAATTTCATTCATCTCTGTTACTGCCGGTTGATCACCCCTTATCTTCTTGATCCCCTCGGGTGTCAAAAATTTCAGTAATTGGTGATACGTTGAAGGCACAACTTTCATCTTGTGTAACCATGGCCTTCCCAGGATGATATTATATCCTATGTCTCCATCTACGACTTTGAAGAGAGTCGTTTTCATTACTCCTTCAGCGTTTGTGAGCAGCAAAATCTCTCCCCAGGTTGTCACGCTCACGCAGTTCAATCTAGCGAGTAGCTTTGTTGCCGGAATAATGCTTCTGGTGAGTTTAGCTTGCTCTAGTACTCTCAATTGTATGATATTAGCTTAATTTCATGGATTAACTAGAACACAATAATCTTAAAATCTAATATATTTAAAGAAATTACCAGTGTATCGTTGTGTGGTAGAAGCAATCAGTCTGCATCTTCCTCCGTAAAAGTGATATCGTCTTCCCGAAGCCTTTTATTTTGAGTTATTGACACTTTAGTCTTTTTTGCTGCCGATAAGGTGACCCCATTAATCGCATTCCCTCCAAAGATCATATTGATTGTTTGGTGTGGGGGTTCTTCTCCTGCTTTCGAGGGTTCCGCATTGTCTCTGTTCTGACCATAATTGTTCTTTGCTCGGTCACTCAAGAATTCTCTGAGGTGACCATTCTTCAACAGTGTTGCCACTTCTTCCTAGAGGTGTCGACAGTACCCTATTCTGTGGCCGTTCATCCTATGGTATTCACACCATAAGTTGGGATTCCTATGTATGGAATTAGATCTCATAGGTCTCGGGAATCGTGCCTCATTGATATTTCTCATGGCTCGTACCAACTCCACTATACTGACGTTGAAGTTATACTCCGATAACTTGGGGTAAGAAGGATCACGCAAACTTGATGTTTCTTTATCCTGCAATGATTTGTTATTTCGGCCATGATCGATCATTCCGTCAATGGCAAACTTGTCTGTTGTCTGGAAGCCTCTGCCACGACCTTCGATCTGCTCGTAGGGAAAATACCGGCCCTTAAAAGTCCATTTGTCCACATCGTAGTCATCTTTTGATTTTCCGTTATTCTTCTCTCATCCTTTGATCGACGATTGAAAGCTAATCTGATCATCGTGAGGTGTTATTATTGAAACTTGTCTGTTTCCCCGAATTTTTTTAGCAATACAAATTCAATTTCGTGAGGTGTTAAATCATTTCCTTTTATTTCCATTGTGTAAGTGGTAATATGCTCATGTGGGTCTGAAGTCGTGTCATACTTTTTCACTTCAGGCATTTCAACCTCTTCGAGATTAGTTCCGGTGCCGCGCTCAGCTTATACAGCAATTGAGTATACTTCGTCGAGTTCGGGCCATTGAATACTGATAGCGTGCCCAGGATTTGGTCCATGCAGGCATTTACTTCCCTCATAAATAGTAAAAGTTTGTTTTTGAAAGGGTCATTCTCGTTATTGATATCGGATCCTCTCCCCAGCTCCGCCGGAGCCAACTTCACCCCTGAGAGTGTTGTTGTCGACTCTTTGCATTGTTTGATGTGTGGAGACACCGAGAGGAATTGGATTTCATTTGTTTGCATTATGAGAAGACCCCGACAGCTGCTTCAGCTCCGTCATAACCTTATCCTGCTTTGTGAGATGGCCTAAAATGATCGTCTATTACTATTGCAAGACCCTTACCGCATCAACGACATGCTCCTCATTAGCATCATCGGGATTGTTCTCTCGAATGTGTCGAGGATATTGTCTGTCATGCACCGACGTGGCATCGTTCCCCTTGTTGTGGGTGTCACTGATTGAATCCTCTAAATAAGGTTGATTCCCTCGAATTTCAGGATTGTACGTGTTGTTAACAGTGTTATCTACCATTTTTGTGATTTTTTCTAAGACAAAACAATCAAATCACATTAGTAAAAAAGGCAAGGATCAATTTAATTGAACAGTTTTCTAGGCCCCACGGTGGGTGCCAAACTATTTACCCGTAAAACGGTACAGTTGAATTTATACGTGATTTTTAGACAAGTGAACTAATTTGATCCTGAAATAAAGAAAAACTGAAGAAATATATAATAATTAGCCTTAAAATGTAGATGAAATAGCAGAAATGACGAATCCGGGAACAAGGTTTCCGGTCACAGCAATGATGAGCAAAAGCAAGAAAGTAAAACTATATTACGCTTTGTATAGAATATAGTATAATTTAGCCAAAAAATTCGTGTCCTTTACAACAATAACCGAGCTCTCTATTTATAGTTGTGTCTAGGGAAGAAAGTCCTAGGATCGTGCCCTCCTTTAATGTCAATTATGAGGGCCATTGATGAAGACATAACGGTGGACATAAATTCAAAATTCCTTGTAACGGTCCGTTGCCCTTAATGCCATAATGCTGCAGAATATTCCTATTAAATACTACCGGGCCAGAGCATTTAATACACCTTTATAATCGTTATTCCTTCCAGTGATAAATGGAATAACTGCGTTCGGTGGCCATCTCGTCTTGGGTTCCACATGTCCTTCCTTTGAATAACCACGTGTCATATCATATTTTTTCCTATACAGTGCGTGGTCATTTCCTCCCGTGCTCAAGTAAAATCGTGATCAAAGACCAACTAAACTGTAATCATGCCACTATTACAGTATGGTAAAAACTAGTCTTAAACAAGTAGTTGACAATGAGGGGATATAAAGGACGAGCCTCAATAAACCTCCCAGAAATCATTGATGCATTGCGGATGTACGTGCTAAACTGCCCATCCCAAATTAAGGAATCTTATGGTTCACCTGTAGCCTAAGGACCGGGCCCAGGGTGAACAACCGGATAATCCATGAAGATATTTGTACATGAAATGCATATTAATAATTTGAAGTATTATATGAAATAAAACCTTTACTCTTTCAAAGTTAATAAAGTTATGAATTTTAGAATTTATATTTTTTAGTATTTTCATCAACAAGTATATATTTATAATTATTCGACAGCCCGTTTTAAGCACTACCACGTCGTTCGGTAGTTTGAGGCTATGAGCAGCTTCACTGCAGGTATTATGACTTATACTCGTGGTCAGAATTGAATTTTGGGAAGTTCGGAGTTGATTTGGAGAGCGAAATCTCATTTCGGAAGCTTTAAAATGGAAGAATTGACAGAGGTTGGATTTTAGAGTAAACGATCTCGAAATTGGGATTTGAAGATTCCAATAGGTTCGTATGATGATTTCGGACTTAGGCGTATTTCCAGATCGGGTTTTGGATGACCCGGGAGCGTTTCGGTGTCTATTGTGGAAGTTTGCATTTTGAAAAAACTTCCATAAACTTGGATTGAAGTGCATATCAATGTCATCGATGTTTGTTGGGATTCCAAGTCTGGGAATAGCTCTGTAAGGTGATTCTGGTATTGGGGCACGTCCGGAAGTGAATTCGGAGGTCCGTAGGTCACTTTAGAGTCATTTGGCAAAAGTTAGCAATTTGAAGTTTCTGAGAAGTTTGATCGAAAGCGGACTTTTTGATATCAAGGTCGGAATCTGATTCCGAAAGTTGGAATAGGTCCGTAATGTCGAATGTGACTTGTGTGCAAAATTTGAGGTCAATCGGACGTGATTTGATAGGTTTCGGCATCGAATATAGAAGTTTGAAGTTCTAAAGTTCATTAAGCTTGAATTAGAGTGTGATTCGTGATTTAGCATTGTTTGATGCGATTTGAGGACTCGAGCAAGTTCGTGTCATGTTTGAGGATGCGTTGGTATAATTGGTTGAGGTCCCGAGGGCCTCGGGTTGATTCCGAAAGGTTAACGGATCGATTTTTGGACTTAAAAATTTCTGAAGCTTAATGCTTCTGGTGTAATCGCACATGCACGACTTTGGCCACAGGTGCGAGACTGCAGGTGCAAAATATTGGACGTAGAAGCGGAAATGGACTGGAGCTGAGAGAGTTGCAGGAGCGGACATTTGGAGGCACCTGCGGCGCGCAGGTACGAAAGCGAAGGCCGCAAAAGCAGAAAAGGGCGTAGGTGCGAAGAAGGCGCCGTAGAAGCGGATCCGCAGAAGTGGCTACTGTTCCGTTGAATAGTAACGGTTAAATTGGCATAATGGTGGTAGTGGTTAGTTCCTTCGGCGTGTTAAGTTATATACGTGATTTGCAGCAATATGTGTGAGGCTGGACGACTGCCATAATTGATTTTATTTTTAGGCATTCAAGTATTATGGCCTACTATGTATAGATGGATCCCGAAAGAGTCATGGTGGTTTAGACCAGTACTAGAGGATTATATTTTTTCAGCTGTTATGGGAATTCAGTCACATGTTGCAATGATCCTCGAAAAGGAGTTAAGTAAAAGGTTGTTATATAATGAAATGCTTATTCTATTTAGTGGTTCAGGAGTTATGATGAAATTCTTGTACTGTCGCGCATTGGCATGTTAGGTATAGTGAGAGGCATGTGAATTGGAATTTTAGGATCAAGGTTGCGGTTTGGTATTGACAAGGATGTCACAAGCTCGGATGAGCAGGAAAAGAATTTAGATGTTTAAAGTAAGCTGGTATTGTCTTCAGCGTCACCTGAAATTGATGTCTTGTGTAAGAGGCTTTGCGTACTGATTGCAGATTCTTGATTTTCTTTACAGCATTAGTGCGGCCGATGGTATGGATGTGCAGACTTGTTACCTGGTGCGGAAGGTTGTGGAAGTGTGTCCCACGGGAAGATTGTATAAGTGTGACATGTAGTCACTTGATTGATTAGATATTGAAACCAAGTATGAAGATTGTGGTAATATCGCTAATTTAAGAATTTATGCCTGGAGGGCGCTCAGTTCATTTGGTTGTGGACTGTGGAAGTTTGTTCCAGATATGATGGTTATTCTTGTGTGTTATGGGGAAAAAGGGGGGTTATTATGGACCCTTAAAAGGTTTTTAGCCTAGTATGGTGCGATTAGAATCGGCTTGAGGTCTGTAGGTGGATCTAAATGTGAACGTGGACTCTATATCAGGCCGGATGTATTCATCTCAGCATAGCTCCTTATGGAGGAGTATTCGGACGTTGGATGTTATTTCGTTGTCGGTTATTTTATGTAATACAATTTTATACCGTGTGAGTTGTGAAACGGCTTGATAAATTTCATATGTTTTGAGGTTCTACGGTGTTATGTGAGCAGGATGGCTCTCAAGATTCAGATCATATATCGCACCTTAGTTGTGCTTGAGTTTTGTAGCGTATCTCGCTATTTGTCTCCCCAGGGATGGTATTATGCACTTAGCGTGCTTGTGGCCGATATTCGGGTATTTGTGGTAATGAGCATTCTAGCTGGGTAAGTATCTCCTTATATAGATTTTATGTGTGGATTGCGTGGCACGCTTCCATGGGTATTATGTGTGGATCGGGTTGCGCGCTTCAACAGTGTGATGTTGAGTACAGTCCCCTATATCTATTCTTGTGTGTTTTGTTTCCCATTTTCCGAGGAAGGTTCATAACATATTTTCGGTTGTCTAATTAGTTATATGGGTTGAGTAGTTCCTTCCAGGGTTCATTTTCCTTTGGTAGCTAGTTCGAGTTGGTAGCTTGTTAGCACATTGTGGCATTATATAAGACCTTTGATCATGTTTGAAGTGCTTATTACTTGAGCAACTCGTACTAGGTGAGACGAGATTATAAGATCTGGGATAAGTGCGATAGAATTATATGAAGCATATTAAAGAGCAAATACCATTATCTGGTTCATAATGGGGTGATGATTCTAGTCAAGAGGAAAGATTCAATGATATGTTGACTTGGCAGTTGATTATGAATTTCTACACATCTCTTTCATCGTGGCGGTATTGCCAAAGTTGAACAAGAAATATATATGTCATGAGATGCATTGTGATCATCAGATTCGTGAAATTTCAGTTGTTGTTATCAGAGGGTGTTAGTATGGTCATGTAAGTTATGCAGTACATAGTGTGGATTCAGCAAAGGTATGCAATCATGTATTGGTGCACCGTGTGGTGATTGGTACGGTGTTCGTATGATGGAAACAAGCCCAGCAGAGAATTACGGATGTTGAAATTGGGCTCTGCAGCCTATTTGACTAGGAAATAGAGATAATCTTCAGACTGGCTCGAGCTAGTGCGCTCAACTGAGTTGTGGTAGCACAGGTAGGTGCACGAGGTTTTAAACAGTGATTTCAGACAACTCCACAATAATTCTTAGCACGTTCAAGGACGAACGTATATTTAAGTGGGAGAGAATGTAACGTCCCAATCAGTCATTTTGAGCTCTACCGTGTCGTTCAGTGGTTTGAGTCCATGAGCAGCTTCACTTCAGGTATTATGACTTGTACGTGTGGTCGGAATTGAATTTCGGGAAGTTCGGAGCTGATTTGGAGAGAGAATTCTCATTTCGGAAGCTTTAAAATGGAAGAATTGACTAAGGTTGGATTTTAGAGTAAACGACCTCGGAATAGGGATTTAAAGGTTCCAACAGGTTTGTATGATGATTTCGGACTTAGGTGTATGTCTGGATCGGGTTTTGGATGATCCGGGAGACTTTCAGCGTCTATTGTGGAAGTTGGCATTTTGGAAGAATTTCATAAACTTGGGTTGAATTGCATTTCAATGCCATCTATGTCCATTTGGGATTCTGAATCTGAGAATAGCTCTGTATGGTGATTCTGGTATTGGGGTTGCGTCCGAACGTGAATTCGGAGGTCTGTAAGTCATTTTAGAGTCATTTGGCAAAAGTTAGAAATTTGAAGTTTTTGAGAAGTTTGAGCGAAAGCAGACTTTTTGATAACAGGATTGGAATCTGATTCCTGAAGTTGGAGTAGGTCCATACTGTCGAATGTGACTTGTGGGCCAAATTTGAGGTCAGTCGGACGTGATTTGATAGGTTTCGGCATCGAATATTGAAGTTTGAAGTTCTAAAGTTCATTAAGCTTGAATTGGAGTGTGTTTCATGATTTTAGCTTTGTTTGATGCGATTTGAGGCCTCGAGCAAGTTCGTGTCATGTTTTGGGATGCGTTGGTATAATTGGTTAAGGTTCCGAGGACCTCGGGTGGATTCCGGAAGGTTAACGGATCGATTTTTGGACTTAAGAATTTCTGAAACTTAATGCTTCTGGTGTAATCACACCTGCGTGACTTTAGCCGCAGATGCGAGATCGCAGGTACAATGTATTGGACACAGAAACAGAAATGGACTGGACTGGAGCCGCAGGTGCGAAGGCTAAGGCCGCAGAAGCAGAAAAGGGCGCAGGTGCGAAGAAGGCGTCGCAGAAGGGGCTACTGTTCCACAAATGCGGAAATGTTGCAGGGCAGAAGGGCTTTTATAAACGGGGATTTGGCCAATTTTCTCCCATTTTTATTTGGATTGGACAATTTTGGAGAGCTTCAAGGGGAGATTTTTATCAAGCAACTCAAGGTAAGTGATTCCCAATTATTATAAGTTAAATACATGGGTTGTATATAGATTTAAACATATAAAATGCTAAAAAATGTGGGATTTGGAAGAAAAACCTAGATATTGATATTTTTTTTATTTTGACCACGATTTTTTGACGTGGAACATGGAATAAATTATATATTTGAGTTCGTGATGTTATTGGTAAAGTTTATCTTCGAAATTTTTTGGAATCCGGGCCCGAGAGTGATTTTTATCGACTTTTATATCGAGGTTAGATATTGTTATAAATTGGATTATAATGAGTATTAGAGTATGTCTTTATAGATTTGCATATTTATTGGCTAGTTTTGGAGCGTTGGGCATCAGATTGAGTCATCGGAAGGGCTCGGGAGCCGGTTATGGAGCTTCAAAGCGAAGTAAGTCTTCTTTCTAACCTTGTAAGAGGGAATTTATACCATAGGTGAAATAATTTAATATGTGCTTCTATTTGTGGGGGATACGTATGGACGATGTGGCGAGAGTCTGTGCGTATCTACTATTATGCTTATGTCCGGGTAGTCAAGGACCCAAATCAAGTTATATTTGCGATGCTTGCATCCTACTTGTTAATTTAACTGTTTAAAACATATTGGAACATGATAAAGAAATTTGAAAAGTTAAACTTCACCTACTTGGTTATTGGATTGGTCTCTTGACCGTTAATGAGAATTGATATTTCTTTTAACATTAAAGCTAAATAAATTCTTGATTTGGTTGTTTGAATGTGTTTATCTTTCGTGGAACGGGCCAAACACCTCGGCAAATTTAAATAGATGCATTTATGATTCACGTCGTTCGACCCTTCGATAGTGCATAGTTTAATATATGTTGGTTCGGACCGTACGACCTCGACATGATTTGCGCATGATTGAATTGATTGCTTTGGCATTGATAATAAATGATATTGCCTCATGGGTTTGTGATAAATTGATAAATGATGAAAATAAAGTTGGGAATCTCCTATTAAAAAAAGAAATATTTACTTATTTTATGTTATTGAGTTCACAGTCATCTTATAAAATTCATGATTAATTATATTATCAACACACTATTGTTGGCCATAGTAAGTGTCGGAGTCGACCTCTCGTCACTACTTCTTCGAGATTACACTGGATACTTACTGGGTACGCGTTGATTTCGTACTCATACTACACTTGCTAGACATTTTGTTGTACAGGCACATGTATGTCTAGTGGCCTTGTGGACGCAACGACGTGGTTGATACAAGGATTTCGGTGAGCTGCATCTTATGTACGATCTGCAACCAGCAAAGTCTCCTTCAGAGTATTTGTATTTTCTTTTCTGTCCAAATTTGTATTCCGGACAGTTATTGTATTTTATTTTATTTCCCTAGTAAATGCTCATGCACTTGTGAGACCGGATTTCGGGATGATTATGGGATATTTAGTATCGAAATTGGAAAAATATTATTATTATTCTTTAAAGTTCATCTTTTACTAGTTAAATTGAAGGAAATTTATGATTTCAGAAATATTAAAATGAGATTTTATTAACTATTTAGTCTTTGCTTGCCTGACAGTGGTGTATGGCGCCATCACGACATTTAATGGATTTTGGGTCGTGACAACTATTGAGGCTTTTTTACTTTTATTCATTAATTAAATGTATGAAGTTATTACTTTTAAAATTTAATAATTAAATATATCTTCTTAGTGGAGTATTAATTAATTATATAATTTATTAATTAGAGATATCTTCTTTTATGTATCGGGGCATTTACATATTTTTAAAATTATTATGTTTATCTTGTACACGTTATATTATAGTTATTCACGCTAAAAGTTCGATAGAGTCTAACAAACTGGCCAGCCCTTGAACAATTAATCATCATACTAAACTCATCGATCAACCACCAAGATAACATTCACCGAGCAAAATTGCTTCACAAACTCTCGCTAAATACATCACTTCAAAAATAATATTTTTTATTAAACTAATACTTATGCAATTAGTGTAATTACTAAGTCAACTATAATTATACTAACAACTATTCTATAAAAATCTAAACAAGTAACTAATTCTAATTAATTTTAGAATTTAAGTGTAACAACATAAACTAAATTATATAATTTAAAACAAAAAATAAGAGAATCTTAAAACACAAAACACGGAAATTTATAATTTCAGAACTTTTTAAAAAAATAAAATTTAATTGAAACTGAAATTCTAAAAAATGAAATGCAAAATAATTGAAATGTAAATAAAATTTTAAAGGCAAAAAATGCAGAAATGTTTTGGAAAATGCAGAAAATTTGCTTTTAAATAATTGAAATGTAAAAAACAGAAATACAGAAAATGTGATAACAAAAAAGGTTAGCTTCGATTTAGTAAATCTAAGTACCAAAATTCAATAATGAAGTTTAAGAAATTAAAGAAATACCTCAATTGAGGAATTTCACAATTTTTAAAAAGCTTTAAAAGCAGTCCTTTTCGAAATTGGGCCCCACAAGTTTGTTTCACCTCTTTAATATGTCATGTATTTTAAGTTTTAATCTAAAAGTGATTTAAAAAGTGAAAATTTAGAGGTGGCGAAAGCATTATATCAACCTATAGGGGTCGTTTGGTAAGAGGTATAAGGAGGTATAGGGGTGGTATAAAAATTTAATATCACCTTAATACTTTGTTTGGTTAGCAAAGCAGGTATAAGTTATTCTGGTGTAAAAATTAAGTTATACATTAATAGTGTAATTAGCATCGGTATAACTTATACATTTTTCTTATAAATTATACAATTGTCATTCTTAATACAACATACCAAATAGTGAATAAACAACAATCCCAGCATAACTAATCCCAGCATAACTTATCCTGGCATAACTTATACCTGCATAAGCCCTATTCCAAACAAACGACCCCTTAATGGAATACTACTGAATGGCTTTTTTTGTACTTTTCCGACATGAATCCAGTAGTTAACGATGATAGAATTAGGGCCACCGCTGGCCCTTCCGGTGACCAACCCATCGGAACTAGTGAGTCTTGTCACACCTCCTTTTTACTACCCCCGAAAGGGTATAAGGGAGTTTTTTCCAATTTAAGTGACAATCGAAACGGAATTAATTATTTAAAATTAGAGTCGCCACTTGGGATAATTTATGGTGTCCCGAGTCACCGGTTTAAAATCCCTAATCGAGGAAAGTTGACTCTATTTACGGTCTGCGAACACAGAAATCCGGGTAAGGAATTCTGTTAACCCGGGAGAAGGTGTTAGGCATTCCCGAGTTCCGTGGTTCTAGCACGGTCGCTTTGATCATACTTGACTTATTAAAATTATTTAATTACTGATTTTAGAACCTATATACATTCACTTTTAACCGCTTCTAATCACTTGATTTATTCGTAATTAAAGAATTGAGTTACGCGTACGTATACTCTTTTCTTTTGGCGCATCGAAAATCATGTCACGCGAACGTGTCCATAATTAACAACGCATGTTTAGTTATTATTATTAAGAAATATTTAGTCGAAGTTGCGCGAACGCATACTCTGCATTAGCTTTTAGAATCGTAATTATGTTACGCGAACGTATACACAATCACGGTAGTATATTAAACGGACCTAAAGCAAACTACGAATATTTGTTGTTCACACCTAAATTATGAAGTTAATACGAGGGCCGTGCAATTGTCATTTTTGTTTGGCCCGGTGCACCTAGATACAATTAAAAGAGCTACACTTAATTAGGCCTAAGAGATATTTCTACTTACAAATGATAGAGGAAAATTAAGGTATAACCATTTGTGGTACGTGCTTGGGCTTCTTGATTACCTAAGACCAATTAGTTTGAGCTTCTACCGCAAAGAAATCGTTGAAGAGGAAAGCTGGGCTCATAATAAACCCAGTAATGTGGCCAGGCAGGTTTTCGTTCAATTCTGAGTGGGCCGCGGGTCTAGGCCCAAACTTGAAGCATGCATACGAATCCAACATTCGTATAGACCTCAAGAATAACATCATAGTTAAGAACCAATCCATTTCTTTCATTAGTCACATATTATTAGTACTGCAGGGGTTCAATCACTATGCAAAATAACAAACTAGAAAAACCGAACTCAACCAAGAGCAGAAATTCCATCAAAGCTAACATCTGGACAATTAAAATAGTTGTTGTAGGGCACTTTAAATAGTAATCTCACCAGAATAGATTCAAACCAAACAATTATATCTAGTTACCATACATGCCACATGACTTATGGCTTGCACTAAGCAATTAAGCAATTACCATACATGCCACATGACTTCATTCAATTTTGAAATCAGAAAAGACCATAACCCCCTAATTACAAAATTTACATTCTATGATGATTCGTCTAGAACAGGGTGATTAATACATGGTCAGCAGAAAAAAAAAAATAAACTCAAAATCATGAAGGCTAAACAGCTAAACTATAACCTGTAAATTGAGAGAAAGAGAAATGAAGCTTTAATAACAAACAAAATCAAATTTCATCACATTTCAGATTAAAACTTCAAGCTACACTCAAGTGACATCCATAGTGCTGAAAAATACCTTATTCAAACCATTTCAGCCACGGATAGATCAAATGCCATCTCAAGAATTCGAAATTTAAGAAATCACAAAAAGCACTCAATGAAACAGTAACTTTTCAGCGAAATTCATAGCCTTCTTTGTTTTCTGAATTTTTTAATTCCTCAATCTCTGCCTTGAAAGGCAAGGAAACATGCCTTTATAGGCAAGGAAGTAGGGCAGCCTAAAAAAGTTTAGCTTTGCCATTAGGCCCTTTTCCAATTTTTGTTTTTGCCTAGATAGCCTTAGTTAAACATCTGAAAATCAACTTAAAACACCCCTACCCAGCTTCCTAGAAGCTTCTCAAGCAGTTACCAAAAAGATTCCCTATGCCAATTACCCAGACTACCCCACCTAGACTTCCCAAGTTGCCCCTAAACCCCTGTTGATATACTAGACAGACCAAATGGGCCATGGGTCAATTTGACCCAACTGTTCAGCCCCAAATGAGCCGAAATAGACCCAAAACCCAACCCCCAAGATCAAAAATCTATTCGGCCCAACTAGCAATTATCTAATTAACAAGTTGTAAACACCAAATAACACAGGACAATTAAAACTTTAGCCTAAATGATTTACTAACTAAACATAACCAAACTAACAATTTTAAAACTAGTCCGATTATAGCCTACCTATACTAACTAAAAACAAGACTCCAATTACTCATGTATGAATAAATAAAATCCGGAACAAATCAAGAATGATTCAAGAAGAGGAGAAGAAAAAGAAAACCGAAAAACAAACGGAGAACAGATTAAACCAGAAGAAGAAAAGAAAAATACCTAAAAACGGTTCAGAAAATGAAAGAGGGGGCCTGGGTCTTCAGAAACTCGGATTTTCCGAACAAATCTGATGTTAATCGTGCGTTTTTACGAAGAACACACGAATAAAATCTAATTCAACACGAAATTTCGCCAAAACTTGACTTGGGATTTCTGGGGTTCATTTCTGATCTAAGATTCGAGGAGCTAGGGCAATATTCGAAGGGAACCAATCAGGGATTTGGAATGAGGGGGGTTTAGTAGTCATGGGGTGTTATTTTGTTGGTGAACGAAGGCGCTTCCGTCGGCGAGTGTGGTGGAAAAGGGGCGGCGGGTTAGGGTTTGCAGCTTCTGAGCAAGATTCGAGGGATTTAGGTGTGATTCGAGGGAAAAGGGGTGTGGATTTGGAATGAGGAGGAGGAGAGGGAGATAAGGTGTAAATTTGATGGCCATCGGAGACTTACCGCCGTTGTAGGGCGATTTCCGGCGGCGGTGCATGGTGGCGTTACGTTGGGGTCTTTGAGGGTGTTGGAGATGACGAGAGAGAGGGGGTCTGAGGGTTCAGACACTTTTATACGGGGGGAAGGGCCAGTTCTGGTCCGTTGGATCTAGGAACGATCAACGGCTCAGATCAAAACTTAATGGAACGACGCCGTTTGGTTGGGGTGTGGGACGGACCGGGTTGGGGCCAATCTGAGCCAGATCTGAGGGGGAAAATGGTTGGGCCTGGAATTGTTAAAACAAAAGCTGGCCCAATTTTGGGTTCTTACAAAGGAGACTCAATTTTTGATTTTCTTTTTTTTTTTCAAATTAAAACTCAAAATATACATTAATTCTTATAAAATTATCCTACCACCTTAAATTACTTAACTCTAAATGACAATTACCACAAATAATTAAATGTCCAATTAAAAGAAAAATTACCAAAATTCGAGACTCAAAACCCAAAAAATGAGTTATATATATATTTTTTTGTAATTTTCATTTTTGTAAAACGCTAATTTATTAATTAATCTACAAAATTTGTAAAATTAAATCCTAAATGCAGATGCAATATATTTTTTGTATTTTTCAATAATTAAACTACACGGACAAAAAGCCAACAATTAACAGAATATGCTACGAAAATCCATAAAATTGCAAATAATGAAAAGAAATTATTTTATTTTGAAATTATAGGAGCAGTTCGTATAGGGCAAAAATCACGTGCTCACAGCTGCCCCTCTTTGCTCGGAAACCTGCAAAGTTTTCGGGCAAAGATAATGTGAGAGGATACGAGCGATTTTTGCCCATTCGAGTACTCCGTAGGAAGCATTTTTGAAAGAGTTGACCGTACCCTACTTTCAAGGTTGCCTACATATCCTTGGCTAGAAAGGAATCAGGTCAGTGTAGTTCAGGAAGTTTTAGTAGCTAGGACTACCATGAGGCTGTGATTTCACTGTTGCTGCTCCTGCTGCTACTGCATACTAAACCCCTTATTACACCATGTCAGAATAAAAAGAAGCTATGCTAGACTATGATCTATGCATTACAAAAATCATATTTATCTCTTCAACTTGCTCTTGTGGTTCTTGTTGCCTTGTATTCTCCTGGTGAAATCCATTTTTTACTGCCTTGAATTGTAATCTGAGATGTTTTCCCTTTCTCTAGGTGAACGCCTGATTGCTGAAACTTGAATGTATTCCCTTATTCTCCAGGTGGGCGCCTGATTGCTGAACTTAAAATGTATTCCCTGGTTCTCTAGGTGTGCGCCTGTTTGCTGAACTTGAAATGTATTCCCTTATTCTCCAGGTGGGCGCCTGATTGCTGAACTTGAAAATGTATTCCCTTATTCTCTAGGTGGGCGCCTGATTGCTGAACTTAAAATGTATTCCCTAGTTCTCCAGGTGGGCGCCTGATTGTAAAACGTGAATGTATTCCCATGCTATCCAGGCGGGCTCCTGACTTCAAAACGTGAATGTATTCCCATGTTATCCAGGCGGGCACTTGACTTCGAAACATGAATGTATTCCCATGCTATCCAGACGGGCGTCCTAACTTCAATTTGAAATGAATTCCCTGCTCTCCAGGCGGGCTCCTGACTGCTGCGCTTAAATGTATTCCCTGCTCTCCAAGCGGGCATCCTGACTTCAATTTGAACTGTATTCCCTACTTTCCAGACGGGCTCCTGACTTCAGCAAAATAGACAAAAACAAAGAAAATTTCCTGCCCCAGTTTGGTGGCTGGGCAGATATGTGAGTGTTAAACTGAATCATATTGCCAAATATTGCTAAGAATTCAAAAACTAGGTCCTATTATCCAGGAGGGTCCTGACAATTCTTACCTAAACAACCATTTTAAATCTAAGTTATATCTTCTAAAGGTGTGACTTTCGCTAAATTTTGTTATCTAAGAGGGCCTTAAAGCTACACCCCATTATCCAGGAGGGTTATAAAACTCAAAATCAAATCTTGTCCTAAAAACGCTTTTACAACTGAATTATATTACCCTACGGCTGAGCTTACGATACACCTTGTGATCTAATGGAAATCTTAAAACTAAGCCCCATTATTCAGGAGGGTCCTGGAAACTCCTAATTGAATCCTATCTCAGACATGCAAACTCATAAGCTAACGTATATTCCTTTTGGGGTACATTTATGCTAGATTATGTTATTTCTGAACTTTGAACTAGGTCCCATTTTCTAGGTGGGTCCTAAAAATCAAAAATCAAACATGTTTGCTGACTACCTTTCTCCACGGAGGGTTTCTCCGAAACAACCAAAATTTTCTGCCCCTGTTTAATCAAAGAAAAATCTTGTCAGTTTTAATATGGTGGTTGGTTGATGGCATTCTTTGTTGAAGGTCTCTCTGTTGCATTGTTTTGTTTTGACTGGCTTTCCCGAACTGGCCCTGAACCGCTTGACTTTTCGACTCTCTTTCAAAACCCCATGACTTTGGATGACCCAAGTGTTCTATACCCGGACCGTTATTTCACAGCTCTGACCCCTTTAACTGAGCCTCTGCATCTCCCAAAAAATTACCAAATCATTTTGCCGATGGAACTCTTGCTGGCATTTTATCTCCTTTTTCATCATGCTATCTTTGGTATTGCTCATGGCCAAACTGTGCTTTGAAATCTTGAAGCTGGTAGTGAGCTTTGAAATTCCTTCTGATTTGCTTAAACTGGCATTGGGAACTTCTTAGAGAAATAAACCCAAAGAAATGAAATGCAATGACTTTCAGAGTTAAGGATAAGGAAGTTCAAAACTGGAAGACTATCTGAAGAGAAAAAGGAAAAAAAAAAAGACTTATCTGAGTGGAACAGCTGGTTCCAATGGTCATGACATGCAATTTGGATTAATCGGCCCAATCTGTCCAACCAATCAACTCTCAATTGCCATACTTTATTGCCCCAGAATTTCCATAACCTGATTTCTTCACCTCAAACTCCGACCTTGTTTGTCCTGCGGTGCCTTGAAAGGTTTTCACCAGCAGACCTCTCTCATTCCTTCATCTGTCAACTCACATTTGCCTTAAGGTGCCCGTGAGGGTTTTCACCAATAAGACTCTCTCATTTTGATTTCTCTCAGCTCTTATCGCCTTACGGTGCCCGTGAGGGTTTTCACCAATAAGACTCTCTCATTTTTGACTTTTTTTTTCTTTTTTTTTGGACCGGAGTGTGCCCCTGATGTGCCACCTTCTTGACTTGGCATTTCCCGAAGATTGATCGGAAGGTATTTCTTTGGCCCGTAATGTGGATTTTGGATGGGTTTATAAAGAAAGGGTATAAAAGGCTCAAAACCGTTTGATTGGATTCAAATTTACAACCTTCGGAATCAGATTTCTGATAACAACAACAACTTCTGCCCCAGTTTCTTATTTGGAACTTTTGGGTTTTTATTTTGATGGGACCGACCCATGAGGCTGCCTACGTATCCTTAAAAGGAATCAGGTCGAACGTAGTTCATGACATAGGAATTACTTTGTTTGTTGTGACTTTTCTTCCCTTTTCTTTCTCTTCTTTCTTTTGTTTTTCTTTTTGTTGTTGTTGTTTTTCTTTTTTTTTTCTTTTCTTTTATTTCTCTTTTCTTTTTCCTTTCTCTTTTTCTCTCCTTTCTTTACTTATCTTTACGCTTATGTTTCCGATATTTGCTATTGATTCCGAAGAAGGGGTATGAAAGAAAATAAATGAGGCTCAAAGGGGTAACGAGGGATAAAGTGTTTAGATAAAAGAACAAAATGCCTTCGTCATTTCAATATCCGAGACATGCCAAATACAAACAAGTACAATCAAAGAAAGAGATAATACATAATATCTCTTGACCCCATCAGAATTGATAGCCATTTCTACACATTTGCCTTTTACATCTGTCAAATACAATGCACCATTGGATAACACTCTAGTCACAATGAATGGCCCCTGCCAATTTGGGGAGAATTTTCCTTTTGCTTCAACTTGATGAGGAAGAATGCGTTTCAATACTAAATGCCCCACTTCAAACTTTCGTGGACGCACCTTCTTGTTGTATGCTCTTGTCATTCTCTATTGATACAACTGGCCATGGCACACTACTGCCAGTTTCTTTTCATCGATCAAACTCAACTATTCTAAGCGGGTTTTGACCCACTCCTCATCATCGATCTCAACCTCCGCGACAATTCGAAGGGATGGAATTTCCACTTCTGCGGGTATCACTACTTCGGTGCCATACACCAACAAATAAGGAGGCGCCCCTACTGAAGTACGGACAGTAGTGTGATAACCGAGCAATGCAAACAGCAACTTTTCATGCCACTGCCTAGAACCTTCCACCATTTTTCGAAGTATCTTCTTTATATTCTTGTTGGCTGCCTCAACTGATCTGTTTGCCCTAGGGCGGTATGGAATAGAATTGCGATGTGTAATCTTGAACTGCTGACATACCTCTTTCATCAGATGACTATTGAGATTAGCCCCATTGTCCGTAATGATCACCTTCGATATCCCGAACCGGCAAATGATATTTGAATGCACAAAATCAACCACTGCCTTCTTGGTTACAGATTTGAATGTTTTAGCCTCTACCCACTTGGTGAAATAATTGATGGCCACTAGAATAAACCTGTGCCCGTTGGATGTTGCTGGCTCGATTAGTCCAATGACATCCATTCCCCAAGCAACAAAAGGCCATGATGAAGACATTGTGTGTAATTCAGATGGGGGAGAATGAATCAAATATCCATGCACTTGGCACTGATGACATTTACGCATAAAACTGATACAATCTCGCTCCATAGTGAGCCAATAATAACCTGCACGGAGAATCTTCTTTGCCAGCACATACCCACTCATGTACGGTCCACAGACTCTAGAATGTACTTCGGTCATGATAGCTGCAGCCTGTTTGGCATCTACACATCTTAATAACCCAAGATCTGGAGTTCTTTTGTACAAAACTCCTCCACTGAAGAAAAATCCACTTGCCAAGTGACGAATTGTTCTCTTTTGATCACCTGTGGGTTGTACCGGATATACTCCTCTTCGGATGTATTCCTTGATGTCGTGAAACCAAGGCTCCCCATCGAGCTCTTCCTCCACCATGTTACAATAAGCATGTTGATCACGGACCTGAATATGCAACGGGTCTACATAAGCCTTATCTGGATGATGTAACATTGACACCAGAGAAGCCAAAGCATCGGTGACCTCATTGTGAATCCTCGGAATATGCCTGAACTCTATTGATTAAAACCGTTGACAAAGATCATGCAAACATTGTCGGTAAGGTATGAGTTCTAAATCCCGTGTTTCCTATTCTCCCTGAATCTGGTGTACTAGAAGGTCCGAGTCACCTAAGACCAAGACTTCCTGGACACCAATATCCACAACCATCCTCAAACCCAAAATGCATGCCTCGTATTCCGCCATGTTGTTAGTACAGTAGAACCAAAGCTGAGCTGTAACAGGGTAATGATGCCCTATTTCAGAAACAAGTACCACTCCTATTCCAACGCCTCTCATGTTGGTAGCCCCATCGAAGAAAAGTTTCCATCCTGGCCTTTCAATCTGTTCCAACTCACCAATGTGCATTACCTCTTCATCAGGGAAGTAAGTATTCAAGGGTTCGTATTCTTCATCCACAAGATTCTCAGCCAAATGGTCGGACAATGCTTGTGCTTTTATTGTGGTCCTAGTCACATAGATAATGTCAAATTCTATGAGCAAGATTTGCCACTTTGCGAGCCTTCCCATGGGCATGGGCTTCTGGAAGATATACTTCAACGGATCCAAGTGAAAGATGAGGTAAGTAGTATAAGAGGACAAATAATGTTTCAACTTCTGGGCTACTCAAGTTAGGGCGCAACACGTCCTCTATAGTTGAGTGTACTTAACCTCATAAGATGTAAACTTCTTGCTGAGATAATATATGGCATGCTCCTTCCTGCGAGTGATGTCATGTTGTCCTAACACACATCAAAATGAATTGTCCAAGACAGTCAAATATAGAATCAAAGGTCTCTCTGGTTTGACAAGTACCCATTTATCTTATCAAAAGCTTCCTGACAATCATCTGTTCACTTGACTACAACATCTTTCTTTAACAATTTGAAGAGAGGATCACACGTTGTCGTGATCTGAGCAATAAACCGGCTGATGTAATTCAATCTTCCCAACAGACTCATCACCTCAGTATTGTTCTTCGGAGGTGGAAATTCCTGGATGGCTTTGATTTTTGACGGGTCTAATTCAATACCTCGTCGGCTGACTATGAATCCCAACAACTTTCTAGACAGAATACCGAACGCGCATTTTGCAGGATTGAGCTTGAGATTGTACCTGCGAAGCCTTTGGAAGAACTTTCTCAGATCTCTGACATGGCCAGACTGCTCTCTAGACTTTACAATCACATCATCCATATAAACCTCGATCTCCATGTGTATCATGTCGTGGAATATGGTCGTCATTGCCCTCATGTAGGTTGCCCCGACATTTTTCAAACCAAATGGCATGACCTGATAGCAGTACGTTCCCCATGGCGTGATGAATGCTGTCTTTTCTGCGTCTTCTTCATCCATTAAGATCTGGTGGTAGCCCGCATAACAATCCACAAATGAACCAATCTCATGTTTGACACAATTATCGATCAATATATGGATGTTCGGCAATGGGAAGTTATCCTTGGGACTCGCCTTGTTGAAGTCTCGATAATCAACACACACCCTGGTCTTGCCGTCCTTTTTTGGCACAGGCACTACATTGGCTAACCAAGTGGGATACCGAGTGACCCGAATGACCTTGGCCTCAAACTGTTTGGTGACCTCTTCCTTGATTTTCACACTCATGTCAGTTTTAAATTTCCTCAGCTTCTGCTTGACAGGGGGAATGCCGGATCAGTGGGCAATTTCTGAACCACCAAACCAGTGCTTAGACCTGGCATGTCGTTATAGGACCATGCAAAAACATCTTTATACTCGAACAGTGTTTTAATTATCTCCTCTCTGAGTTGTGGTTCAAGATGGACACTTATTTTAGTTTCCCGGACATTATCTTGGTCCCCTAAATTGATTGCTTCTATATCACTCAGGTTAGGCTTGGGTTTTTCTTCAAAATGGCTTAATTCTTTACTAATCTCTTCAAAGGCTTCATCCTCGTCATATTCTGATTGAATATCACACTCTATTTCTCGAATTACTATTTTAGGATTAGATTGGCTTTTAAGACTAGGCCGAAGATTCCACATGCATGTCATATCATTGAAGCCAGCATAAAAAGAACTGTACAAGGAAAAAAGGAAAACAAAAATTAAACTATCGGGAAGAGAGGAAAAGAGAAATTGCATTTCATTGAAATTAAAGATAATGCGGTTTATACATCCAAACGGATGGAACATAGAATCTGAATTACAACTCGGGAATAATCCAGATAAATTGAAAGAAAATCAAAGCAAACTACCAAAACTCCCTCCTGGTGGGGAGAGGAGTAGCTTCCCAATTTTTAATCTTTGCACCGGGCCCAACAAATTGCACATCCGCCTCGCTAGAACCTTCTCCACCTTCCAACACGTTCACATAGGCAAATATCCTCTCGAACCTTTCCATCAAATCTTCATCCACATTAACCACCAAAGTGGGAACCACCGTCACTGGGCGCTTTCTGGTACCAGGTCTGACAAATGATCGGGAAAGACGCGGGACTGGCTTTGGAAAGGCACATGCCCTCTGTTTCATTTTTCTGGCTTTTCTCACGTCTGTGACTGTGGGTTTGAACCATAGACCAAACGTATCCAAGTTTTTAGGGAGAGAAACCGGTTGTATGATACCTTGCAGAGAAGCGCCCAAACCTTTTCCTAGTACAAAACCATTTTTCAACATTTCAATGGCTACCATGACTGATGTAGCAGCTACCCTTGGAGTCGGCACGCACTTCCCTTCAGGAACTTTCTCTACCGCTACCGTGTCAAAAACCTGATAAACCCACGTCCCCTTGTCGTCTTCAAACTCTATGAATAGAACAATGGCATCACTGGGAACACACAAATTCTCTTCGCCATGCACAACAATTTCTTGTCTATCCCATTCAAACTTAACCATTTGATGCAGAGTGGACGGGACCGCTTTGGCAGCATGAATCCATGGTCGTCCTAACAGCAGATTGTAAGACACAGCCACATCGAGTACCAAGACTTCCATAGTAAATTCAACTGGTCCTATTGTAAGCTAGAGCACTATATCCCCGACTGAATCTTTCCCTCCACCATCGAATCCCCGAACGCAGATACTGTTCTTATGAATTCTTTCATAATCTACCTTCAACTAGTTCAGAGTGGAAAGAGGGCAAATATTTGCACTGGAACCGTTGTCAACAAGTACCCGAGTAACCACAGAATCTTCACATTTCACCGTCAGATAGAGGTCTCTATTGTGCTCGGTACCCTCCATGGGCAACTCATCATCAGAAAAAGTGACTCTATTTACCTCAAATATCTTGCTAGCTATCTTTTCCAAGTGGCTTACTGAGATTTTGTCAGGAACGTGGGCTTCGTTCAAGATTTCATCAAAGCCCGACAGTGTTCGTCTGAATGGATCAATAATGACAAGAGCGAGATCTGAGCTGGTGTCTTCCTTAACAGCTCCACAATGAAATAATCTTGTACTTTCATCTTTCTCAGAAATTCTTCTTCTTCTTCCTCGGTCACCGCTTTCTTCAACAACACTAGGTTATCTTTTGAGGTTTTAGCTTTTCTCAACTCTTCGGGAGCAAAGCATCTCCCCGATCGAGTCAAACCATGAGTCTCACACAATTCTTCTTTAACCTCTTTCCCCTTGTAAGTCATTGTCACTCGCTCATAATTCCATGGGACTGCCTTGCTATTGACTATTGGTAATTGAGTTACTGGTTTGATAATGACAGGATCTATGGGGGCGCCCTTCACAATTACCACAGGCTTGTTCGTCACTCCTGGCACAACCACTTTTGCTCTTTGATGTTTTCCTGCAACGTCACTTGAGGACCCCTTCTTGACCTCTACGGATGGTTCGTTATTTGCCCCGTTTAACTTGATCACAGACTTCTCACTTGTTGACTTTTCAAATGGCTTGGCTTTACTAGCCCGAATCATCATGACGGTTTGCGAAGGCTTCTTAGGCTCCCCTCCCTTATGCACTATCTCAATCATATTGGTCTCATGATGGGCCGACAACGGTTTCTGGTTGATGTTGGGTGCCTCCGAGGCTTGGACCTCAATCCGATTAGTATCAATGAGCTCTTGAATAGCTGTTTTCAACATCCAGCATTTCTCTGTGTCGTGACCCGGGGTCCCTGAACAATACTCACAATTTACCGAGCGGTCAAGATTTCTGGGAGGGGGATTCGGCAGTTTATCCTTGATCGGATTCAACATATCCAACTGTCTCAGTCGGTGGAATAGACTAGCATATGATTCTCCCAATGGAGTGAAAGTCTTCTGCTTCTGCAACCTCTCATTCTTAAAGACTTGATTTGGCCGGAAACCTGTTCCAGGGGGATTTATGTAGCCTCTTGGGGGTGGATGGGCATTTTGTGGAGCTAGGTGTGGACTTTGTGGAGTCGGCGCACGCCATTGTGCGTGAGCGGAAGGTTGGGTATAGGTTTGTGCGTGGTGGATTGAAAAATGGGGATCAGGCGGTGGGTAGTAGTGTTGTGGTGGACTGGACTATATGGAGTGTGGGTGTAAGTTTGGTTGTAGGGTCGAGGCGGGTTGTAGTAACGTGGAATGTTTCTGGATCCAACCCAAGCTCCCGACTCAATTGTAATAACATCCTCTTTCTTCTGCTTCCCGAGTACACTCCCAGTACCGTTTTGAATGGCTTGGGTGGTCGTTTTAATTGCTGAATAACTCATGATCTTGTTGGACTTGAGTCCCTCCTCAACTAAGCCTCCCATTTTTACAACTTCATTAAAGGACTTGCCTAATGCTGACACCAAGTGACCAAAATAAGTGTGTTCCAAAGCCTGCAAGAAATAATCAACCATCTCACTTTCTTTGATCGAAGTGTCAACCCTCGCTACTTGCTCTCTCCAACGGAATCCATATTCCATGAAGCTCTCACCGGGCTTCTTCTCAATCTTTGTCAATGACAGACGGTCTGGGATAATTTTGAGGTTGTACTGAAAATGGCAGGAAAAGGCTCAGGACAAATCGTCCCATGTGTACCACCTGTTGTGATCTTGTCTGGTATACCATTCTAATGCCGATCCGCTCAAACTTTGGCTGAAATATGCCATCAGCAACTCATCTCTTCCACCTGCTCCTCTCATCTTGCTACAAAATCCTCTTAAGTGTGCTACTAGGTCACCATGCCCGTCGTACAGATCAAACTTGGGCATTTTGAACCCTGCTGGTAACTAAACATCTGGGAACAGACATAAATCTTTATAGGCCACACTTACTTGACCTCCCAACCCCCTCATATCTCGGAATGATTGTTCTAAGCTTTTGACCTTTCTGATCATCTCTTCATGCTCTAGATTTTGGGTGGCTTCTCGGTCTCTGTCGGGGGATCAAGATGAGGGGTGCAAGAATATGGTTCTGGAATTTCGAAGGTGGGTTCAGGGGGATAGTACTGGTTGTCGTGAGTTTGGAATAGAGGTTCACTGGAAGATCGGTGTAATGTAGCAGGTGGAGGTGCCATAAAAATAGGTGTAATTGGTGGGGGAGGGTATGGGACTTGTTTGGGTGGTGGAGCTTGAGAAGTATGAGAAGTGGCGCCATAGCATTGTTGGTAGAGGGGAAAGGCTGGAGATGAGTTCACAGTGGGAGGCTCCTGAGGTTGGGCCGATGGTGGTTTATAAGCAGGGTTGGTGGGATAAATCGGTGGTGGATGCCCCTTGGCCCAGGCATGGTACATTCAGCCATCTGCTGCTTTAACTTATACATCTCTTCCTTTATTGCATTGACATCTAGTTCTTCCGCCTCTTTTGATGGGTCAACAATACTTGTCTCCGGTTTTTGGTTGGCCATATTCAGCCTGTCTTTTGATCGGGTATTGTATGAGTGAGTTTCCAGAATGCCAATCAACTAACCATCTGCCTGGACTCAATATATCAAACAACAACCTTGTTAGAGATTAGGCTTTAACAGATTGGTAACCGCACATTGGGCATGAATGCACTTAAACAGTTAACCGTCTCTATTATGTATTTGATCGGTTGCATGCGCCATCCCGGCCTTTTCTTACTTTCAATTGCAAATTTCCCCCTTTTTCTTTCTTTTTCTTTTCCTTCCTTTCACTCTTGCCTCTGTTCTCTCTTTGTTTTTATTCTCTCTTTATTTCTTATTTTCTCTCTTTTCTTTCTTGTTTTTCCGCTCTTTTTCTTTTGATCTTTTGTTTTTCCTCTTATTTTCTTTATCTTTTTCGTTTGGTTACGGTCGAATCCTATGGAGATTGCCTACGTATCATAACCCTGCATGAATCAGACCAAGCGTAGTTCTTGGTGATAAAAATAATAAAATATTTTAGGAATTTTCAAATTTTTCATAATAGGACTCGGAAATAAACTTAAACAAAAACTAACAGACTTTGATGAAAGATGAAATACAGACTCGAAAAACAAACAACCCACATACTCTGATAAAAAAATACAGACTCCGAGAAAAACTGGCAGACTTTAACGGAAAGAAAATACAGACTCAAGAAATCACGAATACATCAGTGCCTCAATTGCCCTCGGGACACGCGGGGCATCATTCAGCCTTGTCGCGATCCGACTCGCTAAATACCCTTGGAGGTGGTAGAGATCTTCCATTACCCAGCGAACAAAAATCATCACAGTAGCGAAGAACATAGATCTACTCATATCCTCACAGCTATTGCACATCATCGCGATGTAGTTGTCGACCCTTTTGACTCGCTCTCTTATGACGCCCTTCTCTTTCAGCAAACGCCCAATCTGTTCGGTTCTGGCTTCCAAAGTTTGTTCGGCTACCTGGTTCTGCTCTTGGAGTTGTTGCAAGTCTCTTTCTAGTTGTGCCATTAAGGCGTAACAATGTTCCCTTTTAGCCTTAAATTTTTGGCTTGTTTAGTCATTTTACCCTCGAGGTTGCCAATTGTCTTTTCCCAACCTGTGACCCCTTTTTCATATCTTTCTTTCATCTGTTGAACGAAAGCTGCACGCCTTTCGGCGCTTTTAGCCAACCTTGCCTGTGTTTTTGCTAGTTCAGACTCAGCTTTCTACAAGTCATCTTCATAGTCGTGTACCTTTTGAGTAAGATTATAAATGAGCCTTTCATCTTTCCTGCTTTGGCCTGGGTTCTCGAATTCAATTTTCAACTGTCGAACCTGAGCTCTGAGAGCTTCATTTTCTCGCACCAATCTTCTCCTCTCACCTTTAGCCTCTTGTGCCTGTAAATATTGTTTAAGGTGACATTTATCAACTCTTCTCGTAGATCATGGATGCTGGCCTTATATTCCTTTTCCTTCTCCCCCAGGCTAACCTCTCCTAAATTTTATCACCAAAAGCTTGAACATGAGGCCTTTTGGTGGGCCTCTCGTGCTCTGGCTCGTTATTTACATAAGACATCTTCTCAAACCAAGCAGCATAATTTGGATCTACTTCCCCCTTGGTGATGTCTGGTACCTGGGTGCCATTTTCTTTGATACCGGCAGCTATTCCAATCCTGCTGAACTACAGCCTCAGGCAATGCAGCTTCTGGATGTAACTCTATGACCTGGGTGCTTATATCTTCATCTTCGGGCACAATCTGATACCTTCCCAATTGCCTCAAGACCCTCTGCGGTGCATATGGTTGAATACTCCTTATGCACATTAACCTCAGGTAGCCTTTGGTAGCAGTCATATAGACGGCTTCTGTCCTCCGGAGCCATCCTATAGTTCACTCGACCTGACCTACGTTAAGAACTTTCAAGTGAGAGACCCATGTTTCAAACCCTTCTGGTGCGTTGTAATCTTTTACCCTCTCCTCGTAACTAGTGATGAAGTTATTCGGGCTCGAACCATAACTCATGAATCTGGGATGATGGCGAAGGAGCTCGATCAACCACATTTGCAGAAGGATGCTGCAACCTTCAAAAAATTGAGCCCCTGATTTACATAAAGTCAATGCTCGATAAATATCCACCACCACCAACGGGGCAAGTGTATGATCTTCCTTGGTAGTGAGGATTTGTGCAATTCTAGCCATACGAATATCCACCGTCCCTTTATCATTTGGAAAAAACATGATCCCCAAGAATGCCACAATAAATGCAAACCGGCGATAAATTTGCCAAAGGCCCTTGTCTTGTTTGTTGCTCAGATGTTTTTCATGCGTTTCAAAACCAGCAGAGTGCCCGAACCTAATGTATAAGAAATGGAAAGTGCAACACCCATTGCTCACACGTTCTTTATTCGTCTGTTTACTGATATTCAGGAGGTCAAAGAACTTGTGCACCGATGGAGCCCTTGGAAATATAAGTTGTTGCTTCCTAAAATCCCGTCCGAATTCAATGTACCCGGCTATCTCCTCCAAAGTAGGGGTGATCTCAAAATCCGAGAAATGAAAGACATTGTGGACAGGATCCCAGAAAGTTACCAAAGCCTTGATCAGATCTTCCCATGGTTTAATCTCAAAAATGTTTATAAGAGCACCCAATTGCTTTTTCACCCATTTCTGACCATCTTCATCTAGATCATTCCACCACATACACAAGTGCAACTGAGCATGTTCCCTGACCACTTCTACCGGATCCTGGATGGTATTCATTATGTTCTTGCGGAAGGTTAAGGTTAGGGTTGGCTCGAGTGGACCCTTTGTAAATAGGTTTTTGAATAAGAAAAGAAAAGGAGAGAGAAAAGAAAAAAAACAAATCAAAGGACCATGATTTCTTCCCCTATATGCCAATTTTAGCCAAGTGACTATTTTTGCAAATGCGGCCCATTCCCCAATTTCACATGAATTTTGAGGCCGGGGGGGGGGGTATTTTATGACCCTTCACAAACTTGTCATTCTTTTACGAAAATAGCCTTTCGACAACTAAAAAATACTCTAAGGCTATCTCGGCAAGAACGGTTTAAGACATTGTCGAAGCTGGATCGGCTTATTTTGATCAAGAATCCAGACTGCATTCACTCGACCACTGACTTTCTTTTCTTGTTTTTCTTTCTTTTTTTAAAAAAAATAAGTCCGAACCTTATGTAGATTGCCTATGTATCCCACATCCGGTGAGAATCAGACCTGCGTAGTTCGGTCAGTTTTGACACATTTGGAAGAACATAGTGTTTGACTCTTTTGAAATAACTTTCTTTTCTAAAAAATTTTGGCAGAGCTTCGGGACATTTTTCAAATACCGGGGTTTTATTTAGAATCGGGCTTTATTTCCTTCCGTACATCACTCTTGGTTTTTCTTTTTTGCTTTATTTTCCCTAGCCGGTCAGCATGCAAGCCAAAACAAATAAATGTTCACATAGCACATAGAATGCATCAGGATGGTCTATTGTTTCGGGCACACCTGTCCTAGACAGACCCCACCCCTGTGTTGAGTCCCCTAAGTCAAATGCACATGATGCAAACAAACGCTCCTATTAGGGATCCGGCATGAAGCTGTGTTTTTCTAGATTTAACTCCTGGGGTTTTGGTCTAGACTTGGGTACCCGAGCGAACAACTAGGGACGAAGAGGGGGCAACGTACCGGGAGCACTAAAGTCTACCCGGCCTTATTGCTGGCCCAGACTCGATCTATTTGGTATAATTTCAACAGAAAAAGCAGGCCACGTGAACGTGTGCACCATTTTTAGAAGACTCCAAGGGGTGGCGTAAGAAGACATTTAAATACAGTTCAAGTAATATCAAAGAGGTAAATGACAATTAGCACATTAAGTCAACAAAATACAGTAATATCAACAATAAAGCCAAATAAAGAATACATTAACAAGCTCGAATTCTTGAACCCTGAACCAGAGATTCTAGGTTCGATCCCCAGCAGAGTCGTCAGAGCTGTCACACCTCCTTTGTACTACCCCCGAAAGGGTATAAGGGAGTTTTTTCCAATTTAAGTGACAATCGAAATGGGATTAATTATTTAAAATTAGAATCGCCACTTGGGATAATTTATGGTGTCCCGAGTCACCGGTTTAAAATCCCGAATCGAGGAAAGTTCACTCTATTTATGATCTGCAAACACAGAAATTCGGGTAAGGAATTCTGTTAACCCGGGAGAAGGTGTTAGGCATTCCCGAGTTCCGTGGTTCTAGCACGGTCTCTTTGATCATACTTGGCTTATTAAAATTATTTAATTACTAATTTTAGAACCTATGTACATTCACATTTAATCGCTTCTAATCACTTGATTTATTCGTAATTAAAGAATTGAGTTACGCGTACGTATACTCTTTTCTTTTGGCGCGTCGAAAATCATGTCACGCGAACGTGTCCATAATTAACAATGCTTGTTTAGTTATTATTATTAAGAAATATTTAGCCGAAGTTGCACAAACTCCTACTTTGTATTAGCTTTTAGAATCGTAATTATGTTACGCGAACGTATACACAATCACGGTAGTATATTAAACGGGCCTACAACAAACTACGAATATTTGTTGTTTACACCTAAATTATGAAGTTAATACGAGGGTCGTGCAATTGTCATTTTTGTTTGGCCCAGCGCACCTAGATACAACTAAAAGAGCTACACTTAATTAGGCCTAAGAGATATTTCTACTTACAAATGATAGAGAAAAATTAAGGTATAACCATTTGTGGTACGTGCTTGGGCTTCTTGATTACCTAAGACCAATTAGTTTGAGCTTCTACCCCAAAGAAATCATTGAAGAGGAAAACTGGGCTCATAATAAACCCAGTAATGTGGCCAGGTAGGTTTTCGTTCAATTCTGAGTGAGCCGCAGGTCTAGGCCCAAACTTGAAGCATGCATACGAATCCAGCATTCGTATAGACCTCAAGAATAACATCAGAGTTAAGAACCAATACATTTCTTTCATTAGTCACATATTATTAGTACTGTAGGGGTTCAATCACTATGCAAAACAACAAACTAGAAAAACCGAACTCAATCAAGAGCAGAAATTCCATCAAAGCTAACATCTGGACAATTAAAATAGTTGTTGTAGGGCACTTTAAATAGTAATCTCACCAGAATAGATTCAAACCAAACAATTATATCTAGTTACCATACATGCCACATGACTTATGGCTTGCACTAAGCAATTAAGCAATTACCATACATGCCACATGACTTCATTCAATTTTGAAATCAGAAAAGACCATAACCCCCTAATTACAAAATTTACATTCTATGATGATTCGTCAAGAACAGGGTGATTAATACATGGTCAGCAGAAAAAAAAATAAACTCAAAATCATGAAGGCTAAACAGCTAAACTATAACCTGTAAATTGAGAGAAAGAGAAATGTAGCTTTAATAACAAACAAAATCAAATTTCATCACATTTCAGATTCAAACTTCAAGCTACACTCAAGTGACATCCATAGTGCTGAAAAATACCTTATTCAAACCATTTCAGCCACGGATAGATCAAATGCCATCTCAAGAATTCGAAATTTAAGAAATCACAAAAAACACTCAATGAAACAGTAACTTTTCAGCGAAATTCATAGCCTTCTTTGTTTTCTGAATTTTTTAATTCCTCAATCTCTACCTTGAAAGGCAAGGAAACATGCCTTTATAGGCAAGGAAGTAGGGCAGCCTAGAAAATTTTAGCTTTGCCATTAGGCCCTTTTCCAATTTTTGTTTTTGCCTAGATAGCCTTAGTTAAACATCTGAAAATCAACTTAAAACCCCCCACCCAGCTTCCTAGAAGCTTCTCAAGCAGTTACCAAAAAGATTCCCTATGCCAATTACCCAGACTACCCCACCTAGACTTCCCAAGTTGCCCCTGAACCCCTGTTGATATACTAGACAGACCAAATGGGCCATGGGTCAATTTGACCCAACTGTTCAGCCCCAAATGAGTCGGAATAGACCCAAAACCCAACCCCCAAGATCAAAAATCTATTCGGCCCAACTAGCAAATATCTAATTAACAAGTTGTAAACACCAAATAACACTGGATTATTAAAACTTTAGCCTAAATGATTTACTAACTAAATTTAACCAAACTAATAATTTTAAAACTAGTCTGATTACAGCCTAACTATACTAACTAAAAACAAGACTCCAATTACTCATGCATGAATAAATAAACTCCGGAACAAATGAAGAATGATTCAAGAATAGGAGAAGAAACAGAAAACTGAAAAACAAACGGAGAACAGATTAAACCAGAAGAAGAAAAGAAAAATACCTAAAAACGGTTCAGAAAATGAAAGAGGGGGCCTGGATCTTCAGATCCTCAAATTTTCTGGACAAGTCTGATGTTAATCGTGCGTTCTTACGAAGAACACACGAATAAAATCTAATTCAACACGAAATTTCGCCAAACTTGACTTGGGATTTCTGGGGTTCATTTCTGATCTAAGATTCGAGGAGCTAGGGCAATATTCGAAGGGAACCAATCAGGGATTTGGAATGAGGGGGGTTTAGTAGTCATGGGGTGTTATTTTGGTAGTGAACGGAGGCAGCACCGCCGGCGAGTGTGGTTTAAAAGGGGCGGCAGGTTAGGGTTTGCAGCTTCTGAGCAAGATTCGAGAGATTCAAGTGTGATTCGAGGGAAAAGGGGTGTGGATTTGGAATGAGGAGGAGGAGAGGGAGCTAGGGTGTAAATTTGATGGCCATCGGAGACCTACCACCGTCGTAGGGCGATTTCCGGCGGCGGTGCACGGTGGCATTACGTTGGGGTCTTTGAGGGTGTTGGAGATGACGAGAAAGGGGGGGTCTGAGGTTTCAGACGCTTTTATATGTTAGGAGGGCTAGTTCTGATACGTTGGATCTAGGCACGATCAACGGCTCAGATCAAAGCTTAACGAAACGACGCCGTTTGGTTGGGGTGTGGGACGGACAGGGTTGGGGCCAATCTGGGCCGGATCTGAGGGGAAAAATAGTTGGGCCTGGAATTGTTAAAACAAAAGCTGGCCCAATTTTGGGTTTTTACAAAGGAGACTCAATTTTTGATTTTCTTTTCTTTTCTTTTCAAATTAAAACTCAAAATCTACATTAATTCTTAATAAAATTATCCTACCAACTTAAATTACTTAACTCTAAATGACAATTACCACAAATAATTAAATGTCCAATTAAAAGAAAAATTACCAAAATTTAAGACTCAAAACCCAAAAAATGAGTTATATAATTTATTTTTTTGTAATTTTCTATTTTTGTAAAACGCTAATTTACTAATTAATCTACAAAATGTGTAAAATTAAACCCTAAATGTAGATGCAATATATTTTTTGTATTTTTCAATAATTAAACTACACGAACAAAATGCCAACAATTAATAGAAAATGCTACGAAAATCCATAAAATTGCAAATAATGAAAAGAAATTATTTTGTTTTGAAATTATGGGAGCAGTTCGTATAGCGCAAAAATCACGTGCTCACAGCTGCCCTTCTTTGCTCGGAAACCTGCAATGTTTTCGGGCAAAGATAAAGTGAGCGGATACAAGTGATTTTTGCCCATTCGAGTACTCCGTAGGAAGCATTTTTGAAAGAGTTGACCGCACCCTACTTCCGAGGTTGCCTACATATCCTTGGCTAGAAAGGAATCAGGTCAGTGTAGTTCAGGAAGTTTTGATAGCTGGGACTACCATGAGGCTGTGATTTCACTATTGTTGCTGCTGTTACTGCTTACTGAACCCCTTATTACATCATGTCAGAATAAAAAGAATCTAGGCTACACTATGATCTATGCATTATAATAATCTGAGATGTTTTCCCTTTCTCTAAGTGAACGCCTGATTGCTGAAACTTGAATGTATTCTCTTATTCTCCAGGTGGGCGCCTGATTGCTGAACTTAAAATGTATTCCCTGGTTCTCCAGGTGTGCGCCTGTTTCCTGAACTTGAAATGTATTCCCTTATTCTCCAAGTGGGCGTCTGATTGTTGAACTTGAAAATGTATTCCCTTGTTCTCCAGGTGGGCGCCTGATTGCTGAACTTAAAATGTATTCCCTGGCTTTCTAGGTGGGCGCCTGATTGCAAAACATGAATGTATTCCCAAGCTATCCAGACGGGCTCATGACTTCGAAACGTGAATGTATTCCCATGCTATCTAGGCGGGCTCCTGACTTCGAAACGTGAATGTATTCCCACGCTATCCAGGTGGGCAACGTGAATGTATTCCCATGTTATCCAGGCGGGCGTCCTGACTTCAATTTGAAATGTATTCCCTGCTCTCCAGGCGGGCTCCTAACTGCTGCACTTGAATGTATTCCCTGCTCTCCAGGCGGGCATCCTGACTTCAATTTGAACTATATTCCCTACTCTCTAGGTTGGCTCCTGACTTCAGTAAAATAGACAAAAACAAAGAAAATTTTCTGCCCCAGTTTGGTGGCTGGGCACAGATGTGAGTGTTAAACGGAATCATATTGCCAAATATTGCTAATAATTCGAAAGCTAGGTCCCATTATCCAGGAGGGTCCTGACAATTCTTACCTAAACAACCATTTTAAATCTAAGTTATATCTTCTAAAGGTGTGACTTCCGCTAAATCTTGTTATCTAAGAGGGTCTTAAAGCTATACCCCATTATCCTGGAGGGTCCTGAAACTCAAAATCAAATCTTGTCCTAAAAAACGCTTTTATAACTGAATTATATTACCCTACGGCAGAGCTTACGATACACCTTGTAATCTAATGGAAATCTCAAAACTAAGCCCCATTATTCAAGAGGGTCCTGGAAACTTCTAATTGAATCCTATCTCAGACATGCAAACTCATAAGCTAACTTATATTCCTTTTGGGGTACATTTATGCTAGATTATGCTATTTCTGAACTTTGAATTAGGTCCCATTTTCCAGGTGGGTCCTGAAAATCAAACCTGTTTGCTGACTACCTTTCTCCAAGGAGGGTTTCTCCAAAACAACCGAATTTTCTGCCCCTGTTTAATTAAAGAAAAATCTTGTCAATTTTAAATATGGTGGTTGGTTGATGGTATTCTTTGCTGAAGGTCTCTCCGCTGCATTGTTTTGTTTTGACTGGCTTTCCCGAACTGGCCCTGAACCGCTTGACTTTTCGACTGACTTTCAAAACCCCCTGACTTTGGATGACCCAAGTGTTCTATACCTGGGCCGTTGTTTCACATCTCTGACCCCTTTAACTGAGCCTCTGCATCTCCCAAAAAATTACCAAAATGATTTTGTCGATGGAACTCTTGCTGGCATTTTATCTCCTATTTCATCATGCTATCTTTGGTATTGCTCATGGCCGCACTGTGCTTTGCAATCTTGAAGCTGGTAGTGAGCTTTGAAATTCCTTCTTATTTGCTTAAACTGGCATTGGGAACTTCTTAGAGAAATAAACCCAAAGAAATGAAATGCAATGACTTTCAGAGTTATGGATAAGGAAGTTCAAAACTGGAAGACTATCTGAAGAGAAAAAGGAAAAAAAAGACTTATCTGAGTGGAACAGTTGGTTCCAATGGTCATGACATGCAATTTGGATTAATCGGCTCAATCTATCCAACCAATCAACTTTCAGTTGCCATACTTTGTTGCCCTAAAATTTCCATAACCTGATTTCTCCACCTCAAACCCCGACCTTGTTCGTCCTGCGGTGCCTTGAAAGGTTTTCACCAGCAGACCTCTCTCATTCCTTCATCTGTCAACTCACATTCGCCTTAAGATGCCCGTGAGGGATTTCACCAATAAGACTCTCTCATTTTGATTTCTCTAAGCTCCTGTCGCCTTACGGTGCCCGTGAGGTTTTCACCAAAAGACTCTCTCATTTTTGACTTTTTTTTTCTTTTTTTTTGGACCGGAGTGTTCCCCTGATGTGAATCAATGCCACCTGCTTGACTTGGCATTTCCCGAAGATTGATCGGAAGGTCTTTCTTTGGCCCGTAATGTGGCTTTTGGATGGGTTTAGAAAGAAAGGGTATAAAAGGCTCAAAACCGTTTGATTGGATTCAAATTTACAACCTTCGCAATCAGATTTCTGATAACAATCACAATATATGCCCCAGTTTCTTGTTTGGGGACGTTTGGATTTTTATTTTGATGGGACCGAACCGTGAGGCTGCCTACAATCAATATTCGAGACATGCCAAATACAAACAAGTACAATCAAAGAAAGAGATAATACATAATATCTCTTGACCCTATCAGAATTGATAGTCATTTCTACACATTTGCCTTTTACATCTGTCAAATACAATGCACCATTGGACAACACTCTAGTCACAATGAACGGCCCCTGCCAATTTGGGGCGAATTTTCCTTTTGCTTCAACTTGATGAGGAAGAATGCGTTTCAATACTAACTGTCCCACTTCAAACTTTCGTGGATTTACCTTCTTGTTGTATGCTCTTGCCATTCTCTATTGATACAACTAGCCATGACACACTGCTGCCAATCTCTTTTCATCGATCAAACTCAACTGTTCTAAGCGGGTTTTAACCCACTCCTCATCATTGATCTCAGCCTCCGCGACAATTCGAAGGGATGGAATTTCCACTTCTGCGGGTATCACTGCTTCGGTGCCATAAACCAACAAATAAGGAGTCGCCCCTACTAAAGTACGGACAGTAGTGTGATAATCGAGCAATGCAAACGGCAACTTTTCAAGCCACTGCCTAGAACCTTCCACCATTTTTTGAAGTATCTTCTTTATATTCTTGTTGGCCGCCTCTTGCCTTAGGGCGGTATGGAATAGAATTGCAATGTGTAATCTTGAACTGCTGACATACCTCTTTCATCAGATTACTATTGGTATTAGCCCCATTGTTCGTAATGATCACCTTCGGTATCCCATACCGGCAAATGATATTTGAATGCACAAAATCAAACACCGCTTTCTTGGTTACAGACTTGAATGTTTTAGCCTCTACCCACTTGGTGAAATAATCGATGGCCACTAGAATAAACCTGTGTCGTTGGACGTTGCTGGCTCGATTAGTCCAATGACATCCATTCCCTAAGCAACAAAAGGCCATGATGAAGACATTGTGTGTAATTCAGATGGGGGAGAATGAATCAAATATCCATGCACTTGGCACTGATGACATTTACACATAAAACTGATACAATCTCGCTCCATAGTGAGCCAATAATAACCTGCCCGGAGAATCTTCTTTGCCAGTACATACCCACTCATGTACGGTCCACAGACTCCAGAATATACTTCGGTCATGATAGCCGCGGCCTGTTTGGCATCTACATATCTTAATAACCCAAGATCTGGAGTTCTTTTGTACAAAACTCCTCCACTGAAGAAAAATCCACTTGCCAAGTGACGAATTGTTCTCTTTTGATCACCTGTGGGTTGTACCGGATATACTCCCCTTCGGATGTATTCCTTGATGTCGTGAAACCAAGGCTCCCCATCGAGCTCTTCCTCCACCATGTTACAATAAGCATGTTGATCACGGACCTGAATATGCAACGGGTCTACATAAGCCTTATCTGGATGATGTAACATTGACGCCAGAGTAGCCAAAGCATCGACGACCTCATTGAGAATCCTCGGAATATGCCTGAACTCTATTGATTGAAACCGTTGACAAAGATCATGCAAACATTGCCGGTACGGTATGAGTTTTAAATCCTGTGTTTCCCATTCTCCCTGAATCTAGTGTACCAGAAGGTCCGAGTCACCCAAGACCAAGACTTCCTGGACACCCATATCCACAGCCATCCTCAAACCCAAAATGCATGCCTCGTATTCCGCCATATTGTTAGTACAGTAGAACCGAAGCTGAGCCGTAACAGGGTAATGATGCCCTATTTCAGAAACAAGTACCGCTCTTATTCCAACGCCTCTCATGTTGGCAGCCCCATCGAAGAAAAGTTTCCATCCTGGCCTTTCGATCTATTCAAACTCACCAATGTGCATTAACTCTTCATCAGGGAAGTAAGTCTTCAAGGGTTCGTATTCTTCATCCACAGGATTCTCAGCCAAATTGTCGGCCAATGCTTGTGCTTTCATTGCGGTCCTAGTCACATAGATAATGTCAAATTCTGTGAGCAAGATCTTCCACTTTGCAAGCCTTCCCGTGGGCATGGGCTTCTGGAAGATATACTTCAACGGATCCAAGCAAGAGATGAGTTAAGTAGTATAAGAGGACAAATAATATTTCAACTTCTGGGCTACCCAAGTTAGGGTGCAACACGTCCTCTCAAGCAGAGTGTACTTAACCTCGTAAGATGTAAACTTCTTGTTGAGATAATATATGGCCTGCTCCTTTCTGCCAATGATGTCATGTTGTCCCAACACACATCCAAATGAATTGTCCAAGACTTTCAAATACAGAATCAAAGGTCTCCCTGGTTCTGGCGGGACCAACTCAGGTGGGTTTGACAAGTACACATTTATCTTATCAAAAGCTTCTTGACATTCATCTGTCCACTTGACTGCAACATCTTTCTTTAACAATTTGAAGATAGGCTCACACGTTGTCGTAAGCTGAGCAATAAACCGGCTGATATAATTCAATCTTCCCAAAAGACTCATCACCTCAGTCCTGTTCTTCGGAGGTGGCAATTCCTGGATGGCTTTGATTTTTGACGGGTTTAATTCAATACCTCGTCGGCTGACTATGAATCACAACAACTTTCCAGACAGAACACCGAACGCGCATTTTGTAGGATTGAGCTTGAGATTTTACCTGCGAAGCCTTTAGAAGAACTATCTCAGATCTCTGACGTGGCCTGACTGCTTTCTAGACTTTACAATCACATCATCCATATAAACCTCGATCTCCCTGTGTATCATGTCGTGTAATATGGTCATCATTGCCCTCATGTAGGTTGTCCTGACATTTTTCAAACCAAATGGCATGACCCGATAGTAGTACGTTCCCCATGGCATGATGAATGCTGTCTTTTCTGCGTCTTCTTCATCCATTAAGATCTGGTGGTAGCCCGCATAACAATCCACAAATGAACCAATCTCATGTTTGTCACAATTATCGATCAATATATGGATGTTCGGCAATGAGAAGTCATCCTTGGGACTCGCCTTGTTGAAGTCTCGATAATCAACACACACCCTGGTCTTGCCGTCCTTTTTTGGCACAAGCACTACATTGGCTAACCAAGTGGGATACCGAGTGACCCGAATGACCTTGGCCTCAAACTGTTTGGTGACCTCTTCCTTGATTTTCACACTCATGTCAGTTTTAAATTTCCTCAGCTTCTGCTTGACAGGGGGAATGCCGGATCAGTGGGCAATTTGTGAACCACCAAACCAGTGCTTAGACCTGCATGTCGTTATAGGACTATGCAAAAACATCTTTATACTCGAACAGTGTTTTAATTATCACCTCTCTGAGTTGTGGTTCAAGATGGACACTTATTTTAGTTTCCCGGACATTACCTTGGTCCACTAAATTGATTGCTTCTGTATCACTTAGGTTAGGATTGGGTTTTTCTTCAAAATGGCTTAATTCTTTACTAATCTCTTCAAAGGCTTCATCCTCATCATATTCCGATTCAACATCACACTCTACTTCTCAAATTACTATTTCAGGATTATATTGGCTTTTAAGACTGGGTCGGAGATTCCGCATACATGTCATATCATTGAAGCCATCATAAAAAGAACTGTACAAGGAAAAAAGGAAAACAAAAATAAAACTATCAGGAAGAGAGGAAAAGAGAAATTGTATTTCATTGAAATTAAAGATAACGGGGTTTATACATCCAAACGGACGGAACATAGAATCTGAATTACAACCCTGGAATAATCCAGATAAATTGAAAGAAAATAAAAGCAAACTATCAAAACTCCCTCCTGGTGGGGATAGGGGTAGCTTCCCAATTGTTAATCTTTGCACCGGGCCCAACAAATTGCACATCTGCCTCGCTAGAACCTTCTCCAGCTTCCAACACATTCACATCGGCGAATATCCTCTCGAACCTTTCCATAAAATCTTCATCCACATCAACCACCAAAATGGGAACCGCCTTCACTGGGCGCTTTCTAGTACCAGGTCTAACAAATGATCGGGAAAGACGCGGGACTAGCTTTGGAAGGGCCCATGCCCTCTGTTTCATTTTTCTGGCTCTTCTCACGTCTGCGACTGTGGGTTTGAACCCTAGACTAAACGTATCAAAGTTTTTAGGGAGATAAACCGGCTGTACGATACCTTGCAGAGATGCACCCAAACCTTTGCCTGGTACAAAACTATTTTTCAACATTTCAACGGCTACTATGACTGATGCAGCAGCAACCCTTAGATTCGGCACGCACTTCCCTTCAGAAACTTTCTCTACCGCTATCGTGTCAAAAATCTGATAAACCCACGTCCCCTTGTCATCTTCAAACTCTATGAATGGAACAATGGCATCACTGGGAACACACAAATTGTCTTCGCCATGCACAACAATTTCCTGTATATCCCATTCAAACTTAACCATTTGATGTAGAGTGGACAGGACCGCTTTGGCAGCATGAATCCAGGGTCATCCTAACAGCAGATTGTAAGACACAGCCACATCGAGTACCTGGAATTCCATAGTAAATTCAACTGGTCCTATTGTAAGCTCGAGCACTATGTCCCAGACTGAATCTTTCCCTCAACCATCGAATCCTTGAACGTAGATACTGTTCTTATGAATTCTTTCATCATCCACCTTCAACTTGTTCAGAGTGTAAAGAGGGCAAACATTTGCACTGGAACCATTGTCAACAAGTACCAGAGTAACCACAGAATCTTCACATTTCACCATCAGATAGAGGGCTCTATTGTGCTCGGTACCCTCCATGGGCAACTCATCATCAGAAAAAGTGACTCTATTTACCTCAAATATCTTGCTAGTTATCTTTTCCAAGTGGTTTACTGAGATTTTGGCAGGAACGTGGGCTTCGTTCAAGATTTTCATCAAAGCTCGATGGTGTTCGTCTAAATGGATCAATAATGACAAGAGCGAGATCTGAGCCGGTGTCTTCCTTAATTGCTCCACAATGGAATAATCTTGTACTTTTATCTTTCTCAGAAATTCTTCTGCTTCTTCCTCGGTCACCGCTTTCTTCAACAACACTGGTTATCTTTTGAGGTTTTAGCTTTTCTCAACTCTTCGGGAGCAAAACATTTCCCCGATCGAGTCAAAACATGAGTCTTACACACTTCTTCTTTAACCTCTTTCCCCTTGTAAGTCACTGTTACTCGTTCATAATTCCATGGGACTACCTTGTTGTTGACTATCGGTAATTGAGTTACCGGTTTGATAACGACAGGATCTGAGGGGGTGCCCTTCACAACTACCATAGGCTTGTTCGTCACTCTTGGCACAACCACTTTTGCTCTTTGATGTTTTCCTGCAATGTCACTTGAGGACCCCTTCTTGACCTCCACGGATGGTTTGTTATTTTCCCCGTTCAACTTGATCATAGACTTCTCACTTGTTGACTTTTCAAATGGCTTGGCTTCACTAGCCCGAATCATCATGACGGTTTGCGAAGGCTTCTTAGGCTCCCCTCCCTTATGCACTATCTCAATCATATTGATCTCATGATGGGCCGACAGTGGGTTCTGGTTGATGTTGGGTGCCTCCGGGGCTTGGACCTCAATCCGATTAGTATCAATGAGCTCTTGAATAGCTGTTTTCAACTTCCAGCATTTCTCTGTTTCGTAACCCAGGGTCCCTGAACAATACTCACAACTTACCAAGCGGTCAAGATTTCTGGGAGGGGGATTCGGTAGTTTAGCCTCGATCAGATTCAACATACCCAACTGTCTCAGTCGGTGGAATAGACTAGCATATGATTCTTCCAATGGAGTGAAAGTCTTCTGCTTCTGCATCCTCTCATTCTTAAAGGCTTGATTTGGGCGGAAACCTATTCCAGGGGGATTTCTGTAGGCTCTTGGGGTGGATGGGCATTTTGTGGAGCTAGGTATGGACTTTGTGGAGTCAGTTCACGCCATTGTGCGTGAGCGGGAAGTTGGTCATAGGTTTGTGCGTGGTGGACGGAAAAATGGGGATCGGGCGGTGGGTAATAGTGTTGTGGTGGACTATATGGAGTATGGAGGTAAGTTTGGTGATAGGGTCGAGGCGGGTTGTAGTAACATGGAATGTTTCTGGATCCAACTCTAGCTCCCGACTCAATTGTAGCAACATCCTTTTTCTTCTTCTTCCCGAGTACACCCCCAGTACCGTTTTGAATGGCCTGGGTGGTCGCTTTGATTGCTGAATAACTCATGATCTTGTTGGACTTTAGTCCCTCCTCAACCATGCCTCCCATTTTTGCAACTTCATTAAAGGACTTGCCTACTGCTGACACCAAGTGACCAAAATAAGTGGGTTCCAAAGCCTGTAAGAAATAATCAACCATCTCACTTTCTTTCATCGGAGGGTCAACCCTCGCTACTTGCTCTCTCCAACAGAATCCATATTCCCTGAAGCTCTCATCGGGCTTCTTCTCAATCTTTGTCAATGACAGACGGTCTGGGATAATTTCGAGGTTGTACTGAAAATGGCAGGCAAAGGCTCGGGCCAAATCGTCCCATATGTACTTACTGCTGTGATCTTGTCTGGTATACTATTCTAATGTCGATCCGCTCAAACTTTGGCTGAAATATGCCATCAACAACTCATCTCTTCCACCTGCTCCTCTCATCTTGCTACAAAATCCTCTTAAGTGTGCTACTGGGTCACCATGCCCGTTGTACATATCAAACTTGGGCATTTTGAACCCTGCTGGTAATTGAACATCTGGGAACATACATAACTCTTTATAGGCCACACTTACTTGAACTCCCAACCCCCTCATATCTCGAAATGATTGTTCTAAGTTTTTGACCCTTTTGATCATCTCTTCATGCTCGGGATTTTTGGGTGGCTTCTCGGTCTCTGCCGGGAGATCAAGATGAGGGGTGCAAGAATATGGTTCTGGAACTTTGAAGGTGGGTTCAGGGGGATAGTACTGGTTGTCATGAGTTTGGAACAGAGGTTCACTGGAAGATCGGTGTAATGTAGCAGGTGGAGGTGCCACAAAAATAGGTGTAATTGCTGGGGGAAGATATGGGACTTATTTGGGTGGTGGATCTTGAGAAGTATGGGAAGTGGATCCATAGCACTATTGGTAGAGGGGAAAGGCTGGAGATGAGTTCACAGTGGGAGGCTCCTGAGGTTGGGCCGATGGTGGGATATAAGCAGGGTTGGCGGGATAAACCGGTGGTGGATGCCCCTTGGCCCAGACTTGGTACATTTCAGCCATCTGCTGCTTTAACTTATAAATCTCTTCCTTCATTGCATTAACATCTAGTTCTTCCACCTCTTTTGACGGGTCAACAATACTTGTCTCCGGTTCTTGGTTGGCCATATTCAGCCTGTCTTTTGATCGAGTGTTGTATGAGTGAGTTGCCAGAATGCCAATCAACTAACCACCTGCTTGGTCTCAATACATCAAACAACAACCTTGTTAGCGATTAGGCTTTAACAGATTGGTAATCGCATATTGGGCATGAATGCACCGAAACAGTTAACCGTCTCTATTATGTATTTAATCGGTTGCATGCGTCATCCCGACCTTTTCTTACATTCAATTGCAAATTTCCCCCTTTTTCTTTCTTTTTCTTTTCCTTCCTTTCACTCTTGCCTCTGTTCTCTCTTTGTTTTTATTCTCTCTTTATTTCTTATTTTCTCTCTTTTCTTTCTTGTTTTTCCGCTCTTTATCTTTTGCTCTTTTGTTTTTCCTCTTATTTTCTTTATCTTTTTCGTTTGGTTACGGTCGAATCCTATGGAGATTGCCTACGTATCATGACCCTGCATGAATCAGACCAAGCGTAGTTCTTGGTGATAAAAATAATAAAATATTTTAGGAATTTTCAAATTTTTCATAATAGGACTCGGAAATAAACTTAAACAAAAACTAACAGACTTTGATGAAAGATGAAATACAGACTCGAAAAACAAACAACCCACATACTCTGATAAAAAAATACAGACTCCGAGAAAAACTGGCAGACTTTAACGGAAAGAAAATATAGACTCAAGAAATCACGAATACATCAGTGCCTCAATTGCCCTCGGGACACGCGGGGCATCATTCAGCCTTGCCGCGAGCCGACTCGCTAAATCCCCTTGGAGGTGGTAGAGATCTTCCATTACCCAGCGAACAAAAATCATCACAGTAGCGAAGAACATAGATCTACTCATATCCTCACAGCTATTGCACATCATTGCGATGTAGTTGTCGACCCTTTTGACTCGCTCTCTTATGACGCCCTTCTCTTTCAGCAAACGCCCAATCTGTTCGGTTCTGGCTTTCAAAGTTTGTTTGGCTACCTGGTAATGCTCTTGGAGTTGTTGCAAATCTCTTTCTAGCCGTGCCATTAAGGCGTAACAATGTTCTCTTTCAGCCTTAAAATTTTTGGCTTGTTTAGCCATTTCACCCTCGAGGTTGCCAATTACCTTTTCCCAATTTGTGACCCCTTTTTTATATCTTTCTTTCATCTTTTGAACGAAAGCTGCACGCCTTTCGGCGCTTTTAGTCAACCTTGCCTGTGATTTTGCTAGTTCAGACTCAGCTTTCTGTAGGTCATCTTCATTGTCACGTACCTTTTGAGTAAGGTTATAAATGAGTCTTTCATCTTTCCTGCTTTGGCCTGGATTCTCGGCTTCAATTTTCAACTGTCGAACCTGAGCTGTGAGAGCTTCATTTTCTCGCACCAATCTTCTCCTCTCACCTTCGGCCTCTTGTGCCTATAAATCATTGTTGAAGGTGACATTTCTTAACTCTTCTCGTAGATCATGGATGGTGGCCTTATATTCCTTTTCCTTCTCCCCCAGGCTAACCTCTCCTGGATTTTTTCATCAAAGTCTTGAACATGAGTCCTTTTGGCGGTCCTCTCGGGCTCTGGCTCGTTATTTACATAAGACACCTTCTCAAACCACGCAGCATAATTTGGATCTATTTCCCCCTTGGCGATGTCTGGTACCTGGGTGCCATTTTTTAGATACCAGCAGCTATTCCAATCCTGTTGAACTACAACCTCAGGCAATGCAGCTTCTGGATGTAACTATATGACCTGGGTGATTAGATCTTCATCTTCGGGCACAATCTGATACCTTCCCAATTGCCTCAAGACCTCTGCGGTGCATATGGTTGAATACTCCTTACGCCCATTAACCTCAAGTAGCCTTTGGTAGCAGTCATATAGATGGCTTCTATCCTCAGGAGCCATCCTATAGTCCACTCGACCTGACCTGCGTTAAGAACTTTCAAGTGAGAGACTCATGCTTCAAAACCTTCTGGTGCGTTGTAATCTTTTACCCTCTCCTCGTAACTAGTGATGAAGTTATTCGGGCTCGAACCATAACTCATGGATCTGGGATGATGGCGAAGGTGCTCGATCAACCACATTTGCAGAAGGATGTTGCAACCTTCAAAAAATTGAGCCCCTACTTTACATAAAGTCAATGCTCGATAAATATCTGCCAGCACCAACGGGGCAAGTGTATGATCTTCCTTGGTTGTGAGGATTTTTGCAATTCTAGCCATACGAATATCCACCGTCCCTTTCTCATTTGGAAAAACCATGATACCCAAGAATGCCACAATAAATGCGAACCAGCGATGAATTTGCCAGAGGCCCTTGTCTTGTTTGTTGCTCAGACCCTTTTAATGTGTTTCAAAACCAGTAGAGTGCCCGAACCTAAAGTATAAGAAATGGAAAGCGCAACACCCATTGCTCACACATTCTTTATTCGTCGGTTTACTGATATTCAGGAGGTCAAAGAACTTGTGCACCGATGGATCCCTTGGAAATATAAATTGTTGCTTCCTCAAATCTCGTCTGAATTCAATGTACCCGGCTATCTCCTCCAAAGTAGGGGTGATCTCAAAATCTGAGAAACGAAAGACATTGTGGACAGGATCCCAGAAAGTTACCAAAGCCTTGATCAGATCTTCCCGTAGTTTGATCTCAAAAATGTTTATAAGAGCACTCAATTGCTTTTTCACCCATTTCTGACCATCTTCATCTAGATCATTCCACCACATACGCAAGTGCAACTGAGCATGTTCCCTGACCACTTCTGGCGGATCCTGGATAGTATTCATTTTGTTCCTGCAGAAGGTTAAGGTTAGGGTTGACTCGAGTGGACCCTTTGTAAACAGGTTTTTGAAGAAGAAAAGAAAAAGAGAGAGAAAAGAAAAGAAGAAATGAAAAAAAACAAATCAAAGGACCATGATTTCTTCCCCTATATGCCAATTTTAGCCAAGTGACTGTTTTTGCAAATGCGGCCCCTTCCCAATTTCACATGAATTTTGAGGCCGGGGGGTTATTTTATGACCCTTCACAAACTTGTCCATTCTTTTACGAAAATAGTCTTTCGACAACTGAAAAAAAAATCTGAGGCTATCTCGGCAAGAACGGTTTAAGACATTGCCGAAGCTGGATCGGTTTATTTTAATCCAGAATCCAGACTGCATTCACTCGACCACCGACTTTCTTTTCTTGTTTTTCTTTATTTTTTTTTCAAAAATAAGACCGAACCTTATGTAGGTTGCCTACGTATCCCACATCCGGTGAGAATCAGACCTGCGTAGTTCGGTCAGTTTTGACATATTTGGAAGAACACAGTGTTTGACTCTTTTGAAATAACATTCTTTTCTGAAAAATTTTGGCAAAGCTTCGAGACGTTTTTCAAATACCGAGGTTTTCTTTAGAATCGGGCTTTATTTCCTTCCCTACATCACTCTTGGTTTTTCATTGTGCTTTATTTTCCCTAGCCGGTCAGTATGCAAGCCAAAACAAATAAATGTCCCCATAGTACATATAATGCATCAGGATGGTCTGTTGTTTCGGGCACACCTGTCCTAGACGGACCCAACCCCTGTGTTGAGTCCCCTAAGTCAAATGCACATGATGCAAACAAATGCCTATATTAGGGATCCAGCATGAAGCTGTGTTTCTCTAGGTTTAACTCCTGGGGTTTTAGTCTAGACTTGGGTACCCGAGCGGATAACTGGGGCCGAAGAGGGGGCAACGTACCGGGAGCACTAAAGTCTACCCGACCTTGTTGCTGGCCCAGCCTCGATCTATTTGGTATAATTTCTACAGAAAAAGTGGGCCACGCGAATGTGTGCACCATTTTCAGAAGACTCAGAGGGGTGGCGTAAGAAGACATTTAAATACAGTTCAAGAAATATCAAAGCGGTAAATGACAATTAGCACATTAAGTCCACAAAATACAGTAATGTCAACAATAAAGACAAATAAAGATCACATTAACAAGCTCGAATTCTTGAACCCTGAACCAGAGATTTTGGGTTCGATCCCCAACAGAGTTGCCAAAGCTATCACGCCTCCTTTTTACTACCCCCGAAAGGGTATAAGGGAGTTTTTTCCAATTTAAGTGACAATCGAAATGGGATTAATTATTTAAAATTAGAGTCGCCACTTGGGATAATTTATGGTGTCCCGAGTCACCGGTTTAAAATCCCGAATCGAGGAAACTTGACTCTATTTACGGTCTGCGAAAGTAGAAATCCGGGTAAGGAATTTTGTTAACCCGAGAGAAGGTGTTAGGAATTCCCGAGTTCCGTGGTTCTAGCACGGTCGCTTTGATCATACTTGGCTTATTAAAATTATTTAATTACTGATTTTAGAACCTATGTACATTCACTTTTAACCGCTTCTAATCACTTGATTTATTCGTAATTAAAGAATTGAGTTACGCGTACGTATACTCTTTTCTTTCGGTGCATCAAAAATCACGTCACGCGAACGTGTCCATAATTAACAACGCCTGTTTAGTTATTATTATTAAGAAAAATTTAGCCGAAGTTACACGAACGCATACTCTGCATTAGCTTTTAGAATCGTAATTATGTTACGCGAATGTATACACAATCACGGTAGTATATTAAACGGGCCTACAGCAAACTACAAATATTTGTTGTTCACACCTAAATTATGTAGTTAATACGAGGGCCTTGCAATTGTCATTTTTGTTTGGCCCGGCGCACCTAGATACAATTAAAAGAGCTACACTTAATTAGGCCTAAGAGATATTTCTACTTACAAATGATAGAGGAAAATTAAGGTATAACCATTTGTGGTACGTGCTTGGGCTTCTTGATTACCTAAGACCAATTAGTTTGAGCTTCGACCCCAAAGAAATCATTGAAGAGGAAATCTGGGCTCATAATAAAACCAGTAATGTGGCCAGGCAGGTTTTCGTTCAATTCTGAGCGGGCCGTAGGTCTAGGCCCAAACTTGAAGCATGCATACGAATCCAGCATTCGTATAGACCTCAAGAATAACATCAGAGTTAAGAACCAATCCATTTCTTTCATTAGTCACATATTATTAGTACTGCAGGGGTTCAATCACTATGCAAAATAACAAACTAGAAAAATCGAACTCAACCAAGAGCAGAAATTCCATCAAAGCTAACATCTGGACAATTAAAATAGCTATTATAGGGCACTTTAAATAGTAATCTCACTAGAATAGATTCAAACCAAACAATTATATCTAGTTACATTACATGCCACATGACTTATGGCCTGCACTAAGCAATTAAGCAATTACCATACATGCCACATGACTTCATTCAATTTTCAAATCAGAAAAGACCATAACATTCTATGATGATCCGTCAAGAACAGGGGTGATTAATACATGGTCAGCAGAAAAAAAAATAAACTCAAACCTATGAAGACTAAACAGCTAAACTATAACCTGTAAATTGAGAGAAAGAGAAATAAAGCTTTAATAACAAACAAAATCAAATTTTATCACATTTCATATTCAAACTTCAAGCTACACTCAAGTGACATCCATAGTGCTGAAAAATACCTTATTCAAACCATTTCAGCCACGGATAGATCAAATGCCATATCAAGAATTCGAAATTTAAGAAATCACAAAAAGCACTCAATGAAATAGTAACTTTTCAGTGAAATTCTTAGCCTTCTTTGTTTTCTGAATTTTTTAATTCCTCAATCTCTGCCTTGAACGCAAGGAAACATGCCTTTATAGGCAAGGAAGTAGGGCAGCCTAGAAAAGTTCAGCTTTGCCATTAGGCACTTTTTCAATTTTTGTTTTTGCCTAGATAGCCTTAGTTAAACATCTGAAAATCAACTTAAACCCCCCACCCAGCATCCTAGAAGCTTCTCAAGCAGTTACCAAAAGATTCCCTATGCCAATTACACATACTAACCCCACCTAGACTTCCCAGGTTGCCTCTGAACCCCTGTTGATATGCTAGACAAACCGAATGGGCCATGGGTCAATATGACGCAACTGTTCAGCCCCAAATGAGCCGGAATAGATCCAAAACCCAACCCCCAAGATCAAAAATCTATTCGTCCCAATTAGCAATTATCTAATTAACAAGTTGTAAACACCAAAAAATGGAGGACAATTAAAACTTTATCCTAAATGATTTACTAACTAAACTTAACCAAACTAACAATTTTAAAACTAGTCTGATTACAGCCTAACTATACTAACTAAAACAAGACTCCAATTACTCATGCATGAATAAATAAACTCCGGAACAAATGAAGAATGATTCAAGAAGAGGAGAAGAAACAGAAAACCGAAAAACAAATGGAGAACAGATTAAACTAGGAGAAGAAAAGAAAAATACCTAAAAACGGTTCAGAAAATGAAAGAGGGGGCCTGGGTCTTCAGATCCTCAGATTTTCCGGACAAATCTGATGTTAATCGTGCATTCTTACGAAGAACACACGAATAAAATCAGATTCAACACGAAATTTCGCCAAAACTTGACTTGGGATTTCTGGGGTTCATTTCTGATCTAAGATTCGAGGATCTAGGGCAATATTTGAAGGGAACCAATCAGGGATTTGGAATGAGGGGGGTTTAGTAGTCATGGGGTGTTATTTTGGTAGTGAATGGAGGCGGCGGCGCCGGCGAGTGTGGTGGAAAAGGGGCGGCGGGTTAGGGTTTGCAGCTTCTGAGCAAGATTAGAGAGATTCAGGTGTGATTCGAGGGAAAAGGGGTGTGGATTTGGAATGAGGAGGAGGAGGAGAGGGAGCTAGGGTGTAAATTTGATGTCCATAGAAGACCTACCGCCGTCGTAGGGTAATTTTCGGCGGCGGTGCACGGTGGCATTACGTTGGGGTCTTTGAGGGTGTTGGAGACGATGAGAGAGGGGGGTCTGAGAGTTTGGACACTTTTATACGGGGGGAAGGGCCAGTTCTGGTCCGTTGGATCTAGGAACGATCAACGGCTCAGATCAAAGCTTAACGAAACGACGCCCTTTGTAAAACGCTAATTTACTAATTAATCTACAAAATGTGTAAAATTAAATCCTAAATGCATATGCAATATATTTTTTGTATTTTTCAATAATTAAACTACACGGACAAAATGCCAACAATTAACAGAAAATGCTATGAAAATTCATAAAATTGCAAATAATGAAAAGAAATTATTTTGTTTTGAAATTATGGGAGTAGTTCGTATAGGGCAAAAATCATGTGCTCACAGCTGCCCTTCTTTGCTCGGAAACCTGCAAAGTTTTCGGGCAAAGATAAAGTGAGCGGATACGAGCGATTTTTGCCCATTCGAGTACTCCGTAGGAAGCATTTTTGAAAGAGTTTACCACACCCTACTTCCGAGGTTGCCAACATATCCTTGGCTAGAAAGGAATCAGGTCAGTGTAGTTCAGGAAGTTTTGGTAGCTGGGACTACCATGAGGCTGTGATTTCACTGTTGTTGCTGCTGCTACTGCTTACTGAACCCCTTATTGCACCTTGTCAGAATAAAAAGAAGCTAGGCTAGACTATGATCTATGCATTACCAAAATCCTATCTATCTCTTCAACTTGCACGTGTGGTTCTTGTTACCTTGTATTCTCCTGGTGAAATCCATTTGTTACCGCCTTGAATTGTAATCTGAGATGTTTTCCCTTTCTCCAGGTGAACGCCTGATTGCTGAAACTTGAATGTATTCCTTTATTCTCCAGGTGGGCGCCTGATTGCTGAACTTAAAATGTATTCCCTGGTTCTCCAGGTGTGCGCCTGTTTGCTAAACTTGAAATGTATTCCCTTATTCTCCAGGTGGGCGCCTGATTGCTGAATTGAAAATGTATTCCTTTGTTCTCCAGGTGGGTGCCTGATTGCTGAACTTAAAATGTATTCCCTGGTTCTCCAGGTGGGCGCCTGATTGCAAAACGTGAATGTATTCCCATGCTATCTAGGCGGGCTCCTGACTTCAAAACGTGAATGTATTCCCATGCTATCCAGGCGGGCTCCTGACTTCGAAACGTGAATGTATTCCCACGCTATCCAGGCGGGCTCCTGACTTCGAAACATGAATGTATTCCCATGCTATCTAGGCGGGCATCCTGACTTCAATTTGAAATGTATTCTCTGCTCTCTAGGCGGGCTCCTGACTGATGCGCTTGAATGTATTCCCTGCTCTCCAAGCGGGCATCCTGACTTCAATTTGAATTGTATTCCCTGCTCTCCATGCGGGCTCCTGACTTCAGCAAAATAGACAAAAACAAAGAAAATTTCCTGCCCTAGTTTGGTGGTTGGGCACAGATGTGAGTGTTAAACGGAATCATATTGCCAAATATTGCTAAGAATTCGAAAGCTAGGTCCCATTATCCAGGAGGGTCCTGACAATTCTTACCTAAACAACCATTTTAAATCTAAGTTATATCTTCTAAAGGTGTGACTTCCGCTAAATCTTGTTATCTAAGAGGGTCTTAAAGTTACACCCCATTATCCAGGAGGGTCCTGAAACTCAAAATCAAATCTTGTCCTAAAAAAACGCTTTTACAACTGAATTATATTACCCTACGGTAGAGCTTATGATACACCTTGTGATCTAATAGAAATCTTACAACTAAGCCCCATTATTCGGGAGGGTCCTGAAAACTTCTAATTGAATCCTATCTCAGACATGCAAACTCATAAGCTAACTTATATTCCTTTTGGGGTACATTTATGCTAGATTATGCTATTTCTGAACTTTGAACTAGGTCCCATTTTCCAAGTGGGTCCTGAAAATCAAAATCAAACTTGTTTGCTGACTACCTTTCTCCACGAAGGGTTTCTCCGAAACAACTGAAATTTTCTGCCCCTGTTTAATTAAAGAAAAATCTTGTCAGTTTTAAATATGGTGGTTGGTTGATGGCATTCTTTGCTGAAGGTCTCTCCGCTGCATTGTTTTGTTTTGACTGGCTTTCCCGAACTGGCCCGGAACCACTTGACTTTTCGACTAACTTTCAAAACCCCATGACTTTGGATGACCCGAGTGTTCTATACCCGGACCGTTGTTTCACATCTTTGACCCCTTTAACTGAGCCTCTACATCTCTCATGAAATTACCAAATCATTTTGCCGATGGAACTCTTGCTGGCATTTTATCTCCTTTTTCATCATGCTATCTTTGGTATTGATCATGGAGGCACTGTGCTTTGCAATCTTGAAGCTGGTAGTGAGCTTTGAAATTCCTTCTTATTTGCTTAAATAGGACTGGCATTGGTAACATCTTAGAGAAATAAACCCAAAGAAATGAAATGCAATGACTTTCAGAGTTAAGGATAAGGAAGTTCAAAACTGGAAGACTATCTGAAGAGAAAAGGGAAAAAAATTATCTGAGTGGAACAGCTGGTTCTAATGGTCATGACATGCAATTTGGATTAATCGGCCCAATCTGTCCAACCAATCAATTTTTAGTTGCCATACTTTGTTGCCCCAGAATTTCCATAACCTGATTTCTTCACCTCAAACCCCGACCTTGTTTGTCCTGCGGTGCCTTGAAAGGTTTTCACCAGCAGACCTCTCTCATTCCTTCATCTGTCAACTCACAATTGCCTTAAGGTACCCGTGAGGGTTTTTACCAATAAGACTCTCTAATTTTGATTTCTCTCAAATCCTGTCGCCTTACGGTGCCCGTGAGGGTTTTGACCAATAAGACTCTCTCATTTTTGACTTTTTCTTTTTCTTTTTTTTTTTGGACTGGAGTGTGCCCCTGATGTGAATCAACGCCACCTGCTTGACTTGGCATTTCCCGAAGATTGATCGGAAGGTCTTTCTTTGGACTGTAATGTGGCTTTCTGATGGGTTTAGAAATGAAGGGTATAAAAGGCTCAAAACTGTTTGATTGGATTCAAATTTACAACCTTCGGAATCAGATTTCTGATAACAATCACAACTTCTGCCCCAGTTTCTTGTTTGGGGACTTTTGGATTTTTATTTTGATGGGACCGAACCGTGAGGCTGCCTACGTATCCTTAAAAGGAATCAGGTCGAACGTAGTTCATGACATAGGAATTACTTTGTTTGTTGTGATTTTTCTTCCCTTTTCTTTCTCTTCTTTTCCTCTTTTGTTTTTCCTTTTGTTGTTGTTGTTTTTCTTTTTTTTCTTTTCTTTTCTTTTTCCTTTCTCTTTTTCTCTCATTTCTTTAATTATCTTTATGCTTATGTATCCGATATTTGCTATTGATTTTGAAGGAGGGGTATGAAAGAAAATAAATGAGGCTCAAAGGGGTAACGAGGGATAAAGTATTTAGATAGCAAAACAAAATGCCTTTGTCATTTCAATATTTGAGACATGCCAAATACAAACAAGTATAATCAAAGAAAGAGATCATACATAATATCTCTTGACCGCATCAGAATTGATAGCCATTTCTACACATTTGCCTTCTGCATCTGTCAAATACAATGCACCATTGGACAACACTCTAGTCACAACGAACGGCCCCTACCAATTTGGGGCGAATTTTCCTTTTGCTTCAACTTGATGAGGAAGAATGTGTTTCAATACTAACTTCCCCACTTCAAACTTTCGTGGATGCACCTTCTTGTTGTATGCTCTTGCCATTCTCTATTGATACAACTGGCCATGACACACTGCTGCTAGTCTCTTTTCATCGATCAAACTCAACTATTCTAAGCGGGTTTTGACCCACTCCTCATCATCGATCTCAGCCTCCGCGACAATTCGAAGGGATGGAATTTCCACTTCTGTGGGTATCACTGCTTCGGTGCCATACACCAACAAATAAGGAGTCGCCCCTACTGAAGTACGGACAGTAGTGCGATAACTGAGCAATGCAAATGGAAACTTTTCATGCCACTGCCTAGAACCTTCCACCATTTTTCGAAGTATATTCTTTATATTCTTGTTGGCCGCCTCAACTGCTCTGTTTGCCTTAGGGTGATATGGAATAGAATTGCGATGTGTAATCTTGAACTGCTGACATACCTCTTTCATCAGATGACTATTGAGATTAGCCCCATTGTCCGTAATAATCACCTTCGGTATCCCGAACTGGCAAATAATATTTGAATGCACAAAATCAACCATTGCCTTCTTGGTTATAGACTTGAATGTTTTAGCCTCTACCCACTTGGTGAAATAATCGATGGCCACTAGAATAAACATGTGCCCGTTGGACGCTGTTGGCTCGATTGGTCCAATGACATCCATTCCCCAAGCAACAAAAGGCCATGGTACAGACATTGTATGTAATTTAGATGGGGGAGAATGAATCAAATCTCCATGCACTTGGCACTGATGACATTTACGCATGAAACTGATACAATCTCACTCCATAGTGAGCCAATAATAACCTGCCCGGAGAATCTTCTTTGCCAGCACATACCCAGTCATGTGCAGTCCACAGACTCTAGAATGTACTTCAGTCATGATAGTCGTGGCCTGTTTGGCATCTACACATCTTAATAACCCAAGATCTGGAGTTCTTTTGTACAAAACTCCTCCACTGAAGAAAAATCCACTTGCCAAGCGACGAATTGTTCTCTTTTGATCACCTGTGGCTTGTACCGGATATACTCCCCTTCGGATGTATTCCTTGATGTCGTGAAATTAAGGCTCCCTATCGAGCTCTTCCTCCACCATGTTACAATAAGCATGCTGATCACGGAACTGAATATGCAATGGGTCTACATAAGCCTTATCTGGATGATGTAACATTGACGCCAGAGTAGACAAAGCATCGACGACCTCATTGTGAATCCTCGGAATATTCCTGAACTCTATTGATTAAAATCATTGACAAATATCATGCAAACATTGTCGGTACGTATGAGTTTTAAATCTCATGTTTCCCATTCTCCCTGAATCTGGTGTACCAGAAGGTCCGAGTCACCCAAGACCAAGACTTCCTGGACACCCATATCCACAGCCATCCTCAAACCCAAAATGCATGCCTCGTATTCCGCCATGTTGTTAGTACAGTAGAACTGAAGCTGAGCCGTAACAGGGTAATAATACCCTATTTCAGAAACAAGTACCGCTCCTATTCCAACGCCTCTCATGTTAATAGCCCAATAGAAGAAAAGTTTCCATCCTGGCCTTTCGATCTGTTCCAACTCACCAATGGGAATTACCTCTTCATCAGGGAAGTAAGTCTTCAAGGGTTCGTACTCTTCATCCACAGGATTCTCAGCCAAATGGTCGGCCAATGCTTGTGCTTTCATTGTGGTCCTAGTCACATAGATAATGTCAAATTCTGTGAGCAAGATCTACCACTTTGCGAGCCTTCCCGTCGGCATGGTCTTCTGGAAGATATACTTCAACGGATCCAAGCGAGAGATGAGGTAAGTAGTATAAGAGGACAAATAATGTTTCAACTTCTGGGCTACCCAAGTGAGGGCGCAACACGTCCTCTCAAGCTGAGTGTACTTAACCTCGTAAGATGTAAACTTCTTGCTGAGATAATATATGGCCTGCTCCTTCCTTCCAAAGATATCATGCTGTCCCAACACACATCCAAATGAATTGTCCAAGACTGTCAAATACAGAATCAAAGGTCTCCTTGGTTCTGGCGGGACCAACACAGGTGGGTTTTACAAGTACCCCTTTATCTTATCAAAAGCTTCCTAACATTCATCTGTCCACTTGACTGCAGCATCTTTCTTTAACAATTTGAAGATAGACTCACACGTTGTCGTAAGTTGAGCAATAAACCGGCAGATGTAATTCAATCTTCCAACAGACTCATCACCTCAGTCTTGTTCTTCGGATGTGGCAATTCGTGGATGGATTTGGTTTTTGACGGGTCTAATTCAATACCTCATCGGTTGACTATGAATCCCAACAACTTTCCAGACAGAACACCGAACGCGCATTTTGCAGGATTGAGCTTGAGATTGTACCTGCGAAGCCTTTGGAAGAACTTTCTCAGATCTCTGACATGGCCAGACTACTTTCTAGACTTTACAATCACATCATCCACATAAACCTCGATCTCCCTATGTATCATGTCGTGGAATATGGTCGTCATTGCCCTCATGTAGGTTGCCCCGGCATTTTTCAAACCAAATGGCATGACCCGATAGTAGTACGTTCCCTATGGCGTGATGAATGTTGTCTTTTCTGCATCTTCTTCATCCATTAAGATCTGGTGGTAGCCCGCATAACAATCCACAAATGAACCAATCTCATGTTTGGCACAATTATCGATCAATATATGGATGTTCGGAAATGGGAAGTTATCTTTGGGACTCGCCTTGTTGAGGTCTCGATAATCAACACACGTCCTGGTCTTGCCGTCCTTCTTTGGCACAGGCACTACATTGGCAAACCAAGTGGGATACCGAGTGACCCGAATGACCTTGGCCTCAAACTGTTTGGTGACCTCTTCCTTGATTTTCACACTCATGTCAGTTTTAAATTTCCTCAGCTTCAGCTTGACAGGGGGTAATACCGGATCAGTGGGCAATTTGTGAACTACCAAACTAGTGCTTAGACCTGGCATGTCGTTATAGAACCATGCAAAAACATCTTTATACTCGAACAGTGTTTTAATTATCTCCTCTCTAAGTTGTGGTTCAAGATGGACACTTATTTTAGTTTCCCGGATATTATCTTGGTCCCCTAAATTGATTGTTTCTGTATCACTCAGGTTAGGCTTGGGTTTTTCTTCAAAATGACTTAATTCTTTAATAATCTCTTCAAAGGCTTCATCCTCGTCATATTCCGATTCAACATCACACTCTATTTCTCTAATTACTATTTCAGGATTAGATTAGCTTTTAAGACTGGGCCGGAGATTCCGCATACATGTCATATCATTGAAGCCAGCATTAAAAGAATAGTACAAGGAAAAAAGGAAAACAAAAATAAAATTATCAGGAAGAGAGGAAAAGAGAAATTGCATTTCATTGAAATTAAAGATAACGGGGTTTACACATCTAAACGGACGCAACATAGAATCTGAATTACAACCCTGGAATAATCCAGATAAATTGAAAGAAAATCAAAGCAAACTACCAAAACTCCCTCCTGGTGGGGAGAAGAGTAGCTTCCCAATTGTTAATCTTTGCACCGGGCCCAACAAATTGCACATCCGCCTCGCTAGAACCTTCTCCAGCTTCCAACACATTCACATCAGCGAATATCCTCTCAAACCTTTCCATTAAATCTTCATCCACATCAACCACCAAAATGTGTACCGCCGTCACTGGGCGCCCTCTAGTACCAGGTCTGACAAATGATCGGAAAAGACGCGGGACTGGCTTTGGAAGGGCCCATGCCCTCTGTTTTATTTTTCTGGCTCTTCTCACGTCTGCTACTATGGGTTTGAACCCTAGACCAAACGTATCCAAGTTTTTAGGGAGAGAAACCGACTGTACGATACCTTGCAGAGATGCGCCCAAACCTTTTCCCGGTACAAAACCATTTTTCAACATTTCAACAGCTACCATGACGATGCAGCAGCTACCCTTGGATTCAGCATGCACTTCCCTTCAAGAACTTTCTCTACCGCTACCGTGTCAAAAACCTGATAAACCCACGTCCCCTTGTCGTCTTCAAACTCTATGAATGGAATAATGGCATCACTGGGAACACACAAATTGTCTTCGCCGTGCACAACAATTTCCTGTCTATCCCATTCAAACTTAACCATTTGATGCAGAGTGGACGGGACCGCTTTGGAAGCATGAATACAGGGTCGTCCTAACAGCAGATTGTAAGACACAGCCACATCTAGTACCTGGAATTCCATAGTAAATTCAACTGGTCCTATTGTAAGCTCGAGCACTATGTCCCGACTGAATCTTTCCCTCCACCATCGAATCCCCGAAAGCAGATACTATTCTTATGAATTCTTTCATCATCCACCTTCAACTTATTCAGAGTGGAAAGAGGGCAAATATTTGCACTGGAACCGTCTTCAACAAGTACCCGAGTAACCATGGAATCTTCACATTTCACCGTCAGATAAAGGGCTCTATTGTGCTCGGTACCCTCCATGGGCAACTCATCATCAGAAAAAGTGACTCTATTTACCTCAAATATCTTGCTAGCTATCTTTTCCAAGTGGTTTACTGAGATTTTGTTAGGAACGTGGGCTTCGTTCAAGATTTTCATCAAATCCCGATGGTGTCCGTCTGAATGGATCAATAAGGACAAGAGCGAGATCTGAGCCAGTGTCTTCCTTAACTGCTCCACAATGGAATAATCATGTACTTTCATTTTTCTCAGAAATTCTTCTTCTTCTTCCTTGGTCACCACGTTCTTCAACAACATTGGGTTATCTTTTGAGGTTTTAGCTTTTCTCAACTCTTCGGGAGCAAAGCATCTCCCCGATCGAGTCAAACCATGAGTCTCACACACTTCTTCTTTAACCTCTTTCCCCTAGTAAGTCACTGTCACTCGTTCATAATTCCATGGGACTGCCTTGCAGTTGACTATCGGTAATTGAGTTACCGGTTTGATAACGACAGGATCTGTGGGGGTGCCCTTCATAATTACCACATGCTTGTTCGTCACTCCTGGAACAACCACTTTTGCTCTTTGATGTTTTCCTGCAATGTCACTTGAGGACCCCTTCTTGACCTCAACGGATGGTTCGTTATTTGCCCCGTTCAACTTGATCACAGACTTCTCACTTGTTGACTTTTTAAATGGCTTGGCTTCACTAGCCCGAATCATCATGATGGTTTGCGAAGGCTTCTTAGGCTCCCCTCCCTTATGCACTATCTCAATCATATTGGTCTCATGATGGGCCGACAACGGGTTCTGGTTGATGTTGGGTGCCTCCGGGGCTTGGACCTCAATTCGATTAGTATCAATGAGCTCTTGAATAGATATTTTCAACTTCCAGCATTTCTCTGTGTCGTGACCCGAGGTCCCTGAACAATACTCACAACTTACCGAGCGGTCAATATTTCTGGGAGGGGGATTCGGTAGTTTAGCCTCGATCGGATTCAACATACCCAACTGTCTCAGTCGGTGGAATAAACTAGCATATGATTCTCCCAATGGAGTGAAAGTCTTCTACTTCTACATCCTCTCATTCTTAAAGGCTTGATTTGGCCAAAAACCTATTCCAGTGGGATTTCTGTATGCTCTTGGGGGTAGATGGGCATTTTGTGGAGTTAGGTATGGACTTTATGGAGTCGGCGCATGCCATTGTGCGTTAGCGGGAAGTTGGGTATAGGTTTGTGCGTGGTGGACGGAAAAATGGGGATCGGACGGTGGGTAGTAGTGTTTTGGTGGACTATATGGAGTGTGGGGGTAAGTTTGGTGGTAGGGTCTAGGCGGGTTGTAGTAACGTGGAATGTTTCTGGATCCAACCCAAGCTCCCGACTCAATTGTAGAAACATCCTCTTTCTTCTTCTTCCCGAGTACACCCCCAATATCGTTTTGAATGGCCTGGGTGGTCGCTTTGATTGCTGAATGACTCATGATCTTGTTGGACTTGAGTCTCTCCTCAACCATACCTCCCATTTTTACAACTTCATTAAAGGACTTGCCTACTGCTGACACCAAGTGACCAAAATAAGTGGGTTCCAAAGCCTGCAAGAAATAATCAACCATCTCACTTTCTTTCATCGGAGGGTCAAACCTCGCTGCTTGCTCTCTCCAATGGAATCCATATTCCCTGAATCTCTCACCAGGCTTCTTCTCAATCTTTGTCAATGACAGATGGTCTGGGATAATTTCGAGGTTGTACTGAAAATGGCAGGCAAAGGCTCGGGCCAAATCGTCCCATGTGTACCACCTGTTGTGATCTTGTCTGGTATACCATTCTAATGTTGATACACTCAAACTTTGGCTGAAATATGTCATTAACAACTCATCTCTTCCACCTGCTCCTCTCATCTTGCTACAAAATCCTCTTAAGTGTGCTACTGGGTCACCATGCCCGTCGTACAGATCAAACTTGGGCATTTTGAACCCTGCTGGTAACTGAACATCTAGGAACAGACATAAATCTTTATAGGACACACTTACTTGACCTCCCAACCCCCTCATATCTCGGAACGATTGTTCTAAGCTTTTGACCTTTCTGATCATCTCTTCATGCTCGGGATTTTTGGGTGGCTTCTCGATCTCTGCCGGGAGATCAAGATAAGGGGTGCAAGAATATGGTTCTGGAACTTTGAAGGTGGGTTCAGGGGGATAGTACTAGTTGTCGTGAGTTTAAAACAGAGGTTCACTGAAAGATCGGTGTAATGTAGCAGGTGGAGGTGCCACAAAAACAGGTGTAATTGGTGGGGGATGATATGGGACTTATTTGGGTGGTGGATCTTGAGAAGTATGGGAAGTGGCTCCATAGCACTCTTGGTAGAGGGGAAAGGCTGGAGATGAGTTCACAGTGGGAGGCTCCTGAGGTTGGGCCGATGGTGGGATATAAGCAGGGTTGGCGGGATAAACCGGTGGTGGATGCCCCTTGGCCCAGACTTGGTACATTTCAGCCATATGTTGCTTTAACTTATACATCTCTTCCTTCATTGCATTAACATCTAGTTCTTCCACCTCTTTTGACGGGTCAACAATACTTGTCTCCGGTTCTTGGTTGGCCATATTCAGCCTGTCTTTTGATCGAGTGTTATATGAGTGAGTTGCCAGAATGCCAATCAACTAACCACCTGCTTGGACTCAATACATCAAACAACAACCTTGTTAGCGATTAGGCTTTAACAGATTGGTAAACGCATATTGGGCATGAATGCACCGAAACAGTTAACCGTCTCTATTATGTATTTGATCAGTTACACGCGTCATCCCGACCTTTTCTTACATTCAATTGCAAATTTCCCCCTTTTTCTTTATTTTTCTTTTCCTTCCTTTCACTCTTGCCTCTGTTCTCTCTTTGTTTTTATTCTCTCTTTATTTCTTATTTTCTCTCTTTTCTTTCTTGTTTTTCCGCTCTTTTTCTTTTGCTCTTTTGTTTTTCCTCTTATTTTCTTTATCTTTTTCGTTTGGTTACGGTCGAATCCTATGGAGATTGACTACAAATCATGACCCCGCATGAATCAGACCAAGCGTAGTTCTTGGAGATAAAAATAATAAAACATTTTTGGAATTTTCAAATTTTTCATAATAGGACTCGAAAATAAACTTAAACAAAAACTAACAGACTCTGATGAAAGATGAAATACAGACTCGAAAAACAAACAACCCACATACTCTGATAAAAGAAATACAAACTTCGACACAAACTGGCAGACTTTAACGGAAAGAAAATACAGACTCAAGAAATCACGAATACATCAGTGCCTCAATTGCCCCTGGGACTCGCGGGGCATCATACGGCCTCGCTGCGGGCCGACTCGCTAAATCCCCTTGGAGGTGGTAGAGATCTTCCATTACCCGGCGAACAAAAATCATCACAGTAGAGAAGAACATAGATCTAGTCATATCCTCACAGCTACTGCACTTCATCGCGATGTAGTTGTCGACCCTTTTGACTCGCTCTCTTATGACACCCTTCTCTTGCAGCAAACGCCCAATCTGTTCGGTTCTGGTTTCCAAAGTTTGTTCGGCTACCTGGTTCTGCTCTTGGAGTTGTTGCAAGTCTCTTTCTAGTCGTGCCATTAAGGCGTAACAATGTTCTCTTTCAGCCTTAAAAGTTTTGGCTTGTTTAGCCATTTCACCCTCGAGGTTGCCAATTGCTTTTTCCCAACCTGTGACCCCTTTTTCATATCTTTCTTTCATCTGTTGAACGAAAGCTGCACGCCTTTTGGCGCTTTTAGCCAACCTTGCCTGCGTTTTTGCTAGTTCAGACTCAGCTTTCTGCAGGTCATCTTCATAGTCACGTACCTTTTGAGTAAGGTTATAAATGAGCCTTTCATCTTTCCTGCTTCGGCCTAGGTTCTCGGCTTCAATTTGCAACTGTCGAACCTGAGCTCTAAGAGCTTCATTTTCTCGTACCAATCTTCTCCTCTCACCTTCGGCCTCTTGTTCCTATAAATCATTATTGAAGGTGACATTTTTCAACTCTTCTCGTAGATCATGGATGGTGGCCTTATATTCCTTTTCCTTCTCCCCCAGGCTAACCTCTCCTGACTTTTATCATCAAAGGCTTGAACATGAGGCCTTTTGGCGGTCCTCTCAGGCTCTTGTTCGTTATTTACATAAGACATCTTCTCAAACCAAGCAGCATAATTTAGATCTACTTCCCCCTTGGCGATGTCTGGTACCTGGGTGCCATTTTTTAGATACCAGCAGCTATTCCAATCCTGCTGAACTACAACCTCAGGCAATGCAGCTTCTGGATGTAACTATATGACCTGGGTGATTAGATCTTCATCTTCGGGCACAATCTGATACCTCCCCAATTGCCTCAAGACCCTCTGCGGTGCATATGGCTGAATACTCCTTACGCCCATTAACCTCAGGTAGCCTTTGGTAGCAGTCATATAGACGGCTTCTGTCCTCCGGAGCCATCCTATAGTTCACTCGACCTGACCTGCGTTAAGAACTTTCAAGTGAGAGACCCATGTTTCAAACCCTTCTGGTGCGTTGTAATCTTTTACCCTCTCCTCGTAACTAGTGATGAAGTTATTCGGGCTCGAACCATAACTCATGAATCTGGGATGATGGCGAAGGAGCTCGATCAACCACATTTGCAGAAGGATGCTGCAACCTTCAAAAAATTGAGCCTCTGATTTACATAAAGTCAATGCTCGATAAATATCCACCACCACCAACGAGACAAGTGTATGATCTTCCTTGGTAGTGAGGATTTGTGCAATTCTAGCATACGAATATCTACCGTCCCTTTCTCATTTGGAAAAACCATGATCCCCAAGAATGCCACAATAAATGCGAACCGGCATGACAAAGGCCCTTGTCTTATTTGTTGCTCAAACCCTTTTCATGCGTTTCAAAACTAGCAGAGTGCCCGAACCTAAAGTATAAGAAATGGAAAGCGCAACACCCATTGCTCACACGTTTTTTATTCGTCTGTTTACTGATATTTAGGAGTTCAAAGAACTTGTGCACCGATAGAGTCCTTGGAAATATAAGTTGTTGTTTCCTCAAATCCCGTCTGAATTCAATGTACCCTGCTATCTCCTCCAAAGTAAGGGTGATCTCAAAATCTGAGAAACGAAAGACACTGTGGACAGGATACCAGAAAGTTACCAAAGCCTTGATCAGATCTTCCCGTGGTTTAATCTCAAAAATATTTATAACAGCACCCAATTACTTTTTCACCCATTTCTGACCATCTTCATCTAGATCATTCCACCATATACGCAAGTGCAACTGAGCATGTTCCCTGACCACTTCTGGCGGATCCGGGATGGTATTCATTTTGTTCCTGCGGAAGGTTAAGGTTAGGGTTGACTCGAGTGGACCCTTTGTAAATAGGTTTTTGAAGAAGAAAAGAAAAGGAGAGAGAAAAGAAAAAAAACAAATCAAAGGAACATGATTTCTTCCCCTATATGCCAATTTTAGCCAAGTGAATGTTTTTTTAAATGCGGCTCCTTCCCAATTTCACATGAATTTTGAGGTCGGGAGGGTTAGTTTATGACCCTTCACAAACTTGTCCATTCTTTTAAGAAAATAGCCTTTCGACAACTGAAAAATACTCTGAGGCTATCTCGGCAAGAACGGTTTAAGACATTGCCGAAGCTGGATCGGCTTATTTTGATCAAGAATCCAGACTGCATTCACTCGAACACCGACTTTCTTTTCTTGTTTTTCTTTATTATTTTTTTCAAAAATAAGGCCGAACCTTATGTAGGTTGCCTACGTATCCCACATCCAGTGAGAATTAGACCTGCGTAGTTCGGTCAGTTTTGACACATTTGGAAGAACACAGTGTTTGACTCTTTTGAAATAACTTTCTTTTCTAAAACATTTTGGTAGAGCTTCGGGACGTTTTTCAAATACCGGGGATTTCTTTAGAATCGGGATTTATTTCCTTCCCTACCTCACAATTGGTTTTTCTTTTTGCTTTATTTTCCCTAGCCGGTCAGCATGCAAGCCAAAACAAATAAATGTTCACATAGCACATAGAATGCATCAGGATGGTCTATTGTTTCGGGCACACCTGTCCTAGACGGACCCAACCCCTGTATTGAGTCCCCTAAGTCAAATGCACATGATACAAACAAATTCTCCTATTAGGGATCCGGCATGAAACTGTATTTTTCTAGGTTTAACTCCTAGGGTTTTGGTCTAGACTTGGGTACCCGAGCGGACAACTGGGGTCGAAGAGGGGGCAACGTACTGGGAGTACTAAAGTCTACCCGGCCTTGTTGCTAGCCCAGCTTCGATCTATTTGGTATAATTTCTACAGAAAAAGCGGGCCATGCGAACGTGTGCACCATTTTCATAAGACTCAGAGGGGTGGCGTAAGAAAACATTTAAATACAGTTCAAGTAATATCAAAGCGGCAAATGATAATTAGCACATTAAGTCCACAAAATACAGTAATATCAACATTAAATCCAAATAAAGATCATATTAACAAGCTCGAATTCTTGAACCCTAAACCAGAGATTCTGGTTCTATTCTCAGCAGAGTCACCAGAGCTGTCACACCTCCCTTTTACTACCCCCGAAAGAGTATAAGGGAGTTTTTTCCAATTTAAGTGACAATCGAAACGGGATTAATTATTTAAAATTAGAGTCGCCACTTGGGATAATTTATGGTGTCCTGAGTCACCGGTTTAAAATCCCGAATCGAGGAAAGTTGACTCTATTTACGGTCTGCGAACACAGAAATTCGGGTAAGGAATTCTGTTAACCCGGGAGAAGGTGTTAGGCATTCCCGAGTTCTGCGGTTCTAGCACGGTCGCTTTGATCATACTTGGCTTATTAAAATTATTTAATTACTTATTTTAGAACCTATGTACATTCACTTTTAACCGCTTCTAATCACTTGATTTATTCGTAATTAAAGAATTGAGTTACGTGTATGTATACTCTTTTCTTTTGGCGCGTCGAAAATCACGTCATGCGAACGTGTCCATAATTAACAACGCCTGTTTAGTTATTATTATTAAGAAATATTTAGCCGAAGTTGCGCGAACGCATACTCTGCATTAGCTTTTAGAATCGTAATTATGTTACGCGAATGTATACACAATCGTGGTAGTATATTAAACGGGCCTACAGCAAACTACGAATATTTGTTGTTCACACCTAAATTATGAAGTTAATATGAGGGCCGTGCAATTGTCATTTTTGTTTGGCCCGGCGCACCTAGATACAATTAAAAGAGCTACACTTAATTAGGCCTATGAGATATTTCTACTTACAAATGATAGAGGAAAATTAAGGTATAACCATTTGTGGTACGTGCTTGGGCTTCTTGATTACCTAAGACCAATTAGTTTGAGCTTCTACCCCAAAGAAATTATTGAAGAGGAAAGCTAGGCTCATAATAAACGCAGTAATGTGGCCAGACAGGTTTTCGTTCAATTCTGAGTGGGCCGCAGGTCTAGGCCCAAACTTGAAGCATGCATACGAATCCAGCATTCATATAGACCTCAAGAATAACATCAGAGTTAAGAACCAATCCATTTCTTTCATTAGTCACATATTATTAGTACTGCAGGGGTTCAATCACTATGCAAAACAACAAACTAGAAAAATTGAATTCAACCAAGAGCAGAAATTCCATCAAAGCTAACATCTGGACAATTAAAATAGTTGTTGTAGGGCACTTTAAATAGTAATCTCACCAGAATAGATTCAAACGAAACAATTATATCTAGTTACATTACATGCCACATGACTTATGGCTTGCACTAAGCAATTAAGCAATTACCATACATGCCACATGACTTCATTCAATTTTCAAATCAGAAAAGACCATAACCCCCTAATTCCAAAATTTACATTCTATGATGATTCGTCAGGAACAGGGGTGATTAATACATGGTCAGCAGAAAAAAAAAATCAAACCAATGAAGGCTAAAGAGCTAAACTATAACCTGTAAATTGAGAGAAAGAGAAATGAAGCTTTAATAACAAACAAAATCAAATTTCATCACATTTCAGATTCAAACTTCAAGCTACACTTAAGTGACATCCATAGTGCTGAAAAATACCTTATTCAAACCATTTCAGCCACGGATAGATCAAATTCCATCTCAAGAATTCGAAATTTAAGAAATCACAAAAAGCACTCAATGAAACAGTAACTTTTTAGCGAAATTCTTAGCCTTCTTTGTTTTCTGAATTTTTTAATTCCTCAATCTCTGCCTTGAAACGCAAGGAAACATGACTTTATAGGCAAGGAAGTAGGGCAGCCTAGAAAAGTTCAGCTTTGCCATTAGGCCCTTTTCCAATTTTTGTTTTTGCCTAGATAGCCTTAGTTAAACATCTGAAAATCAACTTAAACCCCCCACCCAGCTTCCTAGAAGCTTCTCAAGCACTTACCAAAAGATTCCCTATGCCAATTACCCAGACTAACCCTACCTAGACTTCCCAAGTTGCCCCTGAACCCCTGTTGATATACTAGACAGACCGAATGGGCCATGGGTCAATTTGACCCAACTGTTCAGCCCCAAATGAGCCAGAATAGACCCAAAATCCAACCCCCAAGGTCAAAAATCTATTCGGCCCAACTAGCAATTATCTAATTAACAAGTTGTAAACACCAAATAACACAGGACAATTAAAACGTTAGCCTAAATGATTTACTAACTAAACTTAACCAAACTAACAATTTTAAAACTAGTCTGATTACAACCTAACTATACTAACTAAAAACAACACTCCAATTACTCATGCATGAATAAATAAACTCCGGAACAAATGAAGAATGATTCAAGAAGAGGAGAAGAAACAGAAAACCGAAAAACAAATGGAGAACAGATTAAACTAGGAGAAGAAAACAAGAATACCTAAAAACGGTTCAGAAAATGAAAGAGGGGGCCTGGGTCTTCAGATCCTCGGATTTTCCGGACAAATCTGATGTTAATCGTGCGTTCTTACGAAGAACACACGAATAGAATTGGATTCAACACGAAATTTTGCCAAAACTTGACTTGGGATTTCTGGGGTTCATTTCTGATCTAATATTCGAGGAGCTAGGGCAATATTCGAAGGGAACCAATCAGGGATTTGGAATGAGGGGGGTTTAGTAGTCATGGGGTGTTATTTTGGTGGTGAACGGAGGCGGCGCTGCCGGCAAGTGTGGTGGAAAAGGGGCGGCGGGTTAGGGTTTGCAACTTTTGAGCAAGATTCGAGAGATTCAGGTGTGATTCGAGTGAAAAGGGATGTGATTTGGAATGATGAGGAGGAGGAGAGGGAGCTAGGGTGTAAATTTGATGGCCATCGGAGACCTACCACCGCCGTAGGGCAATTTCCGACGGCAGTGCACAGTGGTGTTACATTGGGGTCTTTGAGGATGTTGGAGACGACGAGAGAGGGGGGGTCTGAGGGTTCAGACACTTTTATACGGGGGGAAGGGCCAGTTCTGGTCCGTTGGATCTAGGCACGATCAATGGCTCAGATCAAAGCTTAACGAAACGACGCCGTTTGGTTGGGGTGTGGGACAGACCGGGTTGGGCCCAATCTGGGCCGGGTCTGAGGGGAAAAATGGTTGGTCCTGGAATTGTTAAAACAAAAGCTGGCCCAATTTTGGGTTCTTACAAAGGAGACTCAATTTTGATTTTCTTTTCTTTCCTTTTCAAATTAAAACTCAAAATCTACATTAATTCTTAATAAAATTATCCTACCAACTTAAATTACTTAACTCTAAATAACAATTACCACAAATAATTAAATGTCCAATTAAAAGAAAAATTACCAAAATTCGAGGCTCAAAACCCAAAAAATTAGTTATATTTTTTTTTTTGTAATTTTCTATTTTTGTAAAATGCTAATTTACTAATTAATCTACAAAATGTGTAAAATTAAATCCTAAATGCAGATGCAATATATTTTTTGTATTTTTCAATAATTAAACTACACGGACAAAATGCCAACAATTAACAGAAAATGCAACAACAATCCATAAAATTGCAAATAATGAAAAGAAATTATTTTGTTTTGAAATTATGGGAGCAGTTCGTATAGGGCAAAAATCACATGCTCACAAGTCTAACTATGCAAATGCTCTGAATTCGAAGTTAACGCCATTGTCAAGAACGAAGCTCATCCATAGGCCACCGGAAAATCACAAAGGAAAATCGACAGTATATTTCACCATTAATGAAGAGGTAGAGCTTGCTAAAGATTGTAAATTCACACTAATCGGGAAATTCTCTCATGGAAGACCCTCAATCGAAGATATCCGAAGCGATTTCGCTGCTAGGTTCACTCTTAAAGGATAGGTACGAATTGGGCATTATAATTTGAAACATATCTTTATGGATTTCAGTCTAGAAGAGGACTATCTGAATATCTATTCTAGAAGGAAACTTATGGTTTTGGGCTCTCTTATGCATTTAGTTACTTGGACTGTCAATTTTAATCCTGAAGAAGAAACCCTCTTAACCCATGTCTGGATTCACCTCCTGGAGCTTAAATGGCACTATTATAATTGGGATGGACTATTGAGAATCACCTCCCCTTTGGGTACTCTGTTGAAAATAGATAAAGCCACATAAATCAAATCTAGACCAAATTTTGCTAAAGTACTTGTCAAAATTGATCTTTCTAAGCACATAAAAGATTCAATTTGGGTTGGAATCAGAAATGTTGAGGGAATGGAATGTGGTGGTTTCTATCAACCTATTGAATATGAATTTGTCCCTGCTTACTACTTTAGATGTAAACACCAAGGACACTTTGAAGATAATTGTATTGCTTCTCCAAAGGTTGATAGAACCCCTCTTAGAGGAGCTAGAGATGTTCAAATAAAAATTGGGGCTCAAAATCAAAAGGAGGATGTCAATATAGGCCAACAAGCCAATCAGAATGCTAATAGGACTGCTAATAGGCCACAAAATTTAGCTCTGAATGATAACAAACCAAAAGCTCCGATACAGAATGGTAACATACCATACGAAAAGCCTTGGACCATTACTAAGAACGCTGCTAAAGTTTTGAAAAGCACTGTTGCTCCCTCAAGAAATGATCCTGGTCCAAGGAAGGGTAAGAACAAGAAAAGGCACAATATCCAAAATGGCATAAGCAAAGCTTGCTAAGAAAAATGTTATGCAATGGAGAGCGAAAACTCTTAATCCTATTGCTCAAGCTGAAAAACAGGAACAACTCAAACAACTGTTAAACTCTAACATAGCTGCTACTATTGATTCTCGAAGTACTAGACATATTGAGGAAACTGAAAATGTGGTTGAACATATAAATCTAATCATCTCAGCTCCTCATGCTACAACCATTTGGTTAAAAACTCTTTTCAACATTTGAATTAGCTACAGAGGAGCCTGAGAGTCAGGCTCATAAAACCCAACCAGTATCTCAGTCCATGCCTTCAAATTTTCATCATAGCCATGTTATGTTTGAATTTATTAATAGCAGGATTGCTATTTCTCATGGTTCAACTGATATAGTATAAGCTTCACATAACACATCTAAGCCCAACTCTCCATCAAAGCTCATGAATTTAGATACTGAGGAATGTGGCACTATGATCTCAAACTCAGAAATTGTTGAGAAAGCTAAAAGTCAAAAGATTATTAGTTTAGCTGTTCAATTATGGAGCAATGCTCACAACAAGCCTGCTCCACCAGCTTCTATATCTCAAGGCCCTTTTCAATTTCAAGTTTACCATGCTCAACATGGAATCCGCCCGGATGATACAGAAGTGGTTGCAAAAAGCAGTGGGTATGGTGAATATATTGAAGAAGAGAAGGAAGATGATGAAGATAAGGAGTGTAATTCTACTGACGAAGAGGAATTGATAAGAGAATTTGCTCTCAGTACTTCATGGCTACACGCTAAAGCTGATGATGCCGTCTTCTAACATACAAATGACATTATTATGCGAAGAAATCTATCTCATATAAGCAGGTCCAACAGATTTGGGAAACAAAAAATCTTCACTGGCCCTTTAACAAGGGCAAAACTAAAGGCATCCAAAAGCAGTGCCTCAACAGCAAATGTGTCCCATGATTGATACAATTACATGGAATATTAGAGGGGTAAAGTCTAGAGGGGCTTTTGAAAGACTCAAATTGCTCACCAAAATGCACAAGCATCAAATTATTGCAATTTTAGAACCTTTTATTGATAAAGACTACATTAATCTATACAAAAGATGGATATGTGTTTACCCAAGAACAGGTGAAGTTTTGAAGATTGACAAAAGAACTCAGACATGGACCAGGTCCATCTTGTGAAGCACAGTCATGATCAACCTATAAATGTGAGATGCACGTGAAGGAGATAAATCTAACTGATCAAGAAGCAATATCTCCTGATATGATCAAAAAGGTTGCATATTGGATAAGGAGAGAAAGACTCCTCATATAAAGAGAAGACAATTTAAGAAGAACATAGTGTTAGAGTTTGAGATCATCATAAACTCTTCTACGATAGAAAAGTAGCATTTGAATCCCAGTCAAACTCTGATTACTAACCTATTAAATGTCAGTGTTGTTCTCTTTTACAGATAATGCACATAAGCAGAAGTTTAACTTTAATTGAGAGCAAAAGAGAAAGGCATTTTTGCAAGCAATTTATGTGTGACTTGAGTGTGCAATATTGAAGCTACTTGAACGAGATAGAAGAACCAGTTTCATGTGGCTATCTTTTATTCTAGTTCAATTATAGCAGGTGATTTTACATTGTACCTTTCAGCTTTCATAGAAGCAATTGTATTAGGTACCTAGAGTGTTCAAGTTAAGAGTTAACTTGAAGTTGTCGCAATAGTTGAGGATGTGTGCCATAACGGGATTAGAGTTAATCCTTAGGTTTACAAAGAGTTTTTGTAAATGCTGTTTTGGCTCAGTGATTTTAGTGAAAGTTTGGGAAAATCCTACTGAGTAGTAGGTCGTGGTTTTTTTACCTTTTGAGCCAGGTGTTTTCCAAGTAAAAATCTTTGAGTTCTTTATTTTTTGTATTTATTATTCCGCAAACAGTAGTAGTTGGAACACCTAGAAGAATCAGGTCCTTCTATAGTTTAGTTAAGCGAAAATTGGGTACCATACAAATCACCCCCCCCCTCTTGTGTGGTATTAGTGCTTAAAACATCAATTGGTATCAGAGCGGGTTATCCTTGAAGAGGTTAACACCTTAGGAAAAGATCAAGATGAGTGCATCACCTGGAAACTAGAAAGGGCAATCTACTGCTAGGCCCCCACTCTTTAATCGTCAGTATTATTCTTAGTGGAAGAACAGGATGAGAGATCATATCATAGGAGAAGATTATGAATTGTGGGACATAGTCACCGATGGTCCTCTGGCGACTAAAAAAAAGAATGTTGAAGGATTGACGTGCCAAAGACAAGAGCTGATTGCACTGCTGAAGACTTGATGAAATGGGAGAAGAATGTCAAGGCCAAGAAATGGCTTGTGTGTGGACTGGGTTCAGACGAGTACAGTAAGATTCAAAGTTGTACCACTGCTAAGGAGATATGGTACATTTTACAAGTGGCTCATGAAGGAACTCCTCAAGTAAAGAGATCAAGAGGAACGTTGCTATATTCTCAATATGAGAATTTCACTACGAAGGAAGGAGAATTTATCCAGGAGATGTACACAAGGTTCACAACAGTAACAAATGAACTTAAATCTCTTGTGAGAATTATCCTTGAAGAAGACAAGGTTGAGAAGATCCTGACAAGGGTCCTACTAGTGACTTGAGAAAGCAAAATCACTGCTATTCAGGAATCAATGAATATTGCTACTCTCAAGTTGGATGAACTGATTGGAAACCTCACTGCTTATGAACTAAGAAGGCAAACCATAAAAAAGGATTCACCCAAGAAGGAAAGGAGTCTGGCTCTCAGAATAGCTGAAGGTGTAGATCTGGAGGATGATGAAATGGCCATGATCACAAGGGATTTGAAAAAGTACCTAATAAGAGGAAAGGGTTCTTCAAGAGGTACAACCTTCAACAAACTAAGGGCTCCTGAGAAACAGAACAACGAGGGATGCTACAAATGTGGCAAGACTGATCACATGATCAAGAATTTCCTCGGTGGGAAATTGAATGGAAGAAGGAAAGGGTTGAACGAAGGAACAGGTTCAACCTAAAAGGAACAAAGGAGCAACAAAGGCTATGGTTGCTGCTTGGGGAGAAACAACATATGAGGATCAGAAGATGAAGCTGGAGATGAACAAGCACTTATGGCCATCAGAGAATCAGATGATGAACAAGAGTTAAGTGTCCTTCATCTGAAAGACAAGATTAAATTTTTGTCTAAAGAAAGGTTGTCTGAACTATTGCTGGACTTCATCGATGAGTCTGAAATGATTAACAATGAGAAGGAAGAGTTGTCTAGGGAGTGTGTGATCTTAAAAGCCAAGTGCAAAAATCTAGAATCTAGGGCTAATAAGAGTGACAGTAAAAATACTGTGTTAAATAACCAAGTTCTTAAACTTGACACCAATGTCTTAGAACTTAGGTCTGAAAATTTAAAACTAAAATTAGAAGCAGGTAAGAAGAAAGCTGATCACACACATCTCACCTTAGAAGAAAAACTAGGAAAAATGAAGGATGAGTTGTACAGGAAAGATGAGCAGATAATAGTCTTAAAAAGAAGACCTAGGGAAGGTAAAGCATGAACTAGACAGAATTTGCAAATGGAATAAGGCTTCTGATGCACTATCCTGGCTACAAGAACATCACAGTAGCAACAAGAGAAGACTTGGCTATGGGGCACAAGCACCTAAGTGGGACCCCAAAAGCAAGTACCTCACTCTTCCTGAAAACAAAATCTGCACACACTATGGCAAGACTGGTCATTACAAAAATGAATGTAATACAAAAGAAAGGGTCAGTCAAAAGAGCAAAGCCTTTGTTCAAGAGAAAAATAGGTTGCCTGGGTGGGCTAAAACGAATTTGATTTTCCCCTTTGCCTATAGAAAGGGACCCAAACTATTTTGGGTTCCTAAGACTAACCCCTGATTTCTTTTTGCAGGTCCAAGTGAAGGGAAGTAGCCAAATATGGTATATAGATAGTGGCTACTCAAAACATATGACTGAAGCAAGAACCAGTTCCTTTCACTTGAGGACTTAAAAGGAGGTAATGTCTCCTTTGAAAATGGGAAGAAAGGTGAGATTATTGGGGTTGGAAAGGTATGTAAGACAGACTCACACTCCATTGAGAATGTCTACTTGATAGATGGCTTAAAATATAGCCTAATCAGTGTGTCACAACTGTGTGACAGAGATAACATTGTAGCATTGACCTCTACTAAATGCTTTGTGATTAACCTTACCACTGATAAGATTGTCTTGCAGGGAAAAAGAGTTAATAATATTTACATTGTAGATTTGTCTACTTTTTCAGAAAATGAACTCACTTGCTTGAGTGTGTGGGACAATGATCCCCCTCCTGTGGCACAAAAGACTTGGTCATGCAAGTCTGAATCAACTCAACAAATTAGTCTCCAAGGACTTGGTGATAGGGTTACCTAATATCAAGTTCAAGGAAGACAAAGTTTGTGAGGCATGTGCAAGGGGGAAGCAGGTAAGATCATCCTTTAAAAGAAAGAAAATGGTAAGCACAACTAGGACATTAGAACTGGTTCATATGGATCTCTGTGGTCAAATGAGAACACTAAGCAGAGGTGGTAAGAAATATGTTATGGTACTTGTTGATGATTATTTGAGGTTTACCTGGGTACTATTCTTAACATCTAAGGATGAAGTATTTGACATGTTTACTGCCTTTGTTAGAAAGATTCGGAAACAACTAGGTAATCAACTTGCATCCATCAGGTCTGATCGTGGAAGTGAATTTGAAAATGCTAAGTTTGCTGAATTTTGTGATGAGCATGGTATAGATCATAAATTCTCTGCCCCTAGAACTCCTCAACAAAATGGAGTAGTTGAAAGAAAGAACAGGACTCTTGAAGATATGGCTAGGACTATGCTTCTTTATAGTAAACTGCCCCACAGCTTCTGGGCAGAGGCTGTAAACACTGCATGTCATATCATAAATAGATGCATGACCAGACCTCTTGTAGAGAAGACTCCCTATGAGTTACTTAAAGGTATAAAACCAAATATATCCCATCTTAGGGCATTTGGATGCAAGTACTTTGTGCACAATAATGGAAATGACTCCGTAGGTATGTTTGATCCCAGAAGTGATGAGGGAGTATTCTTGGGATATTCTTCACATAGCAAAACATATAAAGTGTTCAATAAAAGAACTTTGTGTGTAGAAGAAAGTGTACATGTAGTGTTTGATGAAACTAACATTCTTTCTGCGAGACAGAAATAGAAGATGAAGCTATTGGGCTGGTAAAAGATTTGAGTGAAGTCTCAGCTCAAGCAAAAGTGGCTCCAAAAGAAAGAACAGGTAATGGAACAGGTTCTTCCATACAGGGCAACCTGACAGGGGGAACTGATCAAAGAGAAACTAAAACCAATCTTCTAAAGGAACATGTTCATGACCCTGTTCCTCATCAGTAAAACATGGGAGAAACATTAAGCAGAAATCAGTTGGTTGTGAAACCTCACAAGTATCAAAGTTCTCATCCTATTGAGAACATAATTACTGATCCACCTCTAGAGTCAAAACTAGATCACAATTAAAGAATTTGTGTGCTTTTGATGCTTTCCTATCTCTTATTTAACCTAAAAATGTTGTTGAGGCTTTGTAAGATGCATAATGGGTAAATGCGATGAAAGATGAACTCAATCAGTTCGAGAGAAGTCAAGTTTGGCATCTAGTTCCAAGACCCAATGACAAATCAGTGATTGGCACAAAATGGATCTTCATAAACAAGCTTGATGAATATGGAACAGTTACAAGAAACAAAGCAAGACTGGTGGTCCAAGGTTACAGCCAAGATGAGGGTATAGATTATGATGAGACTTTTGCTCTAGTTGCAAGAATGGAGGCAATAAGACTTCTTATAGCTTTTGCAGCACACATGGAGTTCACTCTTCATCCAATGGATGTCAAGAATGCCTTCCTGAATGTATACCTAAAAGAAGAAGTGTTTGTTAAACAACCTCCAGTGTTTGAGAGCAAGGAGTGTCCTGAACATGTACAAATTAGACAAGGCTCTCTATGGACTCAAGCAGGCTCCTAGAGTTTGGTATGAACGATTGTCCAAATTCCTACTTGAGCATGGCTACAAAAGAGGTAAAATTGACAGTACTCTATTCTTGAGGGAAAAAGGTAAGGATCTTCTTGTGGTACAAATATATGTTGATGACATAATTTTCGGGGCAACTACTAACAAACTGAGTAAGGATTTTGCCAAATTAATGGGGAGTGAGTTTGAAATGAGTATGATGGGTGAGCTTAACTTTTTCTTAGGCTTACAGATCAAACAAAGCCCAAATGGAACCATGATCCATCAGCAAAATATGCAAAGGAGCTGATCAAAAAGTTTAACATGAATGAATCACAGAAAATAGACACCCCAATTGCCACTGCCACTAAATTAGACATAGATGAACCTGGTTCATCAGTTGATCAGAAGTTGTATAGGGGTATGATTGGTTCACTTTTGTATCTAACTGCCAGTAGACCTGACATAGTGTTTAGTGTAGGGCTTTGTGCTCGCTTTCATGCTAATCCAAAGGAATCTCACTTGACTGCTGTCAAGAGGATACTGAGATATTTGAAAGGCACTACTGATATGTGTCTTTGGTACCCTAAAGGTAGTAATTTCAATCTAGTAGGGTATGCTGATGCTAATTTTTCAGGTTTCCTTATGGATAGGAAAAGCACCTCAGGTATGGCTCATTTTCTTGGTTCATGTCTTGTATCAAGGGCCACTAAAAAGCAAAATTCAGTGTCCTTATCCACTGTTGAGGCTGAATATGTTGTTGTTGCCTCTTGTTATGCTCAATTGTTGTGGATCAAACAGCAGCTGGTAGATTTTGGCATTGAAGTTAGTTGCATTCCTATCTTTTGTGATAATACTAGTGCTATAAGTATGACAAAGAACCATGTTCATCATAAAAGGACTAAGCACAAAGATGTTAGACACCACTTCTTAAGAGATAAATATGAGAAAGGATTTATCTCCATAGAATTTTATGCTACTGATAAACAAATTGCTGACATCTTCACTAAAGCACTAAGTAGAGAAAACATTGAGAGGAACAGGTTGGAATTAGGGATGATTAAGATCACCTAATAGGACCAGCTCAGAATGCAAAATGAAAACAAATTGGCTAGGAAATCTGAACTTGTGTAAATATCTAGATTAATTTTTACTCAGCTTCATACTGTAATTAGTATACTCCTCTGACATGTGTTAATATGACTCACTGATCTCTTACAACATTTTTTCTATTATGGAAAATTGAGGCATGTTCAAGAGAATTCTAAATGAAGAACCTGGTTCATCAGTATGGGTTCATCTGAAAGCTAATGTATGTTTTCTATACTCTGCACAATTAGAAATATAAATATTTAAATCATGAGCAGAAGTCCTACAATTGATTCAATTCCTTAGAAAATACTATCAGTTAGCTTTGAACCAGTTCCGACTGCCTTAGAACTCTAAACCACAAAAATTGCCTAAAATCTAGGAAGCTTAACCGATCATTCAAACCTGCAATTTCAGGTTGATTAGACCTCTAATTGACCACTGCTAAAGTTGTCGTTATACATTAAATGTGTATTTCTCTTTAAATACACATCATTACCTCCTGTCATCTCCATAATTCTAAATCGTCAAAAATCCCTCTTCACTTTCATTTGTCTTCTTCTCTAAAATTCTAACTCATCAATTCACTCAAGAAAACAGCGATCATGACAAACCCACAAGAAAATCTTAGAACTCCACCACAACCCACTCCCTCCGATTCATCTACCCCTCCTCCACCTAGTACATCTCCCAAACCCAGGCTAAGAAGGGTGAAAATTCTTGCTCGGAAAATAGTAGCGTCTAGGGCTCTCAAAAAGAGATTAAATGAGAAATTAAAGGCAAGCCAGGTCCAAGACTCTGACTCCAACTCTGATTCTGAGTCATACAAATCCACCAGTAAGGGGGAAGGACCGGGTCTTCCGACTCTGAAAAGGATCAAGAACCCCCTTCTAAGGTAAGTTCTTCTTTGTCTGAAAATCTAGAAACTAGGTTTGTTCTGGTTGGGCCTGTTAAGGATGTAGAATTACCTGAGTTACAAAGGAGTGGAGGTAAAAAGAAATCTAAAAAAGAAAAAGAGAGAGAGGGTTCATGTGGTGAAGAGAGGGGAAATGGGAAAAAAGTGGTTGATCATTCACCCACTACTGATTTGCATATGCCTGCTATCTGTGGGGTTGAACAAGAAAAGGTAGAAGAGAGTGGCAAGAAGTCAAGGGGAAGTGGTTCTGGTAAAGCTGCTGAAGGGTTAGTTCATCTAAGCACACAAAGAGATAAACCTGGCATCTACTGAAGAAACCCTCGATGACATGTTGAAAAAGGTTGGTGCGAGTTATGATCCTAAGAAACGAAGAACTCCCACACCAAAATCCCCCAGTTCTCCTAAACCTTCCAAGAAAAGAAAGGCTTCATCCCCAACAACTACTGAAATTTTATTGCCAAAGAGAAGAGCTACAAGAAGCAGGGTAGAGTAGAGTAAGAGTGATCTTCAAAAGGCTCTAGCTGAGAGTAAGAAGAAAAAGCTGGCTAAAGGAAAAGGGAAGGTTGCAGAGTCCTCAGAGGCTGTGGAGGCTGAGGAGATGGAACAGGTCCATCAGGAGGAAGTTCAAATAGTGGAGGTTCAGACCCCCAAGCCCAAAAAGCCCAAGACTTCTTCCAAGAAATCTTCCTTTATATCTAAGGCTATTGAACCTTCATTATCCAAGAGGACAAGATCTGTAGTGAAAGTAAACAAGTAAGAATTTCTGAAGATGAGGAATGGAGTGGATAAGAAGTAGAAGATGATTCTGATGGTGAACAAGATAGGCTTGCCATGTTTAGCAAAAGAAAAATTTTGAAGGGTAGACTGCTGAAAGACCTGGTGGAACCAGGAATGATGAACTGGTGGATGCCTTAGCTGCTCAGGGGTGGAAGGACATGGTCCTTCATATGGATGGTAGGCTAGCCAGGAATGAAATCATTGAGTTCATGGCAAATGCAGAGGTTAAGGATGGCAAGGTTAGTAGCCTGGTGAAAGGAGTTCAAGTGCCCTTTGATGCAGAAAAACTGGGAGAGATCCTTGATATACCCTCTGAAGGGTTTGATGACTATACAAGGCAAAAGTGGCCTTGTTTGGACTCCTTTCCTACTGCCCTTGACATTACCTAGAGGTTCTGTGATGCTGAAGATGTGAATGAGGCTAGGGCTGTTCAGAAAAGTGAAATGAGGCCTCATCACAAGGTCTTGTTTGAATTTGTCAATAAATGCCTATTGCCCAGACAGGAGAGAAGGCATATTGCAAATTATATGGACCTAGTTCTTATGGAGTGCCTGGAAAGTGGAAGGCAAATTAATTGGCCTGCCTTCATCATCAAGCTGCTGGACAGGGTCATCAATGGCTCCAAGGCTCATGCTACCCCCTATGGCTTTATTCTGACTACGATTCTGGATAGGTGCAATATGCCTCTGAAGAAATGGGAAATGGCCTCAAGCAAGGATCACTTTGGCATTAACACTCTGATTGTTTGTGACTACTTAGTTAGTTCCATCCCAAATGAACCTGGTTCAACCAAGAAGACTCCTATCAACAGTAAAGTCAGGGCTCTTGTTTAGGAATATGAAGTCAAAGATGCTGAGATAGCTAGGATCAAGGCTCGTGTGGCAGAGGTAAAATCAGAGAGGGAATCTCTCAGAACTGAGCTTACCAAATAAAAGGATAAGAATGATGGAATTCTTCATAATATGTTGAATCTTCTCCAAGCCCAAAACCAACCTTCTAGCTCCCCCAAGCCTTAGGAATTCTAGCTTTTTAGTACTTTCAGTGACCTGGATTAGGGATTTTTCTATCCTTTTGCTCATGGTTTAAGTGTTTTTTGTTTTTCTGGTTGTGGATTGTGGTAGCAACATATCCTCTATCAATGATATCTACTGTTTTTGCTCTTATTCAATGTTAATCTTTCCTTGATAGTTTAAATATGTTTGTTTGATTACTGATGATTACACCATGATTGCACTTGCATCTGCCCCAGTGGCCATAAGTACTTATTACAATCTGGGAATCACACTTTGTATGGAACTTTGCGATGATGCCAAAACGGGGAAGAGATATTGTGCTTTACACATTTTGAATTAAGTGATTGATAACCTAATTAACCTGGTCCTTGATGAAAAGTGAATTTTCTAAAATTTGAATTGATGGTTCAGCTGAGTTCTTATAGGATCCAAGTAAGTAAAAAGCGCAGAGTTTGTCATCATCAAAAAGGGGGAATTTGTTGGCCAAAGAATAGGTGAAGTTTTAAAGATTGACAAAAGAACTCATACATGGACCAGGTCCATCTTGTGAAGCACATTCATGATCATCCTATACATGTGAAATGCACGTGAAGGAGATAAATCTAAATGATTAAGAAGCAATATCTCCTGATCTGATTGAAAAGGCTGCATATTGGATAAGGAGAGAAAGACTCCTTACATAAAGAAACACAGTTTAAGAAGAAGATAGTGTTAGAGTTTGAGATCATCATGAACTCTTCTATGATGGACGAGTAGCAATTGAATCCCAATCAAACTCTAATTACCAACCTATTAAATGTCAGTGTTGTTCTCTTTTACAGGTAATGCACATAAGCAGAAATTAAACTTAAATTGAGAGCAAAAGAGCAAGGCATTTTTGCAAGCAATTTATATGTGATTTGAGTGTGCAATACTGAAGCTACTTGAACGAGATAGAAGAACCAGTTTCATGTGTCTATCTTTTATTCTAGTTCAATTGTAGTAGGTAGTTTTACAATGTACCTTTCAGCTTTTATAGAAGCAATTATGTTAGGTACCTAGAGTGTTCAAGTTAAGAGTTAACTTAAAGTTGTCGCAACAGTTGAGGCTGAGTGCCACAACGAGATAGAGTTAAACCTTAGCTTTACAAAGAGTTTTTGTAAATGTTGTTTTGGCTCTGTGATTTTAGTAAAAGTTTGGAAAAATCCTACTGAGTAGTAGGTCGTGGTTTTTTCACCTTTTGAGCCAGGTGTTTTTCACGTAAAAATCTCTATGTTCTTTATTTTTTGTATTTATTATTCCGCAAACAGTAGTAGTTGGAACACCTAGAAGAACCAGGCTCTTCTATAGTTTAGATAAGCAAAAATTGGGTACCACACAAATTACCCCTCCCCCCCCTATTGTGTGGTATTGACGCTTAAAACATCAATAGGTATGGATAACTGCTACACCAATATAAATGGTAAGATTTGGATCTTCCGGACCTCTTTATTTGAGGTCTTAGAGATCTCCAATGACTCTCAACAAGTTACTATGGAATTCAAACATAAGAATATTCTGAATCATTCTGGATGACCTTTGTATATGCCAAAAATAAAGAACTCTTGAGAAGACCTCTATAGGAAAGTTTACAAATTTGTAACCATATTATTAATGTCCCTTGGTGTTTATCTGGAGACTTTAATGTTATTATGAATGCTGAAAAAAAGAAAGGAGGAAATCCTCATAGAATGCAAAAAAGCTGGGACTTCATTGACAGTATGGAAGAATGTGGAATAGTGGATGTCGGTTTCTTAGGTCCAAGATTTACTTGGTGTAATGCACGGGATAGAAGATACAGAATATGGAAAAGATTGGATAGAGTTCTAATCAATCAAGAGTGGACTGCAAAGTTTCCGAGAATTAGTGTAGAACATCTAGCAAGCACATGATCTGATCATACTCCAATGCTAGTTAGATGTTCTAATACTGAATTTCAAGGTATAAAATATTTCAAATTTCTTCATTTTTGGACAGAACCTTATTCAGAGCCATTGTGGAAGAAAGTTGGCAGGAGGTTATTCATGGCAACTCCATGAGGAAATTCCATCAGAAGTTGAAAATTCTTAGCAAAAACCTCAGTAATTGGTCCAGAGAACAAATTGAGAATATTCACAATCATGTCAAAGAATAGGAAAACAAGATGCATACTTTGGAAGAACAATACATTGATGACAATAAGATTGAGGCAAGAGAAGAAATGCATAAAGCTCAAGCAACGACACCAAGTGGCTTAAATGTGAGGATTCTTTATTGAGACAGAAGGCTAATATAAGGTGGCTAGATGAAGGGGACTCAAACACCAAATATTTTCATTCTATTATCAATAATAAAAGGAGGAGGCTTACTCTACATAGAATCAAAGACCAAGATAGCCATTGGCTAAATGGAGAGAAAAACATTGGGGAAAAAGTTGTTAGACACTTCGAAAAGCTTTTCAAAGAAGATGGAAGTCCACATCTACAATATATGGACTGTATTAATCAAGTTATCACTTAAGAGGACAATGGCTCCCTCACTATTATTCCCACTGACGATGAGATTAAACAAGCAGTGTTCGGACTTAATCCTAACAGTGTTCCTGGTCCCGATGGTTTCAATGGACACTTCTATCAAAATTGTTAGGCTATTATAAAAAAAGACCTCATGGTCAATCAGTCTCTCTAATTTTTCTAACAAGGTTATTTCCATTGTTTCTAGCACATGTAAATGCTTACATGTCAACTTACAAAATTCTTCTCTAGCACATGTATAGTTCTCATTCCTAAAGTGGAAAATCCCACTTCCTACTCTAAAATGAGACCAATCAGTCTCTCCAATTTTTCTAACAAGGTTATTTCCATTGTTTCTAGCACATGTAAATGTTTACATGTCAACTTACAAAATAGCACATGTATAGTTCTCATTCCTAAAGTGGAAAATCCCTCTTCCTACTCTAAAATGAGACCAATCAGTCTCTCCAATTTTTCTCACAAGGTTATTTCCAAAATTTTGAGCAATAGATTGGCCTCTATACTTCCAAGTCTCATATAAGATAATCAATCAGGTTTTGTCCATGGAAGGCTGATTACTGAAAATGTTATTCTTGCTCAAGAGATAGCACACGGTATCAGAAACAAAAAGAGAGTGAAAATGTGATTATTAAATTAGATATGTCAAAGGCCTATGACAGAGTTAACTGGCTATTCATTATGGTTGTATTGAGGAGATATGGGTTCTCCAAATATGGGTAGACCTGATCCTGAGATCTATCTCAAATATTTGGTATTCGATTATAATCAATGGTGCCAGAAAAATCTTTTTTCACTCTACTAGAGGCCTAAGACAAGGTGATCCCTTATCCCAACCCTATTTATTTTAGGTGCTGAGGTATTATAAAGAATGTTAAATGGTCTCAAGGAAAATCACATGTATACAAGCTTCTCAATGCCAAGATTTGGACCTCAAATATCACATCTAGCTTATGCAGATGATCTTATCATATTCACTTCTGGGGATCAACTTTCTTTTAACATGGTTAAGCATATTTTAAAGAATTATTCCAAGTGCTCTGGGCAGATGATTAATGATGACAAGAGCTTTTTTCTTGTTAGTCCTAATACTAATCCAGAGGAACTATCCAAGATAAAAAAAACTCCGAATATAAGCACAAAGAATTTTCCTTCATTTATCTTGGGTGTCCTATATATGTTGGTAGGAAACTAATATCTACCTTCAATGATGCTATTACTAAAGTGGTTAGAAAAATATCAGGTTGGCAAGTTAAACTATTATTAGCTGATATGTCACCTCCCAATGAAATTTTTCTCCAAATTGAAAGATATTTGACAAGATTCTTCTAGGGATCAAGTGATGAAAAGAAGAGACATCATTGGAGTTCATGGGCAAAAATGTGTTATCCAACTGAAAAAATGGACTTGGTTTTAGAACACTAAAAGATATTAGTGATGCGTTGGCCATGAAAAGATGGTGGAGATTCAGAACTGGTAACTCTATTTGGGCCAGCTTTCTCACAACAAAATACTGTAGATTGGCTCATCCCGTGGACAAAAAATGGAGAGCAAATTTATCTTATGGATGGCAAAGCATTTTGGCAGTCAAGGACAAAGCTGAGGAGAAAATAATGTAGAAGATTAACTCAGGTTCTTCAAGCCTATGGTGGGACAACTGGACAGGTTTTGGAGCGATTGCTCTTGTCATAAATCACAATGGCACCAACAGACATCAAACTGTCAAAGATCTAATTGATAATGGACACTGGAACATTGATCACCTACACTTACCTGAATATTTAGCTGAAATCATTCTTAGCATACAAATTAGGGATCCACATTGTCCTGACACACCTATTTGGATGCGTACTACTTCTGGAAAATTCTCTACTTCTTCATCATGGGATATCACCAGACAACACAAGGCACAAATCTATACTTTTCAAGATGTCTTTCTTAGTGTGGAAATGCTAAAGAACAAGCTTCCATTTGATAATATCATTAGTAGAATTGGTATTGAGGTGGATACCAAGTGTTGTTGTTGTGCTGATGCCAAAGACGAAACTATTCGTCACACCTTCCTTGATGGAGACTTGGCCAAATTTATATGAAACATTTTTGGAATCCCTCTTGGAATTCCATGGAACCAGGTTCCATCAGAACTCAAAAGATAAAATGGTGGACTGTAAAGCCTATAAATGGCTTACACAAAGATCTTCTCAAAATTATTCGTATATTTATTTTATGGGAGATACGGAAGGCTAGATGTGCCAACAGATATGGGAAGAAAAAAGTATCTAAAGTCAAAGTTATTCACTAGATCTTCTACCATATAAAGTGGATAGTATCAAAGACCAACTCAACCATTCAATGGATATGGAAATGGAAGGAACTCACCATACAAAATATGAGCAGCTCACATAAGATTGAATGTATTATAGTGAAGTGGATCAGACCTCCAACGGGATGGATAAAGCTCAATACAGATGGAAGTCACAATTCAGTAGACTCTATTGGAGCAGGAGGAATTATAAGAGACAACAACGGAAAAATTATGATGGCCTTTGCTAAATATCTAGGAATTGGCAGCAGTAATCTAGCTTAAGCAAAGGCAACAATCTATGGTTTGCAGTGGTGTATCTCGCATAGATTCCAAAGCATTATCTTGGAAAGTGACTCTCTAATTATTGTAAACATGATAAAAGGGAAGGAGAAACGCTGCTTGGCAACTTCAAAATTCTATAGATTCTATTACTCAAATGTTATCTCAGACAACCAATATAGTTCAACATTGTTACAGAGAGGCGAATCATGTTGCAGATGCGTTGGCAAAATGGAGCATGGAAGAACATGATAGGCAATTTTATGATGTTAAGGATCTTCCTAAACAGGTTGCTGGTGCATATTTTCTAGATATACAAGATACAACCGCCATAAGGCACAAACAAAGAAGGAATATGCTTGTCTAATAATCTTTTTGGGAGTTTTGGACTGTTAATATGTTTTATTCCTCCCTGTATATGCTAGCTTTAAAAAGCGGCAGGGGTTAGTGGTAACCTCTGTTTTGTTGTAACATCTTCCTTGTTATGAAATAAAGGCACAAATTAAAAAAATAACCCTTTAATGGAGGACGGGGGGAACCAACGACTAGGAAATGAAAAAGTGGTCGATCTGGCTTTTTAAAATAAAGGGACATATAGCACATGCCTAGAATGCACTATACCAGATCACTTGGCTAACGACCGTTAAGATGGGCCATTAGTCCAATTTTGTTGCATTATTATTATTATTATTATTATTATTATTTTGGGTAACTAACTATTTCATTACCAAGAAAAACACTTACATGTATAACTAATACCCCTGAAGTTGGACATATGTGTCTCGACCCAAAACTCCACTAAGTCGTTATGACACCTAACCCAACCCGCTAGATGATCGCAACCGTAAAAGTCACCATTATGATAAGAAACCAATAGAGATAATGGATAAAATAGTCAAAAGAGTTTAATACAACTATCCTAAGGACTAGTAGTACAAGTCACGAGCTACTAAGAATAAGAGTACAACCCAATCTGAAGAACGATACATCATCCTTTAGCAATCTACATAAACAGAAATAGAAACCCTAAACTACCACAAACAAGTAGTAGCTGGCATCTACAGTGTTGGTCATCTTCCATGTCAGGCCCTCTGATGTTAGCTTAAAGTATATATATTTATATGTATATTGCCTCATGTTTTACTTTTTTTTCGTGGATTTAGGATGTAAAATGTGTTGATTTATATTAATTTGAGGTATTTTTATGTGTAGGAATGATCCGGGAGAAATTGGAGGCGAAATGTACGAAATTAGAGCCAAAACGGACGAAAACAGAAAACTTGGAATTTGCAGCGCCTAGCCCTTCCTGTGGCGCCAGAAACAGAAACTCCAAATTGGCAGCACCATGGAGGGCGCCTGGCACTAGGCAGGGTGCCGGTGGCGTGAAACTTGTCCAAATTCTCCCGGGACAAGGTTATTTTGGTCCAAGACCCCTTTAACTCGTATAAAAGGAGTTCTAAACCTATTTTGGGAGATATCTAACATATTTTGAAGGGAATCTAACATATTTGGAAGGGGATCTAATATACTTTGAAGGAAAATTCATGTGGGGGAACACACATCACGCTTGAAGGAGGCTTCTACCTAGTTTTTCTTCCCTTCTCTTCCTTTAATCTCGTAGTTTATTAGTTTTAGAGTTTTGGGTGCTACATGAACGTTGTAGTTTGAAGCTTGAATTGCTCTTATTATTTATGATATTGGTTTATTTATTCAATCTTGCGCTTAATTATTTGATTGCGTGATCACCAATTGAATACTATCTACGAATCTAAGATTGAACTGGGGAGAGGGAATTCTAAATTGCATATAAGATTGAGAAGAGCAAGATCTTAACTCTGAGGGGGGTGGAATTGCGGTTAGGATAGGAATATACCTAATCGCCTTGCTTGGTTACTACACAGGAATTATTAATGCGTTCTTATTAATTCTAATTCCATAGGAATATAGGCGTTAGATTAGCTTGAATAGGATAGTTGTACTTCGAGAGAAAGCTACGAATAATAATTACCCTGTCAACAAATAAACCAAATAAATTAATTAGACGATTTAAGTGAAAATGTCAATGGGATTGTTAGCTAACCCATAGCTCTAGAATATTCACTCACATTGAATTCGTCTCTATAATTCGCCAACTTGTTTTCTTCTCTTAATTTGTTACTCTAGATTAATTTTAGTTAAATATTCATATGTTAGGATTCACTTGAATAGATTAATTGTTTGGTTTAATGTAGTTGATAGTTAATCACAAGACCCTATGGATACGATATCTAAACTTACAATCCTGTATTACTTGTCGACCACGTATACTTGCGTGTGCGTTTGAGAGGAACACCCTTGAACTCCACAGTCGCTAATCGTTGGATATCTGCACGCAAGGTGCAGAAATGTAGTATGAGTACAACCGATCCCATGTACTCAGTAAGCATCTTGACTAACCTAGTTGAAGTAGTGACGAGAATTGTTTGTCAAATGATACTCGCTAAAATATCTGTGTAGTTAAATTTGTAATAGAAACGACACTAGGAATAACAAAGTAGATTACAAGAGCAGATGTGAGAAGTAGTAAATGACTAGCTAAAGGAAACACGAACAAGTTCCTTATTATCACAACCAAACCTTTTCTAGTAGCTCAAGTCATGTAGTTGACGCAATAATCACTGAAACAACATAGTAGACCCACAAACTTTCATAATAAAAGGAATTTTTTAAGACATCAAATCAAATGGCACGGCAATACCTTTCATGCATTTATCCCATCCTCACCAAACTTATGCATGTATGTCAAATCAAATAGCACGGCAACACCCTTCGTGCATTTATCTCATCCTTACCAAGTATATATATATATATAGCAGTACCAATAGGGTAAAAGGAATGCCATTAACAGTAATAGCGGAGTAGAAAGTACACAGATAACAACAATAAGCAAGTCAGAAAGATGTGGAAAATAGTAACAGGCGAGGTAAGAGGCACAGAAGTAGTTATAGCAAGTAGGGTAGAAGAACATAGATTTCAACAGCCAGCGAGGTAGAAGGTTTAGATAAAACCACAACAAACGAGCAAAGATATAGATGTAAATATAACAACAAGAAGGTAGGCATGAACGTAACAACAACTAACAAATAGAACGCATGTATAGAAAAACAATAACAAATAAGATAGAAGGCTAAGACGTCACACCTCAAGTAACATAGAAAACATAGGTGCAACAATAGCACCTAAGGATAAAGGCATAATCATACATGCAAGGAAAGATAACACAATATAATGCATGTCTCTCATCCTCGTCTGCATAGAAACACCCTTCGTGCCATGAATAATAAAACTTGCACGGTATCACCTTTCTTACTTTTACTCTCTTCCTCACGTGATAATATAAAAATAATGGCACGACATTATCCTTCGTGCATAATAATGTATAAGAAATGGCACGGCATCACCCTTTGTGCTTTACACTCTTCCTCACATGATAATGTATATACAATGGTACAGTATCACCTTTTGTTCTTTGCACTCCTCACATGATAATGTATATACAATGTCATGGAATCGTCATTCGTGATTTACGCTCTTCCTCACCAAGCACATGTATATCAACAACAAGCAAGGTAGCAAGCATGGACAATATCAAGAAGAGTGGTTAAGAAAATACACCACATGAACCTCATTCACAGCTTTTGTACCAATAAACAATTCAATAAACTTTAAGAACCCTATTGTGCAAGTATCTCAACAAAGCTCAAATTTGCCTTTCAACATAAGGATGGAATCCAAAATACCTTAGAATAACGGTCATAGACATGTATTTGTTATTTGGTATAGTGGTAACCGAATTTAGCACGTCAACAATTTCACAAAGAGGCCATCACATTTAATCAAGTTATAATAGGCTAAATCACGGTTTCTAGTATTGAAATCCGTACTCATATAATTAAATATTTCAAGTAAAAACCTAAGACAAGAAAATCATAGAGTTCATCAAGCTACAATGAAACATATATTCCTCCTCCCGAGCATAGAAACCCTAGAATATGCATAGATACCTGTCACCTAGTATATGCATCATCCCCGTGTGACCCTTCTATCTTGATCGGTGATTCTGTTTGAACGAGCCCACTATCGAAAGTCTTGCAAGCAACCTCCACTAAACTAAGCAAGCTAGAAGCTAAAGTGAATCTTTTCTAGCATCTTTTTCTTTGCTTTGACCGCTACTTTGTTTGGTTTTCTTCTTTCCTTCGGCCCATGTTTTAAAGCTAGCAAAAAGTTCAAGCCTTCGAGATCTCTCTTGAATGGCAGAGTAAAAATTTTCTCAATGAAGCTAGGCAAGACACTTCATTTTGGAACAATTGCACAATCCAACATCGTCTCTCTTAGAAATACTCCTCAAAACAATCAAAACCTATTCAAATATCATCTAAGGAAGTCAAACAAAGGTACTGAGACATTCCCAATCAATAAAGGTTTAACCTTGGCCAAAATCCTAAAAGTCAAGAAAAAGTCAACCCGGGCCCACGTGGTCGAAATACGAGATTCGGACCAAATTTCGATTACTCATTCACCCCCAAGCCCCGACATATAATTTATTTCGAAATTCGACCTCAATTTATGATCTAAATCTCAATTTTACAAAATTCTTTAATTCTACCCAGAATCCCTGATTTTTTCTACCTTGAAATTCATAGATTTGATGTTACAATTCATGAAAAGTAGTTGGAATTGATTGAAAACTACTTAAAGAAGCTTATCAATGAATTTGGGAAGAAAATCCTCTTCAAAATTGCCTCTATGGAGTTTAGGGTTGAAAATGGTGTAAAATAAGCTATGTCCCGAAATCCCCAACATTTACCCAGTTGCAGTATCGCAATTGCGAACTCTTGTTCGCAATTCGGATCGCAAAAGCAAAAAATTTCTGAGCATGCTAATATCTCAAATGCGATGAAAGCATCGCAATTGCGATGGCTGGCCAGTCCGCAAATGCAGTCAATACCTCACAAAAGCGAGTCTGCCCCAAATTCCTTACAGTCGCAAATACGACATGAACCTCACAAAAGCGAAACCCTCCACCATCGCATTTGCGGAAAGAGCTTCGTAAAAGCGAAGATGTACCAGCCCCTCAAGTGTCCCAAATGTGAGCTTGACCTCGCATTTGCGAACAGGTTCTCGCAAATGCGAGACCTGCAAACCTGGTGCACCAGCATTCCTCCTAAGCCAAAAAATCGGTCCGTTAAGCATCCAAAACTCACCCGAGCCCCTCAGGCTCTAATCCGATCACGCACATAAGTGTAAGAACATCATATAAACTCATTCACTCGCTCAAATCACCAAAATAACATCAAACAACAAGAATCGATCATCAAAGCTCAAGGATTTCAACTTAAAACTCAATTTTGCCAACTTTTCACATAATGCGCCAAAAACGGCCTCGGGTTACCCGGGACCCCAACCAAACATACACACAAGTCCAAAATCATCATACAAACATACTGAAATCATCAAAACACCAATTCGGGATCGTTTATTAAAAACATTGACCATGGTCAACTCTAGTCATTTTTAAAATAAAAAATCATATTTTCTTTAAAAAGTACATTTAAATTTTTTGAAAATCGACACGGAGCACACATGAAAATCATAAGTCATCAAATAGAGCTATTAAAAATCTCGGAACAAAAAAAGGAAAGCTAGTACTCAATACGACCGATCGGGTCATTACATTATTCCCTAGTTAAACATGCGTTCGTCCTCGAACGTGCCAAGAGTTTTTCCCAAGCTATCACTTAGCTGAATTGACTCATCATACCTATGCCCATGAATGATCCCATGCCACCCGGGTCCATATAAGTCCATGAACACAGCTTCCACTGAAGATATTTCTTACAACCTTAGCTCACAGGGTGTGGAGCCAAATTCGAACATCCGAAAACCCTTATAGAATCTTATCCTTGTATATATACATTGTATCAATCTCAACAAGCTGCATCAAGATGTCAATACCCTACTATGGTCAAAACACACAATATGCCACATAACTCATGTACTCACAACAATAACTTCCGACCATAATAGCAGCTCACTACCAAATCCTGTACCGGTAATATACTTCATATCAAATGAAACCTCATTCCTAACCTTCGCAATGCTGCTAATGATAAAGGAAACATGCAGAAACTCGTAACCCCCCATGAACTCTTACATCTATACTAAGAAATTCAAATTCTATTAATAATAGATATTATATAATTTCTAATTATTAATTAGTAATTAGAATTCAAATTCTTAATTTAATTATAATTATTACAAGATATCTTTATTTATATAATAATATAATAACAGATACAAATAGTAAATCGAGGTACCCCTTCTATGACAAATTTGAACCTTCCATCTATTTTTGTGTCATTAGTAGGCTTAGTCTTTCCGGAAATTGCAATGGCTTCTTTATTTCTTCAAGTTAAAAAAGAACCTACAACCAATCGGTTAACAGTCGACCGCTCTACCAGTAAGCTACTAAGGAACAATAGGAGATTCGATCTTATAGAGTTCAATTCTTGTTCCCAACCCATGGTCAATATGAGCTCGAAACTTCCTTCGTAACTCCCGGAACTTCTTCGTAGTGTCTCACTTACATGACTCATTTCAGAGGGACCAACAAGTTGAGGAGCCCTCTCATCTGACAAGTACCATTGACAAATTCTGAGCGAAAGTATGATATTATTCTTCCAAACATTACTTATCCCAATACGATAGTGAAAATAACGGGTCCAGAAACCTTATCTCACCTAATACGATCAGCCCAATCGATAAGTCACACCAAAATCCACATTCATACAACACGGTCCATACACCAAACAAGCAATAAGTCAGATATATCCAAAAATAGAAAGAAAACAAGGTACGCAGACTATTCAACAAGTACAACTGATATAACAACAAAAGCATACTAATTTTATTTTATGAACTCATTCCACAAAGGAAAACAAAACACACGAAATAAACACAAGGGAGGGTGTCCCACATAACTCTGTTGTGGGCTGCAACCCGATCCCAAACATATCAATCCACATAGGGATATCCATCGACCCATAATGCTCGTGCTCACTAAGCACATGTGCTCAACATCAAGCATGATAAAGTGCATAAATACCATTATGGGATGATGAATAAGCATAATACACTATGTAAAAAGATAAGCACAGCGAAGGTGCAATAAGCAAATCGACAGCACAAGAGACATCTTGCTCATATACTGCCACAACCAGCATGTGAGTAATCAAGTAGCCTCACTACCAATCATAGCATAAGAGAAAAATTCATATCATAGACCAGGGCACAACATCCATTTTGTCTGATGATATACATGTGATAGCAATTACATAAGAGTACGCAGACCCGATCAGATATAGAATACACATTCTTATTTGGCTTACAAATAGCCCCTAAACCATGTCCGATCATCCCCAATCAGGTAAATAACCTTCCAAAAGCCCATAGCAACCCATCCATGACACATACCATCAGCTATCCAATTCTTAACATACATACATAGTTCGGAACCAAAGAATAGTCTGCTTACGAGATCATTTGGTCTCTCCATATCTGATCCCGACTCTACTACTCAAATGACTAATACATCACTCATACACGATCATCTTACGAGAAATAATCATAAAGGTATTATGCTCCATGTAGCAAAACCTGAGCCTTAGCAGCCCAAAACTAGGCGATCAAAGTAACACTAGTCAAACATCCGCAAATCAAAATACAGTATGCCTTCTGAAATGCGCACCTTTCTTGGGTGATACCAGTTAGTGCCAACATTCTTCTAAGTATCTGAAACTACCCATGTTGTCTAAACTCATGGTATCCTTTCGAAACTAAACTGCAACCTTCTACATGTAAATTTTAATCCTACATGATGCATCTCATCTATAATGTTATCATATGAAGACACAAGAACTCCATTATCAACTCTGAATAACAAGTAGGATAAACACCCCATCAATTAAAAATCTTTTACTAACTTATTCCTGTAGAACAAAATCACAACACGTAACGAACTCCCCATGCCTGTAGGGCAAGTCGTGGCCAAACCATCGCAAACTCTTCAAAACCCATTTGTACATAATCAAATCATTAAAATTAAACCCCTCAAAATCAACCAAGTCGCGTAGACTACTAAAGCATGAACGCATCAACATGAAAATGCCCACTCCAAAGGACCCTTTAGTGAATCTAAAGTTGTTTCTTTATAACACGACAATATGGAACCAAATGATATAGGATCTCGCAAGTCTCGGCACCATCCGATGCAACCCCCAAGTCCTAACCGTACGCAAACCCAAAAATCCTTAAATGTTACTTATAAGTCTCGAATCCATTGGAACCTTCTCGAAAGTCATTCACTTTGTTGTAATCATATTTGGTGAAGCCTTCCTCAAATCATAGCCAATACACAAGCACATCTTAGTCCAAGAACTAATATAACGCATGACCATGCAATCCGATCGTCAATGGCAGACTCCCCCACTTGACTTGAATCCATAAAACACATCGCTTGTAACCCATAATACCATTCCTTCGCAGCTGCCCCGGTCTTGCACTGTTACTCAGCTGAATACTTTATAAACTTATGTGACTCTAGTCATAAAACACTTCAAGGACTCTGCTAAGTACAAACTCACCCTGGTGACAGTCATGCTAACTTCTTCAAGTGCTCTGAAATGATAATGTATGCATTCCATTGAATAAATGCCTCATACGAAATACACAACCTCAAATCCCACCTGCCAGCCTCAAATCGACATCTTCCCATGATCCTGCTATGATCACAACAACTAAGCTAGCAAATAGTATTCCCGAGCCCGTACTCATCAACCAGATACATGAATCCACTTCATCCCACAAATGAACAACTTAAAGATCCACCCACATATCCTTATCTATGTTTGGACAACAATAGAAACGATAATCAACCATTTATAGCCCTCATAGTCCATCTACAACATCACAAGTTGATAGTCCATAGTTGATACAGAGTGCCTAAAATAACATACGAGTGTCAAGCTGAATCATTATCGCATGATACAGAAAACGAGATGGGAAATTTCCTAGATGCCCTATAGCCTCTCGAAGATAAGTATGGACCTCATCATACCGATCTACAAGACTCTACTAGACACTTGCTCATGACTCGTAGAACCTATGAACCTAAAGCTCTGTTACCAACTTGTCACGACCCAAAATTCCACTAAGTCGTGGTGGAAACTAACCCAACCCGCTAGGTGTGAGCCTAGTAGTAAAAGTCACTATTATGATAAGAAACAAACAGAGACAATAAATGAAATAGCCAAAAGAGTTTAATACAACTATCCCAAGGACTAGTAGTACAAGTTACGAGCTACAAAGAATAAGAGTACAATCCACTCTAAAGAACAATATATCATCTGTTAGCAATTTACATAAACAAAAATATAAACCCTAAACTACCATGAACAAGTACTAGCTGATATCTAGAGTGCTGGTACGTTTTCCATGCCAGGCCCTCAAACTCCACAACCGCTCATTGCTGGATATCTGCATGCAAGGTGTATAATTGTAGTATAAGTACTGTGATCCCATGTACTCAGTGAGTATCTTGACTAACCTTGTTGAAGTAGTGACGAGGTTTTTAGGTCATAAGATACACACTAGAATAATCTGTGTAGTTAAATTTGCAACAGAAATAATACTAGGAATAACAAAGTAGATTACGAGAACAGATGTGTTAAGTAGTAAATGATTAGCTAAAGGAAATATGATCAAGTTCCTCATTATCACAACCAACCCTTTTCTAGCACCCAAGTCATGTAGTTGAAGCAATAACCACTAAAACAACATAGTAGACCCACTAATTTTCATAATAAGAGGAATGTGCTTAAGACACAAATCAAATGGCACGCCAACACCCTTCGTGCATTTATCTCATCCTCACCAAACATATGCATGTATTTCAAATTAAATAGCATGGTAACACCCTTCATGCGTTTATCTTATCCTCACAAAGCATATATATATAATAGTACCAACCAGGTAGAATGAATGCCAATAACAGTAACACTGGAGTAGAATTACACGGATAACAACAATAAGCAAGTCAGAAGCATGTGGAAAAAGATAACAGACGAGGTTGAAGGCACAGAAGTAGTGATAGCAAGTAGGGTAGAAGAACATAGATTTCAACAACAAGCGAGGTAGAAGGTTTAGGTGAAACCATGACAAACGAGCAAAAGGCATAGTTGTAGATATAACAACAAGAAGGTAGGCATGAACGTTAAAAAATTAACAAATAGAAGGCACGGATAGAACAATAACAAATAAGGTAGAAAGCAAAGATGTGACACCACAAGTAACATAGAAAACAAGGTGCAATAATAGCAACTCGGGATAAAGGCATAATCATATACGCAAAAAAAGATAGCACAATATAATGCATGCCTCTCGTCCTCGCCTGTGCGGAAACACCCTTCGTACCATGAATAATAAAACTTGCACGATATCACCTTTCGTACTTTTACTCTCTTCCTCACATGATAATATAAAAATAATGGCATGACATTATCCTTCGTGCATAATAATGTATAATAAATGGCACGACATCACCGTGCTTTACACTCTTCCTCACATGATAATGTATATGCAATGGCACAACATCTCCTTCGTGCTTTGCACTTCTCCTCACATGATAATATATATGAAATGGTATGATATCATCCTTAGTTTTGTACACTCTTCCTCACTAACCACATGTATATCAACAATAAGCAAGGTAGGAAGCATGAATAACATCAAGAAGAGTGGTTAAGAAAATACAACATGTGAATCCCACTCACAGCTCTTGTGCCAATAAACAATTCAATGAACTTCAAGAACTCTATTGTGCAAGTATCTCGACAAAGCTCAAACTTAATCTTTAACATAAGTATGGAACCTAAATATCTCAGAATAACGGTCATAGACATGTATTTGTGATTTGGTATAGTGGTGACCGAATTTAGCACATCAACAGTTTCACAAAGAGCCTGTCACATATAATCAAGTTGTCATTGGCTGAATCATGATTTCTAGCATTGAAATTCATACTCGTATGATTACAGAAATCAAGTAAAACCTAAGACGATAAAATCATAGAGTTCATCAAGGTACAAGGAAGCATATAATTCCCCCTCCCGAGCATGGACACACTGGCACATGTATAGATACCCGTCACCTCGTATATGCATCACCCCCGCATGGCCCTTCTATCTTGATCGGTGATTCCGTTTGGCCAAGCCAGCTATCGAAAGTCTTGCAAGAAACCTCCACTAAGCTAAGAGAGATAGAAGCTAAAGTGTATCTTTTTTGGCATCTTTTTCTTTACTTTGACCGCAACTTTGTTTGGTCTTCCTCTTTCCTTCGGCCCATGTTTCAAAGCTAGTAAAAAGTTTAAGCCTTCAGGATCTCTCTTGAATGACAGAGGAAAAATTCCCTAGACAAAGCTAGGTAGAACATTTACCTCATTCCGGAATAATATCACAATCCAATACCCTCTCCCTTAGAAATACTCCTCAAAACGGTCAAAACCTAGTCAAATATCATCTAAGAAAGTTAGACAATACTAATGAAACATCCTCAATCAATAAAGGTTTAACCATGGGCAAAATCTCAAAAGTCAACAAAAAGTCAATTTTGGCCCACGTGATCAAAATCCGAGGTTCGGACCAAATCACGCTTACCCATTACCCTCGAGCACGGATATATAATTTGTTTCAAAATTCAACCTAAATTTGGGGTCTAAATCTCAATTTTATAAAATTCTTAAATTCTACTCAAGACCCCTAATTTCTACCTTGAAATTCATAGATTTGATGTTCAAATTCATTAAAAAGTAGTTGAAATTGATGGAAAACTAGTTAAAGAATCTTAACAGTAAATTTGCGAAGAAAATCCTCTTCAAAAATTGCCTTAATGGATGTTAGGGTTGAAAAATGGTGTAAAATGAGCTAAGTCCCAAAATTCTCACAATTTACCAGCTGCAGATATCGCAATTGCAAACTAGAGTTCGCAATTGTGATGATCACTAAAGCGATCAACTGTTCATAAAAGAAAACTTTTCTGAGCCTGCTGATAACGCCAAAATGATGAAAGCATCGCAATTGCGATGATTGGGCAGTCCGCAAATGTGGTCAATACCTCGCAAATGCGAGTCTGCCCCAAATTTCTCACAGTCGCAAATGCGACATGAACCCCGCAAAAGCGAAACGCTTTACCATTACATTTGCTGAAAGAGCTTCGCAAAATCGAATCTGAACCACCCCCCTCCAACATCACAAATGCAAGCCTGATTTTGTATTTGCGAACAGGTTCTACAAATGCGAGACCTGCAGACTTGGTGCACTAACTTTCCTCCTAAGCCAAAAAATCAGTCTACTAAGCATCCAAAACACACCCGAGCACCTCAGACCCCAATATGATCATGCACACAAGTATAATAACATTATATAAACTCGCACGCTCACTCAAATCACCAAAATAACATCAAACAATAAGAATCAATTATCAAAACTCATTTTAACTTAAAACTCAATTTTGCCAACTTTTCATATAATGCGCGGAAACGACTTTGGGTCAACCGGGACCCCAAACAAACATGCGTACAAGTCAAAAATCATCATACAAACCTACCGGAATTAGCAAAATACCAATCTAGGATCGATTTATCAAAAATATTGACTATGGTCAACTCTAGTCATTTCTAAAATAAAAAATCATATTTTCTTTAAATATTTTTAAATTTTTCAAAAAACGACATGTACCATACACGCAAATCATAAATCATCAAATAGAGCTATAAAATATCTTGAAACACAAAAAGGAAACCTAGTACTCAAAACGGGGACGGATCAGTTACAATATGGCCGCAACTTTAGTAAACCACTTCTAATCATAAAGTTGTGAACATTTCTACAGCACAATAGAGTGAGACTAGCCAGTTAGGAGTTAGTCTGAGGATGCTACTGGTCGTCTAGTGATGCAGGGCTTTATCTGCTGGTTTTTACTATACCATCCATCTATTTCGTATTTCGTATTCCGTATTTCGTATCTCTTATATTGTTGTTATTTTATTATGAGTCTATTGATGGTACTAATATATTGTCTCTTGAGCCGATAGTCTCCTGGTAACATTATCTCTGCCCCTCGGGGTAGGGGTAAGGTCTGCGTACATATTACCTTCCCCAGACCCCACTTGTAGGATTATACTGGGTCGTTGTTGTTGTTGTTGTTGTTGTTGTTGTAGGTAAGATTTTGATATAGGGGTCGGAATGGAATTCGAAGAGTTGCAGTAGTTTCGTTGTGTCATTTGGGATGTGTGTGCAAAATTTCAGGTCATTCGGATGTGGTTTGGTTGGGTTTTTTATCAAAAGCGTAATTTAGAAGATTTTGGAATTCTTAGGCTTGAATCTGATGCGTATTTGGAGTTTTGATGTTGTTTTGAGCATTCTGAAGGTTGGAACAAGTTTAAATGAGGTTATGGGATATGTTGGTATGTCTGGTTGAGGTCCCGAGGGCCTTGGGTGAGTTTCGGGTGGTCAATCGGACTATTTCATGATGTTTGGAATTGCAGAAAAACTGCTGAAGTATTGCAGAGAATTAGACCTTAGCGTTCGCGAGTAGGTCCTCGCGTTCGCGAAGGGTTAGCTGGAGAAGGCTTTGATTTTGGCCTTCGCGTTCGCGAGGAAGGCTCCGCATTCGCAAAGGGCTGGATGTTTATGCATCGCGTTCGCGAGGGAAGCTCCGCGTTCGCGTAGAGGAATTTGATCAGCTGGGCTTGAGGTATTTTATTCATCGCGTTTGCGAGAGAGGTAACGCGATGGGTCAACCTGAGGAGCCATCTCGTTCGCGATGGGCTTGTCGAGATCGCGAAGAAGAAATTTTTGTCAAAGTTGATTTGTGCTTTGTGAACGCGAGGCGTTGACCGCGTTCACGAAGAAGGAAATGAGGCCTGGGCAGAATGTTTAAATAGTCGTCTTGTCCGCGATTTTGGGGTTTATTTCTACCATTTTTTAGCATTTTTGGAGCTTTTTGAAGAGGATTGAAGAGGGATTCAAGGGAAAACACTTGGAGGTAAGATTCATGGACATAATACTCGATTCTAATGTATCTACCTAATTAATCATTGAAATTAAGCCTAAAATTGAAGAACAATGGCTTGAAATTGGAGAACTAGAATTTGGGATTTGAGGGGTCGTTTTGTAACGACCCAACCGATCGTTTTGAATAGTACAACCCTGTTTTCCCATTTACTACTAAATTCATGCTTTACAGTTGTTATATGACTCACCAAGATAATTGTTACAAATCTAACTTTTTGTGATAATATTAAACAAAAATTGTAAGAATATATATTTTTTCATATCAAAATTTATAAAAAAATAAAAGATTATGTATATGCAGCAGAGTTAACATCATATCATAAGATACTAATTAAGATAAATGTAATCCCCCCGTCCAAATATCCATCATCTTTTGGAACCAAAAAAACAAAGATAAAATGTAAAAATGAAAGTGCTCGAAATTAAGAGCCCGTTTGGACATAAGAATTTTTTTACCTTTTTTCGATTTTTTTTTTCGAAATCAGTATTTCGCCATAAAATTTTTAATTTTTACTTTTTTGGAATTTTGAAATTTTCGAAAATTTGAAAAACTCCAAAAAGACGTTTTTCAAAATTTTCACTTAGATCACTCACAAAAATTCAAAAATAACTCAAAATTATATTCATATTCAAACAAACTCTAATTTTCAAATACCATTTTCACTTAAAACAAATTTAACTTCTTTTTGGAATTTTACAATTCTTATGTCCAAACGCCCACTAAAAGAGTTCTTTAAGTCCGGGATTGTGCTCCAATTACAAACTTGAAGGACTATTTGTATTCATATTTATATTTTAAGGACCAAAATATTCCTACTCTACTACCTAAAGGATTAATTTGGTTTTTCCTCGAAATCATGCCATAATAAATTGATAAATCAATCCACTCAGTAGAACCTCTTTCCATTTTACCTAAACCCTTCACGGAACTCTCTAGAAAACCTTGTCCTCCTCCACCACTTCCCGGCACCACCAATGGCGGCGTCCGACGTGTCCGAAGGACCAGTACGGAGCGTGATCAACAAGCGCCTCCGTGCCCTTCGCAAGAAATACAACCGCATTGTTCAAATGGAAGAATCCGTTTCTAAAGGAAAAACCTTAAACAAGGAACAAGAAGAAACTCTTCGCTCAAAACCTTCCGTCATCGCCGGCATCGACGAGCTCGAGAAGCTTCGCGAGCCTCTTGCATCCGCTGTCGCTGAAGAAATCAACCTCGCCACGTCAGTTTCTGCCCCGCCAGATAATAATTCGAAGAATGAGGGAGAGGGGGAAGTGATAATGTGTGTTGAGGATTTACTTTATCTGTTGTATTTTGGCTGTATGTTTGATGTGAAGTCGTTACAGAGTGATTTTTCTACGGCTACAATGCTGACGAGGACGCATGAGAGAGCTTGTTGCCTTAACTATGATTGTATGCAGGAGGACGAATCCAGTGATGTGATAGATCTATTGGGGGAGAAGGATTTGGACTTAATTTCAATGCTCAGTGGGCTATTAATTTCTCGACCTGTTAATTCTCCTTTGTCGCACAAGCGTGCCCTTCAACAATGCATTGAGCACGCGAAGCTTTGGCTTACCAAGTCTGATCAGCCCATTGTACCTGATTCCGATGCTACTTGTGAGTATATAGAAATTCCCAAACTAGCTGGAGTCGGCTATATGAATTCTCTATAATATTTGGGTCCTTTTTATATACTACTCAATGGTTTATCTTTTTTTGACAAAATTTGAGATCCTCTAAAACTAGATATATCCAATTTGTTTGATGAATTTTACTAGATACGTATTTGCAAAGTCATTCGGACGGGCTAGAGGAATATCTATATCCATTTTTGTTCCACTTGGACCTATTTCGATCTACTATGTAATAACTTACGTATTAGGACAAAAGGGATTTTAAAGCTAGCTATATCAATCTTTTGGTGGTTTTTGGTGGTTTTGAGATGGTGTAGATGCTTGTAGTTTTAGCTGGTTGTTTTTGCTTACAGATGCTGGTTTGAAATCGAAGCTAAATAGAATAATGTCTTCACTATATTTTACTACGGACCCTGTTAAAGTGGAGGCATCAGCTGCGAACTATGGGCCATACTCGGTGCCCATAGAAGAGTCTGTGGGTGCTGTGCCTGTCAATGAACCCGTGCAAGTGCACACGATTGCTATGCAGAGTCAGCAGAAGGTAAATTCTTACTGAAGTAAAACCTCTAATGACCTTGGGCAATGTTTTAAGTGTTGAAAAACATCTAATAAGGTTGACATATTTTTATCTTTTTTTTAAATTATTCTTTTCGCTGTTGTTATGTGTGAATACTTAGCTAGTTTCCTATGATTAGCCCTTGTTTTCCGTTGCTGTATAGTAACTTTAATTAACAAAATTGTTGAAGTTATGTTGTTTAAACCCTTGCAATGCCAGCAATTAACTTCTAAACAATGTTAAAAAAATGTACTTCATATTCCAAGCTCCCCTCCCTCCTTTCTTGGGAGGTGTCTTGATGTTTATATGTGCCAATATTGATTTTACTTCATGAGATTTCATAAGTCGTACTTATGAGGCTGTCATTTGATTTTTCTTTCCCTGTTCCAGAAGAGGGGCTTGGTTTGAAATTTTCTACATTTATGCTAAAGCTAGTTTAGCAATATAATGAGAATTTGGTGCAATAGGGTTGCTTAATTGAAGAATTGTGAATGGTAGAATTATAGATGACTCACTTATTTAATTAGTAATCTTAATCTTCTAGGCACTTTATGGAGAAGATACCATCCCAAGAACTTGTTGATTTCGGATGGTATAGTTGGCCATGAGTTGCTTATGAAAGTTATTTTGACATTAGTTTATTTTGCTAAAAATTGTTGCGTCCTTTGCTGAAGGTTTTGGTAAAACTTGCTTGCTAATATTATTTTTTTTTTATGAAAAGGTTAAAGGTTGCTTGCTAGTTTTTTTTCCCCGAAGGGAATTTCATTAAATGGCACCAAAAAGATGCATAGCAAAAAATTACAACTAAAAGGAAGCGACTGCACATAAACAAAAACTTAGTGCACAACTAAGGAGAAGACAAATCCTGATTGAACCAACTAAATAAGTTAATTAAACAAACAGTTTTAAGAGAATGGTTAGGGGTTAAGATCCCATCAAAACATCTATGATTCCCTTCATTCCAAATGCACCAAAAGATAGCAGCAGGCACCGTTGGCCAAGTTTTTTTTGATGGACTTCGCAACTCTCCATGAATTACAACTCTTATAAACCTCCTTGATACTGTTTGGCATGACCCAGGCAAGTCTAAAAACTGATATAAATGTACTCCAAATGTCAGCTGCTACTGTACAATGCACATATAACGTAATTGTTTCAGAAGTTGGAACAGTTATCAAGAAGGTATATTTGCTGTCAAATCCAAACAATTGCTAAAAAGTCGTCAAATTAGAAGAAAAGGGATGACTTGAAAATTGCCTCTTGTGATTTTAGAAGTAGGGAGACTCTCTTCTAAAATTGCATGTTTCGTAAGCGACTTACTGTATTTGCTTTATGATTTTGCATAGGTATGAAAATGATTTTAAATGTTTCCATTGTCTTTCATTCTTCATTCTACTTAAGAGTTCCCATTGTCATTCATATGACATCCCTCTTTGTTATGATGTTACATTACTAGGCGTAAGGTAATGTGCACACTAACCCTTACATAACTAGGCTTCTCCTAAATTGTTGGAAGTGGGAAAAGCCTATCATTGAACCGTGGTACTTGCGTTTAGGGCTATCACCAGTACTTTTGCCTCACTTGTGTTAGGGCAATGAAAAGACTAACCCTTACCTACTGATCAAAAAAAAAAAGAAGAAAGACTAACTCTTACCTTTGCTTCGCGTATTCATATCCACCTCCTTGTTCAATCCATTGCTTGCGTTCTCATTTGAAAAATAGCTACCAAACTGAACTGTAAAGACAACTTCGTCACTCCTTTACATCTCTGTTTTGTGTGTGTTCATCTGTAGGACTCAACTTTTTGTGGTTCTTTTTGTGTTGATATGTTAAACTATACTACCTTATCATGTATTTACCCATTGAAACAATCTCTAAAGTTCTAAAATGTTTCGGTACTAAGTGTATTTTAGGCTTGTGTTTGCTTGGATCAAGCATTGAAGCATGGATGTAAAAATACTTTTTTCAATAGTAGAGAGATCTATTGTCTCCGTGTGACTTATAGGTCACGGGCTCGAGCCGTGGAAGCAGCCAAAAATGCTTGTATTAGGATAGGTTGTCTACATCACACTCATTGGTATGCAGCCTTTCCCCGGACCCTACGGGATGCTTTGTGCATTGGACTGCCTTTTTACAGTGATCTGTTGTCTACTGTACACCCAAACTACTAGTCACACGACGTTCTTGTTTGTTATTACACAGGTCATAGAAGATTTAATTGGATTCTCCATGTATTTCTGCTTCTCTAGACGTCCTTGACATAAAAAAAAATGCAAATATGTACTTACATGGAATTCTTTTTGGGCAATCATATTTGCATAAATAGTTATTGGATTTTATTTAAATAACATCCAAATGTATGAGTTTTGATCCACGTGATGCTTTTTTTTTCTGTCAAAGTAATGTACCGCACCTCTGTCAAGTTCAATAGCTTCAGCTTCATGCCAATTTCTCACTCCAAAGGGAGATTGGGTAAGCTGGACGGGTTTGGTTATGATGGAATATTTAGCCCAATGCATTTTGGCCATAGTAGACTTTGGGCAAGTTGGGTTATACATTGTTTATCAGTTCAAGTCAATTTAATTAGTCCAAATTTGAGCCAGCTTGCTCATTTGACACTCCTACTCATGTTTTACTTGAACTATCTATTGTAGCTTCCTAAAGATTTAAGCTACTGAATTGTTTGCTATGCCGTTGAGCTTCTTTTATTTGCTTTTATTTTATTTTGTGTGTCTTGGGGGGTGGGGGTTTGGGGTGGGGGGTGTGAGGACTTAATTTCAAAAGTTTAGAATAGAGAGAGTAGAAATCATTTGTAGAAGATAAAATAAGAAAACTTTTTGAGATTCTTCAGCGTGGTAACTCTCTCAAGCTTTGGAATTTAAACTAGTTTGCAAATGACCTAAAATAGGAAATGGTACATAATTACATGAATTGAATGTGCTAATTGATTTTCTTAATCTCCTAATTGATCCATAATTCACTCCGATTAAAATCTTTCCATTTGCCTAAGTCTTGGTGAGCAGAGTTATTTGGTACCTGTAATGATGGGAGGTAGTAGATACTAGATGGATCAGTTTGAAGTGCGCACAAGCTGGTCAAGACTCCAACTTTTTTGTTTTTTAAAAAAGGCCCTCTAATCGATGTTCTTAATTACAGAACTTGTCAATTTTTCCTCTTTATTTTTTTTTCTTGATGAAAGGTAGGAGTATTCACATCAAGTTTGTGGGTGCTTGTCTTATACTTGTAGCTTGTTGCAAATGTATGAAATCCTGGAACGTCATAGTGACTTTGTTAGGATAGATTATAGAAATACACTCTAACTCAAAATTTTGCCTGATAAAGTAACCATCTATCTTTTTGTGCTTCTTTGTTTCGTAGAATATATGATTTGAAGCAATATGTATTGTGCTATTTGATGTCCACAAATTAGTTTCATCATTTTTTTCCCTTTCAAATTGCAATTCTTGAAGAAGCTGCTTTAAACTTATAAGGTACATGTGGCTCGGGTCATGGCTTGACTATGCTTCCACACTTGATCTAGGTGCCAAATTTTGTTTCTTAAACTTAAGATTCTAGTTATCTCCAATTAAGATGTAGTACCTACGGTGTATCGTCTATGTAGGAGACCATGCCAAGTTTATACTGGAATACCCTACAATTTGTGCAGTTTAAATACAAAATTGCCTGCATCTTCCTGATACTACCTTGAACAATGACTACGGCCTAGGGGTACCAGTGTTAATAAACCAACCCACTCTTAGCACACTATCTTTTCTCGGTTTTGTTTTAAAAACTTTAAAATTTACATAATTCGAAAACAAAGCACTTAGGAAATAAATAAAAAATGTAGACATTCATAACGTGTGCAACAATTTATGATAAGATCATAAATTGCTCACAAGTCTAGGCTAAAGCTGCTTTAAAACCTGGTCAAAAATAAATTTGCCTGCATCTTTCTGTCTTGCACATGTCTGCTTCATGTATAGAAATTCTGGCTTGCACGTGTCTGCTTCGTGTATAGAAATTCTGGCTTGCACACGTCTGCTTTATGTATAGAAATTCTGGCTTGCACACGGCTGCTTCATGTATAGAAAATTCCGCGTAGTTCAAACTACATCTCAATGAGAGAATGAACTAGTGAACCTCATCAAAAGGAACTTGCTGACCTTGATTATCCAATAACCTTTTCTACTAGCAAAGCATACAAGTTTTTACTTCATTTTGCACCTACTTGCATAGTTGGCTAGACTTTTGGGACGCTTGAGATATAGCGATAATATATGTGTTCTACTGCTTACACCAGCTTGTTGTGTTATTAATAGTTTATTTTGACTCATCCCGGAAACAAAAGGGTTTACTTCAAAAGGCCGCTGGGCAACACCCTGTTTGCAGATAAAAGTGTTTATTGTATTTATTTTTTAGCATTAAGACAATTGATTCATTGATTGCACAGCACATAAATTTTGGATTGAGGCTTCCGTGATTGATTGTTTCGACCATAATTTAGAACTGAATATGTATAGATGCTTTTGTAACTCGTTTCTTCTGATTTTATTTATTTTCTGGAAGTACTTCGCTATCCTTTCTGTCTTTATCCAACATCCAGCATTAAATGTTTTTCAGGAAGAAGAGTGCTTAAGTTCTCAAGGAAATCATACTAATGAAATGCATGCTAGCACTGTAGAAGAAATCCAGCAGGTATCCATCTTATATCAAGCAGATTGTCCTTGAGTGCTTTTATTCAATAGATTTATTCGACATATGAATTACTTGTTGCAGGGGGTACAAGGGGAAAACTTGTCTGAATTGCCTGCTGAAGCAGAAGAGGTCACACCTGAGGCGGAAGGTGTTAATAATTTGAAAGATATGAATTTCAAGGAGCAACAGTCTGTTCCCCGACGGTCATATCAGAATCAGAACTACAGGGGTCATCACAATGGGGATGGAGGAGGCCGTCGTGGATATTCTAATGCTCATGGAGGGCATGGCAGGGAAGGGTCCTACCAGAATGGCCGCAACCAATACTATGATCAATCTGGTAATTACTACCAGAAGAGCCATAACAACAATTATAGGGAAAGATGTGGAAGGGGTACTGTTGGTGGGAATTACAACCCTCATGCTTCAGGTGGTCAAGCTGCTAATTTCTCTGTTGATGCATAACCTTGTTTGGTTGATTACCGAATTTCCTTGGTAGCGTCTCGTTGGGGGATGGGGGGTGCGGATTTGGTGGTCAGTCTGTTACCTTGTTAAATGGAACACATATATCTCTTAGTTGAAGAATAGTTGCAGCAGCTTCAACTTCGCTAATTGAAGATAAGTTTTGGTTATCAATTTTCTTAGACCCTAGTCTGGTCTTTACTAGTTTGTTCTTGTGGCCATGGATAGTTTAGGTGAAGTGGATTAGTTTTTGCTAGTCAATTCAAATAATAAATTATAGTATCTTAGTTTTGGTGGAATACATCGACAGCCTCTTAAACATAATAGAATATTTCCTTTAGACACTAAGGGCTATTACAGTTGAGCACCTGAATATATGATAAACTGTTCCTATTAGACATTCGTTGGGGAGATTTTTGGGAAATGACTCTTGCTTTAACGGGGGGAGTTTGTTTTCAGTTGTTTGGGTTCCTTCTATCTGACATGTCTTTTCTTTTTGTTTGTTATAAAGGCCTTATATGTGATGTATATTATCAAAGGAGGTGTCATATTTTAGGTGGTTAACTTATTCACGTAATGGGTGCTTGAGAACACGCATAAGTTTTTCCAAAGTTTGAACTGGAAATGTATAATAGGACTACTTTATCATTTGTTCAGGTGTTCAATCATGATATGCCTTAATTTGAGTGACTAAATGAAATGTATTGACAAGTTTGAGGGGCTGTTGATGTATTCTGCTATATAGGCGTTTGACTTGGCATGGTTCTTGAAATGTTTTTTCACGTTTTGACCAACTTACAGATTTAAGCACTAATTTCCTCCAAAATCATCAATATATATAATTGAGGGAACATAAAAGATGACTTGGCACTTCATTTAAACCATCATTCCCATTTATCTTTTTTCTAATTTTTTTGCTTTCTTGTTAGTATATTTTTTAATTTATCCTGTTGTAAGCATGGGCGAAGCTACGTAGCCCCAATTCACTACCCTTTATCGAAAATTTACACGGTATATATAGGTAGAATATTAGATTTTAGTGGTATATAACATATATTGAACATCCTTTATTGGAGATTTTTTATATTTCTTTAAAGTTTGAACGCTCTAAATGAAATTCCTGGCTTCGTCACTGGTTGTAAGACTTAAAGTCTATTAATTACTACTCCAAACGTTCAAAAAACGCAAACACCGATTCTTAAACAGTTTTTTTTCATATAACTAAACCATCGTTTCATCAACTGACGGTTATATTCCTATTTCCCGGTCCCCACTAATGGTTCCTGAACACTCTCATGACAAATAAACAGAGTTTTATAGCCTTGAGATTCCACCATGAACGAGAAAGCAAGAGTTTCAAATGCTAAACGTATCAATAGACTTCTCTGCTTCCTCTTGGGTTCGCTTTCTTTTTTGCCATTTGCGGTAAGATTACTTAATATTTTTCCTTTACAAACTCAAGTTTGCTTTTCCCACTTACACTCCATTCATATTACTTATTATTGCAAAAATTAATTTGATTACTGCAGATTGCGAGCATTTTAAATTTTTTTATTGGTAATACTAATATAATCGGTTGTTCTATCATCTAATTATGCGGGCAGCGGGGAGTGATATTGACATTCTATATATATATATATATATATATATATATATATTGTCTGCATTGAACATTGGTGCCATCCTAGGCCTCATACAAGATCTTTCTAATTGCTGGAGCAAAGCCTATATTATTAAACTTCATGAGATCTGTAATTTCATATTAAGAATACTAGATTAAGGGTGGCAAGTGGGCCGGTTAGGCCCAGGCCCGCAAGCCCATATGGGTAGTGGGCCTAAACGGGCCTACCCGTTTAAGCCCGGGGCCAGGGGGTTTGAGGCCCATGTGGGCCGGTTCAAAGAAAGTGCCTGTTAGGACCGGGACCGTTTAGGCCCGGGACCGGCTCCTAAGTGGGCCGGTTCAACCGGTCCTAACCGGGTCCAACGGCTATAATTTAATTTTTTTTTCTTTTTGAAAATCTGACCGTTGGCTATTGAAAATAGTCGTTATGGCTGCCAAAATAGCCGTTGGCTATTTAGAAAATAGCCGTTGGCTATTTAGAAAATAGCCATTTAAACCCCCTCCCAACTTTATTTTAACCCCAAATTTTTTATAATTACACTTTTTCCCTATTTTCGGCTATAAATACCCCCTCGTTCTTTCATTTTTCTTCACCAAATCATCAATCTCTCTCAATCTCTCTCTAATTTTTTTTTCTAAAATTGGTTACTTTGTTGTTGCAACTTGTGTGAAAATTTGTGAAGTTGGTGAATTGAAGTATTCAAGTCCTCAAGTCTTCAACGATAATTAATTTCAACAAGTTGTTCGTCAATTCGGTAAACTTGTTCCAACTCTTTAGTTTTAATATTATATTTTTATTTGTTTTATTTAATTATTTTGTATACTTATAATTAAGATGGCATATTCCTTAAAAAAATATTTAGTAAAAGTAAGGAAAAATCCAAGAGTGGTGAATCTAGTGGCCAATCTATTGCTCTTCTAATTCCCCGGCCTCCCCTACCCAAACCCCATACCCGCCCTCCACCTGCTTCTATTCTTGATAGTGATAATACTTTATTACAATTTACGGATAGTCAATATGTGCATAATGTTGGTGGTGGTGAACGCTTAGATGATGAATATATGAATAATCTTTATGGTAATCCAACTATAGATGAAGATGATGAGCAGTAAATAGATTTAGATGAAACGCAATCGGATGATGATACACCCACTAGTCATGTTGCTCAAGTTAACCCAACTAATCCAAATGATGCCCCAGATGATCCCCCTGTTACTACCCCTACCTTTTCTAGACAACCTTCTAAACAAGCCGAAATATCTCTTGTTTGGCCATTTTTTATTCAAATAAGAGAAAAAAATAAAGCTAAGTGTAAAACTTGTGGCAAAAAGTTAGCCTTTAACTATGGGGGGGGGGGGAGGGAAGGGGGAAAGTTTGAGGAGACACATAATGATACACCCTCAAGATAAAGCTAAATTTTTTCAAATGAAAGCTGCGGCCGGGGGTGCAAGGGGGCAAGTCCAACTAGTCAGTCTGACCTTAGTACCGGGTCAAATCAATTTCAATCGGGAATTAACACTGTTACCGGTGGTATTTTATATTATGACCCAAGAAAAGATAGGGAAGAATTGGCAAAAATGGTTACTGTTATGTGCTTACCATATAGTTTTCCATCTAACCCCCACTTTGTGCATTATATTAGAAGAGTTTTTAATCCTACTTATAAAGGATGGTCTCGCACAACCGTAAAAAATGATATTTATAAATATAAACATGAATATGAACAATATTTGCGCTATTTATTTACTCAAAAGCGCATTATTACTTTAGAATAATTAATTCACATCACACATGGCAGTTTATTTCTAGCACAGTTACGGATATTTGTAGATAATTGTATTAGTGATAAAATAATTTCAATTTCAATGGATAATGCTACTAGTAACACTAATGTTGTAGCCTTGCTTACCACAACATTAAATCCTGCATTTAGTAATATTTTTCATGTTAGATGTATTTGTCATATTTACCATTTAATTGTGGGTGATGGTATAAAATTTTTAAATGTTGAAATTGAAAAGGTTAAAGTGGCTTTTAATTGGCTTTTTTATTCAAACCGTAGAAGTAGACTTAGAAAATATTTTAAAAGATGCGATGAATTTGGCCTAAGAGAAAGAAAGGTTCCTAAACCTTGTCCAACTAAATGGAATTATATGTATGACAGTTTAGTTATTGCATATGAATATTGAAACCCCATAAAGTCAACGTTTAATGCTCATGTAAGTGATGATGATGAGCACCTTACGAATGCGGATTGGGCTAATGTTAAAATGCTTGCAGATTTTTTAGAAACATTTCATGTTGCTACAAATGAATTTTCTGGGCAATATTATCCGACTATTTTGAACTGTATAGTTTATCTTGTAGATCTTGCAAATTTATTTGCTCATTTTTCAGAGGGTGGAGAAATTTATGAAGTAGCTATTGATTGTATGAGAAAGAAATTTAAAAAATATTTTTTCTCTATTCCCCCTATTTATGGTATTGTTGCCTTGTTAAATCCTACTATGAAATTACGTGGTCCTCAATATTGATATCGATCTATTTGTAATGGTTCGCACTTGCACCTGAGGAGTTTTCTACACTTTCGGACGCATAAGCCTCAATTAAAATAAATGCTCTAACTATTTATAGTGCTAATCAAATTGCACTAGATAATGCTAGACCAGATATTTCAACTCCTTCTTCTTCTAGTTCTCAATCATCTAAAAGAACTGCACAAGTAAGAACACTTAGTTCTTGGATCGAGTTCAGGGGTTCTCAAAGTTGTACCACTAGTGATTGTTCACAACTACGGATTGAGCTAATGTTAAAATGCTTGCAGATTTTTTAGAAACATTTCATGTTGCTACAAATGAATTTTTTGGGCAATATTATCCGACTATTTCGAACTGTATAGTTTATCTTGCAGATCTTGCAAATTTGTTTGCTCATTTTTCAGAGGGTGGGGAAATTTATGAAGTAGCTATTGATTCTATGAGAAAGAAATTTAAAAAATATTTTTTCTCTATTCCCCCTATTTTTGGTATTGCTACCTTGTTAAATCCTACTATGAAATTACGTGGTCCTCAATATTGATATCGATCTATTTATAATGGTTTAACACTTGCACCTGAGGAGTTCTCTACACTTTCAGACGCACAAGCCTCAATTAAAATAAATGCTCTAACTATTTATAGTGCTTATCAAATTGCACTAGATAATGCTAGACCAGATGTTCCAACTCCTTCTTCTTCTAGTTCTCAATCATCTAAAAGAGTTCCAACTCCTTAGTTCTTGGACCGAGTTCAGGGGTTCTCAAGGTTGTACCACTAGTGATTGTTCACAACTAAATGAGCTTGAAGTTTATTTGTCATAGGGACTTGAGCAGGAGAATCCCGACGTCTCATTTAATATTTTGGAATGGTGGAAGGGCAAAGAAAAACACTTTCCGGTCCTTTCAAGGATGGCCTGATACATTTTAACCATTCAAGCTTCAACAGTGGCATCAGAGAGCGCTTTCAGTCAAGCAAGACTACAACTCGGTGATTATAGAGCATCTATGAGGGAGAGCTTGGAAAAATCAGTACTTTTCAGAGATTGGATCTGTTCGGAACGAAGAAATTTTGGACTTGCTGAATCACAACCAGATGTAGACGAAGCTTACGAAGAAATGCTAGCTGAACTTGCGGAGGAAGCAGCTTCGCCCGGAAGCGGTGATGAACAAACTTCTTTTCCACCACCACCAACGGAAGCTCCTCCGAACCTTGATGGATTTATGAAATTTGTAAGAGATACCATGTGAAATTAATATGTAACTTGTATTTTGGCACATCTTGATTAGTTTCTTTTTCTTCTCAACGGTGGTATTAGCACCTTGGTTGTCCTCATTCCATTGGAGGGGGGAGGGGGGAGGGTGGAAGCTATGAAAGATTTGGCCATATTTTTTTAATATTATAATAATAAAAATTATAACGCATTCCTTTGAATATCTTTTTACAATATTTTGTGTTTTAAATTTGAATTAAAATTTTTTAAGTCACAATTATATAGTATAATTTACAAGAAAATGCCTTAGATAAAAAATTTAAATAAATAAATAGCCCCACAAATTATATATATATATATATATATATATATATATATATATATGTGTGTGTGTGTGTGTGTGTGTGTGTGTATACATATAAGAAATGTATATATATATATATATATATATATATATAAGCTATATAATTTACAAGAAATTGCCTTACATAATTTTATTTTTTTTAAAAATAGTTAAGGCCCATTTAGGATCGGGCTCGACCCACATAGCCCGGACCATTACTACACGGTCCTGGTCTGGTTACACCCAAAAGCCCGTGAAGTTCCGATCCATTTAAGTCCGATCCACGAAGACCAGGTCTGTTTGAGCCCATATTGTTTAAGCCCGGCCCGCAAAGCTCGTTTGGGACCGGGCCCGGACCGTTTGCCAGCCTTATACTAGATAAAGAGTTTAGTGTTTTTTTCTATATGGAAAGCATATAGTTGTTTTTTATTTTTATTTTATCCTCCTTGTGATTTATGTGTACTTTTCTTTTCCTTTCTTGGATTATGGGAGGAAACCGGGTACGTCGCAGCGTTGAGGATAAAGCAGCGGCAGAGTTACATGTATTTAAGGTGTAAATACATGTGACCCCTTTGCTTTTTTAGTAGATTTACTTCTTTGTTTTTTGATCCCGATCTTAGTAAAAAATTTTGCTCCTCCACTAAGATAAAAGTTATCAATATTTATTCCTCTCATATTACAGGGATCACCTATATTAAAACCTGATGGAGTATTATATGATCACTTGCAGTTCTTCTCTCCTTGGCCATGCAAGGCATTCTTCCATAATTAAAAGACAACTAATTTTTAAGATTATTCTAACTTTCTGTGACAATATTGGCGATATAACATACGACAACAAATTAAATGATAAGATCTACGAGATATAAGTTTTGGGAGAATAGAGAATTCATAAAAATTTATGCACATATTCTGTAAAAAAGTTATAATCCCCCCGTCCTGTAATTGTCTATTTATCTAATGTTTTTACATTCATACTCTTTTATTTCCTTTTTATGGTGTTTGGCATTCTGATCATTTCTTTTCTTTCTCTGGGGTAAATCCCTCATTTTGGGACTTTATGTTTATCATTTTCTTTTTCTAATTTCTCTTTACTTTTTCCAATCAACACAAGCATTTTAATTCATGGAAGGAAAAAGAAGACTAAAGAAAACTGATGGTATACTACATTAGAATAGGGGTGTACATAGATCGGGTTGGTTCGGATTTTACGATTACCAAATCAAACTAATTATGTCGGGTTATTAAATTTAAAGACCAAATCAACCAATAAAACTCAGGTTTTTCGGGTTTTTTCCCCGGTAAAATCTTTGTAGAACAAAATATATAACTTGTGCTCAAAATATTTCTTTAGTTCTAGCAAGAATTTGCCATTTTCCAAATTCAAACATGAATTTGCCATTTTCCAAATTCAAACATGAATTTGCCAAAATATAGGCAAAATCTATGGCCAAACATGAATTTGCCAAATAAAACCCAAGTTTATTTTGGCAAAATCTATGGCCAAACAGATTCTCCCAAAAGTGATCATATGCAAGAAGTCATGGTTACCCATATTATCTGTCGGTTAACCTGTTTTTTATCCATATTAAATATGAATATGGTCGGATAATTTATCCATTTTTATTACCCATTTTCAACCGAGCCATATCCGACCCGAACCGCCCCTTTGCCACTCCTAGTCTCCTAATATATTTTCACGTCCTTGCTAAATTTCAACCATCCTTTGATTTGAAAAGCAAGTAACCAATCAGCACGGATAACATAATCGCCAATATATATATATATATATATATATATATATATATATATATATATATATATATATATATTAAAAGCATATCATTATCCTATTGGCAGAAGCAATGCCCTTATCCTATTTGGTAGATAACTTGTTTTTCTCCTTTGGCCAAGATATAATTGAAACTATCTAGGACCTGTTTGGACATAGATTTCTAAATATTTTTTGAAAAAGTTGATTTGGGTGAAGTTTGATTTGAAAGTGAAATGTGTTTGGACATAAATTTTGGGGCGAGTTTGGACATATTAAAAATTCCTTTTTTCCCCAGCTAAAGAGTCTCAAATAGTCATGATTTGGCCCAAAAAGAAGTCTTAAACTATATTTGGGATTTGAAGTTTTGGTATTCAAAATCTCCCAAAAAACTAAACTAATTCTATGAACAAGCACAAATTTAAAATTTTATTTTGAAAAAACTTTCAAAACTTATGGACAAACGCCTACCTAATTTGAACTATTTAAGACGACAGTAATTTGGTAGAAATTTGAAAAAATACAAAAGGATAAAATAGAACTACAAAGTGAATTTTTTTACCTTATTCAACCTACTTTAACTAACTTTTTGACCATTTTCATGCATATTAAGCAATTCATCTTTTAGCATTAATTAACAATAAAATTGATCATATTAACCTTAAGTTGTTATTAAAAATATAACAAATACTTCTCTTGGTGCATACAGAGGAATACACCAAAACAGGTTTGACCAAAGAGTTTATGTTGTTGTGAGGTAAGTTTTTCTCTGAGGTCTGAGATTACATTAGTGTTAGTGTAGCAACATATGGTACGGGGGTGTTAAACAAAAAAATTTAATTCCTGCATACAACACCACAAAAGATGATATTAACTACCTAATAAAATCAAAGCATCCCAATAAGAATACAGAAAGGCACAGATACAATAGCAAATACATAAAAATTTCTGCAAAAATTAACATACACATGTCATTACATTAAGTATACGTTGTACTTGTATCAAAAGGATGAAGCATGTGATGTATCAAACTTTAAGTTTTTGAATGCAACATAAAAAATAGATACAGGCTTGAAAAAATACATTAAATTTTTTAGAATGTGGTAAGGGATGAATTCAAATTGATTTAAATACGACTACGACAACAATAAAATACTAAACGAAATAAATACAGTGTATCAAGCAAAAAAAAAAAAAAAAAGAACTCCAAAGGTATAATGTATAAAAAATAAAATAAAAGAATGGATACTCTGTATAGGTAAAACTGATAAGTATACAGATACAAAAGAAATACACAAAATACATGAATGTATAAGTTACAAAAACATATACATCACCTTCTCCTTCAATGTTTTCGAATGCTCGCTTTTAGCAACATGTTAAACCTTGCTCCCGGAAGCGACTTCGCTGACTTTTCTCCTCTTTTTCACACGTGTTGTGTACGGAAACTTCAACAACCTTTTTTCTCTCTCTCTCTTTTTTTTTTTTTTTTTTTTTTTTTGTAGATTTTGAACCTTCAACTTGTTGCATGGGATCACTGCATTGTTTGGTTCGCCTCTCGGCTTTCATGGCACAATCAAAGCCTACAAATACAATTTTTTTCTTGAGTGATGCGTAAATCAAAAGATGGCCTATCAAAAGTCGAGTGCTGTAGTGGGTATACCTCGAGTTACCTTCTTCGGAGTGCTTAAGTCGGCCATTAAAGTCCAAAATTGTACTTTCTTCGCAAAACCCTAAGAATGGTTGAACTTGAATTACTTAGTATTGAGAAATAGAATACTGAAAGTGAACTAAGCAACAACTACCCAAAACCTTTACCTATTTGTGAGGGTGTCACGACCCGAAATTCTGATCCTGGGCTTGTGATGACGCCTAAATTCTACTTGCTAGGCAAGTTGACGTGAGATAAATAATTAACCAAATTTTAACAGTTAACAACAAAATAGTGATATTCAACGAGAAATAAATACCAAATCTAACACCGTACTAATATAATCCACGTGATAATAACTACTCTCAGAAATCCAGAGTCATGAGTACACGAGCAACTAAAAGTCTACAAACATAGTCTGAAATAAATACAACTGTTCGAAAGAGATAAACAACAAAAGCGAAAAATGGAAAAGGACTTCAAGGTCTGCGAATGCCAACAGATCTACCTTGAGTCTATGTATGAAAATGATCCGAGCTGACGTACCTCAAGCACAGCTGGAACCAATACCAGTACTTGCACAAGAAGTGCAGAAGTGTTGTATGAGTACAACCGATCCAATATACTCCGTAAGTGTCGAGCCTAACCTCGACGAGGTAGTGACGAGGCTATATGACTAGACATCTACGTAATAAAATCTTTACAAGTATATATAAAGCAGCAAAATAACAATAAAATGATAAATACTAACTGGGAGGGGACATGCGAAAGGGGAAAAATATCATAAACACGACATGTACAAAATCACTAAATAACATCTTTCGAATTAAGCAACAATATAACCAAGTAAATCACCAAAATTAGAAACGAAATAAATCAATGATATGAAAATGACACGACATTATCCTTCATGCTTTTACTCTCGTCCTTACCATACAATAATATGAATATAATGGCAGGATATCACCTTTCGTGCTTTTACTCTCGTCCTCACCATGTAATAACATAAATCTGAATAACAAATAATGCGGGAAATAATTTAACTTCAAATATGTTGCCATGATAGAAAAATTCAACTTCCAAAATATTCAATATCTTTAAAATAAGAAATAAATACGAAATGAATAATTAAAGAAGTAATAATCTAACCTAAGCATGGATAACATAATTAAAGAAACAATATAATACAAAAAGAAATAATTTTTACCCGCATGCTTTAACCCAATGATAACGTATAGGTACTCGTCACCTCACATATATGTTGTCCCCACACATAAAATATGTAGCAAATAGACAAACAAGTCCCAATCCCTCAAGTCAAGGTTAGCCACGATACATACCTCACTCCGCAACCAAATCAATACTCAACTGCGGTTTTTCCTCTAAAATTAGCTTCTAAACCAATCAAATCTAACCAAATATATTTCAAATAATTCAAAATAAGCTTTAGAAACTACCCATGAGTGAAAAAGATTCAATCTTTAATGTTTTTGAAAAAAGTCAACAAAAGTCAACCACGGGCCCACTTGGTCAAAACCCGAGACTCGGACCAAAATCCAATTACTCATTCACCCCCGAGCCCGGTTATGTGATTAGTTTCGAAATCCAATCTCAATTTGAGGTCGAAATTTCAATTTCTCAAAATCTCTAATTTCTACCCAAATCCCTAACTTCTGCCATGAAAAAGCATAGATTAAAGGTTAAAATCAATGAGTATTTATGAAAATATAAGGAAACAAGTTAAAATCTACTAACCTATGAAGTTGAGATGAAAAACCTCTTTAAAATCGCCACCAGGCCGATCAAACTTGAAAATGGTGAAAAATAACTTAATTCTCGACTTTGGGATATTTTAATCACTGGCCGAGCTCAAACTTGAAAATGGTGAAAAATGACTTGATTCTCGACTTTGGGATATTTTAATCACTGGCGTCAGGTGCTCTTCACGTTTGTGAAGCACCTGATGCATTCGCGATGCACAACGGCCCGAATGGCCTATACAATCTCGATGTACCTAATGCATTTGCGAAGGCTTCACCCCCTGGCCTTCGCGTTTGCGAGCCAAGGCTCGCGTTCGCGTAGAGTACAAGACTGCCTCCCCCTAGAATCACATAGACCTTCGCGTTCGCGAGAGGACGGTCGCATTCGCAAAGGGCAAGCCCTCCAATGCTTCTCGTTCGCGGCCATGCGATTGCGTTCGCGATGAAGAAATCCACCCCAGCCCAAATTCCGCTTCACAATTGCGAAACATAATCCATCAGACATCAGCACCAGTAAAAAACGAGCAACTTCCTAAGTTCAAAATGGTCCGTAGCCTTTCCGAAACTCACCCAAACCCCTCGAGCTCCAAACCAAACGTGCACAGAAGTGTAATAACATTATACAAACTTGCTCGTGCAATCAAAACACCGAAATAATACCTAGAACTACGAATCAGATATCAAAATGCATGAAACTTTCAAAGAAACTCAAGAACTTCCAAATTCACAATCGAGCGTCCTAATCCTAACAAATCCACTCCGTTTCGTACCAAATTTTGCATACAAGTCTTAAATAGTAAAATGCACCTATACCAAGTCCCGGAACCACAATCCAAACCAGGTAGGCATAAAGTCAATCTATGGTCAAACTTCAAAAATCTTTAAACTTTCAAATTACTAGTTTTCAACAAATAACGTCAAATTAAGTTAAGGACTTCTGAATTCAATTTCGGGCATACACCCAAGTCCAAAATTAAGATACGGATCCACCGAGATCTTGAAAATACCGATCCAGGGTCGTTTGTACAAAAATATTGGCCGTAATCAACTCAAATTGTTTTAAAGCAAAAATTCATGTTTTCTTCAATTTTTCACATGAAAACCTTTCGAAAAAAGACACGGACTGTGCAAATCGAAAAACACTAAATGGAGGTAATCGAGGTCTCGGAATAGTAAAATAAGTGTTAGAACTTAGAATGACCTATCGGGTCATCACATTCTCCACCTTTAAAATAAATGTTCGTCCTCGAACGGGCATAGAAATGGAACATAGACTAGTGAAAAGGTGTGGGTATCTACTCTGCATATCGTACTCGGACTCCCATATAGCTTCCTCAATTGGCTGACCTCTTCACTACACTCTAACAGAAGGATAACTATTAGACCTTAACTTCCGGACCTAGCGTGCTATAATGGTGTGACGACCCGACCAGTCATCTCATGAGTTACCGCTCTGTTTTTCCCATTTCTACTTCTTATTTCTTTGTCTATTGGTTCTATGAATGATCGGGTTGGTTGGCTCGGGTTCAAAAAGGATTTGGTAAGGTTTGAGACACTTAGTCTCTTTTGAGGAAGCTTAAGTTGGAAAAGTCAACTAGATGTTGACTTATGGGTTAGAGGGCTCGGATGTGAATTCCGATGGTTCGGATAGTTTCAGGAGGTGATTTGGCACTTAGGAGCGTGATCAGAATGCATTTTGGAGGTCCGGAGTAGATTTAGGCTTGAATTGGCGAAGTTGGTATTTTGGTGATTTCCGGTTGATGGGTGAGATGTTGATATAGGGGTCGGAATGGAATTCTGAGAGTTGCAGTAGTTCCGTTGTGTCATTTGGGATGTGTGTGCAAAATTTCAGGTCATTCGGATGTGGTTTGGTTGAGTTTTTGATCAAAAGAGTAGTTTAGAAGATTTTGAAATTCTTTGGCTTGAATCCGATGCGAATTTGGTGTTTTGATGTTGTTTTGAGCGTTTCGAATGTTGGAACAAGTTTGAATGAGGTTATGGAATATGTTGGCATGTTTGGTTGAAGTCAAGGAGGCCTCGGGTGAGTTTCGGGTGGTCAGTCAGACCATTTCATGATGTTTGGAATTGCAAAAAATTGCCGATCAGTGTTGCAGAGAAATGACCATCGCGTTCACGAGTGGCTCCTTACGTTCGCGAAGGGTCAGTTGACGAAGGCTGGGATTTAAGCCTTCGCGTTCGTGAGGAAGGCTCCGCGTTCGCGAAGGGATGGGTGTTTGGTCATCGTGTTCGCGTGAAGTGGACCGTATTCACGTAGAGGAATTTGGTCAGCTAGACTTGAGGTATTTTATTCATCATGTTCGCAAGAGGGGTAACACAATCGCGAAGAGTGGTCTGAGGAAAACATCGCGTTTGCGATGGGAAGGTCGCGATGGTGAAGAGTAATTTTTGGTCAAAGTTGATTTGTGCTTCGCGAACGCGAGGCGTTGACGCGTTCGCAAAGAAGGATTTCAGACTGGGTAGAATGTTTAAATAGTCAGCTTGTTCGTGATTTTGGCGTTCATTTTCACCATTATTGAGCGTTTTTGGAGTTTTTTAAAGATGATTAAAGAGTAATTCAAGAGGAATCACTTGGAGGTAAGATTCATAGATTTATAACTCGAGTTTAATGTGAAATCTACCTAATTAATCATGAAAATTAGGCCTAAAATGGAAAAACTAGGGCTTGAAAATGGAGACCTAGAAATTGGGATTTGAGGGGGTCATTTATGTTTGGATTTCGATGCTTTTGGTATGTATGAACTCGGGGAGTGATAAGGAATCCATTTATGTGATTTTTACCGGAATCCGAGACGTGGGCCCGAGGGTCGGGTTTTGATAATTTCGGGATTTGTGTTGTATATTGATTATTTTCACTTGGGCTTCATTCCCTTAGCATATTTTGACACCGTGATTCTGATTTTGGATAGATTCGACGCGAGTGGAAGCCGATTCGAGGGGCAAAGGCATCGCGGTCTAGAGTTTGGACCACATTGAGGTGAATAGTTATTGTAAATGATGTGCCGAGGGTATGAAATTCCGGACTACACATCGTTGTGCTATATTGAGGTGACACACACGCTAGATGACGAGCGTGGGGTCATGAACTATTGGGGATTGTGACTTAGTCCATCCCGAATGACTATTTTACCGCGTATTTGACTAGAAACTATTTGCTATCATCATGTTTTGGGATGAATGCCATATTTGGGCTTCGTGCCAACTATTTGAACCTTTAGGGAATTTTTATTGATATTTCCTCACTGTTTTGACTTTATACTTGAAATCAGTCATGCTATATTCTACTGTTTTTCATGAATCAACCATGTTTACTCTGCTTTAACTCTTAAATGATATTTTGGGCTGAGCACTATGTTTTACTGTTGTCCGAGTGGCTGCGAGATTCTGACTGAGTAAGACGAGGGCCTATATTGTGAGGAAACACTGATTTTTATTATAAGGCCGAGGGCCTAAGATTTGTACGCCACGAGTGGCTTGTTGATATGAGGTTGAGAGCCTAGTGATGATGCCACAAGATGGTTTGATATTGCGCTTGGGCCATAAGGGGCCCCTCCAGGAGTCTGCACACCCCCAGTAAGCGCGGGTACCCATTGTGATGTGAGATATAGCCCGAGAGGCTGGTATTGTTGACATTGTGCCCGAGGGACAATCCTTTATGTGCTTATCTGTCTTATTTGTCTGTCATTTACCTGTTTAATTGTTGAATATGCATTTCTTGAAGTTTAAACTGAACTTATATGATTTTACATATCTTTACTGAATTACTGTTCTTACCTATTTTACTGCTTTATTATAGCCTATAATGTGCCTTACGTGATTTCATGCTTTTAGTCTTTATTTATGATTATTACTTACTGAGTTGGAGTACTCACTTTACTCCGTACACCTCATGTGCAGATTCAGGCATTACTGATCCCGCTACCGAGTGTTGATCTTTCTAGCTCAGGTGGATCCAAAGATTCTCTAGGTAGTTGCCGGCATTCGCAGCCCAAAGCTTCTTCCCTTCTCTTACTTCTTTCTATTTTAGATTTGTATTGAACTTTGTAGACTTTCTTGTCTTATTCTGGATTTTTAGATGCTCATAACTAGTGATACCCCGGTATTGGGCTGTGTTGGGTTTTATTTCCACAAACTATAATGTTCACTGCTTACTCTTGGATTATTTACTACATTTTAGACTTAATTCTTATTGTTTAACTGCTTAAAACTGAAATGGGAAAGTGTCGGCTGGCCTTGTCTTCACGAGAGGCGCCATCACGACCGGGTCCGAGTTTAGGGTCGTGACAAGATGGTATCAGATCCTAGGTTACATAGGTCTCACGAGTCATGAGCAGGTTTAGTAGAGTCTCGTGGATCGGTACGTAGACGTCGGTATTTATCCTCGAGAGGCTGTAGAACCTTTAGGAAAAACTTCATATTCTTGAAATTCTTGTCGTGCGAATTTGTTGTCCGAGTATTAAACTTATGTTATTCTATACTCTCACAGATGGTGAGGACATGCGCTAGCGGTCAGGATGGACGACCACCAGAACCACCAGTTGTGGCCACTAGGGCCGAGGATGCGGTCGTGGTCGCAGTAGGGGTAGAGGTGTGGCCCGCACAATAGCTAGGGCAACACCTGCAGATCCACCAGCCGCCCTAGTTCAGGATCAGGTCCTAGTTGTGGATGATCCAATAGCACCAGCTCAGGCACCAGCTGTGCCCATTATGATTTCGGGTCTTCAGGAGGCCTTGGCTCAGATTCTATCAGTTTGCACTGGCCTAGCTCAGGAGGTTTCAATCACTACAGCCGCAGATACTTCTCATGCCGAGGGAGGCAATCAGACTCCCGCCGCTCACACACCTGAGCAGGTTGTGCAGGGACTTCAGACGTTGGGGGAACATCTAGCCCAACCGGTTACAGCTTCTCGGGACTATGTAGTTCCTGCCATGCCAGAGGACGAGCATTGTAGGTTGGAGAGGTTTGGTAGACTTCAGCCTCCGACCTTCGGTGGTGTAGAGGGCGAGGATGCCTATGGTTTCTTGGATAAATGTCAGAGGATGCTTCGTACATCGGGTATTCTGGAGGCCAGTGGGGTCGCTTTCACTACTTGTCAGTTTTTTAGAGCTGCCTTCCCTTGGTGGGAGACTTTTGAGAGGCGTAGGCCTGTTGGTGAAGCACCCCTTACCTGACAGTAGTTCTCCGTTCTCTTTCTGGAGAGTATGTGCCGCAGTCTTGCAGAGAGGAGATGCGTAGGGAGTTTGAGTGGTTGCGTCAGGGAGAGATGACTGTGACGCAGTATGAGATGAGGTTCTCCGAGTTAGCTCGTCATGCTATTTGGTTGGTTCCAAAAGATAGAGAGAGGATTAGGAGTTTTGTTGATGGCCTCACTTATCAGCTTCATATTCTCATGACCAGGGAGAGGGTGACTGGTGCTACCTTCGAGGAGGTTGTGGACATTGCTCATGAGATTGAGTTTATTCGTCGCCAGGAGCGAGAGGAGAGGGAGGCCAAGAGGCCTCGAGGATCTGGTAGTTATAGTGGTACTCCTTCGAGAGGTCAGTTTCAGCACGACAGAGGCCGTCCATTCAGGCATGCTTAGCCAGCTCACCCAGGTTATCGTGGGGCATCATCGGGTCATGGTTCTCACAGTTCTCATCAGGGCCAGTCATCATTTAGTGCCCTTCCAGCTCAGAGTTCATCCCGTGCTCAATCAGTTCAGGGCTCTTCTATGCCATGTGCATCTGCTAGTCACTCCGGTGCGAGGGGTTCCCTTTAGTCCCCTTCTCCAGTACCTGGGAGTTATTATGAGTGTGGAGAGATGGGCCATATGTGGAGGCAATGTCCTCGTCGTCTTGCGGGTTCATCTCAGTAGAGGGTTCAGTCATCGGCTTCAGCGCCAATTACTTCACCACCACCCGCCCAGTCAGCTAGGGGTAGAGGTCATTCAGCTAGGGGTCGCCCTAAAGGGGGAGGTCGATCAGGCGGCGGTCAGGCCCGTTTTTATGCACTTCAAGCTAGACCCGATGCTATTGCTTCCGATGATGTGATTACAGGTATTGTTTCAGTCTGCCATAGAGATGCCTCTGTATTATTTGATCCCGGTTCCACCTTTTCTTTTGTGTCATCATACTTTGCTCATTATTTGGGTACACCCCGCGATTCTCGTGCTTTACCTGTTCATGTATCTACCTCGGTGGGCGATACTGTTGTTGTAGACCATGTGTACCGGTCGTGTGTGGTGACTATTGGGGATTTGGAGACCCGAATGGACCTTTTATTATTGTGTATAGTGGATTTCGATGTCATTTTGGGCATGGATTGGCTATCTCCGTGTCGTGCTATTATGGACTGTCATGCTAAGATAGTCATATTGGATATACCGGGTGCGCCTCGGATTGAGTGGAGGTTTGACTGATTATGTTCCGAGTAGGGTGATCTCATTCTTGAAAGCCCAGCATATGGTTGGGAAGGGATGTCTTTCGTATCTAGCCTTTGTGAGGGATGTCGGTGCAGAGACTCCCAGTATTGATTCTGTTCTAGTTGTGAGGGAGTTCCCCGATGTATTTCCTGCAGACCTGCTGTGCATGCCACCGGATAGGGTTATTGATTTTGGTATTGACCTGGTGCCGGACACTCAGCCCATTTCTATTCTGCCGTATCATATGGCACCAACGGAGTTGAAGGAATTAAAGGAGCAGCTTCAGGAACTCCTCGATAAGCGGTTCATTCGGTCTAGTGTGTCACCTTGGGGTGCACCGGTACTATTTGTGAAGAAAAAGCATGGCACTATGAGGATGTGCATTGATTATAGGCAATTGAACAAGGTAACAGTTAAGAACAAGTATCCTTTGCCTCGCATTGATGATTTATTTGACCATCTTCAGGGAGCGAGAGTGTTCTCCAAGATTGATCTCCGTTCAGGTTATCACCAGTTGAAGATCAAGGACTCAGATATTCTTAAGGTAGCTTTCAAGACCCGATATGGTCATTATGAGTTCTTGGTGATGTCTTTTAGGCTGACCAATGCCCCAATAACGTTCATGCATTTGACGAATATCATGTTCCGGCCTTATCTCGACTTGTTTATCATAGTCTTCATTGATGATATTCTGGTGTATTCGCGTAGTAAAAAGGAGCACGCAGAGCATTTGAGAGTGGTATTGCAGATATTGAGGGTGGAGAAGCTTTATGCAAAATTCTCCAAGTGTGAGTTTTGGCTCAATTTAGTGGCTTTCTTGGGGCACGTGGTGTCCAACGAGGGTATTCAGGTTGATCCGAAGAATATAGAGGCGGTTCAGAGTTGGCCCAAACCATCCTCAACCACAGAGGTTCGTAGCTTTCTTGACTCAGAAGGGTGCTTCATTTGTATGGTTGGACGAGTGTGAGGAGAGCTTTTGGAAGCTCAAGACAGCCTTGGCCACAGCTTCAGTATTAGTTTTGCCATCAGCTTTAGGTTCATATACAGTGTATTGCAATTCTTGAAGAGTTGGTATTAGTTGTATGTTAATGCAGGAGGGTAGAGTTATTGCTTATGCTTCTCGTCAGTTGAAGCCCCATAAGAAGAACTACCCCGTTCATGATTTGGAGTTGACTTCCATAGTTCACGCATTGAAGATTTGGAGGCATTACTTGAATGGTGTTTTTTGTGAGGTGTTTACTGATCATCGTACCCTCCAACACCTGTTCAAGCAGAAGGATCTTAATTTGAGGTAGCGGAGGTGGTTGGAGTTGCTTAAGGATTATGATATCACTATATTGTACCATCCGAGGAAGGCCAATGTGGTGGCCGATGCTTTGAGCCGAAAGGTGGTGAGTATGAAAAGTTTGACATATATTCTAGTTGGGGAGAGACCTCTTGTAGTTGATGTTCAGGCCTTGTCCAATCAGTTCGTGAGGTTAGATATTTTGGAGCCCAATCGGGTATTGGCTTGTGTGGTTTCTCGGTCTTCCTTATATGATTGCATCGGAGAGCGCAAGTATGATGATCCGCATTTGCTTGTCCTTAAGGACAGAGTTCAGCTTGATGATGCCAGAGATGTGACCATTGGTGATGATGGGGTGTTGAGGATGTAGGGCCCGATTTGTGTGCCCAATGTGGATGGGCTTCGAGAGTTAATTCTAGAGGAGGCCCATAGCTCGCGGTATCCCATTCATCCAGGTGCTGTGAAGATGTATCAGGATTTGAGGCAGCACTATTGGTGGAGGAGAATGAAGAAAGACATTGTGGGATTTGTAGCTCGGTGTCTCAATTGTCAGCAGGTTAAATATGAGCATTAGAGACCGGGTGGCTTGCTTCAGCGGATGGATATTCCAGAGTGGAAGTGGGAGAGGATCACTATGGACTTTGTAGTTGGACTTCCACAGACTTTGAAGAATTTTGATGCTATTTGGGTGATTGTGGATCGGCTGACCAAGTATGCGCATTTCATTACTATGTGTACTACCTATTATTCAGAGCGGTTGACAGAGATCTATATCAGGAGATTGTTCGATTGCATGGTGTCCTAGTTTCCATTATTTTAGATAGGGGCACTCAGTTTACTTTGCAGTTTTGGAGGTCTGTGCAGCAAGAGTTGGGTACTCAGGTTAAGTTGAACACAACTTTTCACCCTCAGACGGACGGGCAGTCCGAGCGCACTATTCAGATATTGGAGGACATATTGCGTGCTTGTGTCATTGCTTTCGGAGGTTCATGGGATCATATTCTACCACTTGCAGAGTTTTCTTATAACAACAGCTACCAATCGAGTATTCAGATGGCTCCATATGAGGCTTTGTATGGGAGGTGGTGTAGATCTCCAGTTGGTTGGTTAGAGCCAGGTGAGGCTAGGCTATTGGGGATAGACTTGGTGCAGGATGCTTTAGAAAAGTTGAAGGTAATTCAAGAGAGGCTTCGTACAGCACAGCCGAGGCAAAAGAGTTATGCTGATAAGAAGGTTCGAGATGTGTCCTACATGGTTGGCGAGAAGGTTCTGTTGAAGTTTTCTCCCATGAAGGGTGTCATGAGATTTGGGAAGAAGGGTAAATTGAGTCCTCGGTTCATTGGGCCTTTTGAGGTGCTTTAGAGGATTGGGGAGGTGGCTTATGAGCTTGCTTTGCCACCAGCTTGTCGAGTGTGCATATGGTATTTCATGTTTCTATGCTCTAGAAGTATATTGGAGATCCGTCCCATGTTCTGGATTTCAGCACGGTTTAGTTGGATGGTGATTTGACTTATGATATGGAGCCAACAACTATTTTGGAGCGTCAGGTTCAAAAGTTGAGGTCAAAGGATATAACTTCGGTGAAAGTGCAGTGGAGAGGTCGGCCCGTGGAGCAGGCTACCTGGGAGACCGAGCAGGAGATGCAGAGTAGATATCCTCACCTGTTTGAGGCTTCAGGTATGTTTCTTGACTCGTTCGAGGACAAATGTTTGTTTAAGTTGGTGAGAATGTGACAACCCGGCCAGTCGTCTCATGAGTTACCACTTAGTTTCCCCTATTTCTGCTTCTTATTGCTTTGTCTATTGGTTCTATGAGTGATTGGGTTGGTTGGCTCGGGTTCGGAAAGGATTTGGTAAGGTTTGAGACACTTAGTCTCTTTTGAGGAATCTTAAGTTGGAAAAGTCAACTGGATGTTGACTTATGGGTTAGAGGGATCAGATGTGAAAATCCGATGGTTCGGATAGCTTCGGGAGGTTATTTGGGACTTAGGAGCGTGAGCGGAATGTATTTTGGAGGTCTGGAGTAGATTTAGGCTTGAATTGGCGATGTTGGTATTTTGGCGATTTTCGGTTGATGGGTAAGATCTTGATATAGGGGTCAGAATGGAATTCTGAGAGTTGCAGTAGTTCCGCAGTGTCATTTGGGATGTGTGTGCAAAATTTCAGGTCATTCGGATGTGGTTTGGTTTGTTTTTTGATCAAAAGAGTAATTTAGAAGATGTTGGAATTCTTAGGCTTGAATCCGATGCGAATTTGATGTTTTGATGTTATTTGAGCATTCCGAAGGTTGGAACCTTGAATGAGGTTATGGGATATGTTGGCATGTTTGGTTTAAGTCTCGGGGGCCTCGGGTGAGTTTCGGGTGGTCAATCAGACTATTTCATGATGTTTGGAATTGCAGAAAATTGTAGATCAGTGTTGCAGAGAAATGACCTTCGCGTTCGCGAGTGGGTCCTCGCGTTCGCGAAGGGTCAGTTGATGAAGGCTGTGATTTAAGCATTTGCGTTCACGAGGAAGGCTCCGCGTTCGCAAAGGACTGGGTGTTTGGTCATCGCATTCGCATGAAGTGGACCGCATTCGCGCAGAGGAATTTGGTCAGCTGGACTTGAGGTATTTTATTCATCGCGTTCGCGAGAGGGGTAACGCGATCGCGAAGAGTGGTCTGAGGAAAACATCGTGTTCGCAATGGGAAGGTCGCGATCACGAAGAGTAATTTTTGGTCAAAGTTGATTTGTGCTTCGCGAACACAAGGCATTGACCGCGTTCACGAAGAAGGATTTCAGACCTGGGCAGAATGTTTAAATAGTTGTCTTGTCCGCGATTTTGAGGTTTATTTTCACCATTGTTGAGAATTTTTGGATCTTTTTGAAGAGGGATTCAAGGGAATCACTTGGAGGTAAGATTCATGGACTTATAACTCGATTCTAATGTGAAATCTACCTAATTAATCATAGAAATTAGGCCTAAAATAGAAGAACTAGGGCTTGAAAATAGAGACCTAGAAATTGGGATTTGAGGGATCATTTATGGTTGGATGTTGATGCTTTTGGTATGTATGAACTCGGGGAGTGATAAAGAATCCATTGATGTGATTTTTATCGGAATACGAGAAGGGGGCCCGGGGGTCGGGTTTTGGTAATTTCGGGATTTGTGTTGTATATTGATTATTTTTGCTTGGGCTTCGTTCCATGAGCATATTTTGACACCGTGATTCTGTTTTTGGATAGATTCGATGCGAGTGGAGGCCGATTCGAGGGTCAAAGGCATCACGGGCTAGAGTTTGGATCGGATTGAGGTGAGTAATGATTGTAAATGATGTCCCGAGGGTATGAAACCCTAGATTGCACATCGTTGTGCTATATTGAGGTGATGCACATACTAGATGACGAGCGTAGGGGTCGTGCACTATTGGAGATTGTGACATAGTCCATCCCAAATGACTGTTTTACTGCGTATTTGACTGAAAACAATTTGCTATCATCATGTTTTGGGTTGAATGCTATATTTGGACTTCGTGACAACTATTTGAACTCTTAGGGGATTTTTATTGATATTTCCTCACTGTTTTGACTTTATACTTGAACTCAGTCATGCTATATTCTACTATTTTTCATGACTCAGCCATGGTTACTCTGCTTTAACACTTAATGATATTTTGGGCGAAGCACTATGTTTTATTGTTGCCCGAGTGGCTGTGAGATTATGACTAAGTAAGGCCGATGGCCTATATTGTGAGGAAACACTGATTATGATTATGAGGCCGAGGGCCTAAGATTTGTATGCCACGAGGTGGCTTGTTAATATGAGGCCGAGAGCCTAGTGATGATGCCACGAGATGGCTTGATATTTCGCTTGGGCCGTAAGGGGCCCCTCTAGGAGTCTGCACACCCCCAGTGAGTGCGGGTACCCATTGTGATGTGAGATTTAGCCCGAGGGGTTGGTATTGTTGACATTGTGCCCGAGGGGCAATCCTTTATGTGCTTATTTGTCTTATTTGTTCGTCATTTACCTGTTTAATTGTTGAATAGGTATTTCTTGAAGTTTAAACTGAACTTATATGATTTTACATATCTTTACTGAATTACTATTCTTACCTGTTTTATTACTTCATTATAGCCTATATTGCGCCTTACATGATTTCATGCTTTCAGTCTTTATTTATGATTATTACTCACTAAGTTGGAGTGCTCAATTTACTCCCTGCACCCCGTGTGTATATTTAGGCGTTGCTGATCCCGCTACCGAGTGTTGATCTTTCCAGCTTAGGCGGATTCGAAGATTCTCTAGGCAGCTGCGGCGTTCACAGCCCAGAGCTTCTTCCCTTCTCTTACTTTTCTCTGTTTTAGATTTGTATTGAACTCTGTAGACTTTCTTGTCTTATTCTAGATTTTTAGATGCTCATGACTAATGACACCCTGGTATCGAGCTATGTTGGGTTTTATTTCTGCAAACTGTAATGTTCACAGCTTACTCTTGGATTATTTACTACATTGTAGACTTAATTCTTATTGTTTAACTGCTTAAAACTGAAATGAGAAATGTCGGCTGGCCTTGTCTTCACGAGAGGCGCCATCACGACTGGATCCAGGTTTAGGGTCATGACAAATGGCCATCGGTTCCTCCTCGTAAGTCAAATCCTTATCTAATTGGACTGAGCTGAAATCCAATACATGGGATGGATCACCGTGATTCTTCCGGAGCATGGAGACATGGAACACCGGGTGAACTGCTGATAAGCTAGGTGGAAATGCAAGCTTGTCGGCCACCTTACCAACTCTCTCAAGAATCTCAAAGGGCCCGATATACCTAGTGCTCAACTTGCCCTTCTTCCCGAACCTCATCACACCCTTCATGGGTGAAACCCAAGCAAAACCCTCTCTCCAACCATAAATCTAATATCACAAACTCTCCGATCGACATAACTCTTCTTCCTAGACTGTGCTGTACGAAGTCGATCCTGAATCATCTTGACCTTTTCCAAGGCATCCTGAACCAAATCGGTACCCAACAACCGAGCCTCTCTCGAATCAAACCAACCAACTGGAGAACGACACCGCCTCCTATATAAGGCCTCATAAGGAGCCATATGAATACTTGATTGGTAGCTGTTGTTGTAGGAAAACTCCGCAAGCAGCAAGAACTAATCCCAAGAACCCCCGAAATGCATAACACATGCGCGAAGCATATCCTCTAATATCTAAATGGTGCGCTCAGACTGTCCGTCTATCTTGGGTGAAATGCTGTACTCAACTCAAGCCGTGTGTCTAACTCACGATGTATGGCCCTCTAGAAGTGTGATGTGAACTGCGTGTCCCGAAAAGAAATAATGGACACCGGTACACCGTGAAGACGAACAATCTCGCGGATATAGATCTCAGCTAACTGCTCTGAAGAATAAGTAGATTCCACCAAAATGAAATACACCAACTTGGTCAACCTATCCCTAATGACCCATACCGTGTCAAATTTCTTCAAAGTTCATGGGAGACCAACAACGAAATCCATGGTAATGCACTCCCACTTTCACTAGGGAATCTCAAGTATCTGAAGCAAAATGCCAGACCTCTAGTGCTCGTACATCACCTGCAGGAAATTCAAACACCAAGCCACATACGTGACGAGCGCAAAACACACACTTAAATATGCTCACTAGTCGAATATAATATAATATCGTATCCACATGGATTGGAGTTAAACAATGTTATCGTAGTTTCTAGCTTGATTACTATCCAAGATGGTCAACAGTTGAGATTTATGTGATTACTACTAAAATTAACTAAGAATCTAAACTATTAACTAGTGACAATTGAAATAAGGAATAAGTAAAGAAGGTTATCAATGGGAGACGATAGGGTTTTGATAGGATAAGTGCAAGATAATTGTTTGGGAACTAACTCTAGATGATTCACTTCTAATGTTCAAGTGAGTCTCTCGAATTTACTCAATTATTATTTCGAACGTTTAGTAGAAACTCTTCTCTCGATTAAGTCTTAACCTCACAAGATGAACAAATTTAAGCTCGGTGAAGATATGCAAGAATGCGTAGTGGATTGATCTTTAGGAGAATCTCTCTCGATTATCCTCCTAACTAGGTTTTATCAATGATTCAACTAGCCTCTTTCGATTACTAAGAAAAATTAATGAATTCAACCAACAATATAATGCAAAGATATCACAAGTTATGCCTCTCTCGATTACATGAACAAGTGACTATAGATGCAATAATTGAATCATCCAAAACGATTCTATACATAAAACTAGAGTTATAATCCACAAACAAATATCAATACACCAAATCCATTAAACACTAATGAGAACTACTCCATATATATGGAGCAATTCATCACAAATATGTTTGAAGTATAGAAAAACATAAAACGATCCAAACTTGTGTATTGAGTGAGGATTGGATGATGAATTCCTCGTGCTTTTTCTTCTCAAACTCCTCCTTAGCCTCCTTAGGTCTTAGATGTGTCCAAAGTCCATAAAATAACCTTTTTCCATGTATATATACCAAATAGGGTTGGGCCAAAACGAAAATACATTTTCCTACGTGAAATAGGACAGTTACTCTGTAACAATTGTACAAGCGTGCCGCATGGGGTGACGCGCCAGGCAGGGCAGCAATGGGAAAATTTAGAGAGCTCAACAATACACAAGCAGCAGGAGTTTTACTTCTGCATTGCACTGTGCATTACATCAATGCAAATTTCTTAGAGTACGAATTTTCTTGACTTTTTGATATCCAGATATGGTTCTCGACCCCCGAATGCTATCCCAGTTTAATCCCTTGTGCTTTTACTCAGACTTCAAAGCTCCAGATAGCTCGAATTAACTCCGTAAAATCTACATCACTTGGAATCACTCCTACAAGGCATAAAACACACAATAAGTACAAAACACTAGCGATTAAAGCTCAAATACAATTAGAGTGCAATAAATTAGAGTGAAATAAGCGACTTAAAAATGTAATTATATCCTATAATCAACACCCCACACTTAAACCATTGCTCATCCTCGAGCAATCAAACTACACTTTATTTATACACGACCTTATTAAACAACTCTCCTAACTCATCACACCAAGAATATTTAAAATAGACTAAGCACTCTAACGTAACATCCTCGCCTCAATATTTGACTCAAAAGTACCACGCATTATTCACAACTCACTCACTTACTCTAACATAGAGATCAACGACATTACCTTTCCTTCATGAATCAAGTGCCCTCACACAATAATAGAAAGTAGTTACACACACAATAAAAGTTAAGAATAATTAGGAACTCAAGATAGAAAGAATTCACTTACTCTTAGAAACAACATTCATATGACACAAAGGATGCACCATAGGCTTTCCCATAGTATCCTACTCTACTAATTGAGCTCATTCAGTCAAGGATCAAGCAGGACTTTAGCTAGTTGTAACGTAGGTTGTGGGACGGGTAGGATACCTTTAGATATGAGAGTGACTACACCTCCCTAAGCACTTTAATACATACACTTTACCTTTCAAAACCTCACACTTATGTCAAACCATAACTCTACCTTCACATCAATATATATTAACTCCCTACTTCTTTAAGCATAATTACATCAAGAATTACCACTTATCAATGAATATTTTTCACAACAATACAACTATTTTTTTTCTTTCCTTTTTCTATTCAAGTGGCTCTTAATTTTTCAAAATAGTGCACATTTATCCTTATTTCATTAGTTCTAATCAAAAGACAAACCAACTTTTACAAAGTTCATAACAATTTCAAGTTCTCATGAGAGGTACAAGGTTCAAATAGATGGTCAATTCAAACAAATGGGTAAGGCTTGTAATGTGGTTGCTAAATGTTACACCCCATATTTTTATACGTGGAAGTATGCCACAAGTAAATTGATATAAGATCGTAAATGAGATGTTAAGTCCTGCATTTTTGCACGTTGAAGTTTCTTTATAAGTTAATCGACATAAGTTCGGAAATGAGATTTATTTTGGAATTATAAGTATCACGCTATTTCAAACAAGGGATAAGTAAATTTGTGAATGTGAGAGAGTAAGCAAATCGAAAAAAATGAGTTTCGTCGAGGTTTGACATTTTGGAATAAATACGACCGAGCTAAAATACCCGGTATTTATGGACTAGTGCCATACAATGTACCACATAGCCATAATAGTAAGGTGTATAAAGTGTATTAAAAGTTAGTGGTATTTTAAGTAATTTGAGATAAATCCTAATTATGTTGATAATTGGGTTATTATTGGTTAATGGGAAATTAATTATTAATTAATGAATTAAGTGGATAAATTTGGATAAGACCAACCCCTCCCTAACGTGGCAGCAAACCCACCCCTAATAAATGACTCATATGTCATTTGGTAATGTGGTAAAAAGTTGAGAACTCTTTGGTTCAAGTGTTAGGAGTAATCTTTATGATATACTAAAAATTTAAAGGATTTGTTTGATCTTAAAATGGAACTCTTTTACCAATTATAATTTTGATTGAGAAACTTGCTTAAAGCTCACGATGAAGCTAAGAATTTCAATTCTTTCAAGAATCTACTTATTCACCATAAGACTTCTAAAGGAACGTGATTTAGGATTTAGCAAAGTAGCATATTTTGAGCAATTTATTTTACAAAGTTACATTGCGTAATAGCAACGGGATTTGCAATTCTAAGAGAGCACGGTACAACCTTTCTCAAGAATATCATATAGATTTTCCCCTACTTCGATCCTCCGTTACGTGTTGTCGCAATTGATGTGTGTTAGAGGGATTGCCAAGAGAATCGGCTCAGGTATGTTAAGGCTATCCCTTCTTTCTTTTGGTATGATCTATACGACATGAACGAAACGAGAAAATGCACAACTTCCGTAAATGACTCTATTCATAGAAAGTATTAGAAGTGTCTATGTTCTTGAATTTTCATGTATCCTATTATTTTATCATCTGTTAATGGGTCTCAAAAATACATAAGTTGGTAAAGTTTAGTTCATGATATTAGTCAGAGGCATAATGGTCTTATGACGTACCGAGAGACTTTATTAACGTATTTCATATGCATTTATACATGCATGTTGACCCATGACCAGATGACATTATATATGCGTATTTATATGTATATATATGTATATGGAATATAGGAAAGGTTATGGCGTTATATACGCACCACCACCTGATTAGCTGGTATACGTTGATGATTTTGCCTATAGTGGCCGAGATGATATGATGAGATGCCCTTAGAGGCTTGATGATGTTATGAACACATGTACCTATGCACGACATGACATTCATACGCATATGCATGACAACATAATTATTTCATGAATTACAGAGTTATCCAGACTTACAGGTTGAGTCATTTACTCTATATTTCTTCCATGTTTGTTATGTACTTATTATGTGACTTATATACTCGGTACATTATTCGTACTGACGTCACATTTTGCCTGGGGACACTGCGTTTCATGCTCACAAGTCCCGATAGACAGGTCGAGAGCCCTATAGTAGGCTATCAGCTCAGTGGAAGATGTTGTTGCGCTCCGTTAGCTTCAGAGTTACTTGTTTGGTTAGTATGACCTAGACATGTATTGTTTGGTATGGTGGGACTCTGTCCCGACCTTTATGATATTATATATTCTTAGATGCTTGTAGACAGATGTCATGTATACAGATACTTGTATGGCCTTGTCGGCCTATGTTTCGAGTATATAAAGAATCATGCTGGCCTTATCGGCCCGTACTTCATATGTATAAGTTTGTATTCCCTCATGCTTTACTCCGGTTCATTTACCTATGATAGAATGATATGAAAGATACGTTATGTTGGTACTCAGTTGAATAAGGTACCGGGTGCCCATCGCGGCCCATCGGTTTGGGTCGTGACAAAAGTGGTATCAAAGCAGTTCTGTCTTAGGGAGTATACAATCCATGTCTAGTAGAGTCTTGTTTATGGGTATGTCATGCACCACACTTATAAGCAGGAGGCTACAAGGCATTTAGGACTGTCACTCTTTCTTCTTACTCTAGATCATATGGTAGAGCTTAGTTGTAAGAATTCATATTCCTAACTTCTATTTAATTCGTAATAAGACGATATCTACATCCAAAAGACGGTTGATAAAACACATGGCTATGGAAGATTTGAGTTAGAGGTACTCCATTTCTCATAATGCTTATGATAAGTAAATATAAGGTCTTCAGTAGATCATGTGTGTGCTAAGATGTGTAAGCCTCTTGATAAGGAGCCTGGAGGCAAGAATACCTATCCACCCTTATGGTGAAAGATAATGAGAGATTTAGAAGATAAATACAAGTTTCAACAAGCAAAAGAAACAAGATGAAGAAAGGTACGAAGCACCCAGTTAGTGAGGGTTAACAATATTTACAATTCAAGCAGAGGAATATAAGCTTTTTGAGTTACATTCAACAGTAACAGAGGTATGTACAGTTGGCGACGTTGATCTTAGTTATGCCCTATGGGAGCTAACAGATATGGTTCAAGATAAGGATGGGATATCAGGATCCAGCTGGGGTTAGAGTGACCCAAAATGGTAGATGAATTGTTTGCGTTAGTTTACCTTTCTGAAGGATATTACAAATGTGCTAACAGATCTCCTTATGAGACACCCAGATGGTGCACTCTAAAGTAGTACAACTAGATATGAGTACCACAAAGATGGGCACTAGATGCTTGGAAGGGATAAATATTATCTTAGTATGACTCCCGTCCTTAGTAGAAAGATAATGCTAGACAATCCGAAGAGCCAGTGGATGGAGCAAAAGAGAGCTAAAAGCAAAAGAATATCTTGTTAAAGTTTTCAGATAAAGTGATGGACAGAAATGTTAGCAGAAAATAAGAAGAGAGCTAAGGAAGCATTAAGAGTAAGATGTGATACATGGATGAAAACGGTAGAAAAAAAAATGAATGATAGTATTATAGAGTCTATAATCAAGTGAAGGAAAAGACGAGAAGTGGTAGGCCTTGAGACAACAAAAGAGTATAGTCCATTAACTCATATCCTCATTTCAAGAAGTAAGTTCGTGACTCTAACGTGATTATCAATAATAAAAGCTAGACCCTAGAATAATAGAGATCAGTATGTGCTGGTGAACAAGATAAAGTAAACATGAATTAGGGATTTAGTGATTTGATAATGGTCGACATCATGAGAATTTCATATTCGTACTAGAAATAATAGAATGGATAACATAAGAAGATTCATGAGAAATTCAGAGAATGGTCATTCAGGAAGACGCTTCCCTAAAGTAAGCAATGTGAGCAAAATTAAGCTTAAGAGACTGTATGTGCTAGTTATAGTAATTTCCACCTCGCGAGTAAGGAATTTCGTTATCCTTAGTACAGAAGGATTACTGCAAGGAGAGTAAGGGTCATCAATGGTGTGAAAGGATGCCAAAAATGAAAAGGTAGAACAACATCTATAGGCATATTGTCGTAGTTCTAACTCTTAGTACTCCCTTAAAGGGGGGAATTTGGAATGACATGACATTACGTCAGAATTAAGTGGTTCTAGTAAATATGAAATGGTAAAGGAAGAATAAAAAGAAAAAGGGTTGAGATTGCACTTATTCAAAGCCTACAGATATGCTACGATACTAGAGCATTATGCAAACACGACATCACGGAAAGGAAGTAAGGGTTCCTGCCCGAGATATTATTGATTAATAAGGAGCCAGTGCAAGAGGTAAGTTAAGACAAAGGAAATGACCTAAGAAAGATTATGAGGGATATTGATACAAGAATGGGCCAACAAGCAATTAGTAGTTGATTCAAGAAGAGCCTAGCTATGGGTAGACAAGAGAATATAGACATATCAACAGATCATGCAAGATAAACATAGGGAACCCCAATATGGGAATTCAGCCTCACAATTATGACATTGTGATCCTTGAAAAATATCCATATAGGAGTTGGGAAAGTTACCGTATGAGTCTTACAGAAATAAAAGAAAGTGCCACCATGAAGACAATCAAAATATTAGTTCAGGAGTAACCCTACAAGCACAAGGGTGTGGAGATAAGTAACTACAGGTAATTATAGGAAAGGAAGAACAACAAAAATTCTGTCAAGCATATGATGTGATAAGCTCACAGCCTTACAAGAGTCAGAGGATCCCCCCTAAGCACCACAATGAAATATTATTTGAGGAAATAAGGAAGAAGCCTTCAACAAAAGCACAAAAATCTAAAGAGGAAATGGTCGTGTAATAACAGTCTCACAACAATATTGGAAGCACTCCAAAGGAAAGTGGCACCTACCATGGCTAATGAACGGAAAGTAAAATTAAAAGTAATATTCGAGATCATATGAGTTGCACAAAAACTCTAGCATGTGTGGGCACTAAGATAAGCTAAGTATGGACGCAACACGAGGGCAGAAAAACTAGGAAAAGTAATAGCTTACCTTGAAAGAAAGCTAAGATGGAATGAAAGAAATTATTCGATCAATGATCCAGAGTTGGTTATGTTATGAACGCACTTAAGGGTTCAGAGTTTTATACATGCAGCATATATAGCCATAGAAGATTCTACTATACGTTAAAAGAAAGAATGAGCCCAGGTCATAAACGAAGGATTAAATTGTTAAATTATTGTATAATGCATTTTCCTCAACGCCCATAAATGGCTAAACAGAATAACTAATACCATGAACCCTAGAGCGTGAGATAATTTAAGCCGACATAAAGGCCGATCAGAAGAAGGAGGAAATTAAAGAGTTACATCAACGAAGTAAATCAAGAATTCGATTATTGTACCTAGAATTAGAAATTATAGAAATTGTGATTGAGAATATTGCAGAATTACTCTTAATATCAAAGGTACAATGGAGATATTACAACAACCATATTCTATAACGGCTCTACGATAAAGCCAGTTAGAAGAAGTACTAGCCTCATAAGAAGTCAGTATGAAGCTCCCACCGAATTGTGTATGGCCAGAGGTGCAAGTATCATAATAGAGCTTCAAGTTGTGAACGTGAATTATACCTATGTGGAAGGGAGGTCATGAAAGAGATAGAAGATACGATGCAATATTTTAAGGTAAGAAAGGTAAAGGGGAACAACACACAAGATACTCAAATGCAGAAGGTCATGAATAGTCCATACTGCGGATAAAAGGCTAGAAGCAAGAGGATTCAGTATCCAGGAATGATAGCAGCATCGTCAGTGGAATACTTCCCAACCTATGGTTTTTATGTACCGAAAGGTTTAATTAGAGAGTAAAGAAGAGTTAGAGACGATGCAGTGTCTCGCTTGATGTTCCAGAAAATGTATGGGAATTGATCGCAAGCTAAAATATGATAGAACGACAAGGTTTTAGAAACACAAAAGTAAGGATAAGGAGAAGGAAAGTGAGAAGGTGACGAAAATGGATATGTCCTCGGGATTAAGCCTGTGAAAACAAAGGAGCTAATGGTTCCTCTAAGTTATAGAAAGCTCAATATAGCCTGAATGAACTCAAAGGAGTCTAAGACTAATAGCATTTAGAAGAGACGGAATGCTGTAAAATGGGGGTGCGATTATGATAGATAAATGACGACGTTTGGGCCTTTGATTAAGTAATGGTCTGACGAAAAAAAGAAAGGGATTTCATGGATTGGACAGGATTAAAATAGCCACGTAAGGCGAGTCACATTGGGATGCTATGAAATACAATTATGGAAGTATAATATCGTATCACCCAGGTGGATCAGAAAAAAAAATCACTTCAAATATTCCATGATGCATCGTAAGCTCTAGTGGCAATATATTATGTAAGGAATTTCAAGTTATTATTGGATGATTGTAGATCAACATTAAGGTGAATCAACAATGGATGGGTAAAAGTTGCAAAGTACGAGATGAAATAGGGCCATCAGTCTTACGATGAACAGTAATGAAGAAGCATTAAAGGATTTAGCTTTATGCATATAGGATAAGCAACGAGAGTAACTTGGAGTTCGTTAGCAGACCTCAATAATGATAAATCGAAGTAAGAATTTTGGTATAGTATGGCCTACTTAGATGTAGTAAAGCTAATGACGCCCAGAGGGACAACTTGACATGATTTTGTATATGTTCACAAAGTGAAGCCTAGAGATTGGCTAAAAGATAGAAGAGAAGAGAAAAGTCAGGCGCACATACAAAGTTAGAGTCGTAAAGGCTGCATGATAGAAGATAGCAACAGTTATAAGATTAGAAGGATTCCGACTACAAGTCATGGTGTGAGAAAGAGGCTTAAAGGGGGAATGCCCTGGCCTTTGGGATTCATTCACAGAACAGTTGCCTAGATGGCAAGACGAGTACTAAAGTATTCGCAAGACCTATGGGTTATGAGAATGATAAGTGCATCAGTCAATATTCGAGGACGAATGTTCCAAAGGGGGGAATGATGTTACACCCCATGTTTTCATACGTGGAAGTATGCCACAAGTAAATTGATATAAGATCGTAAATGAGATGTTACGTCCTATAGTTTCTCACGTTGAAGTTTCTTTGTAGGTTAATCAACATAAGTTCAGAAATGAGATTTATTTTGGGATTATAAGTATCACGCTATTTCAAACAAGGGATAAGTAAATTTGTGAATATGAGAGGGTAAGCAAATCGAAAAAATGAGTTTCATTGGGGTTTGACATTTTGGGATAAAATACGGCCGAGCTAAAATACCCGGTATTTATGAACTAATGTCATACAAGATACCACATAGCCATAATAATAAGGTGTATAAAGTGTATTAAAAGTTACTGGTATTTTAAGTATTTTGAGATAAATCCTAATTATGTGAATAATTGGTTAATGGTAGATAAACTATTAATTAAGGAATTAAGTGGATAAATTTGGATAAGACCAAACCCTCCGTAACGTGGAAGCAAACCCACCCCTAATTATCACGACCCCAAATACCCTAGTCGTGATGGTGCCTATCACAGTAATAGGAAAGCCAATCCAACACTTACCACATCGAATTTCTTTTATAAAATCATTTTTTTTCTAAAACCGATTAAGTCTCAAAGCCTTCATAAGCAATATATAAATCAACAGAATTATGCGAAAAACAGTATGAAATACACTAACATAGCCCAAATCTGGTGTCACTAGTCATGCACCTCTAAATACAGCCAAAACACTGTCTAGATAGTACAATATAAGTCTGAAATACAAAATACTAAGATAAGAAGGAGGAAGGCAGAGCTGCGAATGCCATGCAGCTACCTCGCGATCTCCGGATAGACTCTAAGAGTGTTGGAGGCTCTCACTCTGATGCTCGGGTACTTGGATCTGTAAACAAGGTGCAGGGAGTAACATGAGTATGCCAACTCAGTAAGTAACTAAAGTAAATAAGGTCTGAGTGTAGTGACGAGCAGTTAAAATCATATAATAAGTCTCAACAGAAATATCAAGTCAAATTCTGCAATTTAATAGCCAGTCATCTCGTAAAATTTCAGTTTTGATTAAAATCCTTTGAAAAATATTTATCCAACATTTTTCTCAACAGAGGCTCAGTATAAAAGAAGAGTGAAAGCAACAAAAGTCATAAACAAGCCCGATCACTCATAAATATAGTCTCTCGGGCAAACCTCTCAGTCACTCGTGACTCAGATCTCATCAAACAATACTCACACTCAGCACTCCGTCTCAATAATATCTCATAATAATAATAATCATAATAACCACTATGGCGTGTAGCCCGATCCAAAATTTATAGCCAACTATGCTCACTGGGGGTATATAGACTCCGGAGGGGCTCCTACAGCCCAAGCGTCATATCGCTGCGGCGCACAGCCCGATCCAATATATATCGCTGTAGCGTGCAGTCCGATCCATATGTATATCGCTGCAGCGTGTAGCCCGATCCATATATATAATATCGTTGCGGCATGCAACCCAATCCATAATAGATATATAATCCTCACCATTAGGTCCTAAATCTCTCTTAGTCATTAACCTCATGGCCACTCAGGCATATCAGTGAAAAATCAGGGAACTCAGCCCAGACAGTTTTCATATATTAAGAAGTAGAGTGATGATACCAGTTTTAAGAAAATAACAGGTAAAACATGACTGAGGATATGCTGTCAAATCAGATAGAGTGAGGAGAGTAGTAAAAATACCCCTAAGGGTCTAAACAGGTTGGCATAAGGCCCCAAACGGCGTACAACCCAACATATAGTATCAATCTCTAAAATACAGGATATCATAGGATTTCAAATCAAATACTTGGCTTAATAGTCGCTACAGGATAGACCAATTCACAATCCCTACCGGTGCACGCCTAGCATATGCGTCACCTCATTTATCAAAACAATACGAAATATCGGGGTTTCATACCCTCAGGTCCAGATTTACAATGGTTACTTACCTCAACTAGATGAAATACTACTCCGCGACGCCCTTGCCTCTCGACTTGGCCTCATCTCGCGTCGAATCTATCCAAAATCAGAATTACAACATCAATATATGCTAAAGGAACGAAGCCCATGCGAAAATAATCAATTTACATCAAGAATCCCAAAATTGGCCAAACCCGACCCCCGGGACCACATTTCGGATTTCGATAAAAATTACAAAACTAGAATCCTTACTCTCTCACGAGTTCATACATACAAAATACACCAAAATCCGACCACAAATGACCCCTCAAATCCTCAAATCAAAGTCTCCAATTTCAAGCCCTAACTCTCCAATTTTCTTCCTTTATTTCCACTAACACCATGATTAAACAAATGGAAAATGGCCATAAACACAAGTAATGAATCTTAGGTAGCTTACCCAACTGATAATCCTCGATTTCTTCTTGAAAATCACTGCCCTAACTCACTTGCCGTCTTCAAAAATGGAGAACTTAGCAAAATTCGTGAAGGAAACCTTATATACTTTCTGACCCAGGGATTTTGCACCTGCGGTCCTCTTTCCGCTCCTGCGGTATCACTTCTGCGGTCAAACCAACTGCTTCTGTGGTTTTCATTTAAATTCCAGGGACCGCATCTGCGCCTCTCCTTCCGTACCTACGGTCTCGTAGGTGCGCTCAAGCTCTCGCACCTGCGCCTTCTGGTCCTCTAACCACTGGCCTCTTCTAAGGCTTCCCCAATGCTTCTGCGATCACGCACCTGCGGTCCCTAATCCGCATGTGCGGTTATGACAGGGGCAGCAACTTCAGCTGCTCATTTTCAAAGCCAAACTTTCCGAAAATCTTCCGAATCCATCCCGAGGCCCCCTAGACCTCAACCAAAGATACGAACAAGTCACATAACACTATTCAAACTTATACCAATCTTCGAAACACTTAAAACAACATCAAATCATCAAAACACCCTCGGATTCAAGCCTAAGGTTCCCAAAACTTCCAAATTCCTCTTTTGATCAAAAAGTCTATCAAACCTAGTCCGAATGACCTGAAATTTTGCACACACTTCCCAAATGACACTATGGACCTACTCCAACTTTGAGAATTCCATTCCGACCCCTATATCAAAATCTCCCCTATCAACCGGAAAACGCCAAAATTCCAACTTCGCCAATTCAAGCCTAAATCTACCACGGACCTTCAAAATGCATTCTGATCATGCTCCTAAGTCCCAAATCACCTCACGAAGCTATCCGAATCATAAAAACCTGATTTCGAGATTGTTTACTCACAAGTCAACTTCTGGTTGACCTTTTCAACTAAATGGTCAACTTAAGAGACTAAGTGTCTCATCGCTCTACCAAACTACTCCGAACCCAAACTAACCAACGCGATGCGACTAAATACAAATAAACAACATATAAAGAAGCAAAATGGGGAAAACGGAGCGGTAACTAATGAAACGACCGGCCGGGTCGTTACATTTTCCCCCTCTTAAACAAACGTTAGTCCTCGAATGAGTCAAGAAACATACCTGAAGCTTCAAATAGGTGACGATATCTGCTCCACATCTCCCACTCGATCTCCCACATATCCTCCTCCATGGGCCGACCTCTCCTCTGCACTTTCATTGAAGCTATATCCTTTGATCTCAACTTTCGAACCAAACGCTCCAAAATAGCCACTGGCTCCACATCATAAGTCAAATCTCCCTCTAATTTGAACCGTGTTGAAATCCAAAACATGAGATGGGTCACCAATATACATTCAGAGCATAGAAACATGAAATACCAGATGCACACTCGATAAGCTGGGTGGCAAAGAAAGCTCATAAGCCACCTCCCCAATCCTATGAAGCACCTCAAAAGGCCTAATGAACCGAGGACTCAATTTACCCTTCTTTCTAAATCTCATAACACCCTTAATGGGTGAAACCTTCAATAGAACCTTCTCACCAACCTTCGTATCAGCATAACTCTTTTGTCTTGACTGCGTTGTACGAAGATGCTCCTGAATCACCTTCACCTTATCTAAAGCATCCTGCACCAAGTATGTACCCAAAAGCCTAGCCTCACCCGACTCAAACCAACCAACTGGAGATCTACACCATCTCCCATACAAAGCCTCATATGGAGCCATCAGAATACTTGACTGATAGCTGTTATTATAAGCAAATTCCGCGAGCGATAGAAACTGATCCCATGACCTTCCAAAATCGATGACACAAGCGTGCAACAAGTCCTCCAATATCTGAATAGTACGCTCAGATTACCCGTCCATCTGAGGGTGAAAAGTTGTGCTCAACTCAACCCGAGTACCTAACTCTCTTTGCACGACTCTCCAAAACTGCAAAGTAAACTGAGTACCTCTATCTAAAATGATGGAAACTAGGACGCCATGCAAATGAACAACCTCTCGGATATAGATCTCTACCAACTGCTCTAAAGAGTAGGTAGTACACATAGGAATGAAGTGCGCGGACTTGGTCAGCCAATCCACAATCACCCAAATAGCATCGAACTTCTTCAAAGTTCGTGGGAGCCCAACTACAAAGTCCATGGTGATCCGCTCCCACTTCCACTCTAGAATATCTATCTGCTGAAGCAAGCCATCCGGTCTCTGATGCTCATATTTTACCTACTGACAATTAAGACATCGAGCTACATATCCCATAATATCCTTCTTCATTCTTCTCCACCAATAATGTTGTCTCAAATCCTGATACATCTTCGCGGCACCCAGACGGATGGAATACCATGAGCTATGGACTTCTTCTAAGATCAACTCCCGAAGCCTATCTACATTGGGCAAACATATCCGCCCCTGCATCCTCAATACCCCATCATCACCAATAGTCACATCTCTTGCATCATCGTGCTGAACTCTATCCTTAAGGACAAGCAAAAGAGGGTCATCATACTGGCTCTCTCTGATACGATCAAATAAGAAAGACCAAGAAATCACACAAGCCAATACCCGAATGGGCTCTGAAATATCCAACCTCACGAACCGATTGGCCAAGGCCTGAACATCAACTGCAAGAGGTCTCTCCCCAATAGGAATATACTCCAAACTCCCCATACTCACTACCTTCTTACTCAAAGCATCGGCCACTACATTGGCCTTTCTCGGATGGTACAATATAGTAATATCATCATCCTTTAGCAGCTCCAACCATCTCCGCTGCCTCAAATTGAGATCCTTTTATTTGAACAAGTGCTAGAGTCTACGATGATCGTAAACACCTCAAGAGACACACCATACAAATAATGCCTCCAAATCTTCAACGCGTGAACAATGGCAGCTAATTCTAGATCATGAATGGGATAGTTCTTCTCATAGGGCTTCAACTGACGAGAATCATAAGCAATAACTCTACTCTCCTGCATCAACAAACACCTAATACCAACCCTCGAAGCATCATAATACACTGTATATGAACCTGAAGCTGATGGCAAAACTAACACTGGAGCTGTAGCCAAGGCAGTCTTGAGCTTCTGAAAGCTCGCCTCACACTCATCCGACCACCTGAATAAGGCACCCTTCTGAGTCAATTTAGTCAAGGTCAATGTAATAGATGAAAATCCCTGAACGAATTGACGGTAATAACCCGCCAAACCAAAAAAGCTGCGAATCTCTATGGCTGAGGACGGTCTGGGCCAACTCTGAACCGCCTCTATCTTCTTTGGATCAACCAGAATACCCACACGTTACACCACTCTCAAATGTTCTGCGTGATCCTCCGAACTACGCAAGTACACTAGAATATCATCAATGAATACAATCACGAATGAGTCAAGATAAGGTTGAAACACGCTGTTCATCAAATGCATAAAGCTGCTGGGGCATTGATCAGCCCAAAAGACATTACAAGGAACTCATAATGACCATAACATTTCCTGAGAGCTATCTTAAGAATATCTGAGTCTCTAATCTTCAACTGGTGATACCCTGAACGGAGATCAATCTTGGAGAACACTCTCGCTCCCTAAAGCTGGTCGAATATATCATCAATGCGAGGCAACTAATACTTGTTCTTGATTGTAACTTTGTTCAACTACCTGTAATCAATGCACATTCTAATCGTTCCATCTTTCTTTTTCACAAATAGAACAAGCGCACCCCACAACGACATACTAGGCCGAATAAACCCCTTATCACGGAGTTCTTGAAACTGCTCCTTCAACTCTTTAAACTCCACCGGTGCCATACGATATGGTGGAAAGGAAATGGGCTGAGTGCCCGACACCAAATCAATACCAAAATCAATATCCCTATCCGATGGCATGTCCGACAGGTCTGTAGAAAATACATCGGGAAAATCCCTCACAATAGGAACAGAATCAATACTAGGAGTCTCTACATTGACATCCCTCACAACAGCTATGTATGAAAGACAACCCTTCCCAACCATCCGCTAGGCCTTCAGAAATGAAATCACCCTACTAGGGATAAAATCAGTCGAACCTCGCCACTCAATCCGTGGCACACCAGGCATAGCCAATGTCACTATCTTAGCATGACAATCCAATATAGCACGACACAGAGATAACCAATCCATGCCCAATATCACATCAAAGTCCACCATACAAAGCAACAATAGATCCCCTCGGGTTTCTAGACCCCCAATAGTCACCACACACGACCAGTATACACGGTCCACAACTATAGTATCGTGCACCAGAGTAGATACACGAACGGATGAAACAAGAGACTCATGAGGCATATCCAAATAACGAGCAAAGTATAATGACACATGAAAAGTGGAACCAGGATCAAATAATACAAAGTCATATCTATGGCAGACTGAGACAATACCTGTAATCATAACATCTGAAGCAATAGCATCTGGTCTAGCTGGGAGTGCATAGAAATGGGCCTGACCACCACATGATCGACGTCCCCCTCTAGGGCGACCCCTAGCCAACTAACCCCCAACCCTAGCTGTCTGAGTAGGTGGTGAAGTAACTGGAGCTGAAGTCAAGGGATGAACCCTCTTCTAAGATGGACCCTCAAGAAGATGAGGATACTACCTCCTCATATGCCCAAACTCTCCACACTCGAACAACTCCCTAGTGCAGGGAACGGGGACTGAAGGGAACACCTAGCAACAGAATGACTAGTAGAAGGACCTGGCATAGAAGAACCCTAAACCGATGGAGCACGGGACAAACTATGGGCTAGTAGGGCACTGAGTGATGAATGGCCCTGATGTAAGCTATGAGAACCATGACCCGATGATGCCCCACGATGAACTGGGCAAGCTGACTGAGCATGCCTTAATGGATGGCCTCTACCATCTGAAACTGACCTATTGAAAGAGCATTACCAAAACTACCAGATACTCGAGGCCTCTTGGCCTCCCTCTCATCTCGCTCCTGGTGACTAACTGACCCAATATCGCGAACAATGTCCACAACCTCCTCAAAAGTAGCACCTGACACCCTCTCCCTGGTCATGAGAATCCGAACCCGATATGTGAGGCCATCAATGAACCTCTTGATCCTCTCTCGATCTGTGGGAACCAACTAGATTGCATGACGAGCTAACTCAATGAACCACATCTCATACTGTGTCACAATCATATCTCCTTGACGCAACTGCTTGAACTGCCTGCGTAGCTCCTCTCTGCGAGACTATGACACATACTTCTCCAAAAATAGAATGGAGAATTGCTTCTAGGTAAGGGGCGATGCATCAATAGGCCTACACCTCTCAAAATCCTCCTACCAAGTAAGGCAGCTCCTGAAAACTAAAAAGTAGTAAATGCTACACTGCTGGTCTCCAGAATACCCACTGTACAAAGAATCCTCTGACAATTGTCCAAGAAACCTTAGGCATTCTTGCCCTCTGTACCACTGAAAGTCGGAGGCTGAAGTCTACCAAACCTCTCCAATTGACGCTGCTCGTCGTTGGGCATAACTGGTACCACATACTCTTGAGATGGTACAACTGGTTGGGCTAGAGGTGCCCCTGGTGTCGGAAGTCCCTACACAACTTGCTCAGGTGTGCGAGCAACGGGAGTCTGAGTACCTCCCCCGGCCTGAGAAGTAGCTGCGGCCGTAGTAACTGAGACCGCCTGAGCCAAGCTTGTGCACACTAATAGAATCTGAGCTAGGGCCTCCTGAAGGCCTGGAATCACAATAGGCATAGTCGGTAGAGTCACGCATTTAGAGTCTTCATAAGTGCAAATGAAAGGAAATATAACGAGCATCAAAGGCGAAATTGAAGAAACATCTTCACATTTATAAAAATCTGATTACAAAAGCCCACGAAGGGTCCCTACATATGATTACCAAAGCCTCTAAAGGGTCCTTACATAGAAACAAAGAAGCAAAAGGTACACATATAGTAAAAGCCTAGAGCCTAGACTACTCTCAAAGGTTCTTCCTCGGTAGCATCATCTTCGAGTATCATCTCCTCGGGAGTCTTATCTCGATCCTCCAGAATGGTATCTTCAAAAGTGGAGACGATGAAGAGGAAAGTGATGGAGAAGAGCAAAGTGACGCGAAAGAGGCAGAAAGGAACGAAGAAGTGGCTGGGTAAAAAATCTGGCTAGTATGGATTTCGCCAGGATACTATTGTAAAGCCACTTCTTGGGACATTGCCCCGGTGCGGGATGCAGCAGTTAGTAGATAGTACCATATCACTCCACGGAAAGCAAAGGGATTGAGGCAGCGCACCAGGTAAACAAAGGAGGTGAGCAGTAGTGTATAGTCTGAGCTCCCTCTTGAGCAGCGGTGTAGAGACCAAATATTTCCCCGGACCAGGAGAAATCACCCCTTGCTTCATCGTCCTGAGCCGATGACGACGACAACAACAACAACAAAATGGCATAATCTTGCTCGACCAGAGAAAGTCCAGGAGATAGGCCATGTCATGGCTGATAGAAATGCCACCATACAATCTTGAGGCCATGGGCCTCAAACATGGTGAATGACAATGAATAAGGATAGTAAGAAGAGAGGAGTGGATAGATACGAGAAGATGCTTGGATGAAAGGTTGATCCCAAGAGGCTCCCATTTATAGAAAGGGAGGCAGCGTAACCGACGATGCCATTATCGCTCTCGAAAAACGTAACATCAGGTGCGTTTAATGCGTCCCTAGGAGCTGAATCGGCAGCGACATTATGCTTTGAAAAATAAGAAACTGTAATGCTTTGAATGATCATAGAGAAGTGAAGCGATGAGACGTTTCGGTAATCACGGAGGCTTGCGTCAGTGGTATGACGTCATTGCGGGAACTCCGAAGAGTCGGATGCAAAATCGTTTCTTATCGCTCATCTCTAAGAAATGCGGGGACTATATGTATACGGTGAAATCGGAGGATCCAATTTCTCATCATCGAGGCACCTCAGAAGACCATCTCGAAATCTCGAGGCTACAAGGCTATGGTCGAATTTCCTCCCTCGAGGTTCGTCGACTCTCGGTCGAAGGACAATGTTGACCACGGTTGTGATGGAAATGGGGAGTTCCCAAGGTACACGGCTAGGACTGACAGAGCCTAGTGGACTACCCTAGCCCTGAATCAGGGTGTCATGTAGCCGTCCTATCCCTTTATCTTTGTAATTAATGCCTTTTGTACTATACTAGGATTTCCCTCATATATAAAGGGGATCCTTATCATTTTAGAAACCTCTGTTGCTTCAGTTATTCCACAAGAATTATACAAGACTATTCTCTTTTCTCTCTAACATATTCTCTTGATATTATTGCTTTCATTCATTATCTTCATATTTGTTCATCATTTATTTCTTATCATTGTCTATAAAGAGCCTCTGTTAATTTTATTATAACTGTTAGCCGCACTTCAACCCCCTCGATAGCTCCTAGCCGAGTTCCGGAATCGACCTCGAGGTCCCGAATCGACAAGCTCGAGGTCCCGATAATTGGCCTATTGGTTTGGTTACCAATTCGTTCCTCACTTTTATTTCGTTTCTAAGTCTCACGTACATAGCATCAACTGCTTAACAACTATCATAAAAATAGATCACGTATTTTTAGAGTCCCATAATCAAATTTAATTGTTATTACCATTTTCACGGTAAACAAATAATGAATTCCTTGTGATTTTGCTTCTCCAACTCCTCCTTAGCCTCCATAGGCCTTAGATGTGTCCAAAGTCCAGAAAAAATGATTTTCCATATATATATACCAAGTAGGGTAGGGCCCAGACAAAAACACCTTTTCCTACGCGAAATAGGAAAATTACTCTGTAAAGATTATATAGGCATGCCTCATAGGGCGACGTGCTAGGTGGGGCAGCAGTAGGAAACTTCAGAGAGCTCAACAATTCACAGGTAGCAGGATTTGTATTGTTGCATTGCATCAGTGCAAATTTCTCAAAGTACGGATTTTTCTTGACTTTTTGATATCCAGACGTGGTTCTCGACCCCTGAACGCGATCCCCGTTTAATCCCTTGAGCTTTTACTCAGAATTCAAAGCCCAAAATAGCTAGAATTAGCTCCGTAATATCTACATTACTCGGAATCACTACTACAAGGCATAAAACACACAATAAGTGAAAAACACTTGCGATTAAAGCTCAAACACAATTAAAATGCAATAAATTAGAGTGAAATAAGCAACTAAAATATGTAATTATAGCCTACCATTAATACACAACTATATATTTCTTCATTTTTCTCCACCAACAATGTTGGCTCAAATCTTGATACATCTTGGCGGCACACGGATGAACGAAATACCATGAACTATAGGCCTCCTGAAGAATTAACTCACAAAGCCCATCCACATTGGGCACACAAATTCAACCCTACATTCACAACACCCCATCATCTCCAGTAGAAACCTGCTTGGCATCACAGTGCTGCACCATGTCCTTAAGGACAAACAATTGGGGTTCGTCATACTGACACTCTCTAATGCGCTCATACAAAGAAGACTGAGAAACCGTTAAAGTAAGAACCAGACTAGAATACAAAATATCTAACCTTACGAACTGATTGGCCAAGGCCTGAACATCTTATGCTAGCCGTCTCTCACCAACTGGAATATATGCAAGGCTACACATACTTACAGACTTTCTACTTAAGGCACCGGCCACCACATTGGCCCTCCTGGGATGATACAAAATGGTAATAGCATAGTCTTTCGATAGCTCTAACCACTTTCGCTGCCTCAAGTTGAGATCCTTTTGCTTAAATAAATATTGGAGACTCCGATGATCTGTGAATACCTCACACGGCACGCCATAGAGGTAATGCCTCCAAATCTTTAGTGCATGGACAATAGCTGCAAACTCTAAGTCATGAACAAGGTAATTCTTCTCATGAACCTTCAACTTCCAAGATGCGTATGCAATCACCCTACCATCCTACATCAAGACTGTACCAAGACCAATACGCGATGCATCATAATACATAGTGTAGGATCCTAAACCTGTGGGCAACACCAATACTGGGGCTGTAGTCAAAGCAATCTCGATCTTTTGAAAGCTCAACTCAAACTAATCGGACCACCTAAACGGGGCACCCTTCTAGGTCAATCTAGTCAATGGGTCTGTAGTGGATGAAAACGCCTCCACGAACAAATGATAATAACCCGCCAAACCAAGGAAGCTCTAAATATTTGTAGCTGAAGTAGGTCTAGGCCAGTTCCGAACTGCCTCAATCTTCTTAGGATATACTTTAATGCCCTTGGCAGATACAACATGCCGCAAAAAAGGAACTGAGTCCAATCATAACTCACACTTTAAAAACTTGGCATACAATTGACTATCTCTCAGAGTCTAAAGTACAATCCAAAGATGCTGCTCATGCTCCTCTCGACTGCGGGAGTATCTCAAAATATCATCAATAAAAACGATCACTAAAGAATTCAAATAGGGCTTAAATGCCAGTTCGTCAAATCCATGAATGATGTTGGGGCATTTTTAATCCCAAATGATATCACTAGGAACTCATAATGCCCATACCTAGTCCGAAAAGCTATCTTAGGGACATCCGATGCCCTAATATTCAACTGATGGTAGCTAGATCTCAAATTAATCAATCCCCGGCAATGAATACTTGTTCTTGATGGTGACTTTGTTCAACTGCCGATTATCTATATACATCCTCATCGAACCATTCTTCTTCTTCACGAACAACACTAGTGCACCCCAGGGCGAGAAACTGGGTCTAATGAATCCCTTATCAAGAAAAACTTGCAACAGCTCCTTCGGTTCCTTCAACTTAGGTGGAGCCATATGGTATGGTGGAATAGAAATGGGTTGAGTGCCCGGAGCCAAGTCATTACAAAAGTTGATATCTCTATCAGGTGGCATCCTTGACAGATCTATAGGAAACACCTATGGAAACTCACACACAAATGGTACTGAATCCATTGAAGGAATCCCCGTACTAGAATCACGGATATAGGCCAAATATGCTAGACATCCCTTCTCTACCATACGTCGAGCCTTCATATAAGAAATAGCCCTACTGGTAGAATGGCCAGGAGTCCTTCTCCACTCTAATCGAGGCAACCTGGCATGACTAAGGTCACCGTCTTGGCGTGACAATCAAATATAGCATGATAAGGTGACATCCAATCCATTCCCAAAATAACATCAAATTCCACCATATCAAGAAGTATGAGATCTACACTAGTCTCAAGAACCCTAATAAAAACCACACACGAGCGATAAACACAATCTACAACAATAGAATCTCCCACAAGAATGGACACATACATAGGAGCACTCAAAGAATCACTAGGTATAACCAGATATGAAGTTAAATAAGATAACACCTAGGAATAAGTAGAGCCCGGATCAAATAGAACTAAAACATCTCTATGGCAAATGAGAACAATACCTGTGATGATGGTGACAGATGAATCAGCCTCAAGTATAGGGAATGCATAGAAATAGGGCTGGGCCCCCACCACTCTGACCTCCGCCTCTCGGACGGCCTCTAGCTGGCTAGCCTCCACCTCTAATGTTCTGACCTCCACCTCTGTTCTCCTAACCCCTGCCTCTAGCTGGTTGAGCGGGCAGCGAAGCAATCGGAGCCAGAACCTTGGCACAAGAACTCTATTATGGCATGCCGACCTATGACCTGGGGCAAAATCTAGAAGGTTGCCTCGGATCTCCACAAGTAAAACAAGCCATCGACTATTGTGACTGTTGACCCTAGAATTAGCCTTGTCGACCTGGATAACCACCCTGATAACGTTGGACAAGAGGTTCACTAATAGGAGTTGATGGTGCATTGTAGGCTAGCTGCTCAAGAGGAGATACATAAGGACCACGACTGCCCGAAGCACCGTAGGATGCCTAAAGCATTGACCGATATGTCCTGAAAGGATGGCCTCTACCAAAAGTAACCTTGCCTCTAGATGAAGAAACACGGAAACCACCAAAATGATAAGTCCTCTTATCTGATACCACCCCCTCTCCTGACCACGAACATCTTGATCCGTCTAGCAATCTCTACGGCCCTCTTAAAAAGAAATATCATCTCCAGTCTCCTCGGCCATCTGTAGCCTAATACTGAAAGTAAGCCCATCAAGGAATCTCTTCACCTCCCCCCAGTAGGGAGCAAAATAACTGCATGGCAAGCTAGGTCCACAAATCGGGTCTCATACTAGGTGACAGTCATGCCACCCTGCTGAAGGCACTCAAACTACCTGTGGTACTCATCTCTTAGACTAAAAGGAATAAACATCTCTAGAAATAGTTGCAAAATATGATCTCAGGGAACTGAAGGTGAACCAGTTGGTCTGGTCAACACATAATCCCTCCGCCATCTCTTGGTAGAACCAGTCATCTGGAACAATGAAAATCGATCTCACCGGTCTCAATAATACCCATGTTGCGCAACACCTCGTGGCAATGGTCCAAGTAATCTTGTTGGTCTTTTGAAGGTGCACCACTGAAGTGAATAGGGAAGAGATTTGTGAACTTGTCCAATCTCATCAATCCCTCAGTATACATCGCGGCCATCTCCCAGATGTGTGCAGAAACAACCGGCTGAACTACCCCAACTGGCTGGACTGTAAGGGTATGATATATGGGAGCCATCTATTCCGGAGTGTGAGTAGCGGTAGTCTGTGCTCCTCTGCCATCCTGAGAGATGACTGGTGCCACAAAAAATGCACCGGTCTGGGACACACTCTCCATTAGGTCAACTAAGCAGACTAGAGCGTCCTGAAGTACGAGAGTGGCTATAAATCCCTCTAGAACCTGAGCGGGTTCGACTGGTGCAGTCTGAGCTGGGATCTCCTCCTCATGATCAATCTGAGGCTCCACTATGGGTGCTTTTGCTCGAGTTCTAGGCCGAGTTTTTCCCTGCCTCTGCCTCAGCCTCTAGCTCGACCTCGGCCACAGCCTCTACCCCTGGTAGTGGCTACAACAGGGGGCTTCGGCTCCTATCTAGCTGTAGATGTTATACGTGTTCTCACCATTTGCGAGAGAACAAGAATATAATGATTCAAATATCAATAATAGAATAAAATTGTACGATAGGGAAAGAAAGAAGTGAAATTTTCCTAAAACTCCATAGCCTCCATAAGATAAGTATAGACGTCTCCGTACCGATCCTCCATATTCGTGAGACCTAAACAACCTAGTACTCTGATACCAACTTGTCATGACCCAGAATCCCAACCTTGGGGTCGTGATGGCGCCTAACATCTACCTGCTAGGTAAGCTGATGTGAGATAAATAATTAACCAAATTTTAACAATTAAAAACAAAATAATAGTATTCAACGAGAAATAAATGCCAAATCAAACACAGTGCTAATATAATCCATGTGATAATAACTACTCCGAGAAATCCGGAGTCATGAGTACCCGAGGAACTAGAAGTCTACAAACAAAGACTGAATTAAATACAACTATTCGAAAGAGATAAACAGTAAAAGTGGAAAATGTAAGGGAACTGCAAGGTCTACGAATGCTAACAGATCTACCTCGAGTCTCCGTATTAAAATGATCCGAGTTGACGCACCTCAAGTACCGATAGAACCAATACCAGTATCTGCACAAGAAGTGCAGAAGTGTAGTATGAGTACAATCGACCCAATGCACCGTAAGTGTCGAGCCAAACCTCGATGAAGTAGTGACGAGGCTATGACAAGAAACCTACATAATAAAACATGTACAAGTATATACAAAGCAGCAAAATAACAATAAAATGGTAAATATTAAGTGGGAGGGGACATGCAAAAGGGGAAAAATATCATAATCATGGCAAGAATGAAATCACAAAGTAACATCTTTCAAATTAAGCAACAATATAACCAAGTAAATAACCAAAATCAAAAATCAAATAAATCAATGATATGAAAATTGTACGGCCTCACCCTTCATATTTTTACTCTCATCCTCACTGTGAGCACGTGATTTTTGACCTATGAGAATTACACCCAAAAAAAATTCAAAATAAAATAATTTTTCCGTTGTTTGCAATTTTGTGGATTTTTGTGGTATTTTCTGTTATTGTTTGCATTTGTCTGTGCATGTTTATTTGTTAAATTAATGAAAATACAAAAATATGTTGCATTTGCATTTAGGATTTAATTTTACAATTAGGATTAGTTAAGTAAGTTGTTTTATAAAAATGAAAAAATCACAAAAATAACGTACTTCGCATTTTAGTGTTTAATGTCAAAATTGTGTGATTTTATTTTAATTAGGTATTTAGTTATTTGTGATAATAACTACTTAGAGTTAATTAATATTTTTAGGATAATTTGGTCAAGATTAAATTTAGGTTTGTATTTTTATTTTAATTAGAAAGAAAATTGAAAAGAAAAAGAAAATAAGAAGAGGAAAATATGGTTTGGGCCAATTTGGTCAGAATCCCAGGCCCAAAACAAAAACCCACCCCAGATCTAATCCCCAGTCCAGCCCAAATCCATTCCCTACCCAGTCCGCCCCTACCAAAACTAAACGACGTCGTTTGGACACGCTTTGATCAGGGCTGTCGATTTCATTTGATCGAACGGTCCAAAGCCTTCCTCATTACCCGCCCCTGACCCGCCCCTGAACCGGTCCAGCCCCAGTCAAATAATACCACCCCATTTTGATTAAAAGCTTTGATCGGAGCTGTTGGATTTCAACCATCCAACGGCTCAAATAAAATCACCCATTTTAATATACCCTAAAACCAAACCCCTTACCCCTCTCAGAACCCCCCTCCTCCGTCTCTCATCTTTTCAGAGACACCCTGTCTCACCGCCTAGCTCCGCCGCCTTCCGCCACCGGAAATCGCCTCACGGCGATTCCGGTGGTCCAATCCCTTCCATCTTTACACCATAGAAACACCCCGAGCCCCTCTTTCCAAATCCTAGACTGGTTTCCTTTGAATCTTACCAAAACTACTCGAATATTGAATTTAAGATTGAGGCCTAGAGGTGCAAAATTTGATTTTTCGTGAACCCAGTGACATATATTGGTCCAGGCCCTTAGCGTTCCATGATTAGAAGACCGATTCCTCACAAAAACTGATACTGTTCACTTGTTCTTTACAAGAACAAGCGATTAGTATCAGTTTCGTGTGAATCATGATGACAAGCGATGTTTTCAGAGTCTAATCAGTGAATTCCCTTTACTATTTTTGCTCATCTTCGAACTCGCTTTACCTCTACCTCATCTTCTTTTCTTCTAAATGTTTTGATTGGTCCATTCTCTGATTGAAGTTGCGATTAGCTTTAGTCTCAATTTCTTTGACTTAGGTGATGTTCGTCTATTCGTAGTTCCCTTAATTTTAGTTCCCTCTTCAATGTAGTTGGTTCTGTTTCTGTCTGCGCTTTGATGTTAGGTCTATTAATTATCTTCTGTATTCAATTAATAATGTTTGCACTTGACATTTGATTCTAATTGCCCAAATGATTTTTTTTTTGAGTTTGTAAATGTTCAGAACTTCCAAACTAAATGAATTAGAACTTTAGGGGTTTTAACTCAGGGGGTCTGCCAACAAAGGGTAGTGGTGCATTACTGAATTAAACTATAAGCACTAAGTAGTGGAATGAATTAAAAATGAAAAGGGGACTGGTAGTGGCTGACTTAATGCCCTTTTAGGAGCTGGAAATCAGAGAACATGGGGGATGTAATTAAAAGGCTAAAAAATACAGGTGTAAAGGGGTATACAGTCTGGAAAGGGAGGGGAACAGAAGTAAAAAAAGGACAGAATACAACTTAAAAGGGTGATACTCACTAATATATAAGGGAGAGAACAATAGAGAGTGAGGGAATACAGAGTGGAATAGACAGAGAGATATAGGCATTGAGATATACACAGCAGTCGCGTATTCTGAAATAGGAGAGAGGAAGATCGACAGAGAAAGGAAACAGAGAGATTGAAGAGAAACAATCTGAAATTAAAAAGGCTGTATTGTTTTTACTGTTTCATCGATCACTTTTGCATTTTGGATATTTCTAATCTCTGAAAGAACATTTAACTCGTCGGGGGTTTAGAAATAGATGAAGATGGGTTTGTGAAAGTTTGGTTTTGATGTGTTGAAGTTTACTGTTCGATCGAACTTTTTCTGGGCCTGCTGCACAAAACTTTTCTGTTCAACTTGGCTCTACTGGTTGCTGAGTTTCTGCTGCTGTACTGCTTGGCTATTGATTTTCATTTGTTTTCCCACATTTCATATTTCAGGTGCATGTTCCTAGACTTATCTCACACAAGGTTTTGATATTGCAATGAAATGAAATCCGAAGTTCCAAATGTGTCTTCTGCACATTCAAATATATTAGTTTAGTTTTAGTTTTGTTTTTTAGTTAATTGAAATGTCATATGCTCAACATGGGAGCTATTAGTCAACTTGCCTCTATTGAAGTTAGTATAGATCTACATTAATTTTACTTACTTCTGAAGCTCATTGGTTATAGCTGGTTTTGAACTGCTGAGATGGGGAACTTGATAGAATGTTGACCATTAGCTAAGTTTTGTGTTTAAGCCATGTTAGTTAAGTGTATGGTAGTATGGAAATATCAAGGAACTACAATAGTATACTTCGTCAAACATAGGAATTTTTGTTTTAATTCTGGTTGAGATAAGTGCTCTTGTTTGTATGTAATCTTGTATGATAACAACTACTGGGATAACCATAAGTTAGAGGTAAATTGATATAGTCCATTATGTTTAAAGTATTGGAGTATTCTGAGAGGTTCAAATGTGTATTCGTGGTATATGTAGTGTGAATTTGCCTATCAAATCAATTTGTAAACTAGTTTTCTTTCTTAACAATAAATTGCCTATTTTAGTTTAGGAGTGCAATTAGCCCATTTCTTATAATAAAGTGATGTCAACATTATTACAAGGTATAGATTTGGTAGTTGTAAATAGTTTTCACAAGTTTGGACAATAATTGGTTTGATTTTGTTCGTCTAAAACCCAATCGTCATAAGCGAATTAACAGAATAGTTAGGACTTGGACTAGAAATGAATGTGTAGAAGTTATGTGGAAGGCAGTTTTGGTTCATGTGATGAGCTTATCTAGATTGAAGTGATGATTACTTAATTGTGTAAAAAAAAATTCGGTGCATTGTATATGATTAAAATTGTGATGTTGATAAGTAGGCAAATGCCAGATGTGTACATAGTACGAACAGATTTTATGAGTACTGATTTCGGTATTTTAAAAGAGGATATACAAAGTTGAGTTTGCTCTGGGTGGAGTGATGGTTATTTCATAAAATAAATGGTATGCATATTAGCTAAAGTTTCTCCCAACTTTACACGTAAACCATTTTGCAAGTTTTAAACACATACAATTGGGCTCAAGCATAGGAAGAGAACAAACAACTTATGAATATGGTGATGAAGCTTTAGGCACATAATTAAATCAAGGGTACTATTTTCGTGGTGTGGTTGTGATATTTAATTTCAAATTAGTTTTAATTACGTATCTCCTTAATTATTTTAGTTGAATAGTTTTGAGGCGTGCCATTCACACATTTGAATCATATAACCCATCACTTGATGAATCTTAATTCTTTGGAAATCGAGGCGCGCCATTTAGCGAATTCCCATGGCCCTCGCAAAGTCAAAAACAGGTAGTTGCTTTAGGCGCGTTATTTCAATAATCTACCTTCCTAAACTCGGGTGCGTATTTATGTGACCTAAATCCAAATCTCAACGTCGGATAAAATGTGTTGCAGATCACGGGTGCATTTATGTGACGTGGTTCAAGACATATTTTAAATGACGTTGCAATTTCCCAAATAAATAAATAAATAAATGAAGCGGTTAGAAGTTTAAAAATGCCCATAGTCCTGAAAGTGTTTTAAATCAGATAAATAGGCCAATAATAAAAGTTGAGCGACCGTGCTAGAACCAAGGAACTCGGGAATGCCTAACACCTTCTCCCGGGTTAACAAAATTCCTTAGTAGGATTTCTGGTTCGCGGATTGTAATACAGAGTCAACCTTTTTCTCGATTCGGGATTTGAACCGGTGACTTGGGACACCATAAATATCCCAAGTGGCGACTCTGAATCTTTTAATAATGAACCTGTTTCGATTGTCCTTTAATTGAAAAAACTCCCTTTTACACCCTTCCGGGGGTGTTGGTGAAAAAGGAGGTGTGACAGCCTGGCGACTCTGCTGGGGACTGGAACCCAGAACTTCTGGTTCAGGGTTCGAGAATTCGAGCTTGGAATAATTGTTATAATTGGCTTTGTTTATTATCTGATTTTTACATGTTTGGGCCTAATGTGCTAAATGCTGCTTTTACCGCTTTGATATTATCTGAACTGTATATAAACTGCTACGAAACCCTTCTCTTCTCACCTTCGGGGATGTGCTCGCTGGTCGAGACTCCCTATTCTATTAGTGTCATACCTTGAAATAAGAAAGAAGCTCGGACAAGTTACTAAGCCGGATGGCCTTTTGGTTCCCGGTACGTACCCCCTCCTCAGCTCGAGTTGTCCGCTCGGGTACACAGTCTAGAACAAATACCCAAGCTTTGAACCTAGAATAAATCAGCTTCATGCCGGATCCCTAATATGAACGTTTGTGTGCATCATGTGCATTTGACTTTGGAGGCTCAACACAGGGGTTGGGTCTGTCTAGGACAGGTGTACCAAAAATAAAAAAGACCATCCTGATGCATCTTACTTGCTACTTGTGCATTTATTTGCTTCGGACTTGCATGCTGACTGGCTTTTAAATATTTTGAGGAAAGAGAAATAGCAGTATGAGGGTTAAAGAGGGTTAATCGTCTGTTTTGAAAAAAAACCAATATCCAAATAGTGCCGAAACTCTGCCGAATTTTTGAGAATTTTTTTTTAAAAAAAAAAGGAAAAAAAGGAGAAGGAAAAGAAAAAAGATTTGTTTTAAAAAATAGTTTGTTTATTTTGCCAATAAAATGAAAAAAGAATCTTGTTTTCAAAAATAGTTTGTTTTATTTGGCGAACTACGTCAGTTTGATTCTCACAGGGTGTGGGATACATAGGCAACCCTCATCGGGTCCAACTTCTTTTTGCCAAAAATAGCCCGAAACGAAAAAAAAACAATAATTTATTTCACTGTAAATAGGTAAGGTGATGCCGTTTTTATCAAAAATAGTCGAATGTTCCCGAAAGGGACGCCAGAAGGCTGATTTCGTATAAACAGCCACCTTTGGTCTTTTTCCAATTTTTGGCCTGTTAGCAGGCACATCCTTAAAATCTCCCTCCGGAAGTGCTGAAAGGCCGTATTTGCAAAGTTGGGCTTTTGGTTTTAGAAAAAATCTGAAAAAGGGCCGATTTTGATTCAAAATAGAGTAAATCATGATTAATCACCTTGATAAATGTGCAGAATGAGCACAAGCCAGAATTTACCAGTAACAATTATGAACAATATCCCTTTGGAGTTGCACATGTGGTGGGATGACTTGGGCAAATCAGGGCGAGACACGGTCAATCTATACTTGGGAGGCCTCGCTGGGTTGCTGAAAATTAATCCCAGATGGGATATCATAAAGGCATTGGTCACATTCTGGGACCCGGCTCACAACGTATTTCATTTCTTAGATTTTGAACTTACCCCAACATTGGAAGAAATAGCCGGATATATTGGGGGTCCCAAAGTTCCTCTGAGACACCAGTACCTAATTGCTCCGAAAGCCATAACCGTGCACAGGTTCCTAGACTCTTTGAAAATAAGTAGGGAGGTCCACAACCCAGACTTGGCAGCTGGTTTTTGTACTTTGCAGTTTATATACAACAGATATGGTCATATAGGGGGATTCAACAAGCCGGAAAACAAAATCTGTAGCAAGGGAAACCGCCTTAAGTGGGAAGAACACATATGTTTTGCATTTATGGTGGTCTTTTGGGACTTTTGGTGTTTCCTAGAAAAGATGGGAATATTGACATACGAGAAGCCGGGGTTGTCAGCACTTTGTTTACTCAGGCCAACAACACCCTCGCACCCATGGTAGTAGCTGAAATCTTTCGCGCTCTCACAGCCTGCAAAGCTGGGGGATATTTTTTTGAGGGGTGCAACGTGTTGCTGCAGATGTGGATGATCGAACACTTATGCCGTCGTCCTCAATTTATGAGTTATGGGTCGACAGAGAAAACATGCATAGAGGAATTTTCTACAAGGGTTGATAGAATCAGCTTGCCAGAAGGGGTCACGGAGTGGATAGCGCGCCTCCGTTCCGTCACTGCAAGCCAAATAGAGTGGACATTTGGATGGCTTCCTGTGGATGAAATCATATATATGCCAGCCACTGGACCCCATTTCCTTTTGATGGGACTCAGGAGTATCCATACCTATGCCCCGTATCGAGTTTTGAGGCAGTTGGGGAGATACCAAATAGTTTCGAAAGATGAAGATCTTAGTGGCCAAGTGGTCGAGATCGGGCCTAACGGACAATTTCACGAAGCAGTAGTCCGCCAAATTTGGAGCGAGTGTCAATACTTAACGGCAAATACATGTTTACGTGATAGGTCAAAAGGTGAAGTTTCGCCGGGATACCTTGCTTGGTATAGGAGAGAAATCGAGTTTGGAAGGCCGGCCAAGAGACCCCATCTCCAGGAGTTCGTCGGGGCATCGCAAGAACAGTGGGATTGGTTGGATAAAGAACATGAGGACAGGGCCACAATAGGTATATTGGAGAAGCAAGTCATGGAGTTGCAGTTTGAGAAAGATCTGCAGGTCGCTGCAGATGAGGGGGAGAAAAAGAAACTAGCTAAAGAAAATGAGGCCCTTCGAGCCCAAATTCAAAAGATGAAAATAGCTGCAAAAAACCCCGCCTGAAGTGCCAAAGATGAAAAACTTATAGATAACCTGAGGTGGAAAGTGGGCGAATATAATTTTGATCTGAACAAAGCAGAAAGTGAATTAACCAGGGCTCGAAAACAATTGGCCAAAAACTCGGCAGAACGAGCACGTTTGGTTAAGCAGCTGAAAGAAAAGTATGACAATGGGGTTGCAGGGCTAAAGAAAAAGATCATCGCCACAGAAAACAAAATGATCAAATAGGCAAAACACTTCAGGGTTGAAAGGGAACATTGTTATACGGCCTTGGCGCAATTAGAAATAGACTTGCAACAACTTCAGGAGCAGAATCATGTGGCCGACCAAACTTTGGAAGCCAGGGCCCAGCAGATTGGGCGTTTGTTACAAAAAAAAAGGCGTCATAAGAGAAAGAATTAGAAACATCACCGACTACGTCGTTATGAAGTGCTAGATCTGTGAGGATATGACTCGCACTACCTTCTTCGCAACAGTGATGACATTTGTTAAGTAGATAATGAGTGACTTGGACCGACTTCAAAGGGATCTTGCATATAGGCCCGCGGCAAGACCGAATGATGTCCCGAGGACACCGGGAGCATTGATGTATTCATGATTTCTCATGAAGTCTATATTTCCGTTTTGGTTAAAGTTTGTCAGTCATGTTAAGTTTGTATTTTCTTTCTGTTCTGTATTTCCATTTGTTGGAGTATGATAGCTTATTTTCGGAGTCTGTATTTTGTCTTTGCATCAGAATCTATTAGTCTTTAGGAATTTGTTAGCTTACCCTGCTAACCCTGTTTCCACCCCACTACTAGCTCAGGCTCAGGATCATCCTGCCATCGATCCAAGCTTTCCCATTTACCAAAATTACCATGGCACTACTTCTCATATGCCACAAGCTCCACTACCAAAATCAATTCCATACCCCCTCCGCCAGTCATCCCTGTCTTTGTGGCATCTCCACCAGCTGCACTCTATAGATCCTCGAGTGAGCCTATGTTCCAAGCTCAGGACAACCAGTACTACCCCCGGAGCCCACCTTCAAAGCTCCCGAAACCTACCCCTATAATCCACGTTCTGATCTCCCGAGAGAAGCTGAGAGACCAGCCAAAAATCCCGAACATGAGGAGATGTTCAGGAAAGTTAAGATCCTAGAACAGTCATTCTGGGACATGCGAGGATTAGGAGGTCAAGTAAGCGTGGCCTACAAGGACCTATGTCTATTTCCAAATGTGCAATTGCCTCCAGGTTTCAAGATGCCCAAGTTTGATCTATACAATGGGCACAGTGATCCAGTAGCACACTTAAGAGGTTTTTACAGTAAGATGAGGGGAGACAGAGGAAAAGATGAATTGTTAATGGCTTACTTCAGTCAGAGTTTGAGTGGATCAGCATTGGAATGGTACACCCGCCAAGATCACAGAAGATGGTACACATGGTATGATCTGGCACAAGCGTTTGCTTGTCACTTCTAGTATAATCTTGAGATCATTCCAGACCGACTGTCCTTGACTAAACTGGAGAAGAAGCACAGTGAAAGCTTCAGAGAATATGGTTTCTGATGGAGGGAGCAGGCAGCAAGGGTAGATCCCCCAATGAACGAGAGCGAGATGGTTGATTAATTTTTGTAGGCTTTAGAGACAACCTACTTTGGTCATTTGGTGTCCGCAATCAGCAAGTCTTTTAATGAGGTTGTAAAAATGGGAGGCATGGTCGAGGAGGGACTTAAGTCCAACAAGATCATGAGTTATTCAGCAATCAAGGCAACCACCCAGGCTATCCAAAACAACACTGGGGGTGTACTTGGGAAAAGAAGAAAGAAGATGTTGCGACAATTGAGTCCGGAGCCTGGATCGGATCTAGAGGACCATCACCCTACTATAACCAACCCCGACCCTACCACAAAAATTACCCCCACACTCCATATAGCCCTCCACAACAATACTACCCACCGCCAGATCCCCATTTTTCCGTCCATCAGGCACAAACCTATACCCAAACCCCAGCACACGCACAATGGCGTGCGCCGGCTCCACAAAATCCATACCCAGCTCCACAAAACACATATCCACCCCCAAGAGCCTACAGAAATCCCCCCAAAACGGGTTTCTGACCAAGCCAAGCCTTCAAGAATGAGAGGTTACAAATGCAAAAGACTTTCACTCCACTGGGGGAATCGTATACCAGTCTTTTCCACAGGTTGAGGCAGTTGGGCATGCTGAATCCAATTGAGCCTAAAATGCCAAATCACCCTCCTAGAAATATTGACCACTCAGTGAGTTGTGAGTACTATTCAAGGGCCCCTGGGCATAATACAGAGAAGTGTTGGAAACTGAAAACACCTGTGCAAAAGCTTATTGATACTCATCGGATCGAGGTCCAGGCCCCAGAAGCACCAAATATCAATCATAATCCACTGCCAGCTCACCATGAGACCAATATGATTGAGTTGGTACACAAAGGAGAGGAGCCTAAGAAACCTTCGCAGACGGTAATGATGATCCGTTCCAGCGAAACTAGTTCAAAGGAGAAGGTAACCAGTGGGAATCAGTGGTCCAGTTGAAAGGGGTAGATAATACGCCAGCTGTGGTAGCCGAGAAAGGGTCGTCAAGCACTGTTGCAGTGAAACCAGAGAAAGCTAAAGTGGTAATACCAGGGGTTGAAAGTAAACCTGTTGTGGTCGTGAAGGGCGCTCGCACAAAGACTGTTATTATAAAACCAGTAACTCAGCTTCCAGTGATCAACAGCAAGGCTGTTCCTTGGAATTATGAACGGGTGACAGTGATTTACAAAGGGAAAGAAATCAAAGAAGAAGTTTGTGAAGCACAAGGTTTGACTCGCTCAGGAAGGTGTTTCACTCCCGAGGAGTTAAGAAGAGCTAAAGATAATCCAACGCCGGTAAAAAAAGCTGTAACTAAAGAAGAGTCAGAGGAATTTTTGAGGAAAATGAAAGTGCATGACTATTCTGTTGTAGAGCAGTTGAGGAAAATGCCCGCTCAGATCTCATTGCTCTCATTGCTAATCCATTCAGATGAGCGCCGTCAGTCGCTGATGAAATGAGGCCCATGTCCCCGACAAGATCTTGGTAAACCATCTGGAAAAGATAGCCAACAAGATTTTTGAAGTAAACAGAGTCACTTTTTCCGATGATGAATTGCCCGTAGAGGGTACTGCGCATAACAAAGCCCTTTACCTTACAGTGAAATGTGAGGATTCCGTGGTTACCCGAGTATTGATTGACAATGGTTCAAGTGCGAACATCTATCCTCTCTCCACTCTAAGCAAGCTGAAAGTAGAAGATGAGAGGATCCATAAGAATAATATCTGTGTGCGGGGATTTGAAGGCGGGGGAAAAGACTCCGTCGGGGACATAATGTTGGAGCTGGCTATAGGTCCAGTAGAATTCAAAATGGAATTCCAAGTGCTGGATATAGCTGTTTCCTACAATTTCCTATTAGGGCGACCGTGGATTCACGCCGCTAAAGCAGTACCATTAACACTCCATCAGATGGTCAAGTTTGAATGGGACAGACAGGAAATAGTTGTGCACGACGAAGATAATTTTTGAGCTCACAGCAACACCATTGTGCCATTCATTGAAATGGAAGATGACAAGGGACCATGGGTCTACCAAGTTTCTGACGCAATGTCAGTCGAGAAAGTTCCAGAAGGGAAGTGTATCCCAAATCCAAAGATAACCGCCGCATCAGTCATGGTAGCGTATGAAATGCTGAAGAATGGTTTTGTACCAGGAAAGAGTTTGGGATCAGCTCTGCAAGGCATCATACAACCCGTGTCTCTTCCTGAAAACTTGGGAACATTTGGTCTGGGATTCAAGCCCACAGCCACAAACATAAAAAGAGCCAGGAAATTGAAACAGAAGGCATGGGTCCTTCCAAAGCCGGTCCCACGTCTTTCCAGATCATTTGTCAAGTCCGGTACGAGGGGTCGCCCAGTAACAGCAATTCCCAGTTCTGTGATTGATCCTGACAAGGAGTTAATTGAAAGATTTGAGAAGTTGTTCGACAGTGTGAACATGGTGGAAATTGGAGAAGGTTCTAGCAACGCGGATGTGCAATTTGTCGGGCCAAAAATAAAGCTTAATAATTGGAAGGCTACTCCTCTCCCTACTCGAAAGGAGTCTTGGTAGTTTACTTTGATTTTCCTTTAAGTTTGTATGGATTATTCTAATCTAGATTTCATTTTTTTTCAGTCTGTTTGAGTGTGCAAACCTTGTTATTTTTATCATTCAATGAAATACAATTTTCCTTTCTTCATCATTCATGATGGTTTTTCTTTTTCTTTTTTTTTTCTATACAGTTCTTTTTACGCTGGTTCTAATGACATGGCATGCATAAGGAATCCTCAGCCCAATCTTAAAAATCAATCTGATTCCGAAATATTAGTTCAAGAAGTAGATTGTGATTACGAATCAGAATACGATGATGAGGATGAAGCCTTCAAGAGATTAGTAAGGAGTTAATTCACTTCGATGAAAAACCCAAACCCAACCTGAATAATATAGAAGTCGTCAATTTAGGGGACACAGACAATGTCCGAGAGACTAAAATAAGTATCCACCTTGAGCCAGAGATCCGGGAAGAGTTAATCAAAGCACTCATCGAGTACAAATATGTTTTTTCATGGTCATATGACGACATGCCGGGTTTGAGTACTGATTTAGTGGTCCACAAATTGCCTACTGATCCAGCATTCCCTCCCGTCAAGCAAAAGTTGAGGAAATTCAAAACTGATATGAGTGTGAAGATTAAAGAAGAAATTACCAAGCAGTTGGATGCAAAGGTTATTCGGGTCACTTGATATCCTGTTTGGTTGGCTAATGTCGTGCCTGTACCGAAAGAGGACGGCAAGATCAGAGTATGCATTGATTACCGCAATCTCAACAAAGCAAGTCCGAAGGATAACTTCCCACTACCCAATATCCACATTTTGATTGATAATTGTGCCAAGCGTAAGATAGGATCTTTTGTGGATTGCTATGCCGGGTATGATCAGATTCTAATGGATGAAGAAGATGTAGAAAAGACGGCTTTCATCATGCCATGGGGGACTTATTGCTACAGGGTAATGCCATTTGGTTTGAAGAACGCTGGGGCAACTTACATGAGGGCCATGACTACCGTGTTTCATGATATGATACACAAGGAGATTGAGGTATACGTAGATGATGTGATCATAAAATCAAAGCGTCAGGCCGACCACGTTGGGGATTTGAGGAAATTCTTCCAGAAACTTCGCAGGTACAACCTCAAGCTTAACCCTGCCAAGTGTGCATTTGGTGTTCCATCCGGAAAGTTGTTGGGATTCATAGTCAGCCGGTGAGGCATCGAATTGGACCCATCAAAGATCAAAGCCATACAAGAATTGCCACCTCCGAGGAACAAGACTGAAGTAATGAGTTTGTTAGGAAGGTTGAACTACATCAGCAGGTTTATTGCTCAGCTCACGACAACTTGTGAGCCTATTTTCAAGTTGCTGAAGAAGGACGTTGCGATCAAGTGGACTGATGAGTGTCAAGAATCATTCGACGAGATAAAGGGGTACTTGTCTAACTCTCCTGTGCTGGTACCACCAGAACCAGAGAGACCTTTGATTCTTTACTAGACTGTCTTGGAAAATTCATTTGGTTGTGTACTAGGGCAGTATGACATCACAGGAAGGAAAGAACAGGCCATCTACTATCTTAGCAAGAAGTTCACGGCTTATGAGGTTAAGTACACTCACCTGGAAAGGACATGTTGCGCCCTAACTTGGGTGGCACAGAAATTGAAACATTATTTGTCATCCTACACTAATTACCTCATTTCACGCTTGGATCCATTGAAGTATATCTTTCAAAAGCCCATGACGACAGGAAGACTTGCGAAGTGGCAGATTTTGCTCACAGAATTTGACATCATCTATGTGACTCAGACTGCGATGAAAGCCCAAGCATTGTCCGATCATTTGGCCGAGAACCCGATCGATGAAGAGTATGAGCTACTGAGGACTTATTTTCCCGATGAAGAGGTGATGCATATTGACGAGCTAGAACAGGCCGAAAAACCAGGTTGGAAACTTTTCTTTGATGGGGCTGCTAACATGAAAGGAGTGAGAATAGGAGTCGTGCTTATTTCTGAAATAGGGCATCACTATCCTGTTACAACTCAGCTTCATTTTCATTGTACCAACAATATGGCTGAATACGAAGCATGCATTTTGGGTTTAAGGCTAGCTGCAGACATGGATGTCCAGGAAGTATTGGTCTTAGGAAACTCAGATCTTCTAGTACATCAAATTCAAGGAGAATGGGAAACACGCGATTTGAAGCTCATACCATACCGACAATGTTTGCATGATCTTTGTCAACAGTTTTGATCAGTAGAGTTTAGGAATATTCCAAGGGTCCATAATGAGGTCGCCGATGCTTTGGCTACCCTAGCGTCAATGTTGCACCATCCGGACAAAGCCTCTGTCGATCCTTTGCACATTAAAGTACGAGATCAACATGCTTACTGCAACATGATTGAAGAAGAACTTGATGGCGAACCATGGTTCCATGATATCAAGGAGTACATCAGAATGGGTATATATCCAGTGCAAGCCACGGAGGATCAAAAGAGAACAATTCGACGGTTGGCAAGTGGATTCTTCTTAAGTGTAGGAGTTTTGTATAAAAGAACACCAGACCTTGGATTGTTAAGATGCATAGATTCTAGACAAGCTACGGCTGTCATGTCCGAAGTACATTCAGGAGTCTGCGGACCACATATGAGCGGATATGTGCTGGCAAAGAAAATTCTCCGAGCAGGTTATTATTGGCTCACCATGGAGCGAGATTGTATCAGTTTTGTGCGCAAATGTCATCGGTGCCATATACACGGAGATTTGATTCATTCTCCACCATCGGAATTGCACACGATGTCAGCACCATGGCCCTTTATTGCTTGGGGCATGGATATCATTGGACCAATTGAGCCAGCAGCGTCCAATGGGCATAGATTCATTCTAGTAGCCATTGATTATTTCACCAAGTGGGTTGAGGCCAAAACTTTCAAGTCTGTAACCAAGAAAGCAGTGGTCGATTTTGTTCATTCAAATATCATCTGTCGATTTGGAATCCCAAAGGTGATCATCACGGATAATGGTGCTAATCTTAACAACAATTTGATGAAAGAAATATGTCAACAGTTTAAGATTGCACACCGCAATTCCACCCCATATCGTCCCAAGGCGAATGGAGCAGTTGAGGCAGCCAACAAAAACATAAAGAAGATACTTCGGAAAATGGTAGAAGGTTCCAGGCAATGGCATGAAAAATTACCATTTGCGTTGCTAGGTTATCGCACTACTGTCCGTACTTCAGTAGGTGCAACCCCTTATTTGTTGGTATATGGAACCGAAGCAGTGATACCTGCGGAAGTTGAAATCCCATCCCTTCGGATTGTCGCCGAGGCTGAGATTGATAATGATGAGTGGATCAAAACCCATTTGGAGCAGTTGAGCTTGATTGATGAAAAATGATTGGCAACTGTGTGTCATGGCCAGTTGTATCAAAAAAGAATGGAAAGAGCATACAATAAAAAGGTGCGTCCTCGAAAGTTTGAAGTGGGCCAGCAAGTGCTGAAACAAATCCTTCCACATCAGGCTGGGGCAAAAGGCAAGTTCGCCCCAAATTGGCAAGGGCCATTCATTGTGACCAGAGTATTGTCCGATTGTGCTTTATGTTTAACAGATATCGAAGGAAAATGCATAGACATGGCTATCAATTCTGATATAGTAAAGATACGTATGATTTCTTTGGTATAATTGTTGATTGTTTGTATTTGACATTATTTTGAAGATTGAAATGACGAAGGCAATTTGTTCTGCTATCTAAACACTTTACCCTTTATTCCCCCTTTTGAGCCTTATTTATTTCTTTCATACCCCTCTTTTGGAATCAATAACGAAAAAGAGAGAAAAAGAAATAAAAGAAAAAGAGAAAAGAAAAGAAGTGAAAAAGTATAGCAACAAGGAAATTCAGGTGTGAACTACGTTTGACCTGATTCCTATTAAGGATACGTAGGCAGCTTTACGGTTCGGTCATAGTAAAATAAAAGTCAAAAGATCCCCAAGCAAGAAACTGGGGCAGAGGTTGTATTTGTAATAAGAAATGTGATTCCAAAAGTTGTAATTTTAAACCCATGTCAAATTGTTTTGAGCCTTTGATACCCTTTCTTTCTAACCCAATCCAAAATCCCACATTACGGTCCAAAGAAAGACCTTACGATTAGTTTTCGAGAGATGCCAAGTCGAGTAAATAGAGGTGATTCATATCAGGGTAACACTCTGGTCCAAGCAGGGAAAGTAATGAAAATGAGAGAGTCTTATTGGTGAAAACCCTCATGGGCACCATGAGGCGACGAAAGCTGAGAGAAAATAAAAATGAGAGAGTCTTATTGGTGAAAACCTTCACGGGCACCATCAGGCGACAAAGAATTAAGGAATCAACAAATGAGAGAGGTTTGTCGGTGAAAACCCTTCAGGGCACTGCAAGTCGAACAAGATCCGTAAAGTTGGTGGAAAGTAAATTGGGTTGTGGAACATCTTGGAGCACAAAGTAAAACAATTGTAAAAAAGATTGGTTAAATAGACTGGGCCGATTAATCCAAAATGCATACCATGATCATTGGTGCCAGTGACTCCACTCAGATAAGTTCCTTTTTCCTATCTCCAACAGTCATCCAAATTCGGATTTTCTTATTTATTCTTAATTCCCAAAATCATTGCATTTCATTGCTGTTAATTTTTCCAAGTTTAGCCTTGTTTCAACAAATAAGAAGGAATTTCAAAGCTTACTACCACTTTCGAAATTGCACAAAGCAAAATGCGAATAGAACATGCCAGAGATGATATGATGAAAAGTGGGACATATGGTGTAAGCAAAAGTTAAATCGGTGGAATGGTTCAGTAATGTCATGGGAGATATACGAGTTCAGACATAAAGGTCAGAAATGGAGAACAACAGTTGGGAATCCTGTAGTTAAGGATCAGTCAGAAGGTAAAAACAATCCTTCGACCATGTTTAAGGCAGTCGAAACGAAGCAGAGCCTAGCAAAGAGAAAAACACCCCCAGCAAGAATGCCACAACTAACCGCCATGTTTAAACTGACAAGATTTTCTTTGATTTGAAACAGGGGAAAAGATGGTATTTGTTTCAGGAAACACCCTGTAAGGAAGACAAGTACCATGCAGGTTTGATCGCAGAATTCTCAGGACCCTCCTGGAAAATGGGACTTAGTTTAAAATTCAAAATACACGACTGAGTAGCAAGATCTGGCATAAATGTACCCCAAAAGAATATAAGTTGGTTTCAAAATTTTCATTCTGGAGATAGAATTTAGTTAGGAGTTGTCAGGACCCTCCTGGAAAATAGGACCTAGTTTAAAATTTAAAATAGTCATGAATAGTAAAATCTAGCATAAATGTATCCCAAGGAATAAGATGATTTTAAAGTTCGCATGTTTAAGATATGATTCAATTAGGAGTTTTCAGGACCCTCCTAGATAATGGGACCTAGATTTGAGATCTCTATTAGATAACAAGGTTTAGCATAAGTTCTTGTTGTAGGGTAATATAATTTAGCCGTAGAATTGTCACTCTTAAGATAATACTTGATTTAAGAGTTGTTAGGGCCCGCCTAGATAATGGGACGTAGTTTAAAACTGGTTTGGATAACAAGATTTAGCATAAGACATACCCTTCAATAGATATAATTTAGCTCTAAAATTGTCGTTTAATTAAGAAATGTCAGGACCCTCCTGAATAATGAGGAGTAGTTTAAGACCTCCTTAGATAACAAGATATAGCTTAGATTTAAAATCGTCGTTTAGTTAATAGTTGTCAAGAACCCCTGGATAATGGGACCTAGCTTTCAAATTCTTAGTAATATTTGGTGATATTATTCAGTTTAAACTCACAGATGCGCCCAGCTACCAAATTGGGACAGAAAATTTTCTTTTGTTTTGTCTATTTTTTGTTGAAGTCAGGTGCCCATCTGAGGAATAGGGAAAACAACACGGATACTAAAGATAAGAGCATGACCAAGTACTAGCAATCAGGCGTCCACCTGGAGAACAAGGAACAACAATTGAAGTATCAGCAATCAGGCGTCCACCTGGAGAACAAGGAACAACAATTTCAAGTTTCAGCAATCAGGAGCCCACTTGGAGAACAAGGGAAAACAAATCAAGTTTCAAGGAAGATTGGCACAAGTATTGGTAAATAGGCGCCCACCTGGAGGAACGAGGGAGAACAAGTCAAAGAAAGGCAGTTTGAAGAAGAAGATGGACCAAGTTTCAGAAATCAGGCGTCCACCTGGAGAACAAGGAAAGACGGTTGTAATTTCAGCTGTCAGGAGCCCACTTGGAGAACAAGGGAATACATTCGAGTTTCAGCAGTCAGGAGCCCACCTGGAAAACAAGGGAATACATTTCGAGTTCAGCAATCAGGAACCTACCTGGAGAACAAGTGAATACATTTCAAGTTTTAGCAGTCAGGAGCCCACCTGGAGAGCAAGGGAATACAATTCAAGTTTAGCAGTCAGGCACCCAAAAGGAGAACGAAAGGAAGAAGCAATTCAAGTTCGAGTAATCAGGAGCTCGCCTATAGAATACAGGATAGGCAACAATGGTCAAAGGAAGACGTTTAAAGGTTCAGCAACAAAGTACCCGCCTGGAGGAGTGGGAAAGCATCTCAAAAATACAATTCGAGTCAGCAACAAAAGAACTTCTGAAGAAAATACAAGTCAACAAGGCAACAACAGTCACAAGACGAAGTTTGAAAATAATCTTTGTAAAACATAGATTATAGCTTAGTCTAGCTTCTTCATTTTTGTCATGGTGTAATAAGGAGGTCAGTAAGCAGTATCAGCAGCAGCAGCAGTAACAATGAAACCACAGCTTCATGGTAGTCCCAACTACCAAAACTTCCTGAACTACATTGACCTAATTCCTTTATAGCCAAGGATATGTAGGAAACTTTTGAAGCAGAGGTTCGGTCAAATTCTTTCAAAAAATGCTTCCCACGGAGTATTCAAAACGGGTAAAAATCGCTCGTATCCGCTCACTTTATCTTTGCACGAAAATTCTTTATGTTTTCGGGCAAAGAGGGGCAGCTATGAGCACGTGATTTTTGCCCTATGAGAATTACTCCCAAAAAAATTCAAAATAAAATAATTTTTCCGTTGTTTGCAATTTTGTGAATTTTTGTGGTATTTTCTGTTATTGTTTGCATTTGTCTGTGCATGTTTATTTGTTAAATTAATGAAAATACAAAAATATGTTGCATTTTCATTTAGGATTTAATTTTACAATTAGGATTAGTTAAGTAAGTTGTTTTACAAAAATGAAAAAATCACAAAAATAGCGTACTTCGCATTTTAGTGTTTAATGTCAAAATTGTGTGATTTTCTTTTAATTAGTTATTTAGTTATTTGTGATAATAACTACTTCGAGTTAATCAATATTTTTAGGATAATTTGGTCAAGGTTAAATTTAGGTTTGTATTTTTATTTTAATTAGAAAGAAAATTGAAAAGAAAAAGAAAATAAGAAGAGGAAAATCTGGTTTGGGCCAATTTGGTCAGAATCCCAGGCCCAAAACAAAAACCCACCCCAGATCTAATCCCCAGTCCAGCCCAAACCCGTTCCCCACCCGGTCCGCCCCTACCAGAACCAAACGACGTCGTTTGGACACGCTTTGATCAGGGCCGTCGATTTTATTTGATCGAACGGTCCAAAGCCTTCCTCATTACCCGACCCTGACCTGCCCCTGATCCGGTCCAACCCCAGTCAAATAAAACGATTCCGTTTTGATTAAAAGCTTTGATCGGAGCCGTTGGATTTCAATCATCCAACAGCTCAAATTAAATCACCCATTTTAATATACCCCAAAACCAAACCCCTTACCCCTCTCAGAACCCCCCCTCCTCCGTCTCTCATCTTTTCAGAGACACCCTGTCTCACCGCCTAGCTCCGCCGCCTTCCGCCACCGGAAATCGCCTCACGGCGGTTCCGGTGGTCCAATCCCTTCCATCTTTACACCATAGAAATACCTCGAGCCCCTCTTTCCAAATCCTAGACTGGTTTCCTTCGAATCTTACCAAAACTGCTCGAATATTGAATCTAAGATTGAGCCCTAGAGGTGCAAAATTTGATTTTCGTGAACCCAATGACATATATTGGTCTAGGCCCTTAGCGTTCCATTATTAGAAGACTGACTCCTCACAAAAACTGATACTGCTCACTTGTTCTTTACAAGAACAAGCGACTAGTATCAGTTTCGTGTGAATCATGATGGCAAGCGATGTTTTCAGAGTCTAATCGGTGAATTCCCTTTACTATTTTTTCTCATCTTCAAAATCGCTGTACCTCTGCCTCATCTTCTTTTCTTCTACATGTTTTGATTGATCCATTCTCTGATTGAAGTTGCGATTAGCTTCAGACTCAATTTCTTTGACTTAGGTGATGTTCGTCTATTCGTAGTTCCCTTAATTTTAGTTCCCGCTTCAATGTAGTTGGTTCTGTTTGTGTCTGCACTTTGATGTTAGGTCTATTAATTATCTTCTGTATTCAATCAATAATGTTTGCACTTGACATTTGATTCTAATTGCCCAAATGATTTTGTTTTTGAGTCTAAATGTTCAGAACTTCCAAACTGAATGAATTAGAACTGTAGGGGTTTTAACTCAGGGGGTCTGCTAACAAAGGGTAGTGGTGCACTACTGAATTAAATTATAAGCACTAAGTAGTGGAATGAATTAAAAATGAAAAGGGGACTGATAGTGGCTTGCTTAATGCCCTTTTAGGAGCTGGAAATCAGAGAACATGGGGGATGTAATTAAAAGGCTAAAAAATACAGGTGTAAAGGGGTATACAGTCTGGAAAGAGAGGGGAACAAAAGTAAAAAAAGGACAGAATACACCTTAAAAGGGGGATACTCACTGATATATAAGGGACAGAACAATAGAGAGTGAGGGAATACGGAGAAGAATAGACAGAGAGATATAGGCATTGAGATATACACAACAGTCGGGTATTCTGAAATAGGAGAGAGGAAGATCGATTGAGAAAGGAAACAGAGAGATTGAAGAGAAACAATCTGAAATTAAAAAGGTCGTACTGTTTTTACTGTTTCATCGATCACTTTTGCATTTTGGATATTTCTAATCTCTGAAAGAACATTTAACTCGTCAGGGGTTTAGAAATAGATGAAGATGGGTCTGTGAAAGTTTGGTTTTGACGTGTTAAAGTTTACTGTTCGATCGAACTTTTTCTGGGCCTGTTGCACATAACTTTTCTGTTCAACTTGGCTCTACTGGTTGCTGAGTTCTGCTGCTGTACTGCTTGGCTACTGATTTTCATTTGTTTTCCCCTATTTCATATTTCAGGTACATGTTCCTAGACTTATCTCACACAAGGTTTTGATATTGCAATGAAATGAAATCCGGAGTTCCAAATGTGTCTTCTGCACATTCAAATCTATTAGTTTAGTTTCAGTTTTGTTTTTTAGTTAATTTAAATGTCATATGATCAACATGGGAGCTATTAGTCAACTTGCCTCTGTTGAAGTTAGTATAGCTTTACAGTAATTTTACTTACTTATGAAGCTCATTGGTTATAGCTAGTTTTGAACTGCTGAGATAGGGAACTTGATAGAACGTTGACCATTAGCTAAGTTTTGTGTTTAAGCCATGTTAGTTAAGTGTATGGTAGTATGGAAATATCAAGGAACTACAATAGTATACTTCGTCAAACATCGGAATTTTTGTTTTAATTCTGGTTGAGATAAGTGCTCTTGTTTGTATGTAATCTTGTATGATAACATCTATTGGGATAACCCAATAAGTTAGAGGTAAATTGATATATTCCATTATGTTTAAAGTATTGGAGTATTCTGAGAGGTTCAATTGTTTATTCGTAGTATATGTAGTGTGAATTTGCCTATCAAATCAATTTGTAAACTAGTTTTCTTTCTTAACAATAAATTGACTATTTTAGTTTAGGAGTGCAATTAGCCCATTTATTATAACAAAGTGATGTCAACATTATTACAAGGTATAGATTTGGTAGTTGTAAATAGTTTTCACAAGTTTGGACAATAATTGGCTTGATTTTGTTCGTCTAAAACCCAATCGTCATAAACGAATTAACAGAATAGTTAGTGTGAGCACGTGATTTTTGCCCTATATATGAATAATTCCCAAAAATTCCAACAAAATATTTTTTCTTTATTTTTACAATTCTTGTGAATTTTGGCGTCATTTTGTTTTAATTATTGGCATCTTATTTGTGCATGTTAATTCATATAAAACACAAAGAGTATGCATTTGCATTTAGGTTTTAATTTTTTATATTTAGTAACAATTAAGGGATAATTTGTTTAGAACAAAGCATGAAAAGCACAAAAAATAGTTCACTTTTGCATTTTTAATGATTTTTATTGTGAATTTGTCACGAAATAGTTTGAACAATTTTAGGAATTAATTAGTCTTTGTTTTAAAACAATCAGGATTTCATGTTAGTTTTACATCTTTATAAAAATTATAAAAAATTATTATAAAAATTGTAAAAGCAAGAAAAGAAAATAAGATTAGAAATTGGGTCTTAATAAAAGACCCAAATTTGGGCCAAATTAAAGGAATTTTTCAAGCCCAAACGCCTCAAAATCATTGCAATTCAGTCCAGCCCAAGTCCCTACCTAGTCTGCCCCCCTTCTAAACGCAACGGTGTCGTTTCGGGGCCTCTGAATCAGGACCGTTGGATCTCATCAATCCAACGGTCCAGATCTAACTAGGTTACCTGTATTTAAGTGTCCGAAACTTCCCCCTACCCCCATTTGCCTCGTCTTCCTTACCCCACCCTTCCCCTCAACAAACCCTAGCCCGCGCCGCCATCAAACCCCTCGCCGGCGGTGAACACAACCTACGCCGTTCACTCCGAGGTTAACACCACAGATCCCCCTCACCCTCCTCTTTTCATTGCACCCACTGGTCCACCTCGAACAAGGCCGGAACTCTTCGAATCTTAGTTTGAAGTTTTCCGGCCAAGTGACAAGTTCATCTAAATTAGTCCAAAATCACACCCCACAACCCCCGGCCCTTCCTCAACACTAATCCTTGGCTATTTTCCTTCAAATCACTGTGAAACGGCCTGAATCTTAGATTTAAATTAGGGTATTGGTTATAGCTGTTAAGGGTAAGGGTAGGTTCAGTAACTTTGAGGGGTTTTTAGGGGTAATCTGGCTATGGAAAAGGGTAGTTCTGATGAGAATAGTAATATCAACATATAGGGAAGGGCAATATAGGTATTGTATGGGTAGAGGAATACCCTAGGGCCTTCTAGAATGGGGTACAAGTGTAGATTTTAACAAATGTAAGACATTTACTTGTTTAGCAAGTTAGGAATAGAAGGACCAAACTGAAAATAGGGAGGGACTGATTGGAAAATCAGAACCTGATTTATTCTCTTTGGGGTTGCCTATAAAAGGGCATGAAATGCCTTGGGAAAGGGGGTTCTCTTTTTCTTCTGCCTTGAGCCCTGAGTTTCAATTTGAGTTTTCATTATTGCTTTTGATTTCAGTTAGCATTTTAATTCCAAAACTATTCAGAAAACAAAAACATAAAAAAAAATGGAGAAATCCGAAACAACTTCACAGTTTCATTACTAGTTTTTGGACTTTAGCTGGGTTTTGGGGTTTAGCAGTATCGCAGGTTTGTTTGGTTTCAGCTGTGAGGATCAGAAGTATATTTGGAGTATGGGTTGAATCGATCTGTGGGGGCTGCATGTATTTCTGATTTTCAAAAGTGTTTTCTGGCCTGTCTTGTGGTATATATTGCTGAGTTTACTGCTGTTGTTGTTGCAAGTAGCTGACTCCTCTCCTTCTCTCTACTTACATTTCAATTTCCTGGTATTCATTCTGTATCTCTCAAGTTTATGGAATTGAAGTAAACATGCTGTCTGAAGTTGATCTCTGAATTTTTCATGTTTTTTGTTTAACTTAGTATATAAAACAGTTAGCTCACTCATGTCCTTTAGGTAATAGATTAATCCTGGTCTGGTTTGTATAATTGGGATTGATGAACTGTCAAGCATGAGTTTGATCATTTTAATTAGTAAGTGGGCACTTTGGTATTTAGATTCATGTATGTAATCAGGGCTGTGGACTGTTTAGACTGTGCATTTCATGTTTATGAAATTATAGTTTTCAGTTTGTTTAAGTTCCACAGTTTGTTGAAGTTAAGCTGCAAAGTTGTAATTGATTTTGAGTTCAATACGCATGACTGCTTTTAATTTTGGGCTAACATGAATTGTACAATCAACAACCTCATATTGGGCCAGTTTTGGGCCTGGCGTACTAGCAGGTAGCCCAGATTTCTGGTTAGGTGATAAATCGAATTAGGGCCTAGGTGCATTAAGGCTTGAGAAGTTAGTTAAATCAAAAGGTGCCCAAGGATTCGATCCCTGGGCTGTACGAATGCAAGTTAAAATTTTGGGCCTGCCTTATACCCGATGCCTAGCGCTCTAAAGGCCTGTGCCTGCAGCATGTGCAATGGCATGATTTTGGGCCTTAGGGGCTCAGAGCCCATTTGCTCGGCATTTCTACCAGGATGTTCAAATTCAAATTCAACAAAGTATTGGCTTTAATCAATTAGAATCCTTAAGTGCTTAGTAGCATAATTATCTCACCGTCTAAAGTTGGAAAGGTTGTGTTAGTGAATTTCACCATCCTCCTCAAAATAACAATGCGTTAGAATCCTTAAGCGCGATTTTAATTATAATACCTTCTTAAAACTCGGGTGTGCATTTATGTGACCCAAATCTAAATCTCGACAAAGTCAAAATGTGTTGACAATCACGGGTGCATTGATTGTGACGTGGTTCGAAATGCGTTTTCACGACGTCGTAATTATTATAAAATAAATGATGATACAAAAGAGGTTCACAAATTGAGACGAGCCTCACCGCAGAAAAATAATTAAATGTGGGGCCCTCAATAAATAATTATCGAAATAATTAGAATTTGGGATGGCCGTTTAGCGAACTTCATGGGTTTTTCCCCAAAATAATACTACGTTAGCATCTTTAGGCACGATTTAATTAAATTACGTTCTTAAATTCGGGTGCGCATTGATGCGACCCAAATCCAAATCTCGATGAAGTCGAAATGTGTCAACAACCACGGGCGCATTGATTGCGACGGGGGTCAAAACGCGTTTTCACGACATCATAATTCTTATAAAATAAATAATGATAAAAAGAGGTTTAAGAATAAAAGGCGCATAAGCTAGCATGCATTAAAATCAAATGAAATCAAATACAACAGTTAAGCGACCGTGCTAGAACCACGGAGCCCGGGAATGCCTAACACCTTCTCCCGGTTTAACAGAATTCCTTACTCGGATTTCTGGTTCGCAGACTGATAACAGAGTCATAAATTTCCTCGGTTCGATATTCAACCGGTGACTTGGGACACCATTAATATCCCAAGTGGCGACTCTAAATAATTAATAATCAAATCCCGTTCCGATTGTCCTTTAATTGGAAAAACTCCTTACACTCCTCTTGCTGGGTGTAGGTAGAAAAAGGAGGTGTGACGGCTCTGGCGACTCTGCTGGGGACCGAACCCAGAATCTCTGGTTCAGGGTTCAGAATTCGAGCTTAGATAAATTGTTGTATTTGATTGTATCTGATTTTCCTACATGTTTCTTGCTGAATGTGTTAAATGTTACCGCTTTGATATTATCTGAACTGTAAATAAACTGCGCCGACACCCTTCTCTCTTCACCTCCGGGGATGTGCTTACTGGTTAAGACTCCCTATTCTGTTAGTGTCATACCCTGAAATAAGAAAGAGGCCGGACAAGTTACGAAGCCGGATGGCCTTTTGGTTCCCGGTAAGTTGCCCCCTCCTCGACTCGAGTTGTCCGCTCGGGTACACAGTCTAGAACACTGACCCAGGTTTTGAACATAGAATAACATGACTTTATGCCGGATCCCTAGTAGGAACACTTATTTGCATCATGTTGCATTTGACTTAGGGGACTCAACACAGGGGTTGGGTCCGTCTAGGACTAGCAACCTGAAATGAAAAGACCATCCTGTTGCATTCTTTTGTGCTGTGCATTTATTTGTTTCGAACTTGCATGTTGACCGGTTTTTGAATCTCGAAAGCGTTGAAAATCGAAGAAAAAAAAAGAAAAGAAAAATAGAGAAGAATTATCAGTTGGGGAGTTAATTAATTATTTTATAAATAAAAATCAATTACTGGCGGAACTCTGCCGAAATTTTGACAAAAAGGAATTGTTTTACTAAAAAAGAGCAAAAAAAAAGGTCTTTTCATTTTGGAAAGTTGGTTGTTGAAAAAGAAAAGGATAAAAAGAATCTTTGTTTTAGTTTGAAAAACATAGGTCGTTTCATTGTTTGTTGAAAAAAAAGGAAAGAAGAAAAAAAAAAGTCTTTTATTTTTAGTTTGGAAATATAGGTTATTTTATTGTCTGTGGAAAATAAAAAGAGCCTGTTATTTTTAGCTTGGAAAATAAGTTGTTTAATTATTTGTTGAAAAGAAAAAAAGAGTCTTGTCTCTAAAAAATGGTTTTTATTCGCTTATGAAATGCCAAAAATAAAAATGGAAAAGAGTCATGTTTTAAAATAGTTCGGTTAATTTGCCCGAACTACGCCTGGTTTGATTCTCACAGGGCGTGAGATACGTAGGCAACCCTCATCGGGTCCAACCTCCCCTTTGCAAAAATAACCAAAACAAATATCAAAATTTTAATTTTTGTCATAAATAAATCAGGTGATGCCGTTTTTGTCACAAATAGCCAGGTTTTCCCAAACGGGGCGCCGGAAGGCTAACTTTGCATAAATATCCACCTTTGGTCATGTATTTTCGTCTTTTTATTTTATGAAAAAAAGGAGCTAAGTAGAGTTGTCTAGTCATAAGTAGCCTTAAAATCTTTTCCCAAAGCACTGAAAGGCCATGTTTGAAAGTCAAGTTCTTCGCTTGACAATCAATAGGTAATTTTGAGTCGCAAATATAGACAGCTTATTTTTGTGTCAAACAAGAGTTTTCTTTTTCTTAAAACGCTTTAATAAATGTGCAGGATGAGCACGATGGTGAATGAGCCCTTTTCAATAATGACCAAAATCCCTTTTGAGCTGCAGTTATGGTGGAATGATTTAGGCAAAGAGGGGCACGACGAAGTGAGAAAATATTTGAAAGACCTTCCGGATTTATGAAACATTCAGCCTCGGGGGGATATTATCAGGGCATTGGTTGCCCATTGGGATTCAGCACATAATGTATTTCATTTTTCAGACTTTGAACTCACCCCAACATTGGAAGAAATAGCGGGGTACATTGGAAGTGATCGAGCTCCATTGAGATTCAAATACTTGATTGCTCCTAGGGCCATTACCATACACCGATTCTTGGATTCCTTGAAAATACCTCGAACAGTTCATCACCCAGATTTTGCAAAGGGTTTCTGTAGTTTCCGCTTCATGTATGATAGATATGGCCATGTGGGCGGGTTCAATAATCCAGAATTTAAGCTGTGCAGCAGAAATAGCCGACAAAAATGGGAGGAAAACAGACGAGTGGCATTTATGATAGCTTTTTTGGGCCTCGTAATATTCCCAAGGAAAGATGGTAATATTGATTTGAAAATAGCGGGGGTCGTCAGTACCTTGCAAACCATGGGGAAAAGTACTTTAGCACCTATGATCGTGGCTGATATTTTCAGAGCTCTCACTGCGTGCAAAGCTGGGGGCAAATTTTTTTAGGGGTGTAACTTGTTGTTACAGATGTGGATGACTGAGCATTTGTGCCCTTGCTCTCAGTTATTGAGTTATGGTTCGGTTGAGAAAACTTGTATAGGTGAATTTTATACAAGAATCAAAGGGGCCAGTCTACCTGAAGGAGTCATGGCCTGGGTATTACTATTTCGGAACCTCAATGCTAGCCAGATACAGTGGGTGCTTGGATGGTTGTCTGTCGAAGAGGTCGTATATATACCAGCAGCCCGCCCGCATTTTCTATTGATGGGGCTCAGAAGCATCCAGCCCTATGCGCCATATGGGGTTCTGAGGCAACTCGGTAGATATCAAGTAGTACCGAGAGATGAAGATTTGAGTACCCAAGTGGTCAAAATCAGTCCTGATGGTCGATTCCCCGAGGAAGAAGTTCGCCAAATTTGGAGCGAGTGTCAACATTTGATGGAAAACACTTGTGTGTCAGATATGGTCAAAGGGGAAGTTGCCCCAGGGTATCATGAGTGGTTCAAAGGTGACGTGGCATGTGGGAGACCGGCTAAAAGACCCCACCTCGAAGATTTCGCCAAGTCATCCCAAGAGCAGTGGAACTGGTTAGCAAAGGAAGAAAGCTATCGAGTTGAGATTGGTAAACTAAAGCAGCAAGTTGAGAGTCTGAAATTCGAGAACAGTGTACAGGTTGCCGCGGATCAGGGGGAAAAGAATAGACTGGCTCGAGAAAATGAAGCACTTAGGACCCAAATCCGACAGTTGAAGATAACCATCGATAAGCAACCGAGGAGCCAATCCGATGAACAATTGGTAAAAATATTGGAAAACGAAGTCAGGTAATGGCGGGATGAGTTAGAAAAATCTGAGAATGTCATGGAAGAACTTAAAGCACAGTGGGCTACAAGAATAGAGGAGCGTCGCCAATACTTGAATCAGTTGAAAAGGGACCATGAGAAAATTGTTGCCAATTTAAAGAGAAAAATGGTTGCCCTTGAGGGTAAAGTGGTTAGGCAGGCTAGAGATTTTGAAATTGAAAGTGGACATTGTTACAACCTGTTGGCCCAAATGGAGTTAGAAGTACAGCAGCTGCAAGATCAACACCTGCAAGACTCTAGAGCTTTAAAGACGTGCAGCGATCAGATAAGACGCTTGCTCATAGAAAAGAAGCAAACAAAAGACAGGATTAGGGCCATTACTCATGCTATCTTCAGGAGATGTCGGGCTTGTGAAGACATGACCCATACTACTTTTGCCTCAGCAGTGATGATCTATGTGAAGTGAACCATGAATGAGTTAGAGCAGCTTGAAAGGGATTTGGATCCTAGGCCCGCGGCAAGGCCGAACGACGCCCCGCGGACACCTAAGTTTGAAGCACTAGAATATGCATAGTCTGTGTCTGTAATTCTCTACCTTTTTGAGCCAGTCTTTCATATGTCTGTTATCTGTCCAGGTCAAGTAGGTCTGCAGTTTTTAAGAGTCTGTATTTGCTTTTAAATCGCGTCTGTTAGCTTCGTTCCGAAATGTTGGGTTTGTAATAGTTTGTTTTAGTAATGAAAATTGAAAATTTCGAAAATTCTTACTTCCACTCTTTATTTTTGCATTTATCTGCACGAACTATGCTTGGTCTGATTCATGCGGGGTCACGATACATAGGCAATCTCCATAGGATTCGACCATAATCGTAAGAAAAATAGAAAGAAGAAAAAGGAAAATAGAAGGAAAACCGAGAAAGAGAGAAAGAAAGAAAAGAGCGGAAAAACAGAGAGAGAAAGAAGAAGCACAAGAGAGGGATAAGGTGAAGAAATTCGAAAGAAAGGTAAAAAGAAACAAGGAACGAAATGCCGGGATGACGCATGCAATCGAGCAAATGCATAATAGAAATGAATAACTGTATAAGTGCATTCATGCCAACGTGCGGTTGTTAAATCTGTTAAGACCTAATCACTAACAAAGTGGTTGTCTAAATGTGTGAGTCCAGGCAGGTGGTTAGTTGATTGGCAATTCTGGCAACTCACCCGTACAACACCCGGTCGAAAGATCAAGTAAAAATGACAGGGCAGGATTCGAAATCAGCATCGTAGACCCTTCGAATGAGGTTGAGGTAACAGATGTGGGTGCTATGAAAGAAGAGATAAGGAAATTAAAAGCACAAATGGCTGAAATGCATCGGGCATGGTCTCAGGGACATCCGGCGCCACTATATCCTGCTAACCTATCTTACATCCCACCCCTGGATCAAACTCAGGAGCCTACCACTCCCCACGCATCTTCATCTTTCCCTTATCAGGCCCAGGGTTATGGTACCACTTCATACGCTCCCCCAGCACCACCCTCTAAACAGAACCCTCCACCACCCATGGTTCCCGTCTTTGTGGCACCTCCCCCAGCTCCACTACATAGATCATCCAGTGAGCCGCTATTCCAAGCTCACGATACCCAATATTACCCTCTGGAACCCACTTTCAAAGCGCCTGAGCCATATACCTATTCTCCCCATTTTGAAATCCCTGGAGAAGTTGAGAAACCGGTTAAGAATACAGAACAAGAGGAAGTGATTCATAAAGTCAAAAGCCTGGAGCAATCCTTCAGGAACATGCATGGTTTAGGTAACCAAGTAAGCGTCGCATACAAAGATTTGTGCCCTTTTCCTGATGTCCAGTTTCCTGCGGGGTTTAAACTGCCGAAGTTTGACTTATATGAGGGGCACGGTGACCCAGTAGCCCATCTACGTGGTTTCTGTAGCAAAATGAGAGGTGTTGGGCGAAAGGATGAATTGTTGATAGCATATTTCGGTCAAAGCCTGAGCGGATCAGTGCTATAATGGTACACGAGGCAAGACCCCGACTGATGGTATACATGGGATGATTTGGCACAAGCATTCATTGGCCATTTTCAATATAACCTCGAGATAGTCCCCGATCGTCTGTCATTGTTGAAACTGGAAAAGAAACCTGGGGAAAATTTTAGGGAGTTTGGTTTCCGTTGGAGGGAACAAGCTGCAAGGGTTGATCCTCCCATGAGGGAGAGTGAGATGGTAGATTACTTCTTGCAAACATTGGAACCTACCTATTTTGGTCATCTAGTGACATATGTCGGAAAGTCGTTTAATGAAGTGGTAAAGATGGGAGCCATGATTGAAGAAGGATTGAAAGCTAACAAGATATTGAGTTACTCGGCGTTGAAAGCAACCACCCAGGCCATCCAAAGCGGTACTGGTGGTGTGCTTGGGAAAAAGAAGAAAGAAGAAGTTGCTACAGTTGAAGCTAATGATTGGTCCATGCCCAATAACCCTCCACTCTACTACAACCAACCTAGACCCCACCACCCAAACTACCAATATACCCCATATGGCCCACCGCAACACTATTATCCACCACCAGAACCACACTTTTCTATCCACCACGCCCAGACCTACACCCAACCCCCAGTGCACTCGCAATGGCCTACACCAAGTCCCCAAAATACACAGTCACACCCACAAAACACCTATCCACCTCCCAGGGCAAATAGACCAGGAACCAATTTCCGCCCAAACAAAGCTTTTACAAGTGAGAAGGCCCCAAACAGAAAAACATTTACTCTGCTGGGAGAATCTTACACTACTTTCTTCCATAGATTGAACTGTTGGGAATGCTGACCCCAGTTGAATCCAAAGCACCAAACCCTCTTCCCAGAAACCTGGACCACTCTGTTAGCTGCGTGTATTGCTCAGAGATGCCAGGGCACGATACTGAAAAATGTTGGAAGTTGAAAAACGCAATACAAGAGCTCATTGATAATCGCCGTATTGAAGTACAGGCTCCAGAAGCCCTAAACATCAATCAAAATCCGTTACCAGCACATTACGAGGCCAACATGATCGAACTGATACATAAGGGGGCAGAGCCTAAAAAACCTTCGTAGGTGGTTATGGTAATTCGTTCTATGGAAGCCAAAGAGAAGAAAGTAAGTGCAAGGCCAGTGGTTCAGTTAAAAGCAATAAAAGACAAGCCAGTGTTGGTAATGGGAAAGGGACCAGTTGTGGCTGCAGAAAAGCCAGAGCCAGTCAAGTTAATGGTACCAGGGTCATCATCTGCACCCGTGGTGGTTGTGAAAGGAGCTTACGTAGAACCGGTTGTCATAAAACCGGTAGTCCAGTTACCCGTGGTTGATAGCAAAGCCGTACCGTAGAGGTATGACAAGGTAGTGGTGACATACAAAGGA